>NC_142869.1:75007500-75613125 GCF_051225735.1 Oryctolagus cuniculus | reverse complement strand
CTCTTGTCTCTTCTGTTGAACTCTTCTACTTAGTGTAGGGTTAACTTTATGATCAATAAGTAAACTGAAAGTATATCTTTATAAAAATTAAGAGTGGGAATGTGAGAGGGAGGAGGAGGAGGGTTAGAGCATGTATGGGAGGGAGGGTAGTGGGGAAAGTATCACTATGTTCTTAAATCTATATATATGAAACACATGAAACTTGCATAACTTAAATTTTTTTAAAAAATGACTTTTTTCTAGATTTTCGTAAGAATTGAACTTGGTTTTCCCAGAAATAGCTCTCTATAGTTTTACACTTTTTTTGATGGTTAGCACAGTACTTGTTACATTGTCTAACAGCAAAACCATTCTCTGGTAATGCAAAGCCTTAACAAAATTCATCATCATTGGTAATAGGCAATTTTATTTTATTTCTTGTTTTCTCCTATAGTTAATTGTGTGGTCATGATTCAGTTTCAATGAGCCTATTCTGCTGACCTAACGAGGGATGGCAGTACAGTTTATCCATCCAGGGTTCTCAGGTCTTGGTTCTGAAAGCAACATGCCAGGTCTTCTGTAGCAACTAGACCATTCGCCACAGCAGCTTCAAATTGAGCAAGAATTTCACAATTTCACACTTGAGTGCCTTCAAATTTCTCAGGTGGACAGCTGCCAGGCTCCATAAATACCACCCTGTTAGCATGGTTCCAAAACTCAGATTTTTCAAAGGCACCACTCACCCTAATGGGCCAATCCTTAATGAAATTAGTTGTAAGACATTTGAGCAACAGCCAGAGGCTCCTATAATCAAGTAAGCAGAACTTGCCCTGTGAATGAATTTTATTCAGTCATAATAAAATCAGTCTAATCTAAATACAAAGTGTCTTCAACAAGTTAAAAAATTCATATTACAAAAAACTATAAATAGGATTTCAAATGATCTTTGCATCCTTATCTTTTAATTATATTTTCTATGAACCTTTGGAAGTATCCATCTAGATTTCAGTGATGATGACATGACTGAGCCATGGAGGAACATCGAGTTTTTAAAAGTCATTTATAACACATGTTGGAGAAGTTTGCTTTTAGAGCAACGACAAGCTCTAAGGGCAGTATTTGCTCATGGTTGTTCACATCTTGAGGATCAAGTTGAGAAACAGAAATTAAACAAGTGGGCACTAGAATATATTTAGTTATATCTATATTGGAGATATGTCTTTACATATCAAATATGAATAGCGAGCTCATCATAAGATATAACATCCCACTTACCTTCACTATTTCCAAAATATTTTTCTTTCTGTCTCACAAGACATAGCTCAAAGGCAATGAGAAATCTTACTCTGTCTACCATAACTTCTGATACAAAATTAGGTATACAATAACTATGAGTTGAGTTGAAATGAAAGGTGGCATAGGAATCAATTAGAAAATGAGTTTTTTTAAATGCAACTTCAAAGTTACAGAAAATAAGATGGGGCCAGTAAAGTACAACTGAGGCTCTGCAAAGTTTAAAATATGAAGGCAATCAAATTTTAACTTCTGGAATAAAAACACGAGATATAAAAACATATATACATAGTCATTTTATATATATTTATATATTTTATATATTTAATTATATATACATATAATGACAACAGAGCTAAATTTTCTAAGCATCAATTTAAAAATTACTATCAGATGCTCAAAGAATATTAGAAATTAGTATAAAAAGTTCTAAATATCTAACATAGAATCTCCCCTATTCTCCAATCTTTATGCCATTACTCTCAAGCATTTGAATTTTACATAAGAACCATCAAGTAGCCCTATAATTGCTTAAAATTGAATATATAAAATTCATTGTGGCCCCACATTTTACCAATTATAGATTTTACACAAAAGAGGAAAAAAGTTAATCAGATGATTACAATAGTGTTCAAGATTTTTTATTGTGTTTTCCAAATAGATAAAAATAAGGTTTTTAGATGAAAAAACATTACCAAGACAATCTATAATTGAATCAGTAACAAATAAAATTTAGCTTTATATGAGTCAAGTATTCTGCATTTGAAATTCAATATCACAAACATTCAAGATTAGTGAATTTTGGTAAGAAAAAAGACTAGCAGAAAGGAAAAGGATACCTTTTCAACAGAAGGTAATTTATAAATTTTTTTTTTAATCTTTTAGTTGCTTTGGGAAGACATCCAGTATAGTTACTTAAGAAAACTCTTTAAGGAAGACTTAAGTGTATCAAGTAGTGTGAGCTTCAGACTAAAAAATATTTTAAAATTTGCCAAGAAATTTAAGTGTTAAAATATTCTTATTATTCAATTTCTTATTTAAGGAAACATTTGACAGACAAGTAAATAAATGGCAAAAAATGTTTACTTGCATTTTAAAATAATAAATTCTATAGCTATAAAAATTTCCTGGTTTATACACAAAGGTCAATGTTTGACCTTCATTGATCCATTTCAATATAGTTAAAAAAATACAGTATCAAATATTTCTCCTTGCCCCCCAAAAAACTAGAGGAAATATTTTAAATTGTGAGCATGTGACTATAACTATGCATATCCTCAAGTGCAAAAAACACCCAAATATCACTTTACTTGAAAAATTATTTTCTTCATACTGTAAACATCTCTTCCCCTAGCTCTGGACACTTCAAAATAATCTTTGGTATTACTAGTTATTGTGCTTTGAAACAGAAAGTTACAGGATTTCTGCAGCAGTGCTACATAGACATTTTAGATATAAATAAGAAAAATGCACTTGGAATAAGTTACGATTAGCTGCTTTTGCATAATTTTCAAAACTACAGTGTATGCCTCATCACAGTTTTATGAGAAAGAACATCTCCATTCCAACTCCTTAATTTTAAGGAACACTTATTCATTTTGGTTAAAAATCCACTTTTGGAGTAGATCTGATGGATTGCATGACACTAAGCTTGGATGTTCTCCATTTGCTGAAAGGCACATTTTAAAATGCGGATTATACAGAAGTTGATCCTAGAATGAAAGGAAACACACATTAGTTTCAAGACTCATAGTTAATTGATAATCATGAAAATGACTTTATGGTGTTATCAAAACTTGTCTCTGGGCCGGTGCAGCGGCTCACTTGGTTAATCCTCTGCCTGCGGCGCCGGTACCCGGGGTTCTAGTCCCAGTTGGGGCACCAGATTCTGTCCCGGTTGCCCCTCTTCCAGTCCAGCTCTCTGCTGTAGCCCGGGAAGGCAGTAGAGGATGGCCCAAGTGCTTGAGTCCTGCACCCGCATGGGAGACCAGGAGGAAGCACCTGGCTCCTGGCTTTGGATCGGTGCTGCCGCCGGCCGTAGCGGCCATTTGGGAGGTGAACCAACGGAAGGAAGACCTTTCTCTCTGTCTCTCTCTCTCACTGTCTAACTCTGCCTGTCAAAGAACAAACAAACAAACAAAAACTTGTCTCTGATGCAAACACCGCCATTGATGTCACTACTCTTTAACATAAAAAACCATATAACTAAACAGAAGTGTCATTAAATAAGGCTTGAATCCAGTTTTCCAACAAGAAGTACCCCATTGATATATCAGTGGTAAGCTCTTAAAAATCTCAATTGGTGAATGACAGATAGTCTTATGGCATTCTAGTGTAGCGTAAAACAATTTTAGGTAAGAATTGTCATGTATTCCCTTAACTCTAGACTCATGAAAAAGTTTGAAACAGGAGAGGAAAAAATTAGTTGCTTTAAGTGAGAAACAACTAATGATTTTTTTTTCTCTGCCAGAAAAAAATTGTGACTATTATAAAAAGCATAGTAAGAACTCAAAAAAGTAAAAAATGTACACAATTATTTATAATTCATAGAAGTGTTGATCTGTATAAACAATATTTCAAACCAAGCAACCTAAACACTAACTTTGCTTCTAAGGGTTTTTTTTTTTTTTTTTTTTTTTTTTGACAGGCAGAGTGGACAGTGAGAGAGAGAGACAGAGAGAAAGGTCTTCCATTGCCATTGGTTCACCCTCCAATGGCCGCCGCAGCCGGCGCGCTGTGGCCGGTGCACTGCGCTGATCCGATGGCAGGAGCCAGGTACTTCTCCTGGTCTCCCATGTGGGTGCAGGGCCCAAGCACTTGGGCCATCCTCCACTGCACTCCCTGGCCACAGCAGAGAGCTGGCCTGCAAAAGGGGCAACCGGGACAGAATCCGGCACCTCGACCGGGACTAGAACCCGGTGTGCCGGTGCCGCAAGGCGGAGGATTAGCCTAGTGAGCCACGATGCTGGCCTCTAAGGGTATTTAATTCATAGATATATTCCCTTGTCATATGGGCAGACAAAGAATAATTAAGTTAATAAAGGTTTAGAATTCTGATAAATAACATTAATGGACTATGTGTCATGGGTCTTCTCAGATAAGCAATGATAGCTCATCACAATAATTAAGTGAAAGGGTGAATTAATGGCAAGAAGTACCTTCTGGATCTCCCAGATCTGTTCTCCAGTGACAACTGTGTTGTGACCTTTGTAGGTGCAGGCCTTCAGCTGAAGGTTACCTGGAGCAGCATGAAGACATAATTCCTTCTGGATGTTGTGCCGGATTTCATTTTGAGCAGAGTATTCAAAGTACTATGGAACAAAAAGTGCTGTTACTGACAAAAGCACCCCAGTGAGCTCCATTGCAAAACAGAAAAGCATTCAGCAACTCCCAGTATAAATAAGACAAAATAAGACAGCAAAAAGTGGTTATTCAAAATAAAAGTGGAGATTTTACGATTGAACATGTTATGGTCGACCTTCAGCCAGTCACCTTCAGGTGGTTACTTAACAAGCTATTATTGTCTTCCTCACCATACCAGATAGCAGAAGCTATCATGTAAATGGAGGCTAGCATTAGCACAATGCAAAAAAGGGCCTAGAAGTTGGCAAGGACATTTTAACTGCTTTTTTTCTCCCACAAATGTTCCCTCTCATGGTGGGTGTTTAGCCTAGCAGTAATGATGCAGGTTAAAACACTGTTGTCCCACATCAGAGTACCTGGGTTCAACACCTGGCTTCACTCCTGACTCCAGCTTCCTGGTACCACAGACCCTGGGAGGTACTGGTGATGGCCCAAGTAGTTGGGTCCCTACCAGCAACATGGTAGACCTGGATTGAGTTCCCAGTTCCCGGCTTTGGCCCCGCCCAGCCCCAGCTCTGGGGAGTGTCTGGTGAGTTAACCAAAAGATGAGAGTGTGCTTTCTCCTTCTTTCTAAAATAAATTTTAAAATAAAAAATAAAAGTTTGGCTATAAGAAAAATTGTCTCCTTTCTCTTACTCATCTCAATTAGAGGCAGTTTCATTATTCTATGAATTATAAAGTATTTTTTCCATGTCCCAGTTTCCTCACCTACATACAGTTATGAAGATAAATGGGTTAAGATGCATAAAATACTTAGAACAACAAGTTCACAGTAAACACTCAGTACATTTTAGCTATTGATACTATTAGGGATGCTTTCTTCTTGCATATCCAATTAACTAATTAGTAAGTAGTCCTACAGGATTTCTCTCTCAGATGTTCCCATCCTGTGCTTTCTTACTTCCATATCCTTTTTTTTTTATCTTTTATTTAATGAATATAAATTTCCAAAGTACGACTCATGGGTTACAATGGCTTTCCCCCCCATACCGTCCCTCCCACCCACCACCCTCCCCTTTCCCACTCCCTCTCCCCTTCCATTCACATCAAGATTCATTTTTGATTATCTTAATATACAGAAGATCAGCTTAGTATACCTTATTACTTCCATATCCTTACTTCTGTTACTCAAACACCCCTGATAACCTCTGACTTATGTTCTTACAATCCGGCAATTCAATCTGTTGCAAGTTAGTTTTTTAAACCCTTGGTTTGAGTGCCTACTGCCTCGCTTAAGTGAATCACTACTATTGCTACAATGAAGTCCATATTTCTTAATTGGTACATGAAACTTCCCAGTTTCAATCTTACATCAACCAGTGTCCCAGTCATAGACTATGTTCTTTTCACAAAACACGACCCATGCAGAAAGTCTACAACACAAAGACTGCTTTACAGTCTGTGCTCTGCCTGGAATACCCTTCTGACCCTTTTTTTAGCTGTATAACTCCTTAGTATCCTTTAAGAGCCAACTTAAATGTTAGCTTCATTCTTCAGCTTTCCTTGAATTTGCCCTACTTCACAATGTTACACCTTGCTCAAGGCTTTCCTTGCACATCAGCGATAACTTTTACAGCATTCTGTTAAAATTGTGTGTGCAGCTACCTGCTTTCCCAAAAGTCAAGCATCCTATCTAGCAATAACATATATTATACATAAAATATTTCATAATGTTCACAGTTTGAAGACAAAATAAGTTAGCACATTGATTTCAGTCATGAAGTAATTAGTATTAGCACTAGTATTTATTGAATCTCTGTTATGTACTAGGGTGGTACTGTATTAAACCTTTTGTTGTCTCAGAGTAGGCACTCAACAAATAACTGAATTAACAGAGTCACATAGCTTGAGTTCCTCCCAGTCTTAGCCTTGTGCCTAAATTATCTCCTCTCACAAAAAATCTGTCAATCATTTTGGTAACTGGTAGCTGAAGAGATGGAAATATTGAAGAAACAGGTTTAGATAATGAAAACAATATTATAATTAAACCTATCCAAGAAAGGTAACCTTAAGGTTTCAAAGACAGGGGCTGGCGCTGTGGTACAGTGGGTTAAACCCCAGCCTGTAGCACCAGCATCCGATACGGGCACTAGTTTGAGTCCCAGATGTTCCATTTCTGACCCAGCTCTCTGCTATAGCCTGGGAAAGCAGATGAAGGTGGCTGAAGTGCTTGGGCCCTTGAACCCACGTGGGAGACCCAGAAGACACCCCTGGCTCCTGGCTTCAGATTGGCTCAGCTCCAGCCATTGTGGCCATTTGGGGAGTGAACCAGCACATAGAAGACCCCTCTTTCTCTCTGTTTCCACCTCTCTCTGTAACTCTTTCAAATAAATAAAATATAAGGCAGACTGGGGAAGGCGCTGTGGCGCAGGTTAATCCTCCACCTGAGGCATCGGCATCCCATATGGGCGCCGGTTCTAGTCCTGGCTACTCCTCTTCCAGTCCAGCTCTCTGCTGTTGGCCAGGAGGGCAGTGGAGGATGGCCCAAGTGCTTGGGCCCCTGCACCCACAGGAAGAAGCACCTGGCTCCTGGCTTCGGATCGGCGCAGCTCTGGTTGTTGCAGCCATTTGGGGAGTGAACTAATGGAAGGAAGACCTTTCTGTCTCTCCCTCTCAAATAAAATAAATATTTAAAAATATATATGTATATATGAGGCAGACAATATTGTTTTCCTGCTCAAAATGCTGCTGTCCAGCTCAATGGCTCCTAACTCAGAATTAAATCCAAGTTTCTTAATGGAGACAACAAAGCCCTGAGAGACAAGGTTTCTTATTGCTATTTCTGACCTCACTTCCTGTCCCTCTTCACCCAGACCACTTGGCTCAGGCCACACTGGCTTTCTGTTTTCTCTAATCCCTGACTCCAGGCCTCTGCCCTTGCCCATCCTACCTCCTGGGACCTGGTTCCTCTCCCAATGCATGCAGGCTCCACTCTAAGGCCATCTTCCCAGAAAGGTCTTCCCTAACCTCTAAAATTAACCACCCCACCACACCCTTCCATCTCCACACATTTCATGTCTATTTTTTCCCTTCCTGTGGAACAGAAGCTTCACAGGGCCAGAGGCTTTGTGCTTTATTCTGTTTTAGCAGTGTATGTTTCAGTACAGATTCTACACAAATAGATACTAAATATTTTCTCTTCATTTCCAAATTTCTAAAAGACAGCTATATCAGCATATAATTAAAAAAAAAACCTTGACATAGAACAATCAAAAAATTTAATGGTAATGATAGTAGAAAAACAGAATAAAGAACATATATAATATATTGTCAAAATTCATAACAAAATAAATATGTCAGAGGAAGTCTAGAGAAATTTATAAGTATTTACATTTAAAGATAAAATTTTTACAAATGAGGAAATATTTTCCTTTGCTCAAAACCTTAATTTTTACCAGCATAGTCCAGTGTTATTTCCAAAAGAAAGTAGTTGTTTATATAACTTTTTTCCTAATAGATAGGGGTGGAAGGACATTCAAACATGTATACTCAGGGGCTGACGCTGTGGCATAGTGGGCTAGGCCCCCACCTATGGTACCAGCATTCCATATGGCACCGGTTCAAGTTCCGGCTGCTCCTCTTCCAATCCAGCTCTCTGCTATGGCCTTGGAAAGCAATGGAAGATGACCCAACTCCTTGGGCCCCTGCACTCACATGGGAGACCTGGCTCCTCGCTTCAGATTGGCCCCGCTCTGGCTGTTGCAACCATCTGGGGGTAAACCAGCAGATGGAAGACCTTTTTCTCTGTCTTTCCCTCTGTCTGTAACTCTACCTCTCAAATAAACAAAAAGTCTTTAAAAAAAAGTATACTCATATTTATATAATTTATACACATACATATACACACAGATAGGTATACATAGTATAAGTAAATCTGTATGCATGTGTGTGCCTATGTGAGGGAATATTTATATCTCCATTCTAATTCAGAATTACATTTTGACCACACTCTTTCAGATCCAGTTTACCACTCTGGTTTCTGGGCATCTACACCTCCAACCCTTATTAGAGTGATTGCTTTAAGTGAGTAAGATTAAAATTAAATTAAGGTGAGCTTAATGAGTAGGAAAAAATATGGAAGAGTACTTAGCCTCTCTCCTTAAAACTAACATCACCAAAGTTCTATCATGTTCAAATTGGACATCATAGGATGAGTTTTTAGCCTAGTAGTTAAAATGTTAAGATGCGCATGTGCCACACTGGAGTATCTGGGTTTGATACCTGACTCTGGCTCCTTACTCCAGCTTCCTCCTAATGCAGATTCTAAGAGGCAGTGGTGATAGCTACCATCCATACAGGAGCCCAATATTGAATTCCTGACTCCTGGCTTTGGCCCCAACCCAGGCTCAGTCCTGGCCACTGCAGGCATTTTGGGGAGTTAACCAGTGGGTGGGAATTGTCTGTCTCTCTGTTCCTTTGCCTCTCAACTAAATACGTTTTTAAACACAAATCAAAATAGTATGACAATCCTCTACACATAACGTTGGACTCTACTACCCCAATGCACCTGTAGTTCCCAGAAAAGATACATAGCAGGCTCCTCTCCTTACAACGTCTTTCTTCACACTCTTCTCACTCTGTTCTCACATCACCAGCGACTTCTCTAGCTCCTTTCAAAAGCATTTTGCAATGTCACCTTTCCCAGAAAATCATATGGCCCTCCAGTCTAGTTTCGATGCCTTTTTCTTTACCCCCACAGTATTCTGAATACTTTATCCCAGACCTTCTCATGCTGACTATAATTGCTGGTTTTGAAAGTTTTGTAGAAAGACCAAGAGTCTAAATTTTGGTATGTTTGAACATACCAAAGTCCCTAACATGTAGGGTCACTCAGTGAATTTGCTAAATGAACAAATAAAAGAATATGGTCGAATCCATCCTGTAGTTAACTTGCAAAAGGAAAGGAATTTAAAAATCATAAAGTTATTTATCTTTGACTCATAGTAGGCTAAATAGTACCATTTGACATTGGAGTCTGAATTGGTAAAACAGGGTGGTAACACGCTGTGGTATCATAAATCAAGGAGAATCAGGAGCACACCTTTGTGTGCGTGGGGGGTTAGGGGGTACTGAAATACTTTTGTGGCCCACAAAAAATACTTAAGTACTGCTGTTTGAGTATTAATATATGATGCAACTTGTTATTAAATCCAATTAAATATGGCCTTTATGTACAATCTTGCAAAAATAATGCAAACATCAGCATAGAACATCACAATTTTTAAACTCTGAATGGCATGATCCCATTGTTTTCTTTTTCCTTTCCACTGAAATTGTTTTCAGCCCCAGAGTGTAAACCAAAATACTCTACAACTTCAATATAAGTTGCCAAACTTAGTCTAAAAACATTTCACCCACTACTTTCCCTGAGTAAAAAACTGAGTGAGGACTTCTGAAAAACACACATCTTTCTTGAGATTTTAATTGCCTTAAGAAGGGAGACTTAGGTACGGCGCTCACCTGGTTTCCCCCAAGTCCATGACACGTGTACAGAATCAATGGTTTGCCTCCTTGATTATTTTCTCCAACATCCAGGCATAGAGGTTGACCAACAGTTTTAATCTAAAGGAAAATTTCAAAGTTATAAAAATGTTTTGAAAATCTACAAAGTTTATATATTTTCTCATCTAGTTTCTGGAAGTCATGTTACTAATAATAATAGTGTAAAACCTCAAAACCAATACACCAGAAAGTATTTCAGCAATTTTCGCTGAACCACATAAATGCTGATGGCAAGAAACACATCAAATAAAAAAGGAATAGGAAAATACTTACATATCCAGATATAACAGGATTAAGTTCTGGCACATACACTTCTGGATAAACAGTGTTCAGATACCATGTAAAATTTTTACATTGAAGGCGGTTTTTTATTTCAAATCTTTTTGAAAGATCACCAAATGATTTCTGAGGAAAAAAGTGAGAAGTGAAGGGAATACTTACTCAAAACAGTACTGATAATGTACTTCAAATGCTACTATTAGAGCTGGCGTTTGGCCTAGCAGTTAAGATGTAAAGATGCCTGCAGTCCACATCAAAGTGTTAATGTAGACCCTGGGAAGCAGCAGTAATGGCTCAAATAATTAAATTTCTGACATCCAAATGGAAGACTTGGATTAATTTACCAGCTCCAACTTTGGCCTTGGCCCAGCCACAACCATTACAGGCATTTGGTAAATAAATGGTAAATAAATCAGTGGATGAAAGCAGTGCTCTCTCTCTGCCCTTCAAATAAAAAAGCAAACAGGATATGTTACTATTTGTGTTTATATGTACATATTTAAAAATTGATGGGGCTGGTGCTGTGGCACAGCAGGTTAAAGCCCTGGCCTGAAGTACCAGCATCCCATAGGGGCGTTGGTTCTAGTCCTGGCTGCTTCTTTTCCAATCCAGCTCTCTGCTATGGCCTGGGATAGCAGCAGCAGACGGCCCAAGTCCTTGGGTCCCTGCACCCGCATGGGAGACCTGGAAGAAGCTCCTGGCTCCTGGCTTTGGAGCAGCGCAGATCCAGCTGTAGTGGCCATCTGGGGAGTGAACCAGCGGATGGAAGACTTCTCTGTCTCTACCTCTCTCTAACTCTTTCAAATAAATAAAATAAATCTTTAAAAAAAAAAAAAATTGAGGCCAAAATGCAAGATACAATTTTTTTTAAAAAATTATTTATTAAAAGGCAGAGTTACAGAGAGACAGGGAGATCTTCCACCCACTGCGTTATTCCCCAAATGGCAACAACAGCTGGGGCTGGGGCAGGCAGAAGCCAAAAGTCAGAAACTTCTTCTGGGTCTCCCATGTGGGTGCAAGGACCCAAGCACTTGGGCTATGGCTATCTTTTGCTTTTTTCCCAGGTGCATTAGCAGGGAGCTGGATCAGATCAGAAGTGGAGCAGCAGGGACTCAAACTGGCACTGATATGGGTTGCTGGCACTGCTGCAGGTGGTAGCTTTATTGGCTATACCACAGTGCCAGCCCCTACAAGATGTAATTTAATATTATTAACATTCATTCTGATAAAAAGTCTGTTGCTTTCAGAATCAAGTACTAACAATGTGCTATTTTATTTTTCATTTGTGCCAGTAACCTCCCTTACAGGACAAAGATCTCCAGTGAAATTCTGTAGGTGGCCATCCAAAACTGATTCATTTATACTAAAAGTGTCCTATAAAGTGAGGTGTGAGGACAGGTATAGACAAATATGTGATTTATCTCTTTCTTCTGTCAAGATGTTCTCAACACATTTGAGAACAACATCTTTCTAGTTTAACAGTGTTGCTTACTATTAATAACATCCCCAACTAGGCAACTTGTAGAAAAAGCAATTTTTTAGTTAATTTTATTTTATTTTCTCTTATTTTAATGGACTAAAAAATGTTTTTTAAAGTATTTTGCGTACCAGTAAAGTTTCAGGAAAAATTGCATTTGATACCTAAATTTATGAACAAGTAAATGTTAAAGCTTATCAGTTCAACTAAGAAACATTTCCCTATGCCAACTTCAGTGTCTTGAACCCAGATGTTTTAGCAAAAGGCATGGCTCTCAAGGAGTTGCAGCTGACTTGGGAATTTGCCAGGAAGAGCTATCTGCCCTGTGGTAAAAACAGGGCGACAGGCACAGCAGAAGCTTCAGTTAGTACTCATCTGCCTGCTTAGCCAAGTACTCTTGAACAGTTCACAGTCTGCTCAATTTGTCTTAGTGGCTTTGGCAGGGTGAGGGGTGGGGAAGCAATCTACGAACAGTGCTTTGAGTTTGTATTCTTTACAACAATAATCAAAAAAATTTTTCAAGTATTTATTTATTAGAAAGGCAGAGAGAGAAAGGGAGATATATCTCTTGTCTGCTGGTTCACTTCCCAAATGGCCACAACAGCCAAATCTGGGCCAGGCTGAAGGCAGGAGATAGGAATTCCATCTTGTTCTCCCACATGGGTGGCTGGGGGCAAAGTATGCTTCTTCTGCCTTCCCAGGTACAATAACAGGAAGTTGGATAGGAAGTGGAGCAACCAGAACTCAAACTGACACTCTGATATGGATGCTGGTGCCTCAGCTTAACCTGTGCCACAAAACCTTACAATCTCCCCCTTACCCGGCCCTTTTTAATAGATTTAGTATTTATGAGCAATTAAATGCTTTCTTTAAAAATATTTATTTATTTTGAAAGGCAGAGTTAGAGAGAGAGAGGGACACACACACACACACACACACACACACTGGGTTGGGGGGAGTATCTTCCATCTGTTGGTTCACTCCACAGATGGCTGCAACCACCAGGATTGGGCCAGGATGAAGCCAGGAGCCAGGAGCCTCATCTGGGTCTCCCAAATGGGTGGCAGGAGTCCAGATACTAGGGCCATCTTCCACTGCTTTTCTCAGGCCATTAGCAGGGAGCTGGATCAGAAGTGGAACAGCCAGGACATGAACTGGCACCTCACATGGGATGTGAGTGTTGCAGGTTGCAGTTTTACCTGCTTCACCACCACACAAGCCCCAACAATCAAAATGTTGATTCTCTTCACTCCTAATAAATATATCCCCTCCCCCCCAAAAAAACCCTAACACTATCTGTTTCCTACAAAGAATTGGGTGGCATTCACTGAAGCTTGTTAACATCTAGTTAATTTACCACATCCAATATTAAGACAGATGGCACTCAGTTCTAACGTACTAGATTCTGAGGTTCTACAGAGCAAGTATTAACAAGTATACCATATGTTATGAGTAGTTTTCACTTCCTTACTTCACAGATACTCTGGGAGAGAAGCAAGACATGAATTTCCTATGTCAGGACAGGGAAGGAGAGAACAGAAACATTCTGAGGTACTCTCTATGCCCAGCCACTTAACTACCACCAATGAAGTACTATCTCCATCACATTCTCAAAAGGGCTTTGTCAAGGTAACACCTTCACTGAGTATTGGAATTTGAAGTTGAAAAAAACCTTTGAGTTTGTGTTGTGGTGCAACAAGTTAAGCTGCTGCCTGCAACACCCACTGAGCTTTGGTCCCAGTCTTGTCTGCTCCATTTCTGAGCCAGCTCCCCGCTAATATGCCTGGGAAGACAATGGAAGATGGCCCAAGTGCCCAAGGTGGCCCCTGCCACCAGTGAGAAAGACCTGGGCTCTTGGCTTTGATTTGCAGCCATTTACATAGTGAAGCAATGGGTGGAAAGATCTTTCTCCCTCTCCCTGTCTCCCCCCTTTCCAACCTCTACTGCCTGTAACTTTGCCTTTCAAATACATAAACAAATCTTAAAAAAAAAAAAAAAAATAGAGCTCTTCCTGAGCTCAGAGCTTATTGTGAAAACAAGTTACCTATCCCACCCTTAGCAGGCCAGACAGGATGAAGAACTGTAAATGAGGCCTTTTGATGGTTTTTGTCCCTGCCAGGTAACTGCAAGCCAATCTGATTGTCAAGTTTTTTTCCCTTCAAAACTGTACTTAAAGCTGACTGCCACCAGTCCCTTTGGGTTTTCCTCTCTTGGAAGCTCCCTGCCATGCCACTCTGGCTGGAGGCCCTGATGCTAACAAATAGTTTTAAATCTCAAAAAAAAAAAAAAAAAGAAAAAAAAAAAAGCCTTGATATCCTGGTTCAGGGTCCCGTCACATTACAACACTGTCTATCTTGAATCAGAAAGTCATTTTTAGAACCCTTATTTAGATGTTAATCACATTTCCTAAAACCAATGAAAGCAGCTCCTCTAAATATTGTTTTCTTTTCAGGAAAATACTAAACCATGAAAGGGAGTTACAAAAGCAATTATCTTCCATATTAAAATGTTTAATATCAAGTAGAGTGATTGAATTTTTTAAAAGCAATTTACTAATTTTTTCCTTGAAAATGAGAAAACTTGTATTACATAAATAATGTTTTAAGAGTTAAGACAAAAAAACTTCACTACAAAAATAACCTTTATAATGTTTTGCACATGAAGTGACTCAAATAAGCAAAAGGACATTTGAACTTGGAGCAGATTTTAACTATAATTCAGTTTTAGGTTAGACTCACTTGTTTAACAATTTTTGCTGCATCTGTGTTTCTCCTATAAAATATTTCCTTGTATTCATCCATCCAGACTTCTGCAAGGCGAACTTGGTTGCGAGCAATCACCTGAGTGCCTTTTGGAAAGGAATGAGGACTTTTGCTGCGAAAAACATGTCCAACAACAGAGCAAGGCATAATCTCCAACTGCCCACCACATTGCCATACCTGATAATTAATGATATTTGTTTAAATTCACAGTATTTTAGGAAAATCAAAGTGTTGCTTTTATGTTCACCTTTAAGATATTAACAAAAACAAAATACAGAGAAGAAATGTAATATAATTTCACAAATAGCCTGTTCCCTGCCAGCTCACTTTATGCTCCTAAATGGAATAAACACTAAAAACAACAACAGTACATTTTCAGAAAGTTAACAAAAGAGTGATTTTGGTTCTTTGGAGTGTTTATTTTTTGTAAATAGCTATGCAGATTCTCTAATGTGGACAGAAGACCAAAGGTTCCGGTGCATTTGACTTCCACCTCACATGAGCCACATGGTCATTTCATTCACACCACAGGGTTTCTCTATAAGGCAAGAGCTAGCAGTCTGGAAGAAAGGACCCAGACTCTATGTATACTTCAGGTAATCAAGAAAACAAATCCACATAGCCATTATTATCAAAATACAATCTGTACTTCTGAAGTAATTGGTCACTGTGAAAAAAATCATGCTGACTAAAGGAAAATATCAAAAATCATATATTTGTATTAATTCTAAATAAAATGGCAAATTATGACATTATTGCCTTTTCACTTAAAAGTCTTAATTGTGCACTGAATATCCAACTAAGCAAAAAATTCCATAAAGAAGTCATCTTTAATAGTACAGGCTAATGTTATGTTACAACAAAGTGATTGTATCATCTTTTTTCTTTTTCTTTTCAAAAAAATGAGAAAACTCAGCGACATGTTCAGTTCAGCAAACTGCTGTGCTAGGGGCTGGAAATACTGAAATGAATAAAACAAGATCTCTGCCTGTAAGCAGTTCAAAGTTGGCTACAGTTATCACTATTGTGATGAAGCCATAATCAAAACTTAAATCTTCTGATTCCTCATTCAGTCCTTTTTCTACTATGTTCCAGCCAAAGGGATGAAAAATGAATGACAAGTTATCATACAAACTGAACTCACACAACCAAATAAATAAGGTACATGTTGAGAATATCCAAAGCCTTCATTTTGATTTTTATATTTGCTTTCAATATATATTTGAGAAAAACTCATTTAATTCAAAGAGTTAAGTCCAATGTCCTTTAAAATTATACATGAATGTTTTTCCATTCTGACTCCCTTGATAATCAACCCATTTCCTGAAGCACTAGATTTAATTATGTTTATCTTGGCTAGAATCCAGTAACTACAAGTGTATTAATTGGTGTTATTGCCTGGAAACAGGAGGTCAACTGACTCCTCTTGTTATATGGGCAACAATAAGTAAAACTTTTAAGTTACATATTAAAAGGAAATATTCTTATCCCCAAATTTCCAGGAACTTAATTTTACAAAGCACAAAAAAGTTCACAATCATCTGCATCAGCCAATTAGAACAGAAACTATTTCATTGCTTAATATATTTAATCTCCATAAACTTACTCTGAAAGACATTTCTATATTTTCACCTCCCCAGATTTCCATTTCTTCATCATAACTTCCAATATACTCAAAATATTCTTTTGATATGGAAAAAAGGCCTCCTGCAAAAGTAGGTGTTCTGAAAGATAATCCATCATCAAACTGTTACAAAAACTAAACAAGATAAAATAGCCTATTTTAAGAATTGAATCAAATTTACAAATTAAGGAGTTATTATAATTTCCATACTTCTACATAGATTAACAAAAACTAAAAATGCTGTTTTCAAAATCAAGTCAGGGTTGGGAAAGCACTTTAGGTGTTCTCTCCCAACACAGCGTGTCCTCATAAACATGCTTAAAGATTCTTAAGGAATGATTTATAAGGAAGACATAAGATTACATTTATTTTGTTAAATTTTGCTTCCTAGTCAGTAATATCACATGTACATACATAAACAAGTTGTGCATAAATAAAAGATTTTTCTGCTCTCTCTACAGAAAATATGTGCATTCTTTGTTAGCATGATTTACCTCAGTAGCAACTGCTCTAAAAGTAGAGTGAATACATGTTCAATGTACGATTTATGGCACAAGTATGAGACTTTGAGAGCAATCATCTTACTTAATCGGGTAGGTTTCATCTTTCCTTCGTTGCTTCTCATGATCAGGAAGTGACTCCCAGCCAAATGAAAGGCTCCAGTCAAAATTTCCACGGTTATGGTTACTTCCATAAGGAGAAGGCTTGTTGAACTCAAATGTGTTCATGTCTATAGACGCAATATCAGGACTCACAACGGCAGTGTAGTTCTCAGCTATTCTGGCCAGCAAAGGTTCTAACCAACCATAGAAACACTCACCTGAGGAATGAGAATTTTAAAGAACTTAATGAAACTACTGAAGGGTTTGATTTTTTCCTCTAGTTATTTTTGGTGAAGCTTTACAGAGAATTAAGAACAACAAAGTCATTTGTATTCCAAACTTTTATATAAGGGAGATTTCTTTTTCCAGATTTGAGGTATAAATGGACAAATTGAAACTCTAGATATTTACGGTGTACAGTGTGAAGTTTTGGCGAATATTTACATTGTGAAATGATCACCACAATCAAGCTAATTAATATATCCATAACCTCATATGGTTATCTTTGTGGGTATATGTGTGTGGTAAGAACATTTAACTTTTACTCAGATATACGTGATTGTTAACTAGAGTCACCATGCTGAGCAAGAGATCAACAGCAGCGGAGGCTTCCTAAAGGCTTCTAGAGCTAAGAATAGGATGAAGAAAGCAAAGCAGGGATCAGAATAGTTAAGACAATTTCTTTATAGATGATTTTTTTCTCCTAGAAAATAAGCAAAACGACGCTGATGAGCATAAAGTTCAGGTGTTTTCCCTTTAAAATGGGCTGTAAACCAAAGATAATGCTTTCCAGGTACATATCACCTACCTCTCACTGTGTTCTGATTTATTTATACTTGTCTCCTCCCCGAGTATGGTACAGTAACTGAAACATTCATTTCCTTAATTGAATCTTAGGATAAAATAAGTCAAGGGATCAGAACACTTTGATTTTCGAAAGGATCAATGTTGTGCAATGGGTAAAGCTGCTGCTTGGAATGCTCGCATCCTATATCAGAATGTACGGGATGGAGTCTCATTCTCTCCTCTCCACTTCTGATTCAGCTTCTTGCTAATGTACACCGAGGGAGGCAGCAGATAATAGCTTGGGTACTTAGGTCCTTGCCATCTAGGTGGGAGACCGGAATGAAGTTCCTGGCTCCCAGCTTTGGTTTGGCCCAATCCTAGCTGTTGAAGGCATTCAGGGAGTGAACCAATGCATGGAAGTTCATTCTGTGTGCGTGTGTGTGTGTGTGTGTGTGTGTGTGTGTTGCTCTGCCTTTCAAATAAGTGAAAATGAATAAACAAACATTGACTAAAGCGACTGAGGGTGGGTATTGTGGTGTAGGTTAAGCTGTTGCTCACATCCCATATCAGAGTTCAGGCTTCAGTCCCGTTTCCTCCACTTCTGATGCAGTTTCTTGCTAATCTGTGTGGGGTGGCAACAGATAACGGCCCACATACTTGGATTCCTGCCATCATGCAGAAGACCCAGAAGGAGTTCCTGGCTCCTAGATTTGGCTTACCCCAACTCTGGCTATTGTGGGCATTTTGGGAATGATCTCTCCCTCTCTCAAATAAGTAAATAAAAACCTCACCCCCCCCCCCAAAATAGTTGGAAAGAACCCATAAAAGCTGCCCCAGTCCTAATGGAAACAAATGAGAGGTTTGGTCATAGGTCAGGCTGTCTCACATATCACATAGTGAGTTCAGATCATGCATGTGCAGTCCCATTGTGGGTTCCCCAGTGGCTGAAAGTGGGCAGTAGTTATGCTCCGGGAGGACCATCAGACATATTTCCTGAGGGAAGAATGCCCAGCCTGACCTTATTGTAATTCTGGACCAGGACAAGGAATACTAGACATTCACCTTTTCTTTCATAAAACATGTCTCTAGGGTTATCTTTTTACCTCTTTTCATTTTTCAATTGCTGGGCATTATCAGTATTGAATATTATGGCTATAAGTAACTAAAAAAAAAAAATCCAAAAGCCCTTCTGTAATAATTAGCAGTTGTTCAAAACTAGTCATTGGGTCACACATAACCCAAGAGCTGGCCAGCTGAAAGTTAAACAGCCATACAAAGAGTGAAACCCATTAAACTAACTGCTCAAAGACTAACATTTATTAATACCTAGAATGCTTATTAATGTTAACTCTAAAAACACTTTCTAAATACTTTAAAAACATTAACCAGAAAAAAAAATATTAAAATACAAAGGGACAAAATCCGATAGCAATAAAAACAAACAGAAACTGACTATGTTAATGGAAGAGATAATCAGAAAATGCTGGGAGCCAGGCACCTTAAGGTGGCATGAAAAAGAGTTTTAAAAAATTTTCAAAACACAACAAAGAACTGAAATATTAAAAATAGAAGTAGCAGTACTAGGAAAAACTTTAATGATCATGTTGATTACATTGAATGTAGGTATCCAGTAACAAGGGCAAAACACCTCTGATTTTTTGGGTTTTTTTTTTTTTTTTGGATTTTGTTTTGACAGAATGAACATCTGTGGAAAATAATATCCCAGGCTAAGAAAACTTGTTGGGAAGCCAGTCACTACATGACGGGAAAGTTGAGGAGATTAAATACTGAGGAGGTAGGAAGTAAAGGAAGTTGCTACACAAAGCTGCTATCTGCTTGGGCTGTCATTGCTAGAACCACCAGTTGAAAATGCTGTTAAAGAAAATGCAATTAGGCACTATAGACAAGGATTCCTTACTTTTTAAATTAGAAGGAGTGGGAGGGAAAAATGCCACAACTAGGTCTCTACATAGATACTTACAGTGAGCATCTAAAAATGTGAGCGTTTCAGCTGTTGCTACCGTTGCTCCTAGCAACCGAGCAGTGATCAGACCTTTTCTCTCTCTTTGTCTGACTATTTTTACTATAGAAAATTGTTTTATATATTCCTCTAGTTTATCATGTAAGTACTCTGTAAGGAAAAAAAATCAGAATTAACTTTCTGAAGGTATTTTCATACATAACATATGAAAGCAAATGAAATGCCAGAGCAGCAATCTCTTCAAGTTCATGATCTTTAACGCTTGCAAATGTTCTTCCAGTGAAAATTTTAAATCTTTATTTTAAATCTTGCCTGGGGGGTAAGGATATGGAAATCATAACTAAAAGTACTATGACATATAACAGTGTAACACATACTTATCTTGTATATTTCAGTTCAACAAATGTCATATGGGGTGAGAAACTTCAAGTGGAGGTCCCCAAGACATAAGAAGAGTCATGTAGGGATGTGAGACCACTGCCTATAGGAGTGAAGTAAAGAGAATTTGGCCAACAAGTATTAAACATTTTTTTAAATTAGTATTTAGATCTGGAAATCTTAAAGAAAAATGTCAAGTATCAAAAAGACTCTGATCAAAATAATTTGGGACCAAAATGTTGAGAAAGGCATGAGTAAGAAACAAAGTCTAGATCTACACAGTTTGGGAACATTTCTACAAAGTCAGTAAAAAAAATTTTGAAAATTTTGGAGTCTTTTATCAGAATTTTTTCCAGTAAATATATGAAAGTAATCATGTAAATCAGGAACAAAGAAACACAGACAAAATTTCAGTAATGGCGTCTGAGAGATCTAATCTCCAATTTTGCTGAGATACATAATATGCAAAAGTTCAAACAGAAGGTGAAAGAAAATCAATCAAATGTTAGTCATGCTTTTAAATAATTTCTTGAGCACCTAGTAAGGTTGTTAAAATGGCACATTGGGGCCAGCGCCGTGGCTCAATAGGCTAATCTTCCGCCTGTGGCGCCGGCACACCAGGTTCTAGTCCCGGTCGGGGCGCCGGATTCTGTCCTGGTTGCCCCTCTTCCAGGCCAGCTCTCTGCTGTGGCCAGGGAGTGCAGTGGAGGATGGCCCAGGTGCTTGGGCCCTGCACCGGCCTGGGAGACCAGGAGAAGTACCTGGCTCCTGCCATCAGATCAGCGTGGTGCGCCGGCTGCAGCATGCCGGCTGCAGCGCGCCGGCTGTGGCGGCCATTGGAGGGTGAACCAACGGCAAAGGAAGACCTTTCTCTCTGTCTCTCTCTCTCACTGTCCACTCTGCCTGTCAAAAAAAAAATAAATAAATAAATTTAAAATGGCACATTGGGGCCTCAGAGAGATCTGAGAATAAGCTGGGGTAGATATTTGCTTTTGCCAAATTTCAGAAGCAAATGTAGACTTTATCTGTGACAAAATACACATCTTTTTTCTGCAAATATGAGTGTTGATGATCTAAAGTTTAAATATTCATAAGTGAGGTAAGAGTTTAGGAATAGACCTTGTGTAAAAACAAACCTAGCTAAACATTGTGCAAAGAGTAATACACTTTCAGATAGCATAAAGCTACATGAAATCAAATACCCTGGGTTGAATTTCTGATGCCGTCACTGTCAGCTGTGAGACACTGGGCAAGTTTTTTTTAATTCTCCTAGTCTGTTTTATCTCTAGGATGGGAATCATAGGACTGACATACTGCAGGAGACTGTTGGGAGGGTAAAACGAGAGACTACTGCCCAGATACAACACTGGAGACAAGGCCTGCTACCTGGTCTCTGCTCCAAAGATCTTGATTATGTTTTGTTATGGGCTTTAATTAACTCTTTTCTTTCCTGATTATCCATATATTTGTGTCTTTTCCCTAAGCAAATTGAAATCAAGGGCCAGTTTCCAGTTAGGCCAATTTACAGCAAGGCGGGACCTATTTTTCACACTGAGGATTCCTTGGAGACCTCTGACTGACTCAATCCAATAAAATAAATGTAACTTTTGCTAAGAAAACTGCTCCAAATCTATTGTTGATTGCTCTAAAATATTATAAAAATAGCCATTTCCTTTGGCCATAGTCATACTTTTCTTATTAAAGGTATACTGCAAAAGAACAAAAATGATATAAGCACATCATAGTATAGCTTACAATACTATAGAGTAAAAAAAAATACAGTTAAGTAAAATGTACATAGCCCATTATTATCATTAAAAACCAACTTTCCATCTCCCTTTCTACCCTTCAAATAAAACAAAAATAAATGTTTATATAAAAATGGAGCTTCAAAGGTAAAATAAACAGGCTAAAACAATATTATGTGAAAACATCAAATTTTAAAACAGGATTTCTGACACAGATATAACTAAATGCTATTGTGCTTATGTAGATAGTGATGAGAAAAGAAAGGGAAAAGACTGTAATATTTGAGACAGGAAGATTATGAGTGAACTCTGATTTACATTCTGATTTTCTTTAATTGTATAATCTTGCTTGCACAGTTAAATGAATATGGTACCTTCAACTGAAGGTTTACTAAAACTAGATCACCATGCTCCTAATGTTCCACTAGCTTAGAAAATCAAGTAAAATAAAGATTATCTGAGAAAAAATGTCTAAGATAAAAGTTTCTTTCTAAGGGACAACATATGAGAATTGTACAGAAATTAATTAGATGTCACTTAAAGTATCAAGGACTGTGATTCAACTAGATAGAAAAAGAAAAAAATGTATAACAAATCAAGCAATAAATAAATCAGCTGATTACCACTGAGTAGTGAAGTATTTGAGTCATGGCAGTAGATGTTCAAATTAGAGACCTATGACATGTTGACTCCAGGGCCCTTCAACTTTCCCATCTGGAGGATAAGTTTGACACCAGGTCAACAATCCTGTGATTTCACCTAGTTACTAACTGAACTTGAGAATATAACAGCAATACACTAAGGTTGTTTAATTTTGAAACCATGGAAACATTTATAATTATATATAGAAACGATGAAATAAATTAAGTCTACAATTTCATGTTTTGAGGCCAGCACTGTGGTGTAGAAGGTTAAGCTTTTGCCTGCAGTACTGGCATCCATGTGGGTGCCGGTTTGAGACTCGGTTGCTCCTCTTCAGATCTAGCTCCCTGCTGATGCACCTGGGAAAACAGTGGAAGATGGCACAAGTGCATGGTCCCCTGCACCCACATGGGAGACCTGAAGAAGCTCCTGGCTCCTGGCTTCGGCCTGGCCCAGTTCCAGCCGTTAGGGCCATTTGGGGAGTGAACCATGGTTGAAAGATCTCTCCTTTTCATTCTCTGTATTTCTGCCTTTCAAATAAATAAAATAAATCTTTTTTTAAAAAAAGAATAAGAAGTTCATGTTTTCATTTATTAACTATTTCTGGAATCTGATAATACCTTACAATGGTTGGAAGGTCACCTAAAAGGCAACATTTTTCTTTTCTCGTGTATATAATTATGTATCTTAAAATTGACAATACTCTGGATTTGATCATAGAATTTATTCTCATTTTACAGTTGAGGAAACAACTAATTTGTGCTAGAGCTAAGATTTGACCTTCAGGAATCTGGCTGCAAACAAAAGTTTATTCAGGAATAAATTACATAATCATGGAAATACTTGGTATCTGTATGGTGTTAAATACCAAAACTTAGAAAACTAGAGTATCTGTCAGATTAGCCTGTGATTCCAATTTAAAGTGTGTAATTTAATATCTCATTAGTAATTTTAGGAGGAAATACATGAAAGAATTTGGCTATCCTAATAGATAATATTGGAATATTTAAAACAGCCAAAATAAAACAGAAAATAATGAAACTTTAGAGATTTTTAGCAATCACTTATATTATTTATTAATTTATGTTATTTATATAACTCACTTAATTTTTAAAATTACTCTAAGGAGTATTTGCTATTTCTGTTTCCTCAGTTCCACACTATACAATTAGTTAATGTACATTCATTTAATTGCCAGTGATTCTTTTTCTTCTTAGTGGCTTATAAACAAACGACATGTAGCTGATGAAATACAGCATTATCTCCATTTGACAATAAAGAATCTGAAGCAAAGAGGTAACATGCCCACGTACACAGCTGTGGTGACCAGATCTGTGAACCAAGTCAAGCAGCCTCCCCTGAGGCTCAAGTCTGTGCTTCCAACCACTGTGCCTTACAGTAAAAGCTTTTCACTGAGGCAGATAAAGTTATGAACAGACAAAGTATGGAAACATACATTTCTGCACTCCAAAAAATCTGAATATAGACATTTTTGGATTCTACTTCCATCTATCATACATACCATTCAAACTATTATATTCAAGCTCTGAGATTGCATATAGACAGTACAATACAACGAGGTAGATTTTGGATGCCACTACATGGATTTGTTGAGCAATCTATTTCGCATGTGCTTCTTACCATCTACACTAGCATCATCCACCAAAATGATTTCCTTCAGCAGTATTGCAGGTGAAGAGTAGAGCACACTGTGGATAGTTCTAAGCAGCGTGGACCATGCTTCATTATGAAAAACTATTATGACACTGGTGGTAGGCAGGGGAGGGCAGCGCTTAAATTTTTGTTCAATACATCTAGAAGTCAAAGAAGTAGAACAGTTATGAACTGCATTACTTTATTTCACAGTTATTCCACTGCTAAAATATCATTATTTAATCTTTATCACTTAAAAAACAACAAATAGTGTCTATGTGGAATGATATTAATTAAATATACAGAGAAGAGATCAAAACAAATTTCTTACAAGTAGGTTGTTCACCCAAGAATCATGTCCATTGACATGGATATCATGTCAAGGATTACAACATGTTATTGAAACCTTTTTCCATAATATAATTTTAAATACAAACAAGATTTTATACAATGAATGTAAGCTGCAAGACATATAAAAATGACTAATACTTAGAGTTGCTCAAATAAAAATCCATTTTTCTCCTGTCTTTCAGAAGTCATCCACTTTTTCATTTCCAATTTTAAAACACTGTGCAATGTTATTAAACACTCATTTTTGTGGAGGTCATCTTAAATTAGATCTGTTCTTCAGTATGTGATATATGATGCCACATTCTGTAATAAAGATTTTGCTCTAATAATCTATAGTTTAGTTAAATAAGATCCAGCAATTCAGAATTTTCTTTAGGGGCCAGCGCTGTGATATAGCGGCTAAAGCCGCTGCCTGCAGTACCAGAATCCCAAGTGGCCACCGGTTCAAGTCCCAGCTGCTCCACATCTGATCCTGCTCTCTGCTATGGGCTGGGAAAGCAGTAGAAGACGGCTCAAGTCCTTGGGCCCCTGCACCCACATGGGAGACCCAGAAGAAGCTCATGGCTCCTGGCTTCAGATCAGCCCAGCTCCGGTTGTTGCAGCCAATTAGGGAGTGAACCAGCGGATGGAAGACCTCTCTCTCTCTCTCTCTGCATCTCCTTCTCTCTGTGTGTAACTGACTTTCAAATAAATAAATAAATCTTCAAAAAATTTTCCTTTAAATAATATTTATATCTCCCCTCTAGTCCTTTACCCTAGAGGTTAAGACGCCTGTATACCTTGGTTTGATTCCCAACTCCAGTTCCTGACTCCAACTTCCTGCTAACACATAGCCTGAGAGGTGATAATGGATCAAAGAAATGGGTCCTGTCACCCACGTGGATAGTGTGCTTGGTTCTGGCTTTGGCCCTGGCAGAGTCTCAGCACTCGTAGGTATTTAGGGAGTGAATCTCTCAAATAAAATTTTAAATAGAAAAAAAATGTATAAATTTAGAATAAAGGTCTAAATCCATTTTAAAAGTCTTGTGTTTCTGCCACCAGCTACAACACTGAGGGGAACAGGTAGAGATCCTTGATTCTTGACTGATTAGTGGTGCTATGCATTAGCTAAAGACATTAACTATAGGTTGATCTCAAATTAATTTTATGAAAGTATCTTCCTCAATGAAAACAATCTACATATTAAGCTGCTGGGTTCGAGGGGGTCTATACAGTCTCCTGCTTTTGTGACTCTAGATGTGGGGATGATCACAGTTCTCACTCTACAGGGTTAAGCTAAGAATCAATTAAAATAACATACAGGAGAGAGCCCCAAAATATCAGGACAGGACATAAAGTAAACCATATGTTTTCTATGCAACAAACAAATAAAGCAACTGTATCTCTAAGGTCACTGAAAAGCCATAAGCAGGCCAGCGCTGTGGCATAGTGGTAAAGCCACTGCCTGCAGTGCCAACATCCCATAGGGACACCGGTTCAAAACCCAGCTGCTGCACTTCTGACCCGGCTCTCTGCATATTGGCCTGGGAAAGCAGTGGGCCCCCGAACCTGCATGGGAGACCCAGATGAAGCTTCTGGTTCCTGTATTCGGACTGGCTCAGCTCCAGCCATTATGGCCATCTGGGGAGGGAACCAGTGTATGGAAGACACGTCTCTCCTTCTCTTCCATACTCCCTCTCTCCCTCTCTCTCTCCCCCTGCCTCTACCTCTCCGTAACTCTGTCTTTCAAATAAACAAATAAATCTTAAAAAAAAAAAAAAAACCGCTGTACCATTTTGGACAACAGATTATAATACCTTCCCAGCCAGTCCAAAGGCACTATAAATACAACATGTGAACAAATAGTGCTGTTCAAACCCAAAGATAAGGAAGCAAATCATCCACTCAGGGAGATAAGAGCCTAATATACTTCAGTTGCTCTGAAAGGGCAATTGTGGCCCCCAGTGTCATATGAGGGGAAAGCCACCCTAAAAAAGATCTACAAACTCTCTCATTCATTACTTTCACAACCATGCCTCAAGAGGAATAGCTTGTCATGCCTTAGCTCCATTTTTAGCAGGAAGTCTTCAGGATGGAAATGTAGTGACAAAAAGTGTATCAGATTAGAGATAAAATATCAAGATAAGGTGTCAACAACACTAAGTGGGAAAAGGGGAGGGTGACTCTGGGTGAAAGTGGCTTTGTTCTCTAATGCCTTCATGATTTCAGAGTGCAACACAGATGCGTGGTCAGAGGGAAATCATCACATTCTTCCTCACTGAGGCAGAGGGCAAATTATTTGTTCTAAATTAAATTTTTGTATAAAGCATCAACTAAAAATAAAGTTCAACACTTATGTGGATTCATACATTTAAGTACATTCGAATCATATTTATACATATATATACATAAAAGCTTATATTGTAATACATAATGGTATAGAAACCAATGTAAATTATAAATAAAAATTATGAAAAACTTTATAATATAGTATTTCCTTTTGGAAGAAAAAAGAGAGAAATCTCATGAAATATCATCTTATAAGCAGTTGGGGGAGGAGTGGGAATTTATGATTAAATTTTTTTCTATGTTTGTCACTTAGTTAATGAATACAGTATTTATCAAGAATTACTAACAGGTTTTGAAGACTTGAGATAAAAAACTACATAAAAGTTCACACTAATAAAATGTTATCACTTTAATCTTTCAGGGTTTCTCTGCAGTTTAAATTAGGGAAAACTATTTGCTTAACTGATAGCAGCTAATATCAGTTAAAAGTGTCATGTTACACATTAATGCAAATGATGAAATTTCACAGTATGATCTTACAAATTCTATTTATTTTTAAACACACTAAATCTATAGTTTAAAAATTATTTCAAGCTATTTTAAAATATTGCAATTAAAATAACTTGCCAAATTGACTGTATATTTCTAGTCAAACCATTTGAAAAAACTAATTTATAGACACACTTAAATTATTAATCACATGCCCATATGGTTTCGGAAGACATTAGATCTAATACTTATATTGAGTATGAAAGAAAGACTAGCAATTCTTCAGAAAATGTATTCCTTTGTGATACAGGTTACAATCAAAGTAAACAATCAAATTTTTATCACATCAGCAAAATACTACTCAAAGTAATCTACAATTAAATCTTCAGCTCTAATAAAAATATACTTAATACACTTAGTTGTTTTTCACTTCTTAAGGATTTACATTGTTGAAAACTACCACATCTTCTTAATGCTATATGGTGAGGAGGGGGAGAGCTCACCTTGAGCTAACAGTGGTTTGTCCTGTCAAAGAATCAACATGATTACTGATTTCTGGGACTGCTTTTCAGTCAAGACCTCACTCCAAATCAATAAAGTGAAATGTTTTGTTCAAATCTCTTAACATACAAAAGAAACTATACAACATGGTAACAGGGAGAATATATTATAGATATCATTTCTTCACATATTTATTTAAAAATGAGGGGTGGGCATTCGGCACAGTAGCTTAACTCACAGCTTCAGACATCCACAATCCATATTGGAGTGCCTGGTTGAAGTCCCAGCTACTCCACTTCTGATCCATCTTCCTGCTGATGTATATCCTGGACACAGCAGATGATGGTTCAAGTACTTGGGTCCCTAACATCCATGTGGCTGATCTAGATGCAATTCTCGTATCCTGCTTCAGCCAGGCACAATTCTGGATATTGTGGGCATTTGGGGAGTGAGCTAGGGGAAGAAAGATGTAGTTCTCTCTCCTCTCTCTATTTCTGTCTCTGTCTCTCTTGCTCTCACTCTTTCACTCTCTTCCTTTCAAATAAAATGAAATACATTAAAAGTTTAAAAGCTAATGATGAGAAGCAACAGACATTTAGCCTGTTAAGACACCAAATCCCACACTGGAATGCCTGGGTTCAATTCCAGGATCTGGCTCCTGACTCCAACTTCCTGCTATGGTAGAACCTGGGAAGCAGTGGTGGTGGCTTAAGTACTATGGGTTTCTGCCACCCACATGGGAGGAGAGATTGAATTCCTGGCTTCTAGACTCAGCCCTGACCCAGGTTCAAGGCTATTTGCAGGCATTCAGGATAGTGAATCAGGGAAGGGAAACACCATCTATCTCTCTCAAATAAATATTTTTAAAAAACAATAAGCAAGACCATGGATGACATGGGTTAGAACACAGGAACAGAAGTCAACATAACTTCTACATTAAGGGAGTAATAAATTTTTTGCAGGCATTAGCAATTTAGAACAATCTGAGTGAAGCAATATAGCACAGCCTACAAACTTCCCTTTCTTCAGGTTCTCTGCCAAAGGTACTTCTGTTGTAACCAGAAAGCAAAATATGTAGGAATTGTTTGCCTATCCCGTGCTCTCAAAATTCTACCAAGGGCTTAAAAGTGTTAGAATTTGGGGCCAGTGTTGTGACTTGCAAGTAAAGCCACCACCTATGATGTTGACATCCTACATGGGTGCAGGCTCAAATCCCAGTTAGTACATTTCCAATCCAGCTCTCTGCTAATGGCCTAGGAAAAGCAGCAAAGGGTGACCCACAAGCTTAAGCCCCTGACACCCATGCGGGAGGCCCAGAACAAGCTCCTGGCTCCTGGCTTCAGCCAGCCCAGCCCAGCTCAACCCAGCCCTGTCCATTGTGACCATGTCAGGAGTCAACCAGCAGCTGGAAGACCAATCAATCTCTCTCTAAGTCTGACTTTCAAATAAATAAATCTTTTTTTTTTTTTAAAGTGCTGGCATCATTTTAACCACTGCAGTCCAAATATAGGATTTGAACATTGCCTCACAGAAAACAACAGCTATAAATGGATAAAGAGACAACATAACAGAAACTGGGGGGAAATATTAACCAAAATACTGAATACTATAGGCAAGCACGTAAACCAAGTGACTCAACAAAAAAGAACATTGGCCTCTCCAGTAGCCAATGGGAGGCAATTCCACAGATATGAGAACTTAATTAGCAAAACTCTAAAGTCATAGTGGGGATATTAATTGTAACAATAGTTTCCCTTAAGAGAAAGCTTACAAATCATAGGGAATGTAGCCAGAGTCTTTGACTTAGCTAGAAAACCCATAGACTACTATCATCTCACAGTGTTACAATCTTGGCATATTTTTTTAACATTTCTATTCTATAGCAACAGGTAAAGAGACAAAACAATTCCTCCTCTATCCTTCTACATTTCCCATAAAAGAACTGTCCAATGTTTCCTCCGAAACAGATGAGAAAACTGCAGCATTTAAAAATAAAGCATTTCCTTGTGGAGAGGCATTTGATATAGAATTCCAATTTTCTAATATCTAAGCTAACAACTTTTCACATCTGTACTGCTTCATCAAGCACAGACATGGACATCTAGGCACAACAATGATAAGCAATAAATAAATAACAGAGATTGAAAAAAAACAGCATTTGCTGATTTTCTGCCTTAGAACGGCTAAAGAACAAGCAACTTCCTTAGCAAATGCTTCTCCCCCTGCAAACCCTGGTGACAGTTAACAATAAATATTACTCAACATACTCAGGAGGTCGAGTGTCTGGTCCAAGATCTCGATGTAAAGAAATCCTGTCACTTGCAAAAGCGTTGAAACAGTGTTTTTTTTCTCCACGTTCTTTTTCCTTCTGCTCTTCCATACTTAAATTGGTTGTTTTGAAGGCTTTGCCAGAAGCACCAGGTGCATTGGAATCCTGAGGTGGGCGGTCCAGAACAGGTTTCAACTCTGCGGCTGTATAATACCCTTGCAAACAGGGTCTCTCACCAATGTCAATGTTTTGCCTGACAGGTGCTCCTATTTGCATTTTTGGCATTACATCTTTAATATTGTTTACAGCTTCTATCATTAAATTAAACATTTTGTTTTTGTTTTTCATGTTTCTTTCCATTCTTGATTCCTCTTTGGAATACTGAACACTTACTTCTCTTTGAATTAAAATCAAAACTATTACAAAGATAAAAATTACTGCACCAAATTTCCAGAACTTTTTATGATAATGTCTTTTAATGTGTAATTTCACTAGGCGCTTTAGGTGAGCCATTCTGACATTAAAATCTTGTCACCTGACAAATAACAGTTATGATTTCCTCTGTTACTTATCTTTTTTATCATAGATTTGCTGGCAAGAAGATTTCTTTAACTGGTAAAACCTATAAACAGAAATGATAGATTGTATCAATAGCTATTCATTCATACAGGCATGGTTTAATCCATTCATTCAACCAACAACTGAACATAAAATACAATGTACTATTATGATTAACAAGAACACAAAGACACTTTGCTCTCAAGAACATTACACTTTTGGAAGAAAAAATAGCTATAATTAACTATAATCTGTTTGGTTTGCAAAATGTCAAGGATTTTTCTCCAGTAGAAAACATTTTTCTATAACCCTGGCTAATGTCTACACTATGATATGCACAAAACTATTTTCTGTAAAATATTTTGAGTTTTTAAAAATAAGTTTTACTTGGTAACTAAGGAAAAATCTTCATTAAACATACTTTTAAAAAGGGGGCAGCCACAGAAAGCAAGTACACTGACAGGGGCCATCACATCCCTCTAAAGAGGTGGCCTTCATTTTATGTTTGCCCTCAATATATGAACCGCTACTCCAACTAATCCAATTAAAATAATAAAGCAGCTACATAAATAAGTAAACTAGCATTCACTTGATAGTACTTGTGACTACTGACAGACCCATGACAAGAAAATCAAGAGCATCCAATTAGTTCTTATACAAATGCTATTTTCAATAGCTCATACAAATATAAAATCTAATAGCAAGAAGAAAATGCATTAGCTTTACCTGAAGTGTCTCTGAGTCTCTAGGGTTAAAAAAGCAGAATTTGACTTGATGAACCAAACCAGAACTCTGCTTGCAATTGACTCTAAGAATGGAGCAATAAGTTTCTGAACCCAAATTTGAGACACCAGGAGCAAAAAAAGGACAAAAAAATGGTGCACTAATGACAACATGAATCAGTGAACACTGACTTTCTTCATGATGCTGATGCTTTAATAATATCATGTGAAGGGGTTTTAATACACAACTGCATATCATGCATCATTACATTCAAGTAGCTGGCAGAGGTAAAGACTGAAAAATGCCTGTTCTCACTGAACCCTTGATATATTTGAAAGCAAATGTCGTTTACAACAATGAAAATTAACTCTGACACATTATTCAGCTTCTCTTCCAAAGTTATCAGAAGTTGAAAATAAGAAAAGCAAGTTCTAAGATGAATAATCTGGCCTTTGGCATGAAATTTTAAGTTGAATAAACAAAACAGGCAGCAGTTAGCTCTATATACTATTTCTAAGGTGACCTCATATTTTCAGTATGGAATGCACACTTTTGCCCCTAAAAATAACTCAATTATGATGTTGCCCATGATGTTGTAATATTTCTTAAGTGTTGCTTAGGAACTTTATGTAAAGAACAATATGATCCTTTTTCCTATTTCATTTGAAGACTTATGTAAAGAGTTGCAGAATCACACACTTACAGCTGGGTCAAATGTTGTGCTAGGCCATGGATACAGAATTAAAGACAGCCCCTTAGCTTCCAGAAGCAGACCAGTATGTAATATGGTGAATCAACAGGCAACCACAAAGCAGCGTCCTTGAGCTATGCTAGGAGACTATGAAAGTAGCATGAAAGAACAGCTAGGAAACAAGTCCCATCAGCAGCAAGAAGACATGCTATGAAAAATCTCCACAAATGATACTGTTGAGCAGAATCTTCAGGATAAGCAAATTTCAGGCAGGTAGACAAGACAGAGAAGAGAGAAGGAATGTCAGAGGCAAAGGCAGAGAAGGAAGACAAGACAAGGTCAGTCCTTGAGTAAGGCACAAGTAAGGGAATGGTGGTGGAGGCTAAGAGGTCAGTAAAAGACCCACTCATGAAAAGCCTATTGTATATCTGCAAGTGAATTCAGAATTTACAAATTTGGTTCCAAATGGATGAACTGCAAAGAACTTAATGAGTTTGAGGAAAGATAATTAAATTTACGTTTTAGAAAAATCATAGGCTTCTCAGCCCCAGTCAAGGTGAATATACTAAAGAGAAGAGAGCTACTAGGATGGAGAAGAACGATTCAACACAGTCTAGGAAACAGAAGCAAACAACAGAACTTGACAAGAAAAATGGAAGAATGGGAGATGAGTCAGTAAACTGATGACATTTAAAAAGTAATAGGAACAATATTGGTTGAGTCTTAGATTTGAGATGCTAATGGGATTTCCAAAGAGAATTTCCATTCTATACACACACACACACACAAAACTATAACTATAAATCAGGGAAAAGCTCTGTGCTAGAGATAAAAATTTGATAATTAGTCTCAGTACAAAAGATTTCACCAGCAGAGTATACAAAAAGGTCAGAGAAACACATTTATAGGGGGAGGAAATGAGAGACACTAGAAAGACCATTCTTTTTTTTTTTTTTTTTTTTTTTTTTAAGATTTATTTATTGGGGCCAGTGCCGTGGCACAGGTTAATCCTCCGCCTGTGGCACCGGCATCTCATATGGGTGCCAGTTCTAGTCCTGGCTGCTCCTCTTCCAATCCAGCTCTCTGCTATGGCCTGGGAAAGCAGTGAAGGATGACCCAAGTGCTTGGGCCCCTGCACCCACCTGGGAGACCTGGAAGAGACTCCTGGCTCTTGGCTTCAGATTGGCACAGCTCTGGCTGTTGGGGCCATTTGGGGAGTGAATCAACAGAAGGAAGACCTCTCTGTCTCTTCCTTACTGTCTGTAACTCTGCCTCTCAAATAAATGAATCTTTTTTTTTTTTTTTTTTTTTTTTTTTTTTTGAGAGGCAGTTACAGAGAGGGAGAGAGAGATAATCTTCCATACACTGGTTCACTCCCCAAATGGTTGCAATAGCCAGAGCTGGGCTAATCCAAAGCCAGGAGCCAGGAGCTTCTTCCAAGTCCCTCACATGGGTGCAGGGGCCCAAGCACTTAGGCCATCCTCCACTGCTTTCCCAGGCCATAGCAGAGAGCTGGATCAGAAGAGGAGCAGCTGGGACTTGAACTAGCAGCCACATAGGACGCTGGAATTGCAGGTGGCAGCTTTACCTGCTGTGCCACAGCGCCTGCCCCGAGACCAGTCTTTGTTTTATTCTGGGACCAGGCAGTGGAGAATAAGAAAACAAAACAAACAGAAGAAATAAGGTATCCATGTCAGGTGGAGGTAGATTTTGCAATCTTCATGCTATTCTTCAGAGATATTTATTGACAATTGGTTGATCATTAAAAAGTAAACATCAAGAAATCTTGTCCAATAGGCTTTACTATAAAAGCAGAAATAAACCTTGGCAGAGGGAAACAGCAGTCCTGCCCCCCAAATCCTAGGGCTTAGGATTCAGAGAACCTTTAGACACAGGGCAGTAACCCAGTCTAAGAGATGCTAGGAAGATAAGAACAGGCCAACTGTTGGGATCCCACATTACAATAGTTCCCAGCCTGTGAGATCAACTTGATCAACTCTAACTGCAGCTTGATAGAAGATTTTAATCAACCTACACATACTCTTCTTTCTTTCCCAGATGGAACCACAAGACATCTCCTTCCCCAGTGCTATCCACTAATACTAGATTCCTCAGTGCCAAAGATAGGACAGATGAGGAATTTCAGAAGGATTGAGCTGGCCTCAACATATTTTAACAGGACACAGAACAAGAAAAAGAACAGGAAAAACACAGAGTAGGAAGAGTTAAGATTTTTGTACAGTAGTGATGGCTTTCCTAAAACATTTATGCCAGAAGTCATATATATGGCCAGGGTGGAGAATTTTAAAAAAGGGAAGAATGAAGCACTTGGAAGAGAGTTATTTCTCTCTTTTAGCGATAAATCATAAAGTAGAGCAGTTCTTCATCAATAGGGCAGTAATTCTCCCATTGGTGTGTGTGGGAATGTGTATCTACCTCAGGAATCACTCAATTAGTAGCTTTTAGTTTAGAATACCTCTAACAAGGGAGTCCAGGAAAGCCCAGACAGGGCATGGGTAGTGCCTCTCTTATTCAAGGTCATTTTTTACAGCACTTACTACAATGTTGCTGATGGTGTGCATACCCAGCAAGTGTCTGCTGACTGGAAAAGGGAAAATGAGGCCAAGACCTCATTAGATATAACTATAAAAACAATATTTAACATTTGTGAAAAGTTCATTAGGTTCCTGATGCTTTAACATTTAACATGTAAGCTCTCCATCTCTTTAGTCTGAAGTATTACATTTTCTCAATTTTACAGACACAGAGTCAAATAGATTAATCGGGTTGGTTGGCCAAGTCCATTTGGTTTAAACACAAGAATAGCATTTACTCAGGTGAAATTCTGGGCTTTTAACTGAAAATATCTGAAATAGACTATTTAAGGACAAGAACTTATCCCCCCCTAAATAGAAGGACAAAAGAAAACAATTGAAGGAAATGCCCCTAAAACTACAAATAGCCTCATATCACTTCAGATTATGTTTTACAGAAAGTGAGTTTAAAACCTGTTTTCAAAGCATATTTTAAAAAAATGAAGACTAAGTATCAGATTGTAGATCCTGACAATCAAGAATTAAGAGGTCAGGAACCTTCTGGGAGCCAGCGCTGTGGCGTTAACAGATAAAGCTGCTGCCCGCAATGCCGGCATCTCATATGGGTGCCAGTTCATGTCTCGGACACTCCACTTTTGATCCAGCTCCCTGCTAATGGCCTCAGAAAGCAGCAGCAGAAGGCTCAAGTGTTTGGGCCTCTGTCACCCACATGGGAGTCTTGGAAGAAGTTCCTGGCTCCTGGCTTTAACCTGGTCCAGTGTTGGCCATTGCAACCATCTGGGGAGTGAACTATCAGATGGAATCTCTCTCTCCATTTCTGTTAACAGTGCCTTTCAAATAAATAAATCTGAAATAAAAAAGAACCTTCTGGAAGCAGCCTCGAAGTAGAGAATGAAGGAGGATTAAGAGGTCAAGAATCTTCTAGAGGTAGCCTAGGAGTAGACTAGGAGGGCTTGCTCTTTTCAGACTATTTCTGAAGAGAAGAATGTTCTCTTAACTCCTGTTCATTTGAAGATTTCAACACAGATGCTCCAGGGATTTTCATAGACGTATCTGTCCTTGGCTCCTAATGTGCAATATTAAGTTTCCAGTCATGAAAAATTACACTCAGCATTAAGCATTCCCATCTATTTTCTTCAACCCTGGATACAGATTAATAAAAAGCTCTTAAAAATGAAATGCCTGAGGTTGGCATTGTGGTGCAGTATGTTAAACTGCTGCCAGAAATGCTGGCATCCCATATGAGTGCCGATTTGAGTCCTGGCTGGCTACTTCACTTCTCATCCAGTATCCTGCTAATGTGTCTGGGAAAGCAGGGGAAGATGGCTCAGGTACTTGGGCCCCTGCCACCCACATGGGAGATATAATGGAGTCCCAGGCTCCTGGCTTCAGTCTGGCCCAGTCTTAGCTACTGCAGCCATGTGGGGAATGAATCAACAGATCCAACATCTGTCTGTCTCTTCCTCTCTCTGTAACTCTGACACTCAGATAAATAAATCTTTTTAAAAATAGGGGCCAGCACTGTGGCGCAGCAGGGTAAAGCCCTGGCCTGAAGCACCGGCATCCCATATGGGCGCCAGTTCTAGTCCTGGCTGCTCCTTTTCAGACCCAGCTCTCTGCTATGGCCTAGGAAAGCATTAGAAGATGGCCCAGGTCCTTGGGCCCCTGCACCTGCGTGTGAGACCCAGAAGAAGCTCCTGGCTCCTGGCTTCGGAGCAGCACAGCTCCGGCCATTGCAGCCATCTGGGAAGTAAACCAGTGGATAGAAGACCTCTCTATCTTTACCTCTCTCTGTAACTCTGTCATTCAAATAAATAAAATCTTTTAAAAAATAAAATAATAATAAAAATAAATGAAATATCTTAGGCACCACACTATACTTCTGTTGTTGTTTTAAGCTTCCTAGGTAATTCCAGGGGGTAGCAAGGGTTTAGACTGATAGTCTAGGTCAGAAGACATCGGGCAAATCATAACTAACACCTGATAAGCAGTGGGCTGTTATCTGCCCAAAGTCAACCATATTATTAATTTTTAAAAATGTAAGGACACATTGTTCCTCATGATTATTGGTATAAATTGAGCTAAAGTTATTTAGACTTAGAGTAAGAGAAAATCTAAAATAAGAATAGCCCAGTATTTTCCGAAAAGGTCAAGGATTAATAGCGATAAAAATGAGGTACTGAAGTGTTACTGCAAATTATAATGCTATAAAACCATTTTAAATGCTTTATTCTTATCATAAATGTTATGATTGAACTATGAAATATGAAAATTGAAATATGAATGAAACACTTAATCTGAAAGAGATGCAATAGATAAAAGAGTAGGATAAAACCAGTATTCTTAATTTTTTTCCCCAGGAATAATCTCATGTTCACAGTCCATGCTACCTGCCAAATCTGAAAACCTATGTGAAAACAGCTCACAAAACAAAACAAATTTTTCTTATAGTAAACTATCAGTTGAATCCCAAAGTTGAACAGCAGTAGCCCACTCAGGACATAGCAGGTTATATTTGAATATTAGAAACGCTTAGCAGATAAAGGGGTTGTTATGGTAATCTTCCTAAAACCCTGAAATTCACCTATTCAAAATGGCAATTTGCTAATTACTAAATAACAGATTCATAGAAGAGAAGGAAATACCATAAAAATTTTTTAAAACTCAGAAAAAAAATTTGAAGAGTTTCTAAATTCTATATTTTTTAAGTTTCTAAAAGTAAAATAAATTGAGAGCCTGGTCTTTAAAAATATAAATCTGCTTCTCAGTATAGATGTCAACATCATTAAAAAAGTGTTAATAACAATAAAAAAAATCCACAAAATGAAAAGCTAAAACAATATGCACAATTCTTTCAGACTGCAAGACTGGCTTAAAATTCATGGGTTATTCTCAGTGTAAAAATATGTTTCTATCTGAAGAGACAGCCCTACAATGTTGCAAAGGTAAAATAATCTAACCACAACATTGTGGCTTGCAGTTATCTAGACTCCTGCTTCTCAAACTCCATGTGACTGTGAATCACCTGGGCATCTTGTTTAAATGTAGATTCATAAGAGAAAATGTCAAGATTATAGTCATGGTTCTGCCTCCAAATGGAAAGCATACATTACAGCACTGTTAGCTCAACTTAAAAATTCCCCCGAAGCAATTTTCTAAAGCAGTGAAAAGCAGAATTTGTAAGTGCACACGAAAGTAACATTTAATAAGATAAGAGGACAGCATTCTTAGCATTTCTTGTTTCTGTATTGTGACAATAAAGCACTGCAATTCCAGGGAGGAAGTTCTGTTTCCAGGTGAATTTAACTGGCACAAAGCCTAATTGATATATAAAACGTCCTTGCAACTGAGTTGAAGCATGCTGTAAAGAGTTAAGGATAACCACATCAAGCAGGGAAATACAAAATTATATCCTAAAATCCTAGTACAGATTGCAGAGTAAGAAAAGTACACTATTGTGAATTAATTCTCATTGGATCCTTGCCACACATTATCATCGAGATTTCCTAACTGCATTTAAAACAAAACAAAACTGCCCTGATAATGAACTAGCTGGTGCTTGGGCAGAAGTTCTTCTGTTAAGTTCCCCTCATCTGCTGGTGAAAGTGTTAGGGAATGAGGGAGTGGTAGGAAGTCATTTCTGCATTCCTCGGTGGAATCAAATTTGCCTGGAATATGCAGGAAGCCACTTGGGGCTGTACGACAAGACATGCACAGTGATGCAAAGCAAACTGCAAGGGGACAGCCACATGCTGTCTCAGCAGGGACGGCAGCAGCCTTATTTCAAAGATCCCAGCTAGAGACAAAGTAGAGTTGCTCTAGGAGGCTGACAGCCTGCAGTTGTTACAGAGCTAGATGACTTTCTGAACAAAGGGATCTATCTTCTGGTTAAAGACAAAAAGCCCAGGGACAGAGGTGACAGGGAGCAACAGTGAGGCACAGGATTCATTTCACTTGCACATGGTCTGATAAGCACCTCCATTAACACCTTTGAATATGAAAGGTTGCTGGTAGGATCTTGGTTTGTGGGCCAGCCAATTCTATCTTTGCCTGTTTTGGGGCAAATAAGTAATTACAGGGAGCTGCATGGGGAGGTGAACTACACACTCCCACGCTGTCCTGCCACATCTACATCTCTCAGTGAATTTCACCTAACAGGAAAGACACATATAGATTATTTATGGCATACTAGGAAGTACAGGAATTCTCAGAAGCAATTTCAGTGAATCCACAGATTACCCACAGAACTGGTAGGAAGATACTTCAAAAAGAAGAAAACAGAATTCAAACAAAAAGCCTATTTTGGTGCAAAGAACTCTTGAAAGTCATGCATAATTTTTCATAACATACACTTTATTAACTTTCTGAAGAATCCTCTATGCATGAACTTCAATTTCTTTTGCATCAAAATGAACTTATCTTTTAATTCCATTTTCCATGAATTTTTTGAAGTACTTCCCATTCCCCCAAGTAGAGGATTGAATTTTAAAACACTTCTCCACCTAGTTATCCTATAAACATAACTGGTGGGGTGGACATTGTGGTACAGAGGATTAAGTCACTGCTTGAAACCCTGGCTCACATCCCATATGGGAGTGCCTGGTCAATTCCTCAGCTACTCTGTATTTCTGACCCAGATTCCTGTCAATATGCCTGGGAAGCAGCAGTGGATAACTCAAAGTCCCTGCTAACCACGTGGGGGACCCAGATGGAGTTGCTGGCTCCTGGCTTCCACCTGGTTTAGCTCCAGCTGGTGTGGGCATTTGGGGATTGAAGATAGACACCAACAGAAGATCTCCTACCCCTCATTTCTCCCTATGTCTCTCTGTCACTCCACTCTGCCTTTCAAATAAGTTAATTTTTAAAAATTGTTGGTTTTTGGATTCATATGGAAACAGAAACAACACAGTGATTTGAACAAAGAGGGTTTAATACAATCTTGTATTAACAGAGGCTTGGGATACCAAGGAATTGGCTACTCAGATTCACAGAGTCCAAAGAAAACAGGAGTTGCAGACATAAGGGGCAACAGCTACCTCTATGGATGAGATGAATGCCCAAGAAAGAATCACCCTCTCACCTGGACTGAGATCCAGAAATCTCTACAGAGAAAGAGGGTAAGGTCTTCTCCACATGGTGGAAAACACAGAATTGCCTCACTGGTGGGATGTGCCAGAAATCTGTCCTCTGGAATCCCAAAAGAAGCATTCATAGAGATGTGCGGAACACTGGAAGTAGCGAGGTGCTGAAGGAAACTAGTGACTGCTGGGTACTGCTGGAGCCTGGAGTTGGAGAGGCTGTCCTTTGAGGAGTCTACTTCCTGGTGCCACCTGGCAAAAATGGCTCTGGGGTGGCTTCCCAGGACAAAGGTTGAGCAGCTGTCTCTCAAGACACCCAATTTTGTGAGTCTCCCAATGTGCACTGTGTGGATCTGAGAAGAGAGTCTAGAAAGCAGTGGCCTGGGATGGGGAACAGGTGGATGTGGCTCCAGGGCATACCACTGGTACGATGTCAAGCTCTGGAAAAAGTGCTAGAGGCTCAGAGAAAGTTATGCTCTGCAGGTTTTTACTGAAGAAAAACCACATGGGGAGCTGAGCAGTGAAGAGAAGAAAGACCAGAAAGGGCTGGGCCAGTGAGCAACCCTGAAGTCAAGAAGAAAGGTCCCTTTCACCCTCATCTGTCCTTCCAGTGCCCTCTACTGTCAAGGTTTAGCATCACACCATTGGGTAAAAGAGAAATGTTTATGAGGCCTTGCTCCAATATTGTAGAGCAGGCCAGAAATTTGGAGCTGAGACATAAAAAATTCATAAGCAGCATGTTCTAGTATTTTGAATAGCTTTAGCTAGTTTCCTTGGCCTCCCCAAGAGCTCAATATTGATCTCTAGTTTCAAAACCAGGCAGTGTGTACTAGCTAGTGAACTCTAGAAATGGGAAGTCCATGTTGCTGAGCCCATGCATACATAACTTCTATCCCTGCCACCAATGTCAGTGTCCACAGGCCACCTGAATAAGCACTGTGGTAGCTAGGGAGAGAGGTTGACTGACAACCTCAGAGCATGTCATTTTGCCCTCTTGATTAGTAAAAACCTCTTCTGTGGTGGATGCCCTTTACTGGGCATACAGATGGGACGAACTTTTTTTGCAGACAGCCCATTTTCAAAGGCTCATACATACTTCTTGTTCAGACTTTGTTACCAATCTTCTAATACTGTTCCTTCCAAAGTCTTGAACATATTACCTGTATCCGATTGTCCATCAACCAATATAGACGTATACTTCCTACTATCTCTCACTTCAAACATAGTGAACAGTCACGCCAACTGGAATAATTTTCCTTCTTCATTGACCTTCACGGTTACTCACAAGTGCTCACAAGTGTGACTGCAGTGTTGCAGCTGTACATTCTTGGGTGGTATCAGCATACTGGACAGACTAGTCTGTAAACCAGGCTTAAGTTTTTTCTTTCCTCTATCAACAAGACTGAGAAAATCTCCAAAAACCCATAGGCATTGTTTGAGTAAGATAAGGAAGTACAACAGGAGCTGGTATCAAAGGAGGCACCATCACTTTCTCAAGCAACTTTCACAGGTACTTTCCTGATCTGTCCACGCTCTGTCTCATGTATCATATTCACCTGATGACAGACCATTACCAAGCATGGTCTAACTTATGTCTTGGTAACTCAGATAACACCACTGAAAGATGGGAAACTCAGTCCTTATGGCAACCTGATGTCCCACGATTATTCATTCAGTACCTAGTGGCAAGCCAGAGGCTGCTTATCAGAGGTAGTTACCTGAAGAAGGAATGTATCTATTTCAGAATGGTAGAGGTCTTCACTGTCATTCTGCTATTGCTGTTTTCCAAAGGCACCATGGAGCAGGCCTAGTTACACAGGTTCTAAGACAATCATTGGACTTACTAGATCATAAAAGTGAAGTCTTAATACACCTTGCATTGTGTCCTTGACTGGCTATATTGCCCCCAGTCTTTGTTTCTTGGTTGGTTGGTTTTTGCTCTGATCATCAGTCAAAACTAGAAGCTTTATGATTTACTCTTTATTTATGCTGAAGTAGCACAGTAACATGTAATATATGTTGCTTCCAACATTCAAAACAGCTCTTCAAAATAGTGGCCACTGAATGCCCAGACATGTTACTAAAATGCTGCCCAGAAATGTTACTAAAATGCTGGGCCCTTGAATTTTTGTAGAGTTGATCTATCACCTTCTAATTCACATGTTTTACTGAGCCATCTAATGCGCTTGCTACTTTCTGGTCATCATATATAATCACTATGGACCAGTATGATAATTTGTGGAATGTTAGGAAGTAAGATCTCTAGGACAGGAGAACTAACCTATACCTGAGGGAAGACTATGAAGGGAAACTTGGCCTACAAGATGAAAACAAATTAGGTTTGGTAGTCCTTATAAATTGGAATGAATAAATGAGTATGTATTAATAAACTGTTTAGCTACATAAAAAAGCTAGATGCTGTATGATTTGATAAATATATTACATCTGGGTGACCAACTACATTTAGAAGCACTCAATAGTTCACAGTCATTTTCTAAGAGACATTCAACTTCTGCACAGCCAAATGGATTAGAAGGGGATGCGATGTCATATGTCTTACATATATTAACAATTTTCTCAGAGATATGATATTACTTGCTTAGCTATCTTAGAAGAGAGGGGAGGTTGTAAGAATTTACCATTTGATCTTCAATCCATGGTTTAGACTCAATATAGAGATAGTCCCAGTTACCCAAAGACTGTTCCAATAATATGGCTCTGTTTACCACTCGAGCTCATGGTGAGTTCAACTAAGCAAATACTCCACTTTGGTGGGTCACAGTGATATTTGGGGCCCTTAGGAATCAGTATGAACGCTTTGAGTACTTCCTTTTTCCTAAACATAGTCTCTAATAAACGGCTGCAGTTTCCTTTGAGAAAAAATTCTGGGCCTGGAAACTGGGTGAGATACCATGATTCTCAACAGTAGCAACTAAAGCCAGGGTTTTTGCTATCTAAAAGGTTTTTTCAGTTATATAAAGTGATACTGTAACACAGCCCATCTATTTCTTTTTTTTTTTTCAACTTTTAATTAATAAATGTAAATTTCAAAAGTACAACTTTTGAATTATAGTGGTTTTGGCAGGTGCCGCGGCTCACTAGGCTAATCCTCCGCCTAGTGGCGCCGGCACACCGGGTTCTAGTCCCGGTCGGGGTGCCGGATTCTGTCCTGGTTGCCCCTCTTCCAGGCCAGCTCTCTGCTGTGGCCAGGGAGTGCAATGGAGGATGGCCCAGGTGCTTGGACCCTGCACCCCATGGGAGACCAGGAAAAGCACCTGGCTCCTGGCTCCTGCCATCGGATCAGCGCGGTGGGCCAGCCGCAGCGCGCTGGCCGCGGCGGCCATTGGAGGGTGAACCAACGGCAAAGGAAGACCTTTCTCTCTGTCTCTCTCTCTCACTGTCCACTCTGCCTGTCAAAAAATTAAAAAAAAAATGAATTATAGTGGTTTTTACCCCCATAACTTCCCTCCCTTCCGCAACCATCCCATCTTCCTCTCCCTCTCCCATCCCATTCACATCAAGATTCATTCTCAATTATCTTTATACACAGAAGATCAACTTAGTATATACCAAGTAAAGATTTCAACAGCTTGCACCCACACATAAAAACACAAAGTATAAAGTACTGTTTGAGGACTAGTTATACCGTTAATTCACATAGTACAGCACATTAAAGACAGAGCTCCTACATGGGGAGCAGGTGCACAGTGATTCCTGTTGTTGATCTAACAATTGACACTCTTATTTATGATGTCAGCAATCCCCCGAGGCTCTTGTCATGAGCTGCCAAGGCTATGGAAGCCTCTTGAGTTCGCCAACTCCAATCTTATTTAGACAAGGCCATAGTCAAAGTGGAAGTTCTCTCCTCCCTTGATGGCCTGTTCTTTCCGCTGGGATCTCACTCACAGAGATCTTTCATTTAGGTCATTTTTTTTTTTTTTTTTTTTTTTTTTTTTTTGGTCATAGTGTCTTGGCTTTCCATGCCTGAGAAATTCTCATGCAGCCCATCCATTTCATTTATTAGCTACCTCTAGGAGTCCACCAAAGACATTAGTCTTTGCAATGCATTAGTCAATGCAATGCAATGCACTCTGAGCACTGTATGTCCCTGCTTTCCATTATGGAAGATGTACCTACTTTGTCTTCAGTAGTTAAATCCTACTTCCATTTGACTTCTGTTACTATGGGATCTCATCATCTCCACTGAAGTCAGAGAGCCAAGTTCAATGACCTACTAAGGAGAGCAACCACATTTTTTCTCATGGTTGCAAGGACTTCCCTCACTAATATATTTCTTTATACCTTACTGAAGGGAATGTCTACTGGGTCTTTTTGGAGATTGTAGTTGGAGGATGGTCATATAGGTCTTATTTTGTAAATCTAATCAAACAACACTTTTTAAAATTTTGGGGAAGGAATCCAAAAACCACACAAGTAGAGTGCAATTTCTGACCACTCATGCGCACTTAAAGGACATAGGAATATTATGTAATGGAGAAGTGTGGGGAGTGAGGGAGTAAGATTGCTTGTTTGTTTGCTATCACTTTGCATTCACAGTTCTATAGGTTTATCCACAATTCATTCAGTAGATGCTCATTCTCCACCTTTCAACTTCAATTACCCTCTACAAAAAATGTCAGCAACTTCCATAAAGGACAAGACAGCAATTTTTTTGTGTGTGCTTTGCAGGCCATATGGTCTTTATTGCAACGGATAGATTTTGCTGTTATAGCACACACAAAAAAATGTCAATATATAAATGAATGAGCATAGCAGCATTCCAATTAAATTTGTTTACAAAGATGGGTGGCAGACCAAATTTGGCTTAGGAACTGTGGTTTGCTAACCTCTGCTATAGAAATTCTAAAAGATGTCAATCTCATTATTTACAAATTGCCTTATACTTACCCCTTTCCCTAGTAGTTGCCACCTCCTCAGACATAAAATAACAAAATAAAACTTTTGTAAATCATTTATAACATCAATATTTTGATTAAATATAAAAGCAGTATCTGCCTTTAAGATTAGCCCCCCTCACACATACCCTTAATTTAGAGCATACACTATCCCTCCATTTCTCTAACAACCTCTGAAATTATTGCATTCCCCAAATTTCAAGATGAAGGTATGAAAAGTCTCTTTAAGATACAAGTTCATAGAATGTGTGTTTTTATATTCTTATTTTTTAAAATTTACAAAACTGTAAAACAATGCCACTTTTGGTACTACCTTTTTGTCTTAGACAATATAGACTTTTCATTAAAATATTTATTAAATTTCAAAAAATGCAAATTCCAGTTAGAAATAACCACATTCAGTTTAAACTTTAATTCCTTTTTCAACAGTGGACCTCAAGTAGGGCAATTTTCCTCAGGACCATACAGAGTCAGTCACATATACATTGAGGCCTATTCCACATTTGCTGAATGCTAACCTCCCAATATGGAAGGCAGAGGTAACTAACCCTGTGGGATTTATACTTAATTCTGTGGGCCGAGGCGAGAGGCCTTGATGGGTTTTAAGTAAGATGATGACCTAATCAGAATTGAAATTTAGAATGACTGTCCTTGAAGCTGTGCTGAATGTGAATTTTGGGGGGCAGAGCAGAAAAACCAGATAGGGAGCTGGAGGCAATTAGGAGACTATTAGAAGTAATCCGTGCAAGGGATGAGCAGGAGGGGGGTGGAGGCTTGGAAAGAGATTTGAGCTGAACTCAGCAAATGAATCAAAGTGCAGCCTGGGGAGGTTGCTAAGTCATGATGTGTGTTAAGGATAGGTTGTTAACTTGCTTAAAAGGACTGGCTAACAGAGTGCTCTCTGTTTCGGATTATCTGCAGGGACAGAACTGGAACTTAAAAAAAAAAAAATATGAGCAAGAGATCAGCGGGGTTGAATGGAAATAAACAGAAGATACAATAAAGAAGTGGGGCTGGCACTGTGGCACAGTGGGTAAAGCCACGGCACCAGTTCAAGTTCCAACTGCTCCACGTCCAATCCAGCTCTGGGAAAGCAGTACAAGATGGCCACTGCACCCATTTGGGAGACCTAGAAGAAGCTCCTGGCTCCTGGCTTTGGATCAGCACAGCTCCAGCCATTGAGGGCAGTTGCAGAGTGAACCCCTCCCTCCCTCCCTCCCTCCCTCCCTCCCTCTCTCTCTCTCCCCGCCTCCTCTTCTCTTTCTGTGTCATTCTGACTTTCAAATAGATAAATAAATCTTTAAAAAAAAAAGATATAAAGAAGTAACTAAGGTGACAACAGAAACAATTTTTATTCAATTCAAAGTGATAGGAGATACCTGAAAAAGCAAAGGTCATGATCCAAAAGCTCAAACAACATAAGGAAAACAATAATTTGTAGTAAAAAAAAAAAACTTCTTTGCCTAATTAATTGTCCTCCAGAATCAGGCCATTCTGCCCTCAGGTATTTTCTACCAGGTATTCTCACCTTTTACCCTTATCCCATTTGACTCAGAATTATCAAACGTGCAAGCTCTCACATTGGTCTCCATCAAAGTATCATTTAGAGGTGAGGGTACTTTCTAGAAATTTACCCGACAGATATGTTAACACACAAATGAAATGATAGAACTGTAAATATGTAATAAAGCACTGTTTGAGTATCAAAAGGATCAATTCCATCAATAGAAAAAAAAGGTAAATTGTGATAGTGTCATATGATGGAATATGCCAAGCAGGAAACAAAACTAATTTATATGCTCACAAAGAATGATCTCCATAGAAAGCAAGGTTTACTTCCATTTTAAAAAGTGATAAAGTATATGCATATTGGGTTTTTCTTTTTAAAAGATGGTATTGGTGGCCTCCAGAGAGGAAACCTGGGTGTCAGAGAGAAGCAGTCAAAGGAAGACTAACACAACATGTCTTACTTCTGAAAGTTGTGAATCCCAGGAATAAAGTAACTAACTAAACAAATAACACAGGAAAATGTGTGAAGGTAGAATAAAGGTTTCCCAACATGCAATATGTCAACTTCCTCAATTCCACATGCTGTTTTCCAGAGAGCTAATGGAGGACATGTACCTCTAAACAAGAATAAACAAAGTAAATAAAAGAAGTTATAGTAAGGAATAAGTTCCATCAGATATGTTAGCAAAAAAATCCCAAACAACTTCAGAACAGATCTCAAGTAGAGAGAGCCATAGCTCAAATACAGACAATAAAACATATTACCAAAGAGGGCCTAATAAATATGATATTGACTATGATGAATGTCAAACTGAGAAAATGTTGGAGTACATAAAAAATGTATTTCAGCTGTTACATGGAAAAATTTAGAAAATTACTTTTCTTGGGTTAACTATTAACTGTAGTATAAAAACATTTTCTACAAGTAAAAAGGCATAATAAGGTAGACAGTACCTACATAATCATAATAATAAAAATACTAAGATGAAGCCAAAAGAATGTGGAGATCATATTGAGAGATCCAAGAACAGAGAGCATAAGTATGTGTGCAAAAGAGCTAAGTATTTATTTACCATAATGGGAATGTCAGTGGATAATGCCTAACACTACATTAAGAAATAGCAGTGTAAGCAATGAATTCAAAGGGTGCTTATGAAAACATCTAAACGGTGAAAGTGGTTGATTTTAGGCATCAGTTCTGAGGAGATGGCAGAAGAAGAGCGGGTTAATTTTTTGTTGCTAATCTGTTTTGTTGTTATAACCTTTTACTAGCCTTGTTTACTTTTATTTGCATGTAAGCAGGAGAGAAGTTTGATTTGGAATCAGACTTCTTAGATTTGAATCCTGGATCTGACATTTCACTAACCTCATAGTGGCAAAATATTTAATCTCTCAACTTTTTCTATCTCTAAAATAAGAAGGAAAATAGTAATGCACACTGTAGAGTTGTTCTGAACATTGAATTAACTTACATAAATTGCTTAAAATATGCCTGGCACATAAGTGCTCAACAGTAAAACAGTAAATAAGGACCAACACTTACTACAAGAATAAATATGGGGGCCGGCACTGTGGCGCAATAGGTTAATCCTCCACCTGAAGCACCGGCAACCCATATGGGCGCCGGTTCTAGTCCTCGCTGCTCCACTTCCGATCCAGCTCTCTGCTATGGCCTGGGAAAGCAGTGGAAGATGCCAAAGTCCTTGAGCCCCTGCACCCATGTGGGAGACCTGGAAGAAGCTCCTGGCTCCTAGCTTCGGATCAGCGCAGTTCTGGCCATGTGGCCATCTGCGGAGTGAACCAGTGGATGAAAGGCCTCTCTCTCTGTCTCTACCTCTCTCTGTAACTCTTTCAAATAAATAAAATAAAACTTTAATAAAATAAAATAAAAATTAGGCTAACAATCTAATTTTAAAAGAAACAAGTCACTCTGAGAGCAGTGTGAGGAATCAATCAGAAAGAAGTCAGAAAGAGCTCAGAGCGACAACACGAAGGCCACTGGAAAAGCCCAGGCAAGAGAGGATGGTCGTGATAGGACTCAAGAGAGGGTGGACTTCAGACGCATTTATTTAGCAGGTAAAATTGGCAGAACTTGGGCAAAGACTAGCCAGGCTGCCGAAAGGAACACAGACTCGCAGGAATTTTTTGCCCTGTTTGAGTTCAAACTAATCCCTAAGTAAACGCTGCCCAGATCCCCGGATCTTCACTGCTACTCATGCACTCCATTGTGAAACATTTCTAAAGTTGTAAGACATTTCAATAACAAAGTTAACTTTTCACTTCTAAACAGTAAAACCTCAGTTTTGGAACAGAATCAAAAGGCCCTAAAATAACATGAAATTCAAAGGGATGAGATAGAAATAACAGTAATCCAAATTAAATAGACTAAGCAAGTGAAGCAAGTTTCCTACTCTCCAATTTCTTTGGTCACTTCCCATAAAAAAGAAAACTGACTTTCACTGCTTGCCCAATACTTTCCCCCTTCCTGTGACACTTTTCCTCCAACATTTCTACCCCACCTTGGGCTGAGAGGAAAGAGAAACTCTCCAGGCTTTGCAAATAATCTAAAAGATGTATGTGTGTATGTATACACAGACAGACACAAAACCAGTTTATATCACATGTGGAACGCACATGATAAAAGTACCCATTGGATACCTCACCCAGCTCAGGTGCATATAAAGGTGATGGTGGGGAGTATGATTTCCTCCCAAGACCTCAGTTGAGTCTTAAAAGTTGTTTTTGTTTGTCTTTTGTTTTTTAAAGATTTGTTTATTTGAAAGTCAGAGTTAGAGAGGGAGAGACAGAGAGATCTTCCATCCGCTGGTTCACCTTCCACTGGGCCAGGCTGAAGCCAGGAGCCAGGAGCTTCATCTGGGTCTTCCTCATGCATGTCAGGGGCCTGAACACTTGGGCAGGGAGCTGGATTGGAAGTGGAGCAGCTTGGATTCTAACTGGCGCTGACACCGAATGCCAGAGTCGCAAGCGGTAGCTTTACCTGCAACACCACAACAACAGCCCCCAGATTCTAAATAATTATTGAATTGGGAGCCAGCATTGTGGCATAGCAGGTTAAGCTGCCACTTGTGATGCCGGGTATCCCATCACAGGAGCACTGGTTCAAGCCTTAGCTATTCTGCTTCCAATACAACTCTCTGTTAATGCACCTAGGAAAGCAGCAGAAGATGGCCCAAGTGCTGCAGCCCCTGCCATCCACATGGGAGACCTGGATGGATTTCATGGCTCCTGGCCTGGGCAGGACTAAACTGTTGCAGGCATTTGGGGAGTGAACCAATAGATGGACGAGAGCGCGCGCTCTGTCTCTCATCACTCTGCCTCTCAAATAAATAGATAAATCTTAAAAAACAAAAACAAAACAAAAATAAAAAACAAACTACAGAGTTATAAAAGGTATAGGCATTGCCTAGCAGTTATATGACACCTTTTGGGATGCCCAAGTCCTATATTAGAGTGACTAGGTTCAAGTGCCAGCTACACTACAGATTCTAATTTCCTTCTAATGCACTCCCTGGGAAGCAGCAGGTGACGGTTCAAATACTTGGGGCTCTGCCACCCTCAAAGGAAACATAGATTATGTTCCCAACTTCCAGCTTCGGCCTGTCTCAGCCCCAACTGTTGCAGGCATTGTGCAGTGAACAAGTAAACGGGAATTCTCTTTTTGGTTGGCTGACTGGCTGTCTCTGCCTCTTGAATGAATGAATGAATGAATGATTTTTATTCTAATAAAACATCATTACAAATGGGGCCAAAAACTTCACAGACCAGAAAGGTAAAGATCGAGAGAAAGGTACTCTCAGTATTGGTGAGTGCAAAAGAAAAGGTAAGCACACAGGAAAAAAAAAACCAAACACCATAAAACTGGTTTGTGGAGTATAAATGCAGACTTAAGCAAAGGTCAGGTTCTGTCAGACCATTTTTAAGTACCATCTGTTCTACCCGGCAGTTTTAGAAAGTTGTTAAAGAATTTTACAAAGAGTAGAAAGAAACTTCAGTTTACATCTTTAAAAAGATCATTAGATGGGGCTGGCCCTGTGGCACAGCAGGTGAAGCCACCACCAGCGACCCATGTGAACACTGGTTCAAGTATCAGCTGCTCCACTTCTGATCCGGCTCACTGCTAATACTTGGATGGATTTCCTGACCCAGCCCTAGCAGTTACAGCCATTTGGGAAAGGAACCAGCTAGAGGAGATCTCAATATCTCTCTCTCTCGATCTCTCTCTAACTCTGCCTTTCAAATAAACTTTTTTCTTATTAAGAGAATTAGCTAAAGGTTTCTGCTGAGGATGGTTTTAAGGATGATAAGACTCTCCTGGAGACACCAGGTAGGAGGCAGCTGTGGTAAAGTGGTCAAGTGTTGATAAATCCTGCCCTAGGGCAGTAAACGCAGAAGGGAGGTGGAGCAGGAAGGGGAGGGGGGAATTTCAGCAGATCCAGCGATCTGATGGGTACTGTCTACTGTCTTAGTCTGTTTGGGCTGCTGTAACAAAATACTGTAAACTGAGTAATTTATAAGCAACAGAAATTTACCACTCACACCTATGAAGTGTGGAGTCTAGGCAGTCCAAGAGCAAAGTGCTTGCAGATTCAACATCTGATGAGGGAGCCCCTTCCTCATAGATGGTGCCTTTTCACAGGTCATGGGAAAGACAAGCAGCTCACAAGTGCCCTGAGACCTCTTCTTTATAAGGGCACTGATTCTGTCCATGAAGGCAGGGCTCCGCTGACCTTATTTCGGAATACCACCACGGAGGAGAATAGATTACAACAGGAGACTTTTGGAGAGAGGCAAACATTCAAGACCACAGCAGTTGTGGGCGCTAAGAAAAAAAAAAAAGAGTTCAAAACAACCTCAGGATTTCTGGCATTAACAACTGAATAGCAGTACAGACCCATAATCTAGTCTCACAAATCTCTGAAGTTAAATGCTTTTTAAAATTCAGAAACTGTTTGGAGACAGAAAGGTTTTATGGTTCACAAATCCAATATCAAAGTGTTCTTCCAGCAGGGCCTGGGGCAATGTCATATAATCAACCAAAGTACTATTTCTATGGAAAGACATACCCCACCAAGTGGGATAGGTGATGGCCTCCTGGCAATTCACTCCTGTTTTGTTCCAAATGAGTTCCACTTTCACTAACAAATGAGTCACACACAAGCTTGTGGTTTTCAAAAGCTGATTCTGGAATTGTGGAGAAGTGGCAATTGAACCAATATCCATAGATCATACACCAGGAGAGAAACAGGTTGGTTGGTCATTGATGGAGAGAAGGTTCTGCTCTACATGTCTATAATCTCAATGACTTTGACAACCTAAAGACATTGGGCAGGTAATCATGCAGATAAGCAAATCAGTTTAGAAGACTTTGAAACTGAAACAATTATGGAGAAAAGGTGTTCCTAGGGAAATTCTCTAGTTAGTGCCAAAACTATGAGCCCAACTCAGAGAATGACTCAGAAGTTTCACCTAATTGTAAATAGTGACTAATGACCTAGAATTCAGAATCCTACTTGTCTTTGCTTTGCCCTAAATTAATGCGCTTTGGTCTTTTGCCTTTGCTGGAATTAACTTGAATTCAGTGTTGCCATGACAGTACATTAGTAGTGTTAAAGTTACCTTAAATATGTAACACTAATTACTCTGATATTAAGTAGACGAATACTTGTATAGGTAATTTAAAATACCACCTTTCATCTCAATCAAATCTTATAATAACAAAATATGTTATTGCAAATGTATTTTTTTCACTTTATGGACCAGAGAACTGAATATACTTGAAGATGATTTGGGTGCTATTTATTCTCAAAATATTAAAAATGGTATTATTTTCTTTAGGAAAAAAATTCCTTCTACCAGGAATGTGAAAGCAAGTTAATATTGAAAGCTTCTATGGAAGGCTTACTTATCCAATCAGAGTTTACTTCCCTACAGATCACTTAGGAATCTAACTTAATCTCACATACTAGTCTATGTTAGGGAGGTGGTATGTAAATCCTGTAACCTGCCTCTTATACTTGCATAATAAATAAAATGTAATATAGGGGCTGGGGCAGAGCGCAATAGGTTAGTTCTCTGCCTATGGCACCAGCATCCCATATGGGCGCCGGTTCTAGTCCAGCTCTCTGCTGCGGCCTGGGGAAGCAGTGGAGGATGGCCCAAGTCCGTGGGCCTCTGCACCCGCGTGGGAGACCCGGAAGAAGCTCCTGGCTTCAGATCGGCACAGCTCCAGCCATTGTGGCCATCTGGGGAGTGAAGCAGCGGAAGGAAGACCTTTCTGTCTCTCCCTCTGTCTGTAACTCTACCTCTCAAATAGATAAATAAAATCTTTTAAAAATGTAAAATATTAACAGAATACAAAACAAATCATAAACTGGGCTATGTTTTTTTCTAAGTTTTTCAGACTCCACTGAAAACTGTAACTCAGTCATGAAGCTTAGTTAAGAATACAGCTGAACATAATTATTTTTCTCTCTCAAACTTTCACTTGATGTTGCTTCAGAATCTCCTGGTAATTTTCTTGTCCCTAAATACACTACAGCATGCTGAGAACCCATTTAAAATACAATAATGTACAGTGAGATCCCATGCAGTTCCTAATGTTTGAGAGATTTAATCTAGCAAAAGGTCCCAGAATCTGAAGCTCTGTAGTAAATGTTTAATTAGGATGACAGGATGACGTTAGGAAAAAAGAAGTTTGATTTCTTTTGTTGTGTGAGTGACACACAGTAACACGGCAGAAAATTCAACCAAAATAACGCAAATCCAATAGAACAGCAGTACTTTCACACTGTGGGCTCTAGGCCATTAGTGGTCATAAAGTTAATCCAGTGTGTTGAGATCAATTTAACAAAATAGAGAATACCTATGTTTTAAGCCAAATATTATTTTGTGAAACATTTCATTTATATGTGCACACAGTAGTGTATACCAAGTTGAGGCACAAGATGCATTTTGTTTATTTCACTGAGGCCTGCAGGGAAAGAAAGGTTTAAAAAAGTTTGGTGTTAAGGAGGTAGGTAAACAAAAAACCTAGAGTGCTGCAAAATGGATAAAAGACACTGGGTTGCTGACTCATAAAATATTTTTGAAGTCAATATAAGATCAGAAGACTAAGTGATGCTGTTTGTTTTGACTCAAAAAATGAACAGCAGCTCTGAAATACCAAGAAAAGATCAAAAATCATGATCCGTATGGCATCTTCAAAACACAGGACATCCACAAGGAGAGGAAGGACGCAATGGCCTCAGTGGGTCTTCATGGAGGCTGACATCCTTTGGACTAGTAGAAATTAGGGTAAATTAGAGCTGAGCAAAGAACAATCAACTCTTCTATAATTAGAAGGGGCTTACACAGTACTGAGAAAAAAATGATAAACATCTTATAATAAGTGAGAATGTAGGTGGAGAAAGTAAAGATACAGGAGCTGTGAGTCAAGCCATTGGAATAACAATGCCATCTGCAGTACTAATTCACAGAGTGAGAAGTTACAACATCTCTCATGACTGGTGCTGTGGCATAGCGGGAAAAGCTGCCGCTTGTGATGCCAGCATCCCACACTGGGCGCTGATTAGAGTCCCGGCTGTTCCACTTACAATCCAGCTCCCTGCTAACATGCCTGGGAAAGCAACAGAGGATGGACCAAGTGTTTGGGTCCCTGCCACCCACGTGGGAGACCTGGAAGAAGCTCCTGGCTCCTGGGTTAGGATCAGCTCAGCTCCAGCCACTGCAGCCATCTAAGGAGTGAACCAGTGGATGAAAGACTTCTCTATCTTTCTCTCTGCCTTTCAAATAATTTTTTTTTTTCCCAAAGCTAAGCTTCAGCTTAGCACAAACTGGACTGGTAGACCAGATCGCCAAGGTGAGAAAAGGAACCCTGGAAGGCCAAAGCTAGTGGATATTGCTGATTTCTTCAAGGCCTCTTTGCTCCAGAGAAGCAATATTTACTGTTTTACAGTTAGATTAACACTTTTTTTTTTACAGGCAGAGTGGACAGTGAGAGAGAGAGACAGAGAGAAAGATCTTCCTTTGCCGTTGGTTCGTTGGTTCACCCTCCAATGGCAGCCGCAGCCGGCGCGCTGCGGCCGGCGCACCGCGCTGATCCGAAGGCAGGAGCCAGGTGCTTCTCCTGGTCTCCCATGCGGGTGCAGGGCCCAAGCACTTGGGCCATCCTCCACTGCACTCCTGGGCCACAGCAGAGAGCTGGCCTGGAAGAGGAGCAACCGGGACTAGAACCCGGTGTGCCGGAGCCGCAAGGCGGAAGATTAGCCAACTGAGCCGCGGCGCCGGCAGACACATTTTTACTGTAGCTAATAAAATCATGTTATACATCTGCCTAAGAGGTAGGGTAAAGATAGGTGATAACACCTGCCCAGTGACCAATGAAGATTAACATACAGAGCATTTATCTTTAATTATTAAACACTAGTTAGCACATTGATTTCCCTGTACGGAGACAAGTTTAAGAAAGCAGGTGAGTCTCTTTTGAGGAAAGCAGGAAAGCCCTGGGTGAATTCATGATTATGTCCTTTTTGGCTGTGGATTTTTGCTTTTGTTTTTGTTTTTAGTTTCTAATTGCATCTTCCTTTCAAAACTACATGTACTACTTAAGGCATTTTAAATTAAATGTGCAATTGAAAATGTTCTAAAAATTAGCAGAGATAGAGCTAAACACATCTAAGGAGTGAAACTGCTACTTATTATAAATTCCCCTGTAAAAATATTGGTTAAAGCAATATAAAAAGAAAGATGCTTGGTACAAATAAACTGCTCAGAATGTTTAAACTAACAAATAGGCTCGGCTTCAGATTTTAAAAGCAAAAGTTATATTTAAAGGAACATAATTCTAGAGTGTGATTTATAACCTTATGTATTTTATTCATAATCTTGAAGAAAAAAATCTACATAATAAAAGCAAGTTGAAATGCAATTAACTCCCTGCTTTTTTTAAAACAATGGAATTTGAGTTTAAATGTAGGGTAACTTCTATACAAGTTATATATTAGCTTCATAACGTTCTCTAGAAAACAGAAAAATGGGCAATTTGATGGCAGTTCTAAAAATGGTTCTTTGCTGAGTTTGAGAGGGAAGGCAAGAAAGTAAGAGGTAAGAGCCGGTTTCACCCTCAATTCTTGGGCGTCAGAAGAGTCCAGTGAGGCAGGATTGGAATCCAGGCCAGGCACACCCAGGTTCAGACGTGGCACAACCCTGAAACAAGGCTTTTTTTGACCCTTTGAGTCATATGCCACAGGCTAACCACAGGCGCGATACACAGGTCCTCAAGTCAACAGGTCCTCGGAAGAGAGGGCGTGCGGTGGGTGCGTGGCAGTTGGGTTTCCTGCCACCACGGAGAAACCAGTTCTTCCCCCATCAGACTGGAAAGTAGGCGCAGCTCCAGCGAGGGGAGCGCACCCGGAAAAGTGCAGCGTCCAAACCGGCAGGGCGACGGACGTCCGCGTCCCGACCACAAAGCGCCTTCCAAACCGCTCGGACAGCCTGTCAATGGCTTGGCGGCCGCGGTCTGCAGCCCAGAGCTGTCTAGGGTCTGGCTGGCGAAACTGCCGGGCGAAGCCATGCCCTTCCCCGTCGCGGATTTGTCCCTGTCGGGCAGAGCCAGGGGGCAGCCGGGCAACCTGCGAGCACGCGAGGGCAACGCGGCCGCCTCAAGCCCGGCCCACGGCCGCCGGCCCCCGACTCGGAGGCCCTCCCACCTTCCAGCCCGGGGCCACCGGACGGCGAGGCCCCGCCAGGCGCTCCTGGCTGGGGCTCCCATTCAGGGTCTGAAGGGGTGACCTGGCCGCCCCCCCGGGGTGCCATTCCCTCCCCCTCCCCCCGCCGCGGGCGTCGCTTTCGGCCTCTCCCCGAGGGGCAACCGTCTCTAACCGGCGACGAGACCCCCGCCCTCTCCCCACCACGTGAACCCCCACGGCCGTCCCACCACCCCCTCCGACGCTACCAGGGGGCCACCGGCGGGATCACCCTCCGGCATCCGCGTCGGCCGGCCGGCTTACCTGGCGGGTGGGCTGGGCAGGGCAGGACAGCGGGAAGCGGCGGCCGAGCGGACGTGGGCCGGGCGCCAGGTGCAGGTGGTGGCGGCGGCGACTCGAGTTGCTGTCGCTACAGTTGCCGCTCAGTCGAGCTCCTCCTCCGCCGCCGCCTCCTGCTTCCCGCTGGGCCTCCCGCGTTGCCAGGAGAGGCCGAACCGAGCCTCCGCTTCCTCTTGGAGTCTCCCAGGTGAGCTCCAGCCTGCGACGTCGGCAGGGGCGAGGCCCCCGTCCCGCGCCTGCGCGCCAGCCTCCGGCCCCGCCCAAGCCCTACCTGAGCGCTCCAGGTGAGGACCGCGGCCCGCGAGCGCGCAGCGTGGGGGGCGCGGTGCGCACCCAGCGCGGGAGCAGCCGCTTCCCACTCCGCCGTGGGCACGGCTGCTTTTCTGCGCCGGGTGTGCCTACTCGTTCGTCTACATTTGAGAGGACCCCTGCACTGACGTGGTGGCAGTGGCCACTTGGTAACCTGAGCACACAGCGCGGGACTTTGGGGGACCTTGATCTAGCTTTCCGTCGAGCACTTCTCCCCTTCCCCCGCGGGTCGCGAGAATGAAGGGGCGCGCGGCGGCCCGGGAGCGGGCTCAGTGCCTCCGAGGAGCACTTCGGGGGCGCAGCAACGTCTGGCTCGTGTGGTTTCCTCGGGTCGAGTTCAGCGGCTTCTGTCACTGGCTGGGTCTGTGGGGGGAGCTTCCTTCGCAAGCAGTCTTGATTTCATCACTTGACTCACTTGGGTGCAGCTAGTGGTTTCCGCTTCTGCGAGCGGGCGCGCTGGTAGGGGCGCCTTACGTCCAAAGGAGGAGCCAGCCTCCTTCCGAAGAAGAACCTCTGGCATTTGGCAGAGGCTCGCTAACTTGGGGCGCACCTCCCTTTCCCAGGTCCAAAGCCAAAGCAATTCCCAGATGAGAGAAAAAGCAGCGACGGCAGAGACTCCCCCCCGCCCCACCACCACGCAGTCCTTGTGTGGAAACGGGCTGTGGTTTTCTGGACAGGGCATCATCTGTCGTAGGTTTGTGTAAAATCTGCACATCTCCTCTGGAGCGTGAGAACGCACGCTCTGGGAGGACGGTGGGTTTTGCTGCTGCAATTAAGACACAAAACTTTTTTTTAACGTGTTTTTTCCTAGTTTGACACAACTTTCTGTTTCAATCTTCTCTCTGCTGCTATGACAGATACTGACACACTCAAACCCAGAACTTAAAACGGTCTTTATACCTTCCCCAGGGCTTTTTTTTTTTTTTTTTTTTTTTTTGGCTGTATTTCAAAAGTGCACGGGGATAAGCGTTTAGAAAGATCTGAAAACGGCTTGCTGGCGCATTTAAATACATGGTGGCAGGTTTTCCTCTAACGTTGAGCTGTGCTCCTCCTGCATTTTGACACATACTCTCCTGGCGCTTACTCACGGGTGTCCTGGTCTGTGGCCTAACCTTGCGGTTCAAAATACTGCTCAGGACACTAACAACGATGCACCTCTACTTGGTTAGTCTAACACATTGGTTTTAGCTGCCACACTGTTGTTTTATGCTGCAACACCCAGGAATTGGGTTTTAGTTAGGTGATTCTGGTTTGTTTTTGGATATTGTTATTTTCTAAGCTCTAAGGAGCCCTTTGTGTGTGTGTGTGTGTGTGTGTGTGTGTGTGGTGTTTTATTGTTAGATCCTGCAAGCAATTTTTGAGCTCCCTCTCCTCCACAAAATACTTCAGGAGCTGCTTGTCTATCCTCATGTCACCAGACTAACGTAGTCGTGTTTGTCCATAAATACAGAACTGAAAACACAAACGCCCCCCCACCACCAATTTTTTTCTTTTTCATTTTTGTTTGGTTCAGAGATTTTTTACATCTTGCTTTGCTGTTTTCCTTTAAATGAAGGTTAATGTTAGTCTGTGGGGAATGTGGGAAAAATCCTAAAGGTGTAGCCAAGAAGTCTATACTTGCCATGCACCACCCAGCCCTGAATGAGGCAGCAAGCCAAAAATTTTCAGTTTTGATGTCCCACCAGCTAAAGAGCAATAATTTTCACTGACAATTGGGACACAGCAGATGGGTGTAGAGAATAGCAATCTGGACTCCAAGGCCTGAGAGGCATTGATGGGAAGACTAGTAATATCAAATGACAACTGAAAAGAGAAGCTAGGGCCGACTTATAAAGAGAGCAAGCAAGCAGGACCCAAAATGCTGCATGATGAGGGGAAAAGAGCAGGGAAAAAAACCCATAATGATCAGTAGTTACTAAAGATTGGCCATCAGTTTTATAATCCACACAGTTAATGTAACTAAGGAAAGTGGTCTCTCTCTCTGGCATTACTTATACTGTTTCATGCAACATTGCTGGCAAGGTCTTAAAATAATGAAATTTTTTCTAATTTATAATAAGATTGAAATGCTTCAAGACCCGGAAAGATATTAGTATGCTGAAATGTTGAACACCATAATTTTAATCAGACATAAGATTTTTTAAATTGTCATCCCATCCAAAGTGATGAAATAAAAAATTATTTTATAAAAGGAAAATTAGCATTTCATCAGAAAATAAAATCCAGAAGACATAATGTAGAAATGCTTCTCAGAAAAAAAAAAAAGCTTCCTTTAACAATGCGTGTTAGGTATATAATGGCAATTATGTTAAAAAAAATTGGGAAGATTTAACACAGGAAAAAAGACAAACATATCTTTCTCTTCCTATGTATTCCTGTGTATAACTACACACAGAGAACTAACCAGAAAATGTTCATTTATATATATTTGAAACAATACTCAGTGTTTAATAATATTAACATTTAAATTTATGCCAAGATCAATATCTGGCATTTAACAGTTCCTCAATAAGTACATGTTAAATGAAGCAATTGATTCATCAAATACCATAAAGAAAACAATAGGCCTAGTGTCTTAAGCAAATTACAAATACAAAGAACTTTGTTTAATGATTTCATTTATTTATGTGAAAGGCAGAATTAGAGAGAGAGAGAGACAGAGACAGAGACAGAGAGACAGAGAAAGTGAGATCTTCTATTTGCTGGTTCACTCCCTCAAATGGTGGGAATGGCTGGAGCAGGGCTGATCTGGAGCCAGCAGTCAGGAACTTCCTCTGGGTCTCCCACGTGGTGCAGAAGCCCAAGGTCTTGGGCCATCTTCTGCTGCTGTCCCAGGCCATGGCAGAAAGCTGGATCAGAAGTGGAGCAGCCGGGACTCAAACTAGTGGACCTATGGGATGTCCCTTTACCTGTTTTTCCGCAGTGCCAGCCCCCAAGGAATGTTTTAATACAATATTATAGAAAAATAGTTTGGGACAAATAAGAGTAATAAATTGGGAATCTGAAGTAGAGAGTCCTACCACTTTCCCAGGCCATAGCAGAGAGCTGGATCGGAAGAGGAACAGCCGGGATCAGAACCAGCACCCGTATTGGATGCTGGTGTCACAGGCAAAGGATTAACCCACTGTACGACAGCTCAGGCCTCAGGAGAAAAATTTAATGCCAATAGCCACCAGTCTTCACATGCCTATTTTCCATAATCTACTATACAAAACAACTTATACTCTGACAAGTTACTTTACTTTTGGGCTTAAATTTTTTCTTCCACACTCCAAGATAGCTATACAACATGATATTCAAGTTCCTTTTCATTCTGATTCATGTAAACATGCCAAGACAGTTGTCTTGCAAAAAACAAACTATAGCCCAAAAGCCAACCTTCTGGATATAAAAATAATAATAAGCAGTGATGAAACTGAAATCAAAATTTTAACTCATACAAAATTGCAATATGTAATGTAATGAGTAAAATTATGCAGACTCACTAAGCCCAAATTCAAATGTTTTTAGTTATTTTTAACTTGCTGGTTACCTGGGACTTAGCAACGTAGTTTTCAGTATACTTTAAAAACAAATTTTCCTCATGTGGGAACTGTTCTCTGGTCAGGATCTCAAACTCAAGCTGAGATATTTGGCTCAAAGACCAAACAGATTGAAATAATTTCTACTAAAAGATGTAAAAGAACTGAAATACTATTGATTCAAAAAAAAGAACAGTGGTAGTACCACAAGGAAGAGCCACAAATATGTGGGTATTTTTAAAATAATGGTTCAGCATAATGCTACATTGTATTTAAAATATTATTAGTGGTAAAACAGTGAAAACATTAAAAGTATGAACTTTTTTGAATACTGTTTTGAATGATTTTTTTTCGCCTTGAAAAATATTAACGGAAGAACCATCTCATATTTTCAAAGAGGTACACATTTCTAAGAGTGCACTTATCGATTTAAATTGCAATAGAATTATGTCTTGTTAATCTTGTATCCTTGATGCTTGGCACATAGTAGGTGCACAATAAATATTTGATGAACTATATCGAATAGAGTGCAGCGTGTCAAGCTTTTAAGCATTAGCGTAAGAGCCAAAAGAGTTGCCATGCTGAGTCAGATAAATATTCCATCTAGCCAGCTCTAAATTCCCACAGTGGCACCAAAGGAGATTTCATGCAAAACCATGCTAATAATCTTGCATGAATGTTGATCTCTGATATAGATACTGCAGGTATCCTTGACCCTTTCTTTTCCTGAGTGTATCTCTCTCTTTCTGTAAACCTTTTTTATTCAACATCTAAGCAAGTCATATTCATTACAGAAGGATCACAGCATATAGTTTGTTAGAGGAAATTAGTTTTGAAATACTCAAAATTCCTCATACCAAGATGTCTCAATGCTATCAGACCTTTCTAATTGGGTATATTTTCAGATTTTTTTGGTCATTGTTCTTGAAAATCTTTGGGCAGTAGAATGGTGAATATAGAGAAAAGCAGAGCCACGTTTGTAAAATAACACCACAAGATCACTTGGGGAAGTTATTTTGCAGCCAGAGTTTAATACTTAACATATCAATCTATATCAATAAGTTCATTTTACATCATGATTTTTGATGAGCACATGGTATCCTTTTGTATGGATGTATTTAATCAGTCATATACTGATGGACAATGAACAATGCTTCCAAATCTGCTATTGCAAGCAGTTCTATGAGGATCATATTGTTCAGCTGTTGAAACATTTATAATAATTTTCTTTATTTCTGTTGGACAAGTTTTTGGATTACAGATAAAAGGACAGTAGAGTGGTGATATTATGGTAAAAAAGGATTAAACGGCTGAGGAAAAGCAGGCATTTAGCCAAACAGTTAATCTGCCTGTGTCTTACATCACAGTATCTGGCTTAATTCCCCTTGTTAATACCTGACTCTGACTTCCTGCTAAGGCAGACCTTGGGAGGCAGTAGTGATGGCTCAAGTAATTGAGTTCCTACCATTCTTGTGGGAGATCTGGATTTAGTTCCTGGCTCTGGCCCTAGCCTAGGGCCACTTCCAGTCCCAGCCCTAGCCATTGTAGGTATTTTGAGAATGAACCAGCAGATGGAAGTGTTCTCTCTCTTACATCCTCTCTCTGTCTCTGTCTCTGTTTCTCTTCCTATCTCTTTCTCTGTTTTTCAAATTAAAACAAAAGATGGGGGTGGGGGGAGCTTAGGAAGTGATAAAGGAAGGAAAGAATGGCAGACAAAGGGATCATCCAGGTGAGATATCCTCTGAAGGGCTGAGGGGAATATTTGAAGCTCTTGGCTAGGATACAATGCATATTTGATTCACATGTAGGTATTATACTTCAAGTGAATTAGCATGTGTTATCATGAGGCAGAAACAGTCTGAACACCTGGCTTAGTTAGTAGATGAACTCTTCCTCCTATCAGAAACAAGTCCACTCCAGGGTACTTAAGCATTAGCATAAGAGCCAAACAGAAGCAACACTGAGTCAGACGAATATTCCATCTAGCCAGCTTTAAATTCCCACAGTGGCACCAAAGGAGATTTCATGCAAAACCATGCTAATAATCTTGCATGAACATTGACCTCTGCTATAGATATTGCAGGTATCCTTGACTCATTCTTTTCCTAAGTGTATCTTCTTTCTGTAAACCTTTTTTATTCAACATCTAAGCAATTCATATTCATTACAGAAGGATCACAGCATACAGTTAAGTTAAAGGAAATCAGTTTTGAAATATTCAAAATTCCTCAGGCCAAGATGGCTGAATAGGATACAGACTCACATTTCAGTCCTACTTGCCATTTTATAGGATACCTTTATGCAGGTGCAAACTGCACAATCTGCTGTCCCATCATATGTCGATTGCTTCTTCTCATAGCCACATTCCTCCAGATGACCACCAGGAGACTCTCCTCCCTAGACCTTTCTTCTTGCGTATGTGGTGGCCATAAATTCCACCCACCCCAGTAAGCACATCCTTCGGTGTGACTTTGTTGCTCCTCCCAAGAAGAGATGAAGATTTCCTTACATTTTGAGTCCGCAGTGGCTGTACAGTTTGCTTTGACCAATCGGAGATCATGGAAGTGATGCTGTATGACTTCCATAGCTAGGCTTTGAGAGATTTTTCACCTTCTGTTTTCACTCCCTTAGAACATTGCCCTGAGACCCCAGGAGGAAGCCTGGGATGAAAGACGATGTAGAGAGAGACAGTCCTTATCCTAGATGTTCCAGCTAAGTTCAGATTTCAGCCAACCTCTACCAGAATGCACCCTTGTGATAGAACCCAGATGTACACCACACAGAAGACTTACCGGTCAACTCTCAAAAATTATGAGAAATATTATATTTTTGTTGCTTTAAGTGACTTAATTTGGGGAAAATTTTTAAAACCAGTAATTAAGGAGCTGGCGCTGTGGCATAGCCAGTAAAGCCGTAGCCTGCAGTGGTACAAGTTATAGGTGCTGGTTTGAGTCCCAGCTGTTCTAATTCCAGTCCAATTCAATCCAATCCAATCCAATCTCTGCTATGGCCTGGGAAAGCAGTGGAAGATGGCCCAAGTGCTTGCACCCCTGCACCTGGGTGAGAGGTCCAGAGGAAGCTCCTGGCTCCTGGCTGCAGATTGGCCTATCCCTGGCTATTGCAACCATCTTGGGAGTGAACCAGAGAATGAAAGATCTCTCTTTCTCTCTCTCTGCCTCTGCCTCTCTATAATTCTGCCTTTCAAATAAATAAATAAATCTTTTTTTAAAAAAACTAATGAATTTCTTTCAAAGGTGGAGAGAGAAATGAACAGATCAAGAGGGGCAGGAGGGGAAATTTAGTACATGTACTGGTTCATTTCTCAAATGCCCTCAAAAGCCAGGGCTAGACCAGGTGGAAGCCACAAGCCTAGAATTCCATCTGGGTCTCCCATATGAGTGGCAGGTATATACCATCTGCTGTCTTTCCACGTGCATTAGCAGGACACTGGATCGAAAGCCAGGTAGCCTGGACTAGAACCAGCACTCCAACATGGGATACTGAGGTCCCAAGCTATGGCTTACCTTACTGTGCCACAATGTCTGCCCATTAGGGAATAATTTTATGTTGTCTAAGACTAGTGTCTCAACATTAACATAAGCATTTATGCACCCTTTATACTCTATTCATAGAGAAAAATTTGAGATATGAAAAGTTTGGATTTATTAAAAAATGCATATTATGCAAAAGCTTTGCATGGATTCAAAGTGGATTTGTATTGCACCAAAATATTTCCATTTTCCATGAACATTTTAATGTATCTTCATATACTGTACAGCATAGATACACTGATGTACAGTACATGAAGAACGTGTTCTCGGTCTGAGCCAGTTTTGTGTTCCTGCACAAGATCTTGATAAAATCCACACAGAATGGGGAGAGAGGAGAGTCAGAGGTAGGCAGGACATTGACAGCACACTTAGTAAGAATCTCAGACCTGCTCCATGCTGGAAAGTCTCATTGCACAATTTCATAGGCCACCATACGTATAGAATAAGATGTGCAGTAAAGCCACCCTAACCCTTGAAACCAGACTGATGAAGGGACTCAGAAATAGAAAGAAAAGCTGGTCTCATGTACCCCACACTAGAGAGCAGGAAGGTGCCAGGATTGCTCCTTTCTTAATGGTGATTAAGAACAGGAAGCATTTCTCAATGATGTCTTGAGGTAAACAGGCCTTGGGCAGCCTGACAGCTCTCATGTATACCAAGAAGTCTTAGTAAGCCCACAAAACAGTTTCTGTGGGGTGGGTGTATGGCCTAGAGGTTAAGATGTTGATTAGGATGCCCGTGTCCTGTATCAAATTGCCTGGGTTTGAGTCTAGGTTCCGCTCCTGATTCTAACTTCTTGCTGATGCAGACCCTGGGAGGCAGCAGGTAATGGCCCACAAGTAGTTGGGTCCCTGTCACCCACGTGTGAGACCTGGGTTGCGTTTCTGGTTCCCATTTGGGAACTGTTGTGGGCATTTGGGAGGTGAAAAGGTGGATATGACCTTTCTTTGCTTTTTAAGTAAAAAAGTAAAAGAAAAAAAATTTGGAATGCAGGTGAAGTGGTTGGGATCCACATGTTTTTGTAAACTAGTCTTTATTGGCAGAGAGGCCCATTCACGTACCTATTTATTGCTGCTTTGACAGTGCAGTGACAGCACTGGGAAGTTGTTAACAGAGACAGTATTGTCGACAAAACATCAAGTGTTTACTCTCTGGCCTTTTATAGAAAAGAAAGAAAGAAAGAAAGAAATGTTGGTTTTGGTGAAGTTCAGAGAACCAGGAAAAATAAGCTTTGTGTGATAACATAAAACAAATGTAAACAACATTGTCCATGACCAAAAGGCACACTGAGACAAGGAGGTATTATCAGCACGTGGCAGCCTGGATACCTAGATGACCTAATGCCAGTTGTCTTACACAAACACACTCTCCCAGTCTTGTCCTATACCTTGACCCAGAGAGGATCCATGTAGTACTAGTGAAAAGGAAACATTCTGAATTTTAGTGAGATTTAATTATTACCACATGGTATAATAGAGATATGAGAGAGAAATTAACCTTAGATATGGACATAACAAGCTAACGTTATGATTTTTATATTCCTGATCCCATCTTCAGAAAGCAGTACCAATTATAAGGCCTTCCATCATGATAAATATAAAATAGATGAAAAAGAAATACAGGTTGAATGTTCAGACCTTCTTTGGTCTCTTAGCTTAAAAAACTGCATTGGCGGCCAGCGCTGTGGCATAACAGGTAAAGCTGCCACCTGCAGTGTCGTCATTCCACATGGGCGCCGGTTCGAGTCCCAGCTGCTCCAGTTCTGATCCAGCTTTCTGCTATGGCCTGAGAGGGCAGTGGATGGTGGCCCAAGGCCCTCCCCACATAGGAGATCAAGAGAGGCTCCTGGCTCCTTGCTTTGGATCAGTGCAGCTCCAGCCGTTGCGGCCAATTGGGGAGTAAACCAGAGGATGGAAGACCTCTCTCTCTGCCTCTCCTTTTCTCTGTGTGTCACTCTAACTTTCAAATAAATAAATAAATCTTTAAAAAAAAAAAAAAACCTGCATTGGCATTGGCATTTCCCGCAGCAAGCATGCTCTTCACAACTCATGTCTTCAATAAACTTTCTCCAACAACGAAGATAATGATGTACATTGCTGTTGCTTCCATCGCCTCCCTCACTGTAAATTTTTCTATTCCCCGAGACAACGGTTTCTATCTCCTCCAAGACTCGAAGGATAAAGAACATCTGTGAAGTGAGTGGGAGGAGACCGTAGGGCAGAGTTTGTGGTTTGTCTCTCAAAAAACACTGGTAAGTGCTTTGGATGATAAGGAAGTGGCTTGTAATCCTTTGCAATGACCTCATTTTCTGAGACTATTTTGCTTCCTACTGTGAACCAGGCTGTGGGAGCTGGAAGAATATTTACTGAGTCCTAACCTTGGGCTAGGAGTTATTCTGTTACAATCTCATTTAGTCTCTGCAAAACTCTACATCTTCCAGGTGCAGAGACATCAGTGACAAGCAAAGAGATTTTTAACTAGTAAAGCTGGAATTTGGAAGCAGATCAAACTCCCAAACACATCTATATACATTGTATTATAGAAGTTATAAAGGAAATTTGCCTTGAGTCCAAACGTGAATGATTTCTCATCTTTAGCCTTCATTGACAATTTCTATTTTCCCACCTGCTATTTCATTCATGTAGTGCTAGCATATGGAAAAGTTAAGCAACATCAAGTTCTGTTTTTGCATATAAATTTTATGATATTTTCATATATGTGAAAGCCAAAATTATCACAGTAAAAATCATGGCCTAGTAGTTAACATTGCTACGTCTCAATTCAGAGCTCTTGGGTTTGTTTCCTGGCTCTGTCTCCTGACTCCAGCTTCCTATTAATGTACGCCCTGGGAGGCAGCAGTGAATGGGACATGTGGATTGAGTCCCTGGCTCCTGGTTTCAACCCAGCCCAGTGGCCATTGAAAGCATTTGGCCAGTGAGCCAGCAGATAGGCTCGCTCTCTCTCTCTCTCTCTCTCTCTCTCCTTCTGTGTCTTTCAAATCAATAATATAGCTAACAACATTGAGAAATGTCAGTATCTCTAAAAGTCAGACTTTTTAAAAAATCCTAAATAATTTATTTAAAAGGCAGAGAGACATAGACAGAGAGAATATTTCCATTCGCTGGTTCACTCCCCAACGCACAACAGCAGCCAGGGCTGGTCCACTCAACAACCAGAAGCCTGGAATCCAATCCAGTTTTCCCACATGGCTGGTGGTGACCCAAGTACCCCAAATGCTTGAGCCATCACATCCCAGGATGTGCCTTAGCAGGAACCTGGAGTCAGGAGTGGAGGAGGTACTTGAACTCAGGGATTCTGATAGAGGATGTGGGTAGCCCAAGCAGTATCTTAAAAAAAAAAAAAAAAAAAAGATTTATTTATTTATTTATTTGAAAGTCAGAGTTACACAGAGAGAAAAGTTGAGGCAGAGAGAGAGAGAGAGAGAGAGAGAGAGGTCTTCCATCCGCTGGTTCACTCCCCAATTGGCTGCAATGGCTGCAGCTGCGCGGATCCGAAGCCAGGAGCCAGGAGCTTCTTCCGGGTCTTCCATGTAGGTGCAGGGGCCCAAGGACTTGGGCCATCTTCTACTGCTTCCCCAGGCCATAGCAGAGAGCTGGATCAGAAGCAGAGCAGCCGAGTCTCAAACTGGCGCCCATATGGGATGCCAGCACTTTGGTCCAGGGTGTTAACCCACTGGGGCCACAGCGCAAGCCCCTACCAAGCAGTGTCTGAACTGCTGCACCAAATGCTCCTCTCTCTCAAAATTTTTTAACAAAACTAAAATTGTGAAATGAAAAGATACAGTAAACTTATTATCAAAATGGAATTGTGAATTTTATAATTTAATTGTATTGGGGCACATACAAACAAATTAGATAAGTAGAATTTCAGAGACTGAATTACATTTAAGGAATTGTCCTAAAGTATACAATTACTCCACTGAAAGGAAGACCAGATTAAGAATCCTCATATATAAATATATATATTGCAGTATCTCTGTGAGAAAGTTACCAAAATAAGTTTTTGTTTCTAAAGATCATCAAACACGAAAGACAGCTTATTACTTTATTTTATGGAATTTAACCTTTTGTAGAATCACCACAGTGAACTGGACAGACCAGATTTGCATCTTATCTTTCTTTCTGAAACAGCAATTAGACCAGGTTATAATGTTCTAGAAATCAGAAAAATAATGCTCCAGGCCTTACAAGTGGATGAGTTATGAAGGTCTGAAAGATTGTTGTCCTAAAAATAGCTTGCTCACATGTAATAATGGCAACCATTTTTACTAGCCTTTTTTAAATTAAATATTTAGCAGTTTCAAAGGAACATTATTGAGTACGTGCAATATATAATCTTAATGTAGTAAATAAATATGTACTTAACATCTACTTAAAGAAAAATTATATTATTTTAATATTTCCTGTAGGACCTTCTCAGATCCTACCCTCCCCCAATTTGGAAATTTTCTTTATAATTAATGGAATATATAGTTTGTGTAATATTCTGTTGCTCGATGTTTCACTCAGCATTATATGCATGAGATTTATACTTGTCGTTGCATGCAGCTAGTTAACTTTTCACACTATATTGTATTTCTCCGTTATGCTCTTAATGAACATTCAGAAATCTCCAGGTGCATGAGTGCATGACAGAGAAAGCAAGGAGAGCTACTAAGAGCATTCTTTTATTTGACTTCCAGTGAAAGGGCATGTGAAAGACCTCCTCTTAGATAAATACCTCAAAATGAAATTGCTGCATTGTAGCAAACTTACCAGATAGTGCCCAGTTGTTTTTCCAAAGTGGTTTTGTAACACATCCTTATGTGATGGCAAACTCCTTTCCTATTACACACACACACAGAGTTTCAGAAAGTTCATAGAAAACTGCATAGATTCAAAAAAAATGTTTTCAGCAAAATAGGCTTATTTTTTAAATCCGTTTTGTCCACAAACACTTTGTGGTATCCTCATGCGTACATCCTTTTCTGAAAATGATTTTACATACTAGAAATATAAATAACAGTATTAGAGCTGCTTCTCTAAAGAACCAAGAATTGTGGAAGATGTGGTTGAATGGGAATTTTGTCATTTGTTGCCAGGAAACAAAAAATTAAGGAAAAAATGGGAAGAATGTTTTAGTTGTGTCTTAACAGATGGAAAAACAAATGTATTTATCTTTCACTTGCCTTCTATTACATTGCTGATGTCTTCATTTCTAGGACTGAAATAGGCATTCACTTTAATCTTGGTCATTGCTCTTCTAAAGAAGTCCAAGGACTGATTGGTGACATTCAAAATAACGTGTGATCCAAGACTCCAGTAGGGATGGACCACACTTCTTCAGCTATATATCCTTAAAAAGCCATCAGAATGGAAACTCTTAGAAGAGAGTTTAATATATTTTTGTCTCCTTCATAACTTTTTTGTCACTTTTTTTTCTCTCGTAACAACTATCTAGTGTAGGTTGAAGAGGAATCTTCAACTGCCTGAGTGAATTTCAGATACTCAGGATTTAGACAATGCTTGAAGAATGTCCTCTGGGTATAATACCCCCAGAAACACATGCTTCTCATTTGTAGCTAATAAAGTTTCTTTAATCAGTGCAGGCCTATAAGAATGTGCTGTTCTTTCAAAGGAACATTTTGCAAAATGCCAAAAAAAAAAAAAAGAAAAAAGAAAAAAGGTTTCTTTTACACTCTCTTTCTATAAACATTCCACTTTTCACAGCTTCCTAATTTTTTTTTAACTTTTATTTAATGAATATAAATTTCCAAAGTATGGCTTATGGATTACAATGGCTTCCCCTCCATAACGTCCCTCCCACCCGCAACCCTCCCCTTTCCCTCTCCCTCTCCCCTTCCATTCGCATCATGATCCATTTTCGATTCTCTTTATATACAGAAGATCAGTTTAGCATACATTAAGTAAAGATTTCAACAGTTTGCTCCCACACAGAAACATAAAGTGAAAAATAATAGAAGATTTTTTAAATGATGATGAAATCAGATCAGACCTATTGTCATGTTTAATCCCAGTGAGAGTCAAGTTGGGAATTGATAATTTTTTTTTTACAGAAGATCAGTTTAGTATACATTAAGTAAAGATTTCAACAGTTTGCACCCCCATAGAAACACAAAGTGAAATATACTGTTTGAGTACTCGTTATAGCATTAAGTCTCAATGTACAGCACGCTAAGGACAGAGATCCTACATGAGAAGTGCACAGTGACTCCTGTTGTTGACTTTACAAATTGACACTCCTGTCTATGGCATCAGTAATCTCCTTATGCTCCAGTCATGAGTTTCCAAGGCTATGGAAGCCTTTTGAGTTCTCCGACTCTTATCTTGTTTAGACAAGGTCATAGTCAAAGTGGAGGTTCTCTCCTTCCTTCAGAGAAAGGTACCTCCTTCTTTGAAGACCTGTTCTTTCCACTGGCTTCCCAATGTTTTACGAGCTCCAACTTATTTGAATCAGTATCAAGTAAATGGCAATTTTATCTTGAAAGTTCCTTCAATGGTACACTCCTAGCTCTTGTGCTCTGCTGATGAGTGCCTGCCCTGATGGTCTCCCACACCATGACTACAAAGCTGCAAAACCTCCTCTTGCAATCAAGATAGAGTGGCCTCACTATTTCTTCATGTGTTCACTTCAGTGGGGCAATGCTTTCTGTAATGTGCTTTATGAATACCAAATGGGTAGCCAGAAATATTTGTAAGCAATCATTGCCATTAACCTAAAAAGGAATTTATCATACAATAAGTACTAGGACAAGAAACACATCACAGGTTTCTATTACAAATTAAAGAAAGAATTGCAGAAACTTTCTGAGTTTTCTAAACAAAATATTTTGGAACCTAGATTATTTGGCTATTATTATTTCCTTGCTGTTGAGCAGCCATACAGGGCAGAGATGCTTTTTAACCTACCAACCAATGTTGCAAAGCAAGCACAACAGTCTTTTAAAAATTCACATATCCTTAAGCTCAAGGACTAATGATTTTGAATTAATATTAATGAATACTTATTATTATTTGTAATGTGGGTTTTATGTACCTTGTCTCATTTAAAAAATTTTTTTTCTCTAGTTGAGAAGTAGGAAGACAGAGAGTGACAGACAGAAAGACAGAGAGTGCTCCCATCCACTGGTTAACTTCCCAAGTGCCTGCAATGACCTAGTACCAGTTTAGCCAAAGCTAGGAGCCAAGAACTCCAGCTAGGTCTCTCATGTAGTGACAGGGCTGCCTCCTAGGGCATTCATTAGCAGGCAGATGGAATCGGAAATAGAGTGGAGACTAGGAGCCTGGCACTGTGATAGAAGATGTGGGCATCTCAACTGGTGACTTAATGGCTGGGGTGGACGCCTGCCCTTCTTTCTCTCAGTTGGTTTAGAAAAAAAATAGCTCTTTGAGACAGGCATTAGTAATATCTTGTTACAGATGAGAAAGCGGAGGTGAGACGATTATGTGGGTTACCCAAGGCTGTAAGGCTAGTGAGCGGCGAAGGGAGTGCTCAGTCCACGCAGGTTGATGTAGAAGTTTATGTCCTTAACCACACCTTGCAACTCTAACAAGACATCTTCCTTAAGGACCTTCTTTCCCATACCTTGGAGTTCTGATGTCCAAACACTAAGCTTACTAAATTAAATGCTTTACTGTGGGAAGTAATACAATTCACTCTCTCTTTCCCCGAGCACCTCATAATGTAATTAAGGAGAATAATATATCAATACAAATTCCTACAAAGAAAAATGTAGCAAATGCCCTAAAAGACACTGTAGCAAAGCACATGGGAAAGAAATCCTTTCAGCTAGAGGGACAAAAAAGCCTTTATAAAGAAAGTGAAGAGAATTGTAGGGGGAGGGGCAAAGGGGAAATTTAAGTTTTACACAAAGCATGTCCTGTGATCCAAAAACTCCAGGTATGTTTTAGTCATGACTACTTTATTCTGGTTGGGTTGGAATAGAGTGTGTATAAAGAAGACCTAGGTACTGGAGTGAGAAATTGTGCTAAGTTATTTATTTGTTTATTTATTTATTTGAGCGGTAGAGTTACAGACAATGAGAGGAAGAGACAGAGAGAAAGGTCTTCCATCCGCTGGTTCACTCCCCAAATGGCCGAAACAGCCAGAGCTGACAATCTGAAGCTAGGAGCCAGGAGCCAGGAGCTTCTTCCAGGTCTCCCATGCAGGTGCAGGGGCCCAAGTGCTTGGGCCGTCTTCCACTGCTTTCCCAGGCCATGGCAGAGAGCTGGATTGGAAGAAGAGCAGCCAGGACTGGAACCGGCACACTTATAGAATGCCAACGCTGCAGGCAGAGGATTAATCTACTGCACCACAGCGCTGCCGCCATGCTAAGTTCTTATACAATGAGGAGTCACTATAGAATTTTTATTTTTTATTTTATGTATTTGAAAGGCAGAGAAGCAGACAGAGATCTTCTATTTGCTGATTGATTGTCCAAATACCCACAATAGCCAAAACTCGGACAAAACTGGAACCCAGGAGCCTAGAACCCAATCCAGGTTTCGTGTGTGTGGATGGGACACACTACCTGCGCAATCCCTTCTGTCTCCCAGGGTGCATATTATCAAGAAGCTGGAATTGGGAGTGGAGCCAGGACTCAAAATAGGCGCTCCATTAAGAGAAGTGGCAACCTAAGAAGTGTATTTAACTCCATGCCACACTATAGGTTTTGAAGCAGGAATATTACTCATTCAATAGATATATATGGGAGTCAGTGACTGCCAGAAACTTTGATAAATGCTGGGGACATTGGGGTAAACAAGACCAGCACATTCCCTGCCCTCTTCCCTTTTCAGGATGATAGGCTAGAAAGAGGCTAATTTACACTAGGACTGAGGGAATAATGGCTGTGCACGAAACAGGAGCAGATACTCTGAATGAGAAAGAATTTTGATGCTTTTCTTTATGTTTCATCTATTGCTTTTTCAAAATAATAAACCTTTTGGGGTGGATGTTCTGACGTAGCAGGTTAAGCTGCTGCTTGTTACTTGGCATCCCATTTTGGAGTGCTTGGTTCAAGTCCTGACTACTCCACTTCAGATCCAGCTTTCTGCTGATGTGCATCCTGGGAGACAGCCAGTGATGTCCAAAGTGCTTGAGTCTCTGCCACTTACATGGAAAAGCCAGTTGGAGTTCTGGTTCCTCAGCCTGGCCCAACCCCAACTATTATAGCTATTTGGGATTGAATCAGTGAATGGAAGATCGATCTCTCTCTCTCTCTCTCTCTCTCTCCCTTTGTGTGTGTGTGTGTGTGTGTTTCTGTTTTAAATACATAAATAAAATATGTGAATAAACATATTTAACATATTTTAAAATAATTTCTATTATAATTTATATATTATATAAAATATACACTATATAGTATTATATAGTGTTCTTCCTTATTTTTTTTCTTTTTGAAAAAGAACTTAGGTAATGAATCTAGACTTCAGTGACTTGTTCATAGATAAGCAAAACATTTCCTTTTCCTTAATAAAGGCAATATAGAAAATTCATCACAATTACTATTAAAATTGCGTTTGGTTATTTATTATATCAGTCTAGGTCAGTACCCAGATTTCAGAAAGACCAATGCACTTACACTCTGGTTTGTTGCACAATCCAAACTGCTACTGTAACTAAACAGATGCACATGTTAAAGAGATGTATTTAGTATAACCGAATTTAGCTCTAATCCCTCTGAATACAGAAAACCACATATTTTATTTCACTTGGAAACTTTGTTTAAAAATTTTATTTATTTATTTATTTATGTGAAATTCGATATTACAGACGGAGGGAGAGAGAGAGAATCTTCCACCTGCTGGTTCACTCCTCAAATGGCCACAATGGCAAAAGTTGGGTCAAGCTGATTCTAGGAGCCAGAAACTTCTTCTGAGTCTCCCACATGGATAGCAGGGGCCCAGGCACTTGAGTCATCTTCCACTGCATTTCCCAGGCCATCATCGGGGAGCTGTACTGGAAATGGAGCAGCCAGGACAGGAACCAGCACCCAAATGGGATGACGACATTGCAGGCAGTGGCTTTACCCACAATGCCACAATGCCAGCCCCTGGTTGGAAAATTATGTAATAACTAAATACGTTTTATAAATATAGGAAGACTAGTTTGAAAGTAAATCAACAAGAAATTGTATAAAGTGTCCACCTATGATCAAATATCCTTATGAAAAAGATTTGTGGATAAAATCTGATAGCATTAATTTTTTTCATAGACTTAGAGGTATAAAACTCAGGGAAGTGCCACCACCACGGCTCAATAGGCTAATCCTCCACCTAGTGGCGCCAGCACACTGGGTTCTAGTCCCGGTCGGGGCGCCGGATTCTGTCCCGGTTGCCCCTCTTCCAGGCCAGCTCTCTGCTGTGGCCCAGGAGTGCAGTGGAGGATGGCTCAAGTGCTTGGGCCCTGCACCCCATGGGAGACCAGGAGAAACACCTGGCTCCTGGCTTAGGGTCAGTGCGGTGTGCCAGCCGCAGCGCGCTGGCCTCAGCGGCCATTGGAGGGTGAACCAACAGTAAAGGAAAACCTTTCTCTCTGTCTCTCTCTCTCACTGTCCACTGTGCCTGTCAAAAACAAACAAACAAACAAACAAAAAAAACACACACACACAAAACCTCAGGGAAGTATGAAACTTAAAAAAAGATAACTAAATTAATCCTGAGAGAAGTAATGTCTCAGTAGACATTAGCAGTAAGGCAAACACTTAGCACGTGGACACAGACTGGTATAGAGGGAGGGGGGATACTTACTTAGGAACAAGAAATCAGACTGAGGCCAATTTTTAAAAAACATTAAATGGAATATACTAATGCTTTGTTTCCTCAGAGCATCTCAGCACATGATATTGACAAATGTAGAGACAGCTGGCAAGACTGTATGTTAATTGCCAAAACTACCAAATGATCATTTACTACTAAAAATATCCCCCAAATAACTTTCCTTCAGAATCATATAGCCATAACCATTTAGCATTCTCTGTTTATGTTTCAAAATGTATGTATTTTTCCTTCTCCTGTTAGAATTAAAATATGAGGTCATCCTCTAATATACCTGCTTTAAGGATGTTCTAAATTCTGAAAATCAAAATTTCATATAAAATGCCACTGACAGCTGTTCTCTGCTTATTTCATGGTAAGGCAAAAATTTTATTTGCTCAAATAAATTGTGTTCATATGAAAGTGCTCCTCAGAGAAACTTTACCTTTTCTGTGTCTGCATGAAGTGATATGTCAACCCCCGATTTACTTGTCATGAAATTTCACAGCAGGAAAAGTTCTGTTATGCATTATCTTTTTATCTGGTATTTATTAGTAATGATTTTGGTAATTAGTAATGATTTTGGCTTCAATTTACAAAATATATAACTAACACTGACATAAACAGAAGTTTATTTTCTTGTGTCACAAGTCTAGAAATTGGTGGTTGCTGCCTTTGGTTCATTTACTCAACAATACAAGCAGTAATTTCTCTTTCTGGGAAAACACAGCGGGCTCAAATAATTTTTTCAAGGTCACCAAAGTCAAGCAATGGAGCTGAAGTTTGGCTGAGTCTTTTCCCCCCAAAGCCCTGCATACACAAAGTATGCTCTCCTCTACATGCTGATTAACTCAAATTGTTGTGATTAATATATAATTCTGCTTTGTACTTACCCTTCTTCATTCTTAGCTTTCTCAGTCGTGTAAATGGGAATATGAAAACTAGATTAGTGCACTGAGAGATAATAGTTTAATGAGAGGTCAGAGTGTTAAGAAACATGAAGTTCAGGGGCTGGCGCTGTGGCGCAGCGGGTTAACGCTCTGGCCTGAAGTGCCAGCATCCCATATGGGCGCTAGTTCAAGGCCCGGCTGCTCCACTTCTGATCCAGCTCTCTGCTATGGCCTGGGAATGCAGTAGAAGATGGCCCAAGTCCTTGGGCCCCCGCATCTATGTGGGAGACCCAGAAGAAGCTCCTGGCTCCTGGCTTTGGATTGGCGCGGCTCCGGCCGTTGCGGCCAATTGGGGAGTGAATCAGCGGATGGAAGACTTCTCTCTCTCTCTTCCTCTCCACTCTGTGTAACTCTGACTTTCAAATAAATAAATAAATATTTTTTTTTTAAAAAAAGGAACATGAAGTTCAGGTTAGCAGGGAGTGAAAGGATAGAAGAAAAGGGGGCAGAGCTCAGTATTATGAAGGGAGTGCAAAGGAAAAAGTGAGACAGCAGGGTGACTACTGACTGGATTCTAGTCTGGGCACCATGACTGTCAGAATGGTGGTAACCCACCCAGCAACCCTGTCTCCTCTGATCTCTGGCTGAGCAGGTGACTTGGCACTGTATATCTGTTACCAGGGTACTAGACAGGGGCTCATGGCAGTTACTGAATTATACTTTCTCTAGTTCCTCTTGTGTTCTAATCCTCCCCCAAAAGCCTTTTATGGTTAATTTCAAGCCATATAAAGACTTAACTCTCATTTCAGCTGCATTCCAGAAACCTGTTCTCAACAAAATAAAAGGTTTCAATAACTACACACTGAGATTAATCTACCCTAATTTCCTCTGTTTCTCCTCTTCAAGTAAGTTGAAAGCATGACTATGCGAAACTGGCATTGTTCATCTCTGCACCTACGTGTACTTTCTACTAATTTAGTACATAATCTCAAATACAGAAAGGAGATTAAGCTCCAACCACTCAAACCACTGCCTCCCTCCACTCCCATCTTTTATCTTGTAACATTGTCTGAAATGATCCTGTAGCTGGGTTTGAATACCTCCAGTCCAAGGAACTCACCACCTCTGCAGGTAGTCTTTTCCTTCCGTGGCATCTCTAGCTTTTATGGAGTGCATTCCTAGGTCTCCAGTCAAGATGGCTAAGGTATCGTACAGCAGCAGTGGCAGAACATCACCGACGTAAAAAGGTCTACGTTGCTGACATTGCATCCCTGTTGCAGATCAGCTTGAATTTGCTCTATGTTGGTTCCCTTCTGGGGGCCTGGCTGAGGGCATAGCCCCTCTCTGGGACATCCCTAGTTTCAAGTGAGAGCCAAGGAGATCCTGGAAAATTCTATGCTGGCCATTAGAGTTTCCACATTTCGTTTGCCAACACCATTCACATGGAATCATCCCACAGGGAAGGAAAAGGCAGGGAGCAAAGTAACCCTGAGAAACGTAGCAATGATTTTGAATAATTATGCAACCTAGCACATATTTACCTGGTCAAGATCTTTTCCAACTAATAGTCAACATGTGGTCCTTACTCACTGGCCTTTTCTTTCTACCAGTTCTACAAATGTTAGAAACCTCAGTCCTGTTTACTTTGAGCTGTCTACTTTCCAGTCTAATTGCCTCCAATTCTTCCATCTGTCTGCTCCTGGTATTTAATGGTCTCATCTAACATCCTCTTCAGAGCCTTTTCAGTTGCCTTGGGCCACTTAATGAGATAATTGTTGTTCTGTTTTCAAAAGCAGGATATCCATTGACATATTCCCCTTCAGGATGATATGTTTGGCTGGGACTAACTTCTAGACCAAAAGAAAAACAACAAAAACAAAACAAAAAAAATAAACAAAAAACATATCTCCTTTAACAATACTTATGGATCTCCAAGTTTTTCAGCAGCATGGTTCCTTATGCTTTTCCTAACCTACCAGACCCTTTGTCTGTTATACATCAGTATGCAGATTTTTTTTTCCCCCAGATGGCTGCAACGGCCAGAGCTACACTGATCTGAAGCTAGGAGCCAGGAGCTGCCTCCAGGTCTTCTACATGGGTGCAGGGGCCCAAGGACCTGAGCCATCTTCCACTGCTTTCCCAGGCCAAGAGAGAGCTGGATCAGAAGTGGAGCAGCCGGAACTCTAGCTGGTACCCATATGAGATGCCGGCACTGTAGGCAGTGGATCCACCCTATGCCACAGTGCCAGCCACCAGTATGCAGATTTTTGAGCCCTTCCAGAGGGCAGATCCCTGTCTATACTTGGCTAACTTCGCAATTCAAAGAAGACTGTAGATGGAAAAAAATATTTGAATTGGCAGGTTTCCTCAAAGCTATTGTTGTGGATTTTGAGAACAACCAGTGGATCAAACAGATTCCCCCAAGGGAATACTACCTGTATGACCTTGAGCAAGTTAATTAATCTGAAGTGTTTATTTCTTCATTTAATGAGATGAAGCTAATCAGAGTTATATGCCTCAAATGCTTGCGGAGAGGACTAAATGACACAACAGTGGGGCTCAATAAATGTCTTTTTACCACACTGTGGTTCCAGCCCTCACAGCTAGCTCTGTGGTTACTGAAGGGTCAGGTCCTCTAGCATAGCTTCAGCTCCCCAGGGCTGCACACTCCTCCCTCCCTCTCTCAGATGGCCTCCCTGCCTCCTGAAATATTTTGCTTCCAAATCAGCATTATCCAATCTTGACCAGATCTCTCTGATTGTTATTTCAGAACAAGCTGCACTGGAGTCACCTCAGGGACCATATGGCCCTATTTCAGACTAGCTGATAGAAATAGAATACAGAATATGGAATTTGGATATCTGCATTTCAACACATTCCCTTCTATCCCCCCGCCACACCCAGTAGGGTTGCCAGATAAAGCACAGCACATCTAGTTAAATTCTTATGTCTAGTAAACAATAAATATTTGTTAGTATAAGTATGTTCCATGTGACATTTGGACCATTCTTATACTAAAAAAATTCATTGTTTATCTGACATTTAAATTTAACTGGATGTTCTGTGTCTTTAATTGCTGAACATGGCAAACAGTCCCAGAGATTCTCAGATTTATTCAATCTAAGGAACACTGGTCTGAGATATTGGGCTTCAATCTCAAATCCAATTTCATGAATTTCAAAGAAAGGGGGGAAGGAAGAAGGGAAAAGGGAGTGAGGGAGAAAGAGAGAAGGGTAGTGTGCAAGGTAGGGTGGCAGAGGCAAAGCGGGTAATGAAGGAAAGACGGGAGAGAGAGGAAAGAGAGCAAGAGCACAAATGGGTGAGAAAGAACAAGTCCATAGAAGTAACCTAGAAATCTCATGAATTCCCGAAACAAGTATGCAGAAGGAGAGTGTACTTTACTCAAGAACAAGTTAAGGACCAATGTTCTGGTGTAGCTGGGTAAACCTCCACCTGCAACACCAGCACTCCATATGAGTGCCTGTTGGAGACTCGGCTGCTCCACTTCCAATCCAGCTCCAGCTTCCACTGAGAAAGCAGAGGAAGATGGCCCAAGTGCGTTGGCCCTGGCTACCCATGTGGGAAACCTGGAGGAAGCTTCAGGTTCCTGGCTTCAGCCTGGCCCAGTCCCGGCTGTTGCGGCCATTTGGGGAGTTAACCAGTGGATGGAAGATCTCCCTTTGCCTCTCCTCCTCTCTCTGTAGAAACTCTCCCTTTCATATAAATAAAAAAATAAAAAGAAAGAACAGGTTAGCCTTTGTTTCAGCATCACAAATGCAAAGGTAGACTGTCCAAAAGCCAAAGAAAAATCCACTTCATTATTTCCCTCACATCATAAGTAGCTTCAGGTTAGGTTTTAAGTGTCTCTTCTGTATTATTTTTCTGTATTATTCTGTATTATGTTTTTCCTTTTTTTTTTTTTTTTTGCCTGGACAACCTCATGTCATGCCAGTCACCATCCCCTCATCTATCATTTGATATTTCCTACTTTGTTTCCCCAGAAACACTCTTGGGTGCACACTACTCTGTACCCGAACTTCTCAAATATCAGAATATTTCACCACAGTCCCATCACTCCACATCTAATATTAAGTCTAGGCTCCAACAATTCCATTCTCTGATGGGAGTTTCCTAACTCTCAACACATTCTTCTTCAAGGAATGTGTCCTACAGTAATGACTGTATTGTGTGGTTTGTGTGTATGTACAGAGTCTTTGCATAAACATGTATCTTAATTGCTGGGACTTCTGTTGCTTAGAAACTGGGCCATTTTGTGTTTTGATCTAGACCATTTTCACTCAGCCATTGCCTCATATCATTGCTCATTTGTTTTAGGACAGTAGTTAAATACATCTGTGTAAGCTTGGGTAAGTTTTTTTCAAAACAAGCTATGCCTCCATTTCCTTGTTTACAAACTTAGGTTATCAATAGTAGCCGCATCCTGGGGCACCAAATGATCAAAACCTGAGCACCAGGACTGCATATTGTAAACACTCAAAAATTATTAGCCATTACTATGACCTTTCTAAATCCAGCCTTGTTCATGTTGTCTTTCAATATCAGAGACAGGAAATGAGAAACTTAGACCAAGACATGCAAAAAGAGAAGTATCAACAGTGCGCATAGAGGTAATACAGATCTATGTTACATTTTCTCTTAGAAAGCACTTCCTTTTTTCAGACTTCCCCTTCCCTTAACTCTTCACCCCCACTTGTACAATTTTATTTCTATGCACAGTAACAAATATAGCCCTCCTAAACTAGACTCCACAGTCTTGACAGTCACAGAAGTATTAGCATTTTCAGTCAAAAGCAGGAACTAGAATGTGGTGCTAAGCAGAATGGTAATTTAATCTTTATATCTTGTCTAATTTACCCATCTATGCTGACCTCCATTTTTTTCTTGTTCAATATTAATGATGGTATTCCATTGTCAACTGTTTTGGGCTATACTATTAGAACTAAGTTCATCTTTTTCCCCCTTAAGATCTTTATATGTTAATAGTCAGTGTGATAGGATATCCTCAATGGGTGAGATAGAATGGCCTGTACATGGGCAACCTCCAAGCATGCTTTTTGCACTGCATTTATTAGAACTACTTTCTTCAGGAAATACTCAGGTAATGCTGCTGTGTGTAATGGGAAATAGTGGTTTTTGCACAAGAGAAATTAATGTCAATATATTGAATAATGAAAGAGAAGCCAACTAGACAAGTGGGTCCCAGGTCAAGGTCACTATGCCGTCCCAGAGAACATGTAAGTAGAGAAGTTCTCTTGTCATGACTGTGTCAGCTCTTGTACCACTGTTGTATCTCTTCTTAAGGGCAGCATACAGTTACCCAGATGGAAAGTTAAGGATATGCTTAGAACACAGCCGATAAGGCCCCTACAAACATATTTTCATTTATTTTTAAAGCTTTATTTGCTTACTAATAAAGGCAAATTGATACACAGAGAGAGATACAGACAGAAATCTTGCCCCTAAATGTGCACAGTAGACAGAGCTAGGCCAGGCTGAAGCCAAGAGCTGCAACTCAGTCTTAGTCTCCCATGGCCGTGGCAGGGACCCAAATACTTGAATCATGACCTACTGCCTCTCAGATGGGTATTAGCAGGAAGCAGGATCAGAAGTGGAAGAGCCAGGATTCAAACCAGGCACTCTGATATGGAATGTGGTTGCCCCACGTGATGTTTTAATGGCTGTACCAAATACCCACCCTCAAAAATACTTTTAAAGGAATGTGACATATTTTTAAAGATTTTTTTTAAAGTCAAAGTTATAGAGAAAAGAAGAGACAGATACAGATACAGATCTTCCGTCTGCTGGTTTTGTTTTTTGAGCTTCTTTGTCTGATTTCCCATGCCATTAGCAGGGAGTTGGATCAGAAGTGGAGCAACTGGGAAACAAACCAGTGCCTCTATTGTATGCCAGCACCTCAGGTGGTAGCTTTACTCACTTAACCACAAGGCTGACCCCAGGAATTTTTTTTTTAAGATTAATTTTTTATTTACTGGAAAGGCAGAGTTACAGAGAGAGAGAGAGAGATCTTCCATCCACTGGTTCACTCCCCAAATGGTCACAACAGCAGGGCTGTGCCAGGCCCAATCCAGGAAACTGGAGCTTCTTCTGGGTCTCCCACATGGGTAGCAGGGGCCCAAGTACTTGGACCATCTTTCCCTGCCTTCTCAGGCTCATTAGCAGGGAGTTGGATAGGAGTTGGAGCAGCCGGGTCTTGAACCAGTGCCCTTATGGGATGCCATGTTGGAGGTCACAGCCTAGCCTACTACACCACAATGCTGGCTCCTGGCTTCAGGAATTTGATATTTGATCCTTTCCAAGAAGTCATCATCTAAGAAGAATTAAATTTCACAAGACTTTCTTACACTTATTTTTGGTTTAGAGGTTTTGTTTGCTTTTAATTATATTTTTGGGAAAGTAGAGAATAGGTAGGCATCATAATATAGCTTTGCTCTTTAAAAAAAATCTAAATGTCTTAATCCAATTTAGTCCAACACTACATGGGGATCACTTGACTTTTGCTATTGAGATAGGACTGATCATAGTCCCTTTTCTCCTTTGTGGATCGAATGTTGATTTTCCCCCCTTAATTAAGATGTGGGATTTATCATTGTCATCACTTCTTCCTATATTCTACAGGGGGTCCCAGAATGAAAATCACCTCAGAAACCTCCAGTGACCCAAATATACTTGTCTTTATATGGAGTGAGGTAGTGTATTCCTGGGGCATATACTTGAACTTTCTCTCATATTTTGGTGAAGTCTATTGTATTTCCTGTGAAATTCAACAAAGAATTCAATCTCACAAATACTGAAGATGAATCAAGTGTGAGAACTGTTTCAATGAATAATTTCAGTTCCTGCATTTTATCATTCACCTAGGAGGAGGAGAAGAGAAGAGAGAAGGAAGAGGAAGAAAGGAAGGAAAAAGGGGAATGAACACCTGTTCTCAGAAGCTTCAAATTTCAAAGGGGAAAAGACTTGTAAACATAAGGGCAATATAATTCATGTTTGCCTCTGTGGACTGAGAATAAAGAGATAGGTCTTGAATAAAGAACAGTGTGCAATGAGGAAATAGATTTTGAGCAAGCAAAACCTACTGCTAAAAAACATAAACTGAGACACAAGTCATGTCCTAGGGAGACATAGGACTTCTATTTGTGATGAAGCATGGACAGTAGAAAAAATTGGATTTTGGAGTTAACTATAATTTTGCATTCATCAATCCGGTCATTTGCAACAAAATGGAGGAATCTGGAAAACAACATTCTGAGTGAAATAAGCCAATCTCAAAGGGACAAATATCATATGTTCTCCCTGATCTGTGACATCTAACTGAGCACCTAAAAGGAAACTTATAGAAGTGAAACTGACACTATGAGAAGCAATGACTTGATCAGCCCTTGTCCTGGCTGTTGAGGAACAGCTTACTATTTTATTCTTTTTAGTATTTTCTTTTTCTACTTAATACCATTGGTTGAACTCTTTACTTAACATAGAATTATTCTTAGATATTTAATTCCAATTGAAAATTGATCTCTGTAAAAAATAAGAGTAGGAATAAAAGAGTGAAGAGATGTACAATTCAGCATACATTCCCATGGACTTACACCTGAGGGTGAGGCTAAAAACTTGCCATGGGACTCCAAATTCCATTAAGTTGGCAGGTATTAATGCCATCTTACATGTTAAAGTGATAATATGAAGTGTGTAACTGATCATATAGATAGGATTAAGTGTCAAAGCGATTGCACAAATAAGACCTAGTGTCTGGTAATAATAATAGAATTAAAAAAGAGAGACTGAGCCAACATTGGAAGCAGGCCACACTCACAGAATGGCAAATGCCCTAAATAGGATGCTGACCTCAGAATCAGACCTTAAGGCATTCAGATCTGGCTGAAAAGCCCATGAGAGCATTTCAGGCATGGAAAGCCAAGACACTGTGGCAAAAAAATAACCTACATGAAGGATCTTTGTGAGTGAGACCCCAGTGGAAAGAAGAGTCTATCAAAGAAGGATGTACTTTTCTCTGAAGGGAGGAGAGAACTTCCACTTTGCATATGGCCCTGTCTAAATATCAACAGAGTTTGTGGACTCAGAAGACTTTCATAGCCTTGGCAGATAATGGCCAGAGCCTCGGGTGGTCACTGATGTCAAAAATAAGAGTGTTAATTGTTGAATCAACAACAGGAGTCACTGTGCACTTACTCCCCATGTTGGACATCTGTCCTTAATGAGGTGTACTATGAGAATTAATGGTAAAACCTGTCTTCAAACAGTACTTCATACTTTGTATGTCTGTGTGGGTACAAACAGTGGAATATCTACTTAATATAGTTTTCTGTATATAAAGTGAATTAAAAATGAATCTTAATTAAAAATGGGGAATGGGAGAGGGAGTAGAAGGTGGGATGGGATTGGGAGTGGGAGGGTGGGAATGGGGGGAAGAAATACTATATTCCTAAAAGCTATACAGCTGTACATATGAAATTTATATTCATTAAATAAAAACCTTAAAAATTTTTTGCACTCATCTTTGCCAATGAGCTGTGTAACCTTGAACCTAAACCTCATCTCTAAAACAGAAATTGGAATGCTCAGCACATGTCCAGGTATGCAGCTGCTCGTGCCTTGAGGCAGTCTCACATGATGGTCCAGAGAGTGGTCTCTGAAGTCAGACTGCCTGAGTTTGAAGCCTGGTGCCAACACTTAGCTATTAAACTTGGGCACGTTACTGAACTCATCAGTGTCTAAAATGGCAATGATGATAATAGAAAACTGAGGCTGCATGTTGTTGTGAGAATTAAACAAGCCAATGATATCAAGTGTCAAGAGAGTGCCTGCATATGGTAAGTTGCTAATTGATTTTTTTTAGGATTTATGTATGTACTTATTTAAAGGGCAGAGATACAGAGAGAGGGAGAGACAGACAGACAGACAGACACAGCTCCCAACTGCTGGTTCACACCCCAAATGGCTGGAATGGACAGGTTTGGGCCAGGCTGAAGCCAGGAGCCTGGAACTCCATCCAGATCTCCCACATGGGTGGCAGGGATCCAAGTCCATGGACCATCTTCCACAGCTTTCCCAGACATATTAGCAGGGAACTCTATTGGAAGTGAAGCAGCCGAGACTGAAACCAGCACTCACATGGGATATCGGCATTGCAAGTGGCAGCCTGATCCACTGCATCACAACACCAGCCCCACCATTTGCTATTATTATCAAGCATTTAATGATACAACATAAGCCATTATATTACCATATTGCCTGGATAGTAGAAGCCCCATAAATTTTTTAGTTAAACACAAATGTACTTTGATAAACATTCTAATAACACAAGCCTATATTTTAGGGAAGACAATAGAAGAAATTATAATGTGGTCATAAGTAATACTCTCCAGTAACTATAATAAAGGTGGTATCTGATAAACATTCAAGAAAGAACAGATATGTTCTATTGATAGTTCAGAAAAACAAGAAGTCAGGAAGGAAAAGAAGAAAAATTACAAAACCAATATGCACTAGGGATGTGGGATCCTAGAGGAGAGTTGCAATGTTTGTTAGGGTGGAAAGTAATGATTCTCAAGTCAGCAGTGCAAGAGTAGGTGGGCTGTTGCGGGATAGAGGCCTTCTTGACAAAATCAACAATGAGTTCAAATACATAGAAGCAAGAAAGAACCGTGTGTGTGTGTGTGTGTGTGTGTGTGTTAGAGAAATGTAAATCATTCACAAATAGATGGATCATGAGATGTGTACTTGGGGACATCACATGATGGAAGGGGGATATATAAATGAGAAAACATGAAAGAAGTCTTTCTGGGTGCAGAATGCTGAGTCTGTTTTTAATATTTCATGCCTTTTCTTTTTTGCCTTTCTTCTACCCTTCCTCCCTCCTTCCTTCAAAGTGTTTATTGACACCTACACTATGCTAGCAAAATGTGCCTTCCCTTATGTCTCTTCTCACATGACATAGCTTTGTCACAAGAGAAGCAATGTGATAAGTACTTCTTAAAGTTATAATGAGGTCTCAAATAGGTCTCCTTTGTCAAGCATCTTGTTTGTAGAATTAATTCTCTTGCCCCCATATCCTTGGATGACACTGACAGTATATATTTCTTCTTTGCCAGCCCTGGGTTTTGTAAAGCGTAGGCAGGCAATAAATACTTGCAGAATTAAGCTGAATTACTTTAAGACCTTAAATGCTCTAGAAGTATCACAATTTGGTGGTAATTTCTTTCAAGAGCTGAAAGTTGGATTTTTTAGAAGACTATAAGCTGAGGCCTATACTATGGCATAGTGGGTTAAGCTGCTGCCTGCAATGCTGGCATCCCATATGGGTGCGGGTTGGATTCCCAGCTGGTCCACTCCCAATCCAACTTGTGCTAATGCACCTCAGAAAGCAGCAGAGGATGGCCCAAGTACTTGGGCTCCCACACCCACATGAGAGACCTGAAAGAAACTCCTGGCTCTTGACTTCAGTCTGGCCCAGCCCTGGCCATTGCAACCATTTGGTAAGTGAAGCAGAGGATGGAAGAGCGCTCTCTTTTTGTCTGCATCTATCCCTCTCTGTCTGTAACCCTGCTTATCAAATAAAATAAATAAAAATCTTTAAAAAAAAAGACTATAAGCTGTAGAGATTCGTTCTTTCTGGTGTGATAGCATCTACATGTTGATTTTTATTCACTTTAATTGATCTCAAATAAATGCCTATTACTCCTTTTTTTAAAAAAAAAAGTATTTATTTATTTCAGAGGTAGAGTTACAGACAGTGAGAGGGCAAGACAGAAAGGAAGGCCTTCTGTCCATTGGTTCACTCTCCAAATGGCCGCAACGGCCAGAGCTGTGCCGATCCAAAGCCAGGAGCCAGGAGCTTCTTCCAGATCTCCTGCATGGGTGCAGGGGCCCAGCGACTTGGACCATCTTCTAGTTTTCCCAGGCCATAGCAGAGAGCTGGATCGGAAGTGGAGCAGCTAGGACTCAAACCGGTGCCAATATGGGATGCCAGCACTGTAGGTGGAGGATTAACCTACTGTAACACAGTGCAGGCCCCACCTATTACTCTTTATTCCATATAGTGAACTACTGGGATTTTCATACTGTCATTATAAAACTATTCAAGTGAAAAGGTGAAATTTTGTAAAAATTACTAACCAGGGAGATCTTAAAATGAAGAAGCGACTTTGACATAACAATTGTATTTCAAGAACTTAGTCCTACTTGCATAAATATGACAACACATATATCTCAATTTTTATTGTTTATTGAAAAGTGTAGGGGCAATAATGAAGGTAACAACCCAACAGTGAGCTAATGAAGTAAATTATGGAGCATCCGAATGTCTTAATGTGGTCATTAGGTACAGTTATGTAGATCTATATAGGCTTATTTGAAATGATCTCTAAGATATGTTTTTAAATTTAAAAAAAGAGGGAAATACAACTACAGAATGGGTATAAGGAAGAAAATGCTCATTTGTGAGGCATATAAATACTGATGTGTGTTTATATGCTCATTTATCACTCATTAATACTGTTTATGTCCAGAAAATTTCTGAAAAGATGAGCATTGAATACAAGCAAAAGTTGCTCCTGGAAGGGAAGCTGGACTCTGTAGAAGGCCCATTTTTCATTGCATAGCCTCTTTATTCTGCAAGTTTTATCAAGGCAATGTATATTTTTATTAAAAACTATTTAATTAAATAAAGAAAATAACTCCTGAAAGAAGTCATTTTGGGTCAATTCGATAATGACTAGTTGGAGATTAAATAATATGCAATCATGACATTAACGCCCACATTAATAAATCAATATTTCCTAGCCCTGAGTTTATTAAAAGGACATTTCTATTTGGCTCAGGAATCTGTAAAATTATTTTAAAGATGTTAAAATTAAAAAGTCTTACAGTGAAACACATTTCATACATTTTGGGGAAAGAAGAGGTGTTGTTTTCAGAAAGGATCAGTGCCCTGACGATCAATCCCGTTTGTATTCCTGTGTACCTTCATGGTGAGCACAAACTATGAAAAACTGTCCTTTCAGAATACACCACGAAACTGCTTCAATTTCCTTATATTCAAAGGTCAAAAACACCAGGGAGCCTCTGGCTCTTCATGGAGCTCGTTTGAGTCACATTTCTCTTTGCTCTGGAACAGCTCACTCTTGAAGAAAGAGGCCAACTCTTCAGCGTCTGCCTTTCAGGATTCCTGTCTTCGCCTCTGCCTCAGTGCAGGTCAGGCACACAGATAAGCATTATTCACGGCATAAAACTGGCTTTGTTTGTCCTGACTAATAAATGAATGGAACCAGTTATTTCCATTGGCTTATTCTGGAAGGAAACCAAACTAATTTCCACAGACCTTCAGTTGGACCCACACCAAGCTACTTGTCCTCATTGATAGTAAGAGCAATAATGATGAATCCAAGGATAAAAGGAAAACATTTTACAAAGATAATACAGATTTACTGCCAGGAAAGGGAATTTGCAAGAACCAGGAATGGACACTGGGGACTCTGAAGGCTCTCAGGAGATCTGCTTCAATTCTGTTTCAGTGAGTGTGAGCCTTGGAGGCCACTAGAATCTCGCTGTGTGTTCTAGGTGCTCCAGTTTCTCTGGAGTCCGTTTTCCTAATCGGATTGTGCTGCTCTCTGTTGATGAGCAGCAATGTTGTTGTGGTGCAGTCAAAACTTTTAGACAGATCTCTGTTTTGCTTAAGAAACTTTTAAAACTCATATTTGTAATCCAGGGTTTCTGCCAAGTTAGCAAACTTCAGGCTGTGCTCACGGAGCAGTGAGATACTGATGTCCACTGTGCACATGCAGTGAAATTCTCTAACCAATCATCCTCACTCAGTTCGTGAAAGCAGCTACTGCCTCGGCACAAAAGCATTCCCATCTCAGATGCATTGTTGACATTTTAATTATAGCCCCAGACTGCCAAACATTGTAATTGTACTCCCCAAACTCCCAAAACATTATTCTGATGGAAAATATAAAAAAGTACCTAATTATTATCTTGCTCAAAGATAGGACAGTTTCTTGGGGTTGTTTCCAGTATCGTTTTATGATTAAAACTTGTTTAGGGGGAAGGCATTTGGCCTCCCAATTAAGGAGTCCACGTCGTATACTGGAGTTGCTTGGTACCATTTCCTCCTCTGGCTCCTGACTGCAGCTTCTTGACAATGCAGACCCTGGGAGGCAGCAGGTGATGGTCCAAGTAGTGGAGTTCCTTCTAAGACCTGGCTTGAGTCCCCAGCTCCTTCTCCAACCTGGCCTAGTCTTGGGCATTGCAGGCATTTGGAGCCATAAGCTAGTAGATGGGAGCTCTACCTGCCTCCTAAATAAAAATGATTAAATAAATAAGTAAATCTTTAACATTGTTTAGCTTTTTTATCCAATGTCAATCCAGATACAAGGAGAGAGGAATAAATTTTTTACTATAAGAATTTGTAAAGGACTTAGAGGGTAAGTTCCCATGATATGTATTTTTAAAGTAAATAGCTTATTTTTCCATTCTGACTAAAAGTAGTATCTATTTGTAGCAAAGAAAAGTCAGACAATTCATTAAAATTTTATAAATATATGAAATCTAGCCCTATTTCTAAGTACTCAAAGAAAGTCACTATGATAAGTTTCGTGTATATCCTTTCAAACATTTGTATGGATAGAAATTAGGCAAACACATGTGTTTCAAGATGAATGGGCTCACACTGAGCGAGTTTAGACTTACCACCCCAAAATCTGTCCTTTTGGCTCATTGATTATTTTGAGCTGAAGGCCTGGAGGAACAGTAAATGTAGGAAGGACTTTCTAATCTCCCATTTTCTACCTAAAAACAGGCTGTAAAACTTCCTATGAGAAGGATATCTTAATTTTTTTAAGATTTATTTATTTATTTGAAAGGCAGAGTTACAGAGAGGCAGAGGCAAAAGCAGAGGCAGATCAGAATCAGCCCTTAAGGCATGAAAAGCCCATGAGAGTATTTCAGGCATGGAAAACCAAGACACTCTGGAAAAAAAAAAAAAAAAAACACCTAAATGAAAGATCTCTGTGAGTGAGATCCCAGTGGAAAGAACAGGTCATCAAAGAAGGAGGTACCTTTCTCTGAAGGCAGGAGAGAACTTCCACTTTGACTATGACCTTGTCTAAATATGATCAGAGTCGGTGAACTCAAAAAGGTTTCCATAGCCTTGGCAACTCATGACAAGAGCCTAGGGTGATTACTGATGCCATAAACAAGAGTATCAATTTGTTAAGTCAACAACAAGAGTCACTGTGCACTTACTCCCCATGTAGGATCTCTGTCCTTCATGTGCTGTACATTGTGATTTAATTCTATAACTAGTACTCAAACAGTATTTTTCACTTTGTGTTTCTATGGGGGTGCAAACTGTTGAAATCCTTACTTAATGTATGCTAAACTGATCTTCTGTATATACAGAGAATTGAAAATGAATCTTGATGTGAATGCAAGGGGAGAGGGAGCAGGAAAGGGGAGGGTTGTGGGTGGGAGGGAAGTTATGGGGGGAAAGCCATTGTAATCCATAAGCTGTACTTTGGAAATTTATATTCATTAAATAAAAGTTAAAAAAAAAAAAAGCAGAGGCAGAGAGAGATCTTTCATTGTTGGTTCACTACCCAAATGGCCACAATGGCCCAAGCTGAGCTGATCTGAAGCCAGGAGCCAGGAGCTGCTTCCAGGTCTCCCACGTGGGTGCAGGGGCCCAAGGACTTAGGCCATCTTCTACCGCTTTCATATCAGAGAGGCCATATCAGAGAGCTGGGACAGAAGATGAGTAGCCAGGACTTGAACTGGTGCCCACGTGGGATGCTGGCACTGCAGATGGCAGCTTTACCTGTTATGCCACAGTGCTGGCCCCAAGGATGCCTTCTTGTTCCAACAAAAGAACATTCTGTCATCAGAGACTGGGAATCAATGCTGAAAGGGATCTGTGCAAAAGCATTTATCATTTAATAAGATAATTGCAGTTTCCACTAGTTTTCTCTCATATGTCTCTTATTCATTTTGCCACAATTTACTGTTTCTGCTAAAGTTTCCCTCCCCTACAATACCATACTCCTTTTCAGGTGAAAAATATGCCCTTGATCCCTATAAAAAATAAAATATAGATGACAGGTAAGTAGATAGGTAGGTAGGTAGACAGAACTTATAATATTGATTGCATGGTACCAGAATTCACCAGTACACTACTGATGAACATTTAAGCAAGTTCAAATTTAATTTAAAATAATAATATAGCAAATATCCCTGGGCATTTGTCTGATACTCTCTTCAGGTGTTATTTGTAAAAAGTTACTACTGTAGACACTTCAAATGTTTGAAACATATTTGTAGCTTATGTTCAAATAAAACCCATAGCATGATTTCAATAGTCTTAAAGGGTGGTTTCTACACAAAAGCTACTTGGAAACGGATTTTGGGTGAAGGAAGTAGTGGAGAGGGATGGAGAATGATATGAGTTCTAGCTCTTAAGGACAAACAAATTCTATGGTTCAGAAATTGTAAAAATTAACAATAATGGAAAAAGCATGAGCTGCGTGAGGTCAGGAAGCATCAATTCAAACATGTTACTGAGAGAATATTTTTGTGAGCCTTTGAGTTATTAACTGGAAAAAAGCCCAGGGTTTTTGGGTGAATGAATTGGAATGTTATGCTTTTGTTCAGGAGATTGAAGAAGAAGATAACACGAGATCTTGCCTAAATCAATTTTAAAATACAGTATCGCTTGTTTTTGAGTGAACTGTAGAAACAAGTAGTTAAGATACATTGGCTTTTTCTCCCTCAAACACCCTTCTATCAACCAAAACCTGCTGGATTAGATCCGATTAACAAACATTTCTCAAGAATGAAACACATTTAGAAATGGATATCATTGGGGCGGGCATTAGAGTATAATGAATTAAGCTGCTGTTGGCAATGCCAGTGTCTCTTATGGGTGCGAGTTTGAGTCCCAGCTGCTTCACTTCTGATGCAGCTCCCTGCTTATGCACGAGGGAAGGCAGCGGAATATGGTCCAAGTCCTTCAGCCCCAGCACCCATTTGGGAGACCCAGATGAAGCTTGTGGTTCCTGGCTTCAGCCTGGCCTACCCCCAGGCATTGGCAACCATTTGGGGAATGAACCAGCAGAAGGAAGCTCTCTCTATCCCTCTCTCTCTCTCTCTCTCTCTCTGTAACTCTGTCTTCCAAATAAATAAAATAAATCTTTTTTTAAAAAAATAGAAATTACTAATATTTTAAAATCTTTCAAAAGTAAATGAAGGTAATTCTTACTTCTCTATAGATATTTAAACCTAGGAATGTTAAACGGCTAGAACTACAGAGTTCTTCAGTTTTGCAAGACAAAACCTTGCACAAGGCTGGGAAGTAGAAACAAGTATCCTGATACTGCTGTCCAACCTTCCTCACAAGGTGACTACACCCCTACAGGCCCCTCCTCCAATCCAGTTTTGTCCCTTCAGAGAGAAATTCCAGGTAGGGCCCATCAGACAAGATTTACCTCACTCTGTATAGCCACTGAAGATCAGTTCTCTAACAGGATGCTTTCCATTAAATCCGTAATCATACCAAGTGGGGCAACAGCTCTTGGGGTCTATTGACAATCATGGTTACTAGTTAAGAAAGTCTGATAAATACTGCTTCAGTGAGGTTTCAGTTCTACTTAACAAAGCAATGCACATTTTAAAAGTAAAAGAGCACATCAGGCTTTTAATGGACATAGCTTGCCTACTCCAGTGCTTCAAAGGCAGAATTTTCAGTATTTGATTTATGTACATGTATCTTTGCTTCTAAACTCCTTGCTCTCAACTGGCCTTTCAATGTTAGATGTCATTATTGAATGGTTTTCCTGTAATAGAAAATGAGGACTAGGGAAACTGATGTACCCTTCCCACAGCATACCACCAAAACACAGCCTTCTTTCTATCCTCCCATAGTATAGCCCGCTTGGGGTTAACTCAGTATTTAATATTTACATTGCTCTAACTGTGCATATTCACTCATGGCTGAACTGCAGCATGTTTGTGTATTTTGTAATTTATATTTCTTTCCTTGTACTGATTTCTGTTTTTCTGGACTTTAAAATTAGCTGTGCACTGTTTTGCTTCTATAGCTTCCTATTGTTATGGGACAATAAGAAAATCTCTGTTCTTGTCTCATGTCGAAGAAGAATTTCCACGTGGACAAGGACAGTGAGCAAAGAAAGACTTACTGAAAGTGAGAAAGCGCCTGCCATAGCAGTCAGGACTGGGGCTCCAAGAGAGGAGTTTCCTGGGGAACCTGCAAGTACTGGCTCTTTTTATGCACCAAAATAGCTACCTAGATTTAACCATTCAGGGGCAGAGCAGAGTAATAGATAACCAATCAGAGCTGGAATAACAACCAGTCAGAGGCAGGGATAAAATCAGAGGACTGTAATCTGTAATCCTGTCTAGCCTGCTCTCATGATAAAACTAAAAACCCATCAGGGGCTGGCACTGTGGTATAGTGGGTTAACACCCTGGCCTGAGGCACTGGCATCCCATATGGGCACCAGTTCGAGTCCCGGCTGCTCCTCTTCAGATCCAGTTCTCTGCTATAGCCTGGGATAGCAGTAGAAGATGGCCCAAGTCCTTGGGCCCTTGCACCAATGTGGGAGACCTGGAAAACGTTCCTGGCTCCTGGCTTCAGACTGGTGCAGCTCCGGCCGTTGAGGTCTCCTGGGGAATGAACCAGCGGATGGGAAGACCTCTCTCTCTGTCTCTACCTCTGTACCTCTGCCTTTCAAATGAATAAAATAAATCTTAAAAAAAAAAAAATCAGAGGGCTGGAATTAGTAACGTTGCCTAATCTACTGTCATGAAAAAACTAAATATTGCTTAAGGCAGCCTCTGGGAAGAAGCAAGCACTTTGCCCACTCTTAAAGGGATTGTGTCCCTTTTCTCATTCTGCCAGGGATCTGACTCAACTGTCTATTAGCTTGTCTAACTCCTAACCCTATTATCTATCATTTGTGTACACTTAGATTTTCTGACACGGTTTTAAGCTTTCAATAAAATCAAATTCACCAGGTGAACTAGTGGTGCCATTATTTGGCTGTCTGAACTGTTTTGCTCCTTGAAATTTCATTCTTATCCTGAATGTTTGCATCCTACATCTTTTGTTTTTGCTTGTTTTGTTTTTAAAGATTATTTATTTGAAAGGCAGAGTTACAGAGAAGGAGAGGCAGAGAGAGAGAGAGAGAGAGAGAGAGAGAGAAAGAAAGAGAGAGAGAGAATCTTCTATCCCCTGGTTTACTCCCCAGATGGCTATAACAGCAAGGAATGGGCCAGGCTAGAGCGAGTAGCCAGGAAATTCATCCCGGTCTCCCACATGGGTACAGGGGCCCAAGTACTTGGGCCATCTTCTGTTGCTTTCCCAGGTGCACCATCAGGAAACTGGATCAGAAGTAGAGCAGCAAGGACTTGAACCTGCACCCATATGGGATGCTGGCAGTGCAGGTGAAAGCTTAACCCATCGCACCACAATGCCTACTTCCCTTCTCATTTATAATCAACGCTTTATTATTCAGATTTCATGCCTTTCTCTTTTTTATTTACTCCCTCATTTTGAAGGAGCAAATGGTTCAGTGGCTTCTTGAGAGGGAAATTTGAGTTCTTTTAAATATATTTATGTACTGCATGTCAAACGAAAAAAAAACCTGTATTTTAGCCTTGCACTTGACTGTGGTTTGGCAAGGTACAGTATTCAAGGTTGGAAATAATTTTCATTCAGAATTCTCAAGGAGAGGCTTCAACGAAGGTGCCCATGTTGCTACTGAGAAGTTCAGTGGAGTCTGATCCTGCTTCTCAATCCTTATGATCAAAGTTGATTTAAAGTCTTTTCTTTGTAACTCTGGCTTTGTGATAATGAGTCTTGATGTAGGTCCTTCTCCTTTCATTGTGCTAGATTCTAACTCAGTCATGTAAATCTGAAAATGTGTCCTTCAGTTTCAAATATTTTTATTCTATTATTTGGTGATATTATTTATTTCCTGTTTGTAGAACTTGTTAACTGGATAGAAGTCTCTGATTCTTATCTTTTCTATCTTATAGTTAATCTGTTTTTATTCTATTTTCTAAAATTTATCTCAAGTGTTCTGAATTTATGTGTGTATGAATGCATTACACACACATATTTGAAATTAAAGAGCTCCTTTTTCTAAATGTTTCTTTTAGATAACATTACAGTATTTTTCATGGTTGTAAAATCAGTTTTGTCCCTGACGATACTACTTTTGCCTTCTTTTCTTGTTGCTCCATTCATGGTTTCTGGGATATGCAGTAATGGCTGGGAGCTTAGACTCTGCAGCCAGCTTAGATTGCCACTGACCTGGGGTAAGTTATCTGACCTCTATTCATCAGTTTTCCCCATTGTGTAGTGTTGCTGGATTGTACTAATGAAATTAATACATATAAAGAACTTAGAACAGTATCAGGAAAGAGTAAGCCTTCACATGGTATTTTAACCACTTCCTCTGAGTTTCTTTTGTCTGTTTTAATCTTTACTTTTAGTATTTGATACTTTCCTCAAATGCCTGGCATTCCTAAGCCCTGTGTTCATATTTAACTCTGAGCAACTAAAATGTAGTTGAAAGCTCTCCGTGTGCCTTTGAGCTCCGGAGCTGCCCTGTGGGAAATACAACACCTGAAGGTACCACACTGATGAGGCCACAAAATAGCAGAGGTGCTCAAGGAGTACAAGCTGCTGCAGTCCCCACCTGCCCGGTGAGTCACTACAGTGCAAACCGCCTTCCGGAAGTCTAATCAATCCCCCAATCCCGAGGAGTCATAATAATCCCAAGCAGTTGGTGTTGACTTATGCCATTAAGTTATGAAATAGATAATGAATAGATAAATGGTAGAGGAGAGCAGCTGTGGTCGGAGCAAAGGCTCACCTGGTATAAGGTCCTGTGACTGGTCATTGCTTTCAATTACTTGTCCAGAAATAACCTCCCCATCTCCATTTCTTTAAAGTTTGCCAGGTGGCATTCTTGTTTAATTCTCTGTAGACATTTACAAGTGTTTTTTCTCTCGCTGTAGTTCAAATAGGTGGTGGAATCACAGCTTGGGGTAGGGTAGGGTGTAGAAGATGCCCCCTGTAAGCACAATGATTGCTTGTTTTCTAAGCATCAAGATAATGCATAATAATAAAACACCCACCACAAACAGGAAGTAATAGTTACCTGGATAAGAAACATTTTTCTTTCCTTTGTATCTCATCAGTTTCTTATTCATCTAAATTCATTCCTGTGCCAGATTGCCTTGCAAGCTTAAAAGAGTGCTTCAAATTAAGGCAAAAGAAAGCAGAGGAGAGTGCCAGAGAACCTCCTCAAGAGCGGAAACAAGGCTTTCAATGGAGATGCCCACAGTTGTTAAGGCCTGACTTTTAGAAGTAGATAATTGAGCATTAAATGATGTGCAGCATAACTGCTAAGAGTATATTTGTTTAAACAGTGGCACACCCATTGTGCTCTGAGGAGGGAGTTTGGACTTTAAACATCTTGACAGAGACCTAGGCCTACAATGTATTTATTTCACATCATTAACACTGTTTACATTTTACTGCTCACTTTATTCCTGTCCCCTGAAAATGAGATTAGGCTTCCGGGCAAGAAGTCATCGCTACAAAAAAGCAGAGAGTATCAAGAAAAGCTCACAGGGGAGAAGATAACTTCAGCATCCCCATTGAAACAGATTTAAACAGCTGTGAACCATGTCATCAGCCACTCAAAACGGACCTGTCAGATTCAGCTGCACTCATTGAAACCTTCATTCTGCATTCACTTCTAATGGTTTGAAAGTCTAAGATGAACATTGTATTGGGTTTGCAGAAGAAATTTAACCTATTATAATTTTTTGAATTATTTGTTTATTTGAGAGGCAGAGACATAAGGAAACAAAGAGACAGAGAGAGTGCTGCCATCCACTAGTTTGCTCCCTAAATGCCTGCGATAGGTGGGATTGAGCCAGGGCCAGATCCTGGGTCCAGGAATTCAACCTAGATCTCTCATATGACTGACAGAAGCTCCATTACTTGAGCCATCACCGCTGCCTCCAAGAGTCTGAATTAGCAGGGAGCTGGAGTCACAACCTAGAGCTGAGTGTGGAACCCAAGCACTCCAATATGGGATGCAGTCATCCCAAGTGTCACCTTGACCAGAAAGCCAAATGCTTGTCCAGACAGAGCTATTAATTTATCCACGAGGTCAATTCAACTCAGGCCATGTGCACATAGGGTTGTTACATCTTAGCCATTTGCCTCAATCTTGTGCAGTTCTTTATTGTTTATATAATCCTTATCTATTCCCAGAAATGTCCTTCTTAAAATTAATCAATAGCCTTCTCTTCAGCATATTTGTCTCTAAAGATGTTTGTAACTTATTGTGTCCTAAAAACAGTAGTCTCCAGCTTGTGAGAAATTCGCTTCTGCTTCCGTAGAGCTTGACTTTTTTTGGTCCAAGACGATTATATTGACTGTGTAATGCAGCAATACATGAAAATTTACTGTCATGCCATTAATAAAGTCTGATTAGAATGTAACTACTTTGAAACACTTCCTAAGACTCATTAAAAGTCATTGTACTTGTGTCTCCCAGCCCTAGATCACTCATATTCTGCCCTGGATAAATCTTATTAACTGATTTTTTTTACAGAACCTGCTTATTTCCATCAACACAGTGGACTCTGGAGAAGCCAGGGTGTGTGGCTTGGAAGATCACTGAATTATCATCACTACCATGCACAGGTTGGACCTTAACCCCTAGCAATCAATTGCTCTGTGTAAGAACACACAGAGGAGGAAGATCTACCTTGTATTTCTATCCCAGGAAAAGATTTAAATCTTTGAAATCTTACACTACCTCCAAAATATTACAGTCACTGCCTTTATGGGCTTCCTCCTTGTGGAAGAGTCACCAGATGCAGATTGTGGTCTAGACCAGAATAAATTGTGGAATAGAGCAGTGGCTCTCAAAGTGAGATACACATCAGAATCACCCAGAAGGCTGCATGAGACTCAGACTTCTGAGCCACAACTGCACAGCTTTCGATTTGGTAAATTTAGAATGATGCCTGATAATTTACATTTCACTCAAAGGCACAGGTGAAGCTGACACTGTTGGCTCAGGGAACATACTTTGGGAACCACTGGAATACAGCCATCTCAATGATTGCTGAGTGCCCATAAATTTATTGTAAATGCATGTCATTAAAATGCATGCATGCAAACAACAAACCCATCAACTCTATCAAGAACCACATGCATCCTCCAATAGTTTACATATGTTTCCATGAAAAAGAAGATAAAGTAGAATAAAATAAAGTGAGAAGAAGGGTGGGAGAGCAGGTGGGAGGGCAGGTACAGTGGGAAGAATCACTATGTTATTGAAGTTGTATTTATGAAATACATGAAGTTCATATACTTTAAATAAAAGGATTTTGGGGATAAAAATACAGTGGATGGAAAAAAGTTCACTCAGAGACAACAAACTCAAAATCAGATTTATACTCTGGAAACATGTGGAGAATAATTTTCACAGTGAAGACACTTTGGTTTAGCACTCAACTCACATTTTCTCTTCCAGACCTCGTAATAGTGTTAGGAGGAGTGTATCTAATTGCCCTCTACCTTCAAGGAAACCAAAGCTTAAAGACGCTCACAAAGAGAGTGAACAACCACCCTGGTTTTCTAGAAAGTAAGTGCATTTCTAGGCAATGGGACTTTGACTACCAACACCAGAAGACTCTTGGACAAACCAAGGTGATTGGTAACACTATGAAGTAGGTCAGTGAGTTACTGTTTCTGGACAGACAAAGGCAGGTCTACTGCTCTGAAAGTTTGAGAGCACTACACAGCAGCAAGTGTGTCGTTCTGTGTTCTACAGAAGTGCCAACTTAGGTGTTCACTCTCTGCTACCCCCTGTTAGACATGGGAGATGCTCTCTCTGTATGATTTGATAAATCATCAAAATTTGAATGTGCTCTTGTGCTCCCACAGATTTAAAGCAACATTCACACATATCTAATGCAATATCCTACTTTTATTATAGCAGAGAACTGAGGCCCAAATAGGTTAAATTATTTAACCAAGGTGGCAATTAACTCAACCTCTGTAAATCACCTTGAGACATATTGTTTTTCCTTTAAATTGGAAATCCTTAATTTTTGGACTAGGTTCAAAGGATACACTATTGAGAATGTAAGATTGTAATTCTTTTGAAGAAGAGATAATATTTCAAGTTAGTGGTACTAAATGATTAAGTTACATAATCTGTAATATGTGTTTTCTGTGGTGCTTGAGATCTATTAATTCAGTTGCAAAACACAAGAAAAAAATGAGATAGGTGGAACACAGGAGATATATTAATCATAGATAAATTAATAATAATAATAATAAAAACATGTTCAATGTAAATAAATGAGTATATGTGTGTGACTATAGACAGAAAGTTATGGAAGGTCCAAATGACATTAACTGTTCATGTTCCACTAAATATATATAAGGCACAGTAGTCATATACACTAGGTGTGCAACATATGATACATGCCCAGAAGAGGAGCTCTTAAAACAGGAGGAAAAGGGAGAGCTCATAGAAGAATTCTATAGGCTCTCAGGAGGTAATGTTGGCTGGGAAGGGATATTCGGCTAGAGGCAATCAGTAGGGTATAGGAGATCCAGGGCAAGAAATCACTGTAATTTGATTATGTGGAAATAACAGAGTTCAAAAAGGAAGCACAGGGCAGGCATTTGACCCAGATATTAAGAAGCCAATTGGAATGTCCACCTTCCATACCAGAGTGCCTGGGTTCAAGTCACAGCTCTGCTCTTGATTCCAGTTTCCTGTTAATGTGCACCCTGCTCAAGTACTTGGGACCCTGCCACTGACATGGGAGGCCTGGATTGCATTCCTGGCTCCTGGCTTCCACTTGGCCCAGGCCTGGCCCTTGATGGCATTTGGCTAGTAAATCAGCAGGTGGGAGCATCCTCTCTCTCTCTCTCTCTCTCAAACAAACAAAAAGTAAAAACAATTTGATAAAGAAAGCACACAGTAGAAGAATACCCAGGATAGATCTCAAGGGTCTCACAGACTGCTGAGGAAATAAATAAGATAATATAATGGGTTTTCATAAAGTTCACAAAAATATGTATTATCTTTTTTTTTATTTGACAGATAGAGTTAGATAGTGAGAGAGAGAGACAGAGAGAAAAGTCTTCCTTCTGTTGGTTCACCCCCCAAATGGCCACTACGGCCGGCGCTGTACCGATCCAAAGCCAGGAGCCAGATGCTTCCTCCTAGTCTCCCATGTGGGTGCAGGGCCCAAGCACTTGGGCCATCCTCCACTGCCCTCCCGGGCCACAGCAGAGAGCTGGACTGGAAGAGGAGCAACTGGGACTAGAACCTGGTGCCCATATGGGATGGTAGCACCGCAGGCGGAGGATTAACCAAGTGAGCCACAGCGCCGGCCCCTGTATTATCTTTTAATTCCATGCTTTTCACAAATATCCTGAAATACCATCATATGTATATAGCCTTGACTTATATTGTAGAAAAGTCAGAGTATATGAGAGTCCTCAGTAACACTGGATCCAGGTTGGAACTTATGTATAAATTTGTACTCATCAAGCTAAAAGACAAAATATTCACAAATTATTTTACCATGTCATCATATATTACCCCATTAATGAAGAGTCCAAGGAATTTTAATACCAATACAGTGACTGAAAAGGGTAAGAGCTTGACTGGCATTTATCATCATCGTCATCGTCATCATCCTCATCATTTCTGTCTCTATTATTTAAATCTGTTTTTGTGAAATAACACCCATTAACTTACTTAATGTAAAGTGCTGTAGATAGTTATATTCAAATGTATTTGAAATTAAAATTATATTCTGGAATTTGAAGTTCATAAAGTCAACAAGTGTGTTGGGGCTGGCATTGTTGTGTAGAGGATAAAGCCACTGCCTGCCACACTGGTATCCCAAATGTACTGGCTGCTCCAGTTCTGACCCAGCTCCTGCTAATGGTCTGAGAATAGCAGAAAATGGCCAAAGTGTTTTGGCCCTTGCCACCCATGTGGGAGACATGGAGGAAGCTCCTGGTTCCTGGCTTTGTTCTGGCTTAGCCTCAGCCATTGCAGCCATTTGGGGAGTGAACCAGCTGATAGAAGAAGACTTCTCTCTCTCTCTCTCTAATTCCGATTTTCAAATAAATAAATCTTGAAAAAAAAAATGCCCCAGATACCTGACTCCAAATGTATTGTGAAATACATTCTAATAATGTATTATTTTCTCTCTCTCTTTTTCCTTCCTTCCTTCCTTCCTTCCTTCCTTCCTTCCTTCCTTCCTTCCTTCCTTCCAAAGGCAGAGCTACAGAGAGGCAGAGGCAGAGAGAGAGAGAGAAAAGCCTTCTATCAGCTGCTTTATTCCTCAAATGGCTGCAATGGCAGGAGCTGGGCTGGCCTTTTCAAAGCCAGGAGCCAGGAGCATCTTCCGGTTCTTTGGGGATTAAGGAGCACTAAAGACATTTTGTGTTTTCCTGGTCTTAGAGACTAATATTATCTACCATGGAGAAATGATAATGACATTTAATAAGCCCTTTAGAATAAAACCCTGCTATGTGAAACCTTTTCATCTCAACTGACTGGCTATTCTTCCTGAGATTAGTCTGAAATTAAACAAGTCTTTAAAGAGAGAACTTTATAACAACCTCCAGGAAGAGAAAGTCTGGCTCATTCATTCAATTATTCTTTCAGCAATCCCGACAGATTTCTAGGTGATGCTGCTTTTCCAGGTCTTCTTGTTGAGCATTGAAGCAGGAAAAGACTGGGAAATTGAAAGAATTGGATCTACCTTTTTGTCTCCAGTTAATGTTTTTTAGAAGCCCAATTCCACCGCCTTCCCCCCTTCCAGCTGAATTCCAACTGATGAACTTATAGAAGTTTGTGAGATGGGCCAGGAATTCCTGGGTGACCTGGAGTTCATGAAGAAGCTATCGGGGGGCCAGCATTGTGGTGCAGGGTGTTAACTCCCTGGCCTGAAGCACCGGCATCCTATATGGGCACCGGTTCTAGACCTGGCTGATCCACTTCCTTTTTTTTTTTTTTTTAAGGAAAGGGTTTATTGGGAAACCCGACAGACCAGAGGGAAGGGGCAAAGAAAGAAAAGCGGGAGAAGGAGAGTGTAAGAGAGAGACAGAAAGAGAGAGGTCAGGAGGTGGGGTTGGGGGGAAGGGGAGGAGGGAGGGGAGAGGGAGAGAGAGCCACGTGTTTGGGAACAAGTCCTTTTAAAACTTTGCCAAGGGGCAGGCAGGTAAGTAGGAGCAGCGAATCCTATTACTATGGGGGTGGATCTTGGCACCAGTGGTCGGGCCATTTGGCCACCTGGCTTCCAGCAATGGCGGTGGGGGCTAGAGCCTAGGATGTTGTCAGGGTGTAGATCGTGCCATAGATAAGACTGCACCATTTTACTAACATTTTTGTTTTTATAAAGCAGGAGTTATATAAAATTACATTAGTCCCAAAAGTCCAGGAGGGATAGAGGGATGATGATCTGTCTTTAGAGCTACTTCCTGCTGACATGGGGCGACGAGGTACTCTTCGCTGGCATGGGGTGATGTCTCAAGCGGCTGTCTCCTGGGTGGGGAGCTGAGTATAGCCCTGCAGCAGCAGCAGCAGCATTTGGTTGACTGCCTGGTTGCTGAAGACCTTGGTTCGTCCCATTATTAACTCCTATAAACACTTAAGCAGACACAGTAGTATAAAAAACAGGGTGGAAAACAGAGAGGCTTACGGTTACAAAGGAATGAGGCCCCAAGTAGGCTAGTCAGGGTCTAGAACAAAGGACAGAGTCATTACTAGAAGACCTAAGAAAGGTGCTATCTAAGCCACGACTAAGTTTTCTGATTGAGAGGCAAATAGAAACTGACAGAAGGGACTTGATAATAATCTGGTGGGCTTTAAGGCTTTGTAAGTTATGAACCCCAGGCATATCTATCTCTTCAGTGGGGTACGTCCCAAGGGAGGTGTGAACCTCCTTGGGAAGACACCCTGTTGACTTCCATTACCTAGGTGGCCTGGGAAGAGAGCTGGCCAGGTAAAGGCAGGTGGTATCTCTAACAGGAAATTTACAGTTCTGCCTGCAATGTCACTGACCCTACTTGGCCGTCCCCTCGGCAGCAGTGGTCATCTTAGAAGCTGGGCCGAGTGAAGAGCTTTTCAGCTTGGAGCCAGCAAGATCTGTGGCTCTGACCTGGGAGTCCTTCAACTCCAGGGCAGTTCCATTTCCAGTGGTCCAACTCTTGGCTGGCAAAGCTGCCAGGGCTCTTCATAAGCTGACTTCTGCTGAAGTCCAGGCTTCCCATGTCAAAAACCAATGCAGTGGACTGGCCTGTTGGGTCTCCTTGAGGGCAGCTCACTGTACCAACTGCTCCACTTCCTATCCAGCTCTCTGCTGTGGCCTGGGAAAGCAGTAGAAGATGGTCCAGGTCCTTAGGCCCCTGCACCCGCATGGGAGACCCAGAGAAGTTCCTAGCTCCTGGCTTCAGATCTGCCCACCTCCGGCCATTGTGGCCAACTGGGGAGTGAACCAGAGGATGGAGGACCTCTCTCTCTCTCTCTCTCTCTCTCTCTCTCTCTCTCTGCCTTTCCTCTCTCTGTATAACTCTGACTTTCAAATATATAAATAAATCTTTAAAAAAAAGAAGCTATCAGGGATAAAGATGACTATGAGTCCCCCCACCAAGAGTAGTAAAGAGCTGTGCTGTCAGGAAGCGAAGTCAGTCACTCTGCAATCTTCAGTTTCCTTGGGTTTCAAATGGACGTTGAAACAAAGCAAAACCAATTTCACAAAGGATTCAAGAAGAGTAACTTTCATAATGTCCAAATCATTGCCTGTGAGTTAATATATCCAAAGTTGCTAAGTCAGAAGCTGAAACCACCTTCTGGTTCAGTTTTCAAGGGACCTGAAGCGCCAGCTGAGAGAGTCAGACAAAATCTTCATGAATTCAAAAGAGGGATTGATTCCCACTCATGGACTCTGTGATGTGTTTTGAGAAATGGTGCCATAGCGGTAAAAGCTAGTGGCGTTCTCCTTGGAATCACACCCTAGAGAGCTACCTAAGTGATTCTGCTGGGCAAGAAGAAAAGCAGCATTTCAGGGAAAAGGCAAGTCTCACTTTCCTCTTTTGATAAAGACATTTGATAGGAATCGTCATATACAGTTCCACAAGCATTAGTCATGGAAGAACAGAAAAAAACATTAACACAAGTTTCTTTTCAGGGACTAACTAGTCTGGCTCCCCCCATCAGTTTGGCCACTGAGTTTGAAAGACACAAATGTTTAGAGGTGCATTTATGGCATGGTGGCTTTTAAGTATATCAAGGAGCCCTACCACTTTGATAAACTTGAGGACAGGATTTATATGCACTTGGCTACTTCATTTGATAACAGAGAGACAGTAATTTCTTTAAAAGAGCAAGACCTGTATTGCATCAGCAATACTGTAGGGTGCCCAGTAAGTATATTCACTTAAAAAAGCCAGCAAGAGTGGTTTGTGTTTTGATATCTTCTGAAGTCTTAATGATGAAGAGTCATAAGAAGTGAAATCACTAATTCACCGTATTATTAAACACAATTTGATAAAAAAAAAAATCCAGCAAACCCGGGAAGCAGAGTCTGAAAAACTTGCAGAGAAATGGAGCAGAGGCCAGCTTTATGTCTGGATTTAGTGCTGAGACAATGTTTCCTTATTGCCTAAAACAGTTTTTCTATTATTTTCGGCTAAAAGCATCATAATTGATTCAAGATCAATGCATTCACTTCTTGTGGGGTACATTCTTTCCAATAACCACAGAGCAATTGTCTCTTCCCCTAGACGCTCCTTCTATTGGAAGTTCTAGGAAACCAAATGAGTCAGCAGAAGTTCTTCTCTCCTCAGAGTGGAGTCCTTTAAATGGGGATAGGATGGTTTCTCAGAGAGTTTGAACTAAATGTTTACAGAGCATTTTGAAGTACTGCTACCCATAACCAAGGTGCCCCTCTCCAGTGACTGAGATCCAAGATACAGCGAGACTTCTTTTCCAGGCCGACATTGTGCTGCAGTAGGTTAAGCCTCCATTTCTGCCTCAGACATCCCATATGGGTGCTGGTTCGAGTCCCGGCTGCTCCACTTTAGATCCAGCTCTCAGCTAATGTACCCGGGAAAGCAACAGAAGATGGCTCAAGTACTTGGGCCCTTGGACCCATGTGGGAGACCTGGAAGAAACTCCTAGCTCCTGGCTTTGGATGGGCTGAACTCCGGCCATTGTGGTCATTTTGAGAGTGAACCAGTGGATAGAAAACCTCTCTGTCTGTAACTATACCTCTCAAATAAATAAATAAGTGAATCATAAAAAAAAAAAAAGCTTTTTGTTCTTGGATGATGGTGGAGGCCCTCTGTACTTGCTTCCTCCTGTGCTTCTCTTTGGGTAGTCCATCACTGCCCAAAGAAATATAAATTGAGTCTCAAACACAGGTGCATATGAATTTTTTTAAATTTTAATGGTTAAATTAAATAAGTAAAAAAAAATGGGTGAAAATAAAGTTTGAGATATTTTATTTAATCCAGTATACTTAAAATATCATTTCAACATGCAGTCATTATAAAACTTATTAATGAATTGTTTTATATTCTTACTTTTGTTCACAATCTTTTAAGTGTTTTGCACTTATATACACACAGCTCAATTTGGACTAGCTACATTCCAAGTGTCCAATCGACAATACATTGGGGCTGGTGTTCTGCTGTAATGAACTAAGCCTCTGCCTGTGGCACCAGCATCCCACATGGGCACCGGTTGGAGACCCGGCTGCTTCTCTTCCAATCCAGCTTGCTGCTATGGCCTGGGAAAGCAGTAGAAAATGGCCCACTGCACCCTTGCATCCACATGGGAGACCCAGAAGAAGTTCCTGGCTCCTGGCTTTGGATTCTCCCAGTTCTGGCTGCTTCAGCCATTTGGGGAGTGAACCAGCAGATAGAAGACCTTTCTCTCTCTCTCTCTCTCTCTCTGTAACTCTGCCTCTCAAATAAATAAATAAAATCTTTAAAAAATGGATAATACATTTGTAGTCATACACGAATCTTTACTTCAGTTATGGATTATACTCTTAGACTCATAATGCTTACTATCCAATTGATTACACAACCATATTATCTTGCCATTGCAGTCATCAGTAAACTAGTGTAATTACACCTTACATATCATAGTTTTTAATAATGAGCTGGAAGCCAAACTTGCTAGTTGTAGGGAATGTGATCTCTCTTTATCCAAAGATTTTTTTTATTATTTTTTACTTAATGCTACTTTCATAGCCATTAGACGAAAATATTATAATTCATCCTAGGAATTCCTACTTTTGAGCTATATATTGACAGAGTAGACCTGCGTGGGTGTCTGTTCATTCCCAGTACACAAATTAGCAGCAAACAGACCAAAAGCAACATTTTTCTAGCTGACCTTTTGTTTAAAAAGTATTTTGTATCCTATTAGTTGAATTCTAACCATTTTAGGATACAGATTAACTAAGAGTACAAGAGACAATATACCATAGTGAAAAGAGCATGAGCTTTGGGGCCAGCGTTGTGCTGTAGTGGGTAAAGCCACTGGCTGCAATGCCCGCATCCCATATAGAGGCTGGTTCCTGTCCTGGCTGTTCCGCTTCTGATCCAGCTCCCTGCTAATAGCTTGGGAAGAGCAGCGGAGAAAGACCTGAGTGCTTGGGCCCCTGCTACCCACGTGGGAGACCAGGAAGAGGTTCCTGGTTCCTGGTTTCAGCCTGGCCCAGCCCTCGCCATTGCAGCCATTTGAGGAGTGAACTGCTGGTTGGAAGAACTCAGTCTCCCTCTCTATGTCTCTCCTTCTCTATCTCGGTAACTCTGACTTTCAAACAAATAAATAAGTCTTAACAAAAGAAAGAAAGAAAGAAAGAAAGAAAGAAAGAAAGAAAGAAAGAAAGAAAGAAAGAAAGAAAGAAAGGAAGGAAGGAAGGAAGGAAGGAAGGAAGGAAGGAAGGAAGGAAGGAAGGAAGGAAGGAAGAAAGAAAGAAAGGAGAAAAGAAAAGAGAAAAGAAAAGAAAAAAGAAAAAGAGCATGAGTTTTGGAGTCAAGCAAAACTTACTGTATTATTTTTTAGCTCAACACTGGACTTATACATATTTACACACTAGGGTACTTGCAAAAGTTCCTGGAAAATGGGATTAAAAGATAGGCTTATTTTTTTCATACAAAACATGTGGTTTTCATGAATTCTCCTAGGATTCCTTCATAAGCTTGAGTTTCAAAACTTTTTGCACACAATTAAATTTTCCATGAACTTTTGAAGCTTCCTATAGTTCTTGACTTCTCATTTGTAGAATGAGAATCATAAAATATTATGACAGAGACTGCTAGTTTTACCCCAATATTCATTCTTCCCTTCTTCATCAGTAAAGAACTCCCAAGTTAAGCAGATCCAGATGTCCAGAATAAAGCCCAAGTCTCCAGTTTCCCTTGTGTTGTTATATGGTTAGTTCTTTGGCCACAGGGGTAACAATAGAAGTGGTGTCTACAATTTTCAGGTATCCTTAGAGGTGAGAGAGGATACCATTTCCCCCTCTTTTTCCTTCCTGATGGTTGGAATTTAGACGTGATGGTGGAGCTGGAGCCGTCAACTTGAACCACGAGATGTGAACTGTGCTGAGGACAGCAGAGCAAGAGCAGAGGCCTGGTTCCTGCATGATGATGAAATCACTGCAAGAGCCCTAGACGATGTACTGATGCTTTAGAAAAGACAAAACTGTTTTTCTGTTTTGTTTGAGCCACTATTAGTATTTATTTTCTGTAACTTGCCATCTAGTATATGCTGAATGCATAGGACTCTTTTGAGGATTAAATAGGATATTGGGTTTTTTTAGTTTTATTTATGTAATTATTATTTGAAAGGCAAAGCAACAGATGAGAAGGAAGGAGGAAGAGTGAGAGAATGAGAGAGAGAGAGAGAGAGAGAATCTTCCAACCACTGCCTTACCCCCCAAAATGCTTCCAACAGTCAGGGCTGGACCAGGCCAAAGCCAACAGTGCAGAGCTCAATCTATGTCTACCATGTGGATAGCAGGAACACAAGTATTTGAGCCATCATTTGTTGCCTCCCAGGGTGTCCATCAGCAGGAGCTAGAACTGGAAACAGTAGGGACTCAAACCCAGGCACTCAGATGTGGAATGTGGGTGCCCCAAGTGATAGCTTAACCTGTGGAACCAATCGCCTGTGTAGATTTATTTTGTATAGTGCCTAGAACATGGGAATGCAGGTGCTTAATGTATATGACTCCTATTATTACTAAGATAAAATGTTTTCTTACAAGGTTCACTGTAAGAATCTAATGAAAACCATAAATATGCATGCTTTTTAAACTGTAAATTTGAAAAATCATTGTGTAAATGTTATTCATAATTACCATCATCATCAGTGAATTATTACAAGGAATTAGATAACTGCCAGCATACTCTACTTGAATTGGTCTATAGAGGTCAATCAAAAAATGATACAGACATGTTCACTTCGTTAGGTTTACTTGGCTTGAGTCAATTCTGGATGTTTATGGGCTTATCATTACATGGATGCTCTAAAGCGTAGAGGAAATATACACTGGGGAAGTATAAAGAAAATGCTTAGGGCGCTGTGTTTGGTATAGCGGGTAAAGCTGCCTCCTGCAGTGCCGGCATCCCATATGGGAACCAGTTTGAGACCTGGTTGCTCCACTTCTGATTCGGCTCTGCTGTAGCCTGGGAAAGCAATAGAAGATGGCCCAAATCCTTGGGTCCTTGCATCCACGTGGGAGACCTTGAAGAAGCTCCTGGCTCCTGGCTTTGGATCGGCCCAGCTTCAGCTGTTGTGACCATTTGGTGAGTGAACCAGCGGATGGAAGACCTCTCTCTCTCTCTCTGTATCTGCCTCTATCTCCGCCTCTCTGTAACTCTGCCTTCCAAATAAATTAATTAATTAAAAAAAGAGCTTAGAACTTGAAGCTTTGACATCTTCTATTCATTTATTTTTATCTTAAAAAGTTCTGTATCTAATAGAGTACCTAAAATGTAATGTATTGGAGTGAAATCCTCTTCTGTTGAGGAACAGTGTTTTTTGTTTTTTTCTTCATAATATTTGTTGAACTCTGTTACTTAGTGTGGGGTTAACTTTATGATCACTAAGTAAACTGAAAATGAATCTCTGTAAAAATTAAGTAGTGGGGGGGGGGCAGGACTTAACAGGTAAAGCCACCATGTGCAGTGCCAGCATCCCATATAGGTGCCGGTTTGAGTTCTGGCTGCTCCAGTTCTGATCCAGCTCTCTGCTATGACCTGGGAAAGCAGTGGAAGAATGGCCCAGGTCTTTGGGCCCCTGCACCAATGTGAGAGACCTGGAAGAAGCTCCTGGCCCCTGGCTTCAGATAGGCTCAGCCACAGCTGTTGCAGCCACTTGGGGAGTGAACCAGCAGATGGACGACCTCTCTCTCTCTCTCTCTCGCTCTCTCTCTCTCTGCCTCTGTCTCTCAATAACTCTTTCAAATAAATAAATAATTTTTTTAAAAAAATTAAGAATGGGAATGGGAGAGGGAGGAGGAAGAAGTATTGGAGTGTGGGCAGGAGGGAAGGTTAGGTGGGAAGTATCACTATGTTCCTAAATCTGTATATATGAAATACATGAAGCTTGTATAAGCTAAATAAAATTTGAAAAATGGCAAAATGTTAAGCACTGAAGAACCTATATATGGTATACAAGAAAACTCTGTACCATTCTTGCAACTTTTCTGAAATATGCAAGTATTTCAAAATAAATATGTGAAAATAAAAAAGTTCACTATCAGAAAAAAATCAATATGTTTGTATATGTAAATTACAATTACAAAGCCTTGAGTAAGATGATAGAGGAAAGACAACCTTGTTCCTTATCTCTTCTATCTCATTCTTTAGAATGAACCATATAAACAACTTAATTAAATAAATTCATAATTTATTTAACAATTCTCTGTAAACATGTATTTTTGCATATGTAATGGTAGAGATATACATTTTAACTTTCCAAAAAAAGATCATCTTTGCAGAAGTTCAAAATAGCAGAAAAGAAATTCATTTTTCCAACATAAATTACCTACTGGACATCTCTCAATGTAAATACATAATAATCAGTCTAATTTTCACCATGTTTTGGGAAGTGATTTAAACATTTTTATTAACTAACTATTGTGAAATTATTTGTAAAACAAAGGAGGATACTCTTAAAATATTTGTAAAATAATAGTAAGTAGCAGCTAAGCATTGTGAGAATTTCATTAAATAATTCAAGAAACTGTTTAGCAAAGCATCTGACACGCTGTGAATCATTCACAAATATTAGCCACTATGAAATTGAAGAAGGTGATTAAAGTTACTACTTTCTCTGAGCTCATTCTCAATAAATTTCTCTGGGCAGAGAAGCATTTATTGCATGTCACAAATACAATTACACACAATATTCTTCATTGTAACTCATTTTCAGGACTCCCCCCTTGGGCTCTGCTTTATGGGGGGTGGGTGCTTTGTTTTGGAAGAACTGTCAGGCTCAGTCTGGTTCTCCCCAAAATCCTCTCAGCCCATTACTCTACACAGGATATTCTTCCAGGTATCCCACAGGTACAAGACCAAAGCACTTAGGTGCATTAGCAGAGAACTGGATTGCAAGTGGAGCAGCTGGGACTTGAACCTGTGCTCATATGGGATGCTGGTATTGCAGCCAGCGGCTTTACCCACTACACAATGCCACTCCCACAAATAACATTTTTAATTAAAACACATAATTCTGCCTTCATAGGAGACAGATAAACACGTTTCAAAAAAATCTAAAAACGCATCATTTCCTAAGGTGGCTCATGGTGACAGTGGCTTGGAAGGGCCTCCTCCTCTGCCAGAACATTTCTGATTCTTAGGAAGCTGCGCCATGAATGGTCACAATGGGAACAGAAATCACACTGGCCTCAGACTACCATGTCCTTTTTCCTGTTCAGCACAGGAAACTTAGGGGTCTGAAATTCATACCCATGGCACTTGAAAAGCAGTGTGTTTTGAAGAAGAGAAACCTTTCTGTGATGTCCTTTTACCAATCACCTAAAGGCCTTGCTAATGGAGGGCCTGTCTTGACTGAGACACCTAGGTTTGGGTTTCAGATGAAGTGCCTTCCAACAGTGACATGCCTGTTAAAACAGCATTGAACCAGTTCAATGCCTTAGAAATGACTGATTCCTACCCATATTTTAGACAAAAGAAAGGGAATTATAAAGAAGTGAAAGTCTGACCCAAGTTTAGATAGCTAATAATAAGTTTTCTTTAATGAACCTACAATGTAATCCTCAATGAGTTTGTTCATTCTGGGGTTCTTTTAGACACAATTTGGTGATTTTCTTTAAAAAAAAGATTTATTGATTTACTCAATTATTTGTTTGAAAGGGGGCAGGGAGGGAGAGAGAGAGAGAGAGAGAGAGCACTTCTGTACACTGATTTACTCCCCCAAACGCCAGCAACAGCTAGAGCTGGGTCAGGCTGAAGTCAGAAGCTCTATCTGGGTCTCCCACAGGGATAGCAGGGAACAAAGTACTTGAACTATCATGTGGTATCTCCCAGGAACATTAGTAGGAAGTTGGAATTGGAAGAAGAGGCAAGACTCAATTGCAGGCACTCTGATAGGGCAGTTGGCATCTCAAGCAGCAGCTTAACCAGCTACACTTCAATACTTTTCCTAAATTTGGTGATTTTAAAATCAGCATAGAAACTGTATATTTTAGGGAAATTACAAACATATGATACTTATGAGACCTGAGCACATAACAATTATGACGACTCATTAACACTGTTATAGAGAAGCTACAATTATTATTATTCCCATTTTATACACACACATACACACACACAAATCCAGAGACAGAAAGTAAATTGCTCTAAGTTACTCAGTTATTAAGTTGTTACACTGATTCAACATTACATTCACCAGCCCTCAAATATTTCCCCAAATAATTTAATTTCCAACTTTTATGTCACTTTTTAAGATCAAAGATGCTAGATAAGCAATTCTCCCAATTCATTCTAATCATTTTATATCCAAAAGCAATGGATCTGCCAAAAGATGAAATAAGATGTAAAAGGACAATGCATAGAGGAGAAATCTAAATGTCTAGTAAATATATGGTAGAACTGTCACCCATAGTTTATGCATGATACTCTTTTTTTCATGAACTTTTTGAAGGTCTCTCATATGCAAAGATTTAAAAAAAATTTTGCCCCAGAGTCAGCTTATCTTTTAGTTGTGCTTTCCATGAGCTTTTTGAAATACCCTGTATAGCACCCTCTTAAAAGTACAGTGTTGAATGAATAAAAACTATAAGAGAGAATGGAATATGGTGAGGATGCCACTTATATAAATTGAAGCATGCATGCACATACTGAGTTTATGTATTTTTCAATTATTTTTCATAATAAATAATATACTATAGGTATCAAATAGGATGGCTGCATGTTGGGGGAGGGATAGATGTGAGGTCAGGAATAAATTGAAAAAAAAAATGTGAAGAAAAAGAGAGGGACCTTGACCAGAGGACAATGACCATGAACTAAAGAATGTGACGAACTCATCTCTCAGCATTTGAGGCTCCACCAACAACAGCTAAAAATGCCTGAAGTCTGAAGAGCTTTTGCTGATCAAGGATATTTGAATTTAAAAAATACAGGCACCCAACCTTTTATTGGGAAAAGGAGCCACATCAGGAAGCCACGTTCTGGAGTGCTGCGAGGATCAGAGGGAGTTTTTCCCTAGAAATAAATTGGTTAATTTCTTAAGTTTCTTCTTGGAGAAATCACAATGACTAATGTTTCAGGGAGGAGTTGGAGCATGTGCGTCAGTCTTGCTTTAATAGAAGGGAAGCTGTTTGATAAATCATCATACTGAAGTAGAACAATCTAGTCATAGTTCATTACTCCATGTACAACAGCCCAAAGAATATTTCAGACCGGCTTCCACAATTTCCTCTCATGCTGTCTACAACCACTGGCTGCAGGACCTGCACACTCAGGTCCATGTGGACACCCAACTCAACATGAGAGCATACTAATAGAACTAGTCTTCTCTACACACTGGTTAATCTGATTTCAAGAGGAAGAAATTATTATGAATTGCTGATAATTCTTTCTTCAAACAATTACCTTTCTTTGACAGTTTTAGACAGGGTCCAGGACATATGTTCAGTTCAGTGATTTAGAACTCATTTAGCAATTTAGAACTTATAACAAATAAAACAATGGAAACCCTAAATACAGTTACCACCATTGACTACAAAGTTGAGGGTATATGTCCCACAACCAATGTTTTATTTGGCTAAAAATGATTTTATCTCTTTTTTAGAAACATCAGATAGATGAAGGAAAAAGAGACTCTAAGTTGGATAAAGACACTACCAGGGGCCGACGCTGTGGCTCACTTGGTTAATCCTCTGCTTGTGGTGCTGGCATCCCATATGGGCGCCAGGTTCTAGTCCCGGTTGCCCCTCTTCCAGTCCAGCTCTCTGCTGTGGCCCGGGAAGGCAGTGGAGGATGGCCTAAGTGCTTGAGCCCCTGCACCCCATGGGAGACCAGGAAGAAGCACCTGGCTCCTGTCTTCGGATCGGCGCAGCACCAGCTGTAGCGGCCATTTGGGGGATGAACCAACAGAAGGAAGACCTTTCTGTCTCTCTCTCACTGTCTATAACTATAACTCTACCTGTCAAATAAATAAAAAATATTAAAAATATTTTTAAAAAGACACTACAGAGTTTATCTGTGTTCTTTGAGAACAATGAGGTGTTTTATGTAAGAGATTCATCACTTTGATCACTTGACGATTACTTCTTTTTGGTTAACCTCTTCCCCTTTAAAAAATGTTCTAGAGTGAATGAAAACTAACTCCCTGCCGTTAGGCATAGAATCTTGATGTACCCATCACTGGGTTTACTGTGCTGTAACACAGCGATGTCTATGAGGGCCACCAGAGCGTGAGGGCTTGTCATTGTGCACACAACTCTGAACTTCCACTCCTTTGTTACAAATCCATTCTGCCTTTCATTGCAGTTTTCCCCATCTTCTCTTACTTCTCTCTCTACCATGATTTTTTGCCCTTCCTTGGCAATCCTCCTGCCTGTTACAATCAGATTTTTTTTCTCCTGTGGGAAAGGAAACCATGAATTTGGGGACACCCATGTAGAGAAGTTAACTTTTTCCTTACTCAGTGTGCATGTGCATCCATCCATCTTACACACCCAAGGAAAATTCCAAAATTTTATGCTATCAAAAATGAGAAATATTTCCTGTTTGAACTTATTTTCTCATTTGATCTTATAACTTAGAAAATTTTTGATTCAGTTCATTTGAAAGCAGAGAGAGAGAGAGAGACAGAACCATCTACTGGTTTACTCCCCCAATGCCCTCAATAGCCAGGGCTGGGCCACACTGAGGAACTCACTAAAGATCTCTCATGTGATGGCAGGGACCCAAGGACTTGAGCCATCACCTGCTTTCTCCAAGGGTGCTTATGAGAAGGAAACTGGAACAAAAAGTGGAGGCAAGGTTTGAGTCTAGGCACTCCAGTACAGGATGTGGGTTTCCCAAGCCATGTTTTAACTGGTACACCAAACACTCCCTGCACCCACAATTTATTTTAAATCAAAATGTCAAGATTTTCACTTGGGATTTTGTATCTACCAATACATATATTTAGGGTTCACAGTTAATTTCCTTTTTTTTTAAAGATTTATTTATTTATTTGAGAAATAGAGTTACAGACAGTGAGAGGAAGAGACAGAAAGAAAGGTCTTCCTTCCACTGGTTCACTTCCCAAATGGCCACAACAGCCAGAACTGAACCAACCCAAAGCCAGGAGCCAGGAGCTTCTTCTGGATCTCCTACATGGGTGCAGGGGCCCAAGTGCTTGGGCCATCTTTTACTGCTTTCCCAGGCCATAGCAGAGAGCTGGATTGGAAGAGGAGCAGCTGGGACTAGAACCGGCACCCATCTGGGATGCCAGTGCTCCAGGCATAGGGTTAACCTTCTGTGCTACAGTGCTGGCCCCCACAGTTAATTTTGTTCTGCAGGATGATCAACCAGAAGCACAGACAACACTGAATTAGTACATACTTCATTTTGCAGCTCATGAATTTAACTGTTGAGTGCAAAATCGTTTAGTCCTTTTCTTTCTTCTGCTAACTCCAAAATTTTTGGAGACTAACAAAATCTGAATCATATTTGACTCTAGTTATAGCAACAGTAAAATTTGGCACTGGAAGGTACAAGCATTACATCATCTGAAGAGGTATGAATAAAACTTTGCAGCCTTTTTTCTCATTAGAATGCTACTCTCCAGACACATAGAGTAAACTTCATGCATGGAATTATGGCTGCATTGAGCTGTGGTGTTGTAACAAAGTCCTAGTAATCACCCTTTCATGAGAAGTCCTTGGATATTGGCTCTTAGTGTGACTGGCAGATCCTAAATAGTGATCTTCAAAAATCAACCCTTCAAACACCTATTCATAGAAAGTACTCTACAAATAGCAGAACATCATTTCCCTTCATTTAATCCTTAAAATGACTTTAAGTCGTAAACATTGTTCTCATTTTTGAGAACAAAAAATATAACAACAGCTTGGCAACTATAGTCACTATGAAAGACGATGTATCTGACTATCCCCACTATTTACACATGGCTCAGTGCAAAGAAATTTCGGAACTCATCTTCATTCTTCCTTAAGCATCAGCCACCATTCATCGTTGTTTACAGATTTTAAAATTTACTTTGGAAAACATTTAGATGTGTTTGACTAACAATCATTGTGCATATTTAGGAGGTACAGTGTGAAACTGCAACACCTGTACAATATGTACTGGCCAAATCATGATTATTAACATTTTCCCTCTTTGTTATTATTCATGATTGGTGCCTTGGAGCTTGTCTCTTGTTTTACAGAGAATATATAACATGTTATTATGAATTACAGCCACCCACTATGCTGTGTAACACCAGGCATTTGTTCCTTTTCGATGTGGTGCCTGTTATCCAAATCCTTCCGTCCACTCCTCTCCCCTTTGGCTGCCTCTATCCCTGCCATCTCTCTTTGCAGAAGTGCAACTGTTGAAGGAGGGGATGGTCTGGCTTCTTCACCAGGCGATGCACTGCCAGTGCATTCAAAGGACCACCAGAGCCGCTTGGGAACGACTTGAAAGCATACATGAATAATTCTCAGTTATTCTGACTGTGCTTATAGTCAGAAGGTACACAAGGATAGCAACACTTAAAAGGTCTAGAAAGCTGGCCTTTGAATTGCAACATGCTGGGCTCCTACAACCCAAAAGAGAGTGTTGGGCTCACTAATCTAATAATGTCTTAGACCTGTATTAAAAGAAAATCCTTTTCCAAGCGTTCATAGGTACTTTTCCTGAAAGAAATGAAACAATGCTAGATTATCTTCCAATTCTTATTAATGTTTCTTTAATATTATTAAATAAATAAAAATGCACAGTCAACCCTGACATTATATTTGGAAAAGGTTTCTATATAAATTTGGCATGCTCATTATGCTCTCAAGTCACAAATATGACTGTATCACAAGTTCACACATGATAGACATTCCTCCAGAAAGGACCTCATTCCTTAAAAGGTGACAGAGGTTTTAGGCATATTTATGAGCAGTAATAGACAGCTAACAATTTTCTTTTTCCATTAAATGAAATTAACTTAATCTTTTGTTTATTTTCATTTTATCTGAAAAGCAGACAGGGGGATCTTTCATTCACTGGATCACTCCATGAATGCCCATAACCACCAGGGCTGGGCCAGGTGAAGTCAGGAGCCCATGACCTTATCAGGTCTCTACATGGATTGAAGGGATCCTAGTCCTTGAACCATCTTCTGCTTCCTCCCAGGATGCACATTAGCAGGAAGCTGGACTGGAAGTGGAGTAGCTGAGACTCCAGCAGGCACTCTGATACAGGAATGCAGGTATCCCAAGTAACAACCTACCTGCTGTGCCAAATGCCCACTCAGGTGAAAACTTTCAATGAAGAAAATTATTGAAAGTAATAAAATCAGTTCACCACTAGTGGCAGAAATAAACTAGTTCATACCTGATGCATTCTGTGATATTACAAGAGTACTTCAAAAGTAGAAAACAGGAAAAATGATGTTCATTTTGTGCAAAAATGCTTCAAATCTGTACAAAGCTTCTATAATAATGTTTACCTTCTAGGAGCTTTTTGAAGACCCTCCCTCAAATAAAAACTTTTCAACGATGGTAAATGCAAAAATAAATACATGCAAATATAAAATTTTTTCTAGTGTGTAAACATGCATATAAATTAGAAGGAATATAGCAGAAATTAAAATTTTAATGAATTCTAAAACTTGGTAAAGAATGTCCAATGTAAAAGTTCTTTCAAAGAATAATACAACAACAATGAAAATATTTACAATTCATTAAATTTAAGAAGAATGCCATCCTTACACTTTCTACCTTAAAGGTCAACAGATAATCCATAATCCACATTATAACAATCCCTTCCATAATTTGTTTCAATTAAATAATATACTTGTAAGATAAATTTTTCTGTAACTTCCCTTTACTATTAAACAACTAAAAGTTTCTCAAAATGTAGGTATTTGGTTACTCTTGATATATAGCAGAAGATTCTTTTTTAGGAAAAGATTTATTTATTTATTTGAAATACACAGTGAAACTGAGAGAGCAGCTGAGATCAAGAAAAAGAATTCTTCCATCCATTGCTTCACTGTCCAAATGGTCACAATGGCAAGGGCTTAGGCTGAAACCAAGAGCCAGGAACTCCATCCAGGTCTCCTCCATGGGTTGCAGGGGCCCAAGTATTTGGGCCATCATTTGCTGCCTCCCATGTGCATCAGCAGGAAGCTGGATAGGAAGCAGAAGAGCCAGGACTTAAACTGGCACTCTGATATGGCTTAAGCCACTGTGCCACAAATCCAGCCCCAAGGGACTGCTTTTCAAAAAATACATGTGAAATGTGAGTGGGCATTCAATTATAGATTTTTCTTGGTCTAAATCAGGAGAGGGTAGAGGGGAAAATGCTCACAGTAAGGTAACTGTCATCCAGACTCCAATCAGTTCATTTTATGTTTTCTTACTGGATAAGAGAAACAGCAATCTTTTCCATTCCCAGTGAGTGACTCTGCAGTATATGCTTCCTCTGATCATCTACAGTCAGAGAAAAAAATACATATCTAATGTCACTGCCTTACTCCAGAAGACATTAAGATCAGCAAGAAAACTTTCTAGAAGAAATACAATGAAGTCACTGATGTAAACAGGCATTTACACAAACCATTGCAGGATGAACACTTTGCTAAATGATCTGCAAAATTAGGAGATGATTTAGATTCATTGTTGAAGCCCATTACGTAAAGAGTACACAGTGCCAGAAATTCTGTTGCTTCCTTCATGACAATCAATGTGACTGACATTAATAAGAATTGTGTAGCTTAAAAAAAAAAAAAAAGAAGAAAAATAGAGAACTACTATTAAGCCAAGAAACAAAAGGTGTCAACAATGTTCATTTCCCAATGTGGGAAAGGCTTACTGAAATAACATACCATCTTTTTCCTTCTTCTAGTATATATGAGTTAAACATCTCCAGTGCTTCTTTAAAAGACCTTCATCACAGGGTCCAGCATTGTAGCATAGCAGGTAAAGCCACTGCCTGCAGTTCCAGCATCTCATATTGGCACTGGCTCAAGTCCCAGCTGCTCCACTTCCAATCCAGCTCTGTGCTAATGTCCTGGGAAAATCAGTGAAGATGGCCCAAGTGTTTGGGCCCCTGCCATCCACGTGGAAGACCCAGATGAAGCTCCTGGCTCCTGGCTTCAGCCTGGCCCAGCCCTGCCTGTTGTAGCCATTTGGTGGGTGAACCAGTGGATAGAAGGGATAGAAGATCTCTCTCTCTCTCTCTCTCTCTCCTCTCCATCTGTAACTCTGCCTCTCAAATAAATAAATAATTTTTTTAAAAAAAGTTTATATCACAAACAATATACTCTAAATGCCATTGAAGAGTCATTCTTGAAATTTGGCTCAATTATATTTTTTTACTTAGCAAAAATGTCACTATGCATGCCAGTCAATGCCTTACCATTGCTTTGTGTCACGTGTACTAGTGTCAACAATTTTGCCTTATAACAGTGGTCTTCTTCCTTCTGTATCTGAATACACCTGATGTAAAGTTGATTCTCCCATCAGCAACAGAGATTCCTGGCAGCAGTCATGACATTCTCACAGGAGGGGTTAAAATGTGAAACTGTTTCTCCACTTGGAAGATAAGCAGGATGTGATCACCCATAGGTTGTCAAGACCTTCATTTTTGGAAAATCATGAATCTTCTCTGGGGGTTATAAAGTCTCTTCTTTAAGAATCAATGATTTTTGAATAAGCAATAAGAATTTGTACTTTTTCTTTACATCAGGTTAACATGATATATATGCTAGAACATTAATTAACCCACATTTGGTAGCACTTTCACTTTGATTCTTATAACAGTAAAAGATTTATGCCTGTCCACTGGCTTTGTTATGATCACTCGCATAAGAACGTTGTTTGGGGTCAAGGGTCTAGTCAGGGCATGGACTAGAGTGAAGTTTCACTTTGGTTTATTTGCTCAGCAATTTTAACCAAAGCTAATGAGCCATAGATCAAAGTGATATGTTGACAATAATATTAATGGGTAGCCTGGGGTCTAAGTGAATTATCTGGACCTTTTGCTTAGTTATTTGGCTGTCAGGAAGATAGAAGGAAGAGGTCAGGCATAGGCTGGGCTGTGGCTACATTCACTACCACCTGAAACAATTAGCTGTGGTAGCCAAACAAGTCTTTACAGATCCCTATGATTATTATTCTATCCAAGTGAGTGAGTAGAATTATGTGAAAATAATCTCTTTGTAAGTAGGTATCATCACCCTGCAGTAGATGCTATGGCAGGCTGCATCCTTCTATTGAGGATCAAGACATTCATCTACCAGAAGTCTAGAATTTCAGCTGTGAAGGACTCACAGCTAAACCCTTCTTTAGGAATTGTTCTTGGCCTAAGATTATATCCCCACTCTGGAAGAGATGAGAGCCATTTCTCATGTGCCTCAGCTTTGTCCATGTACAACACAGGGCCAGGACTAGGGTGAGGCATACGAGAAACTTGGCTTGTGCATGACACTTAACGGGTGTCAAAAACTCAGTCATCAAGATAATATTTTAATGTAATATTTTTAAAAATATAAATTGTAAAGATTCTGTGATCATCAAAATATCACAATTTTTAAATAAAGATGCCATCAGTATGGCAGTTTTTCCTTTTGCCATGGACTTCAATATGGCTTGACATAGCACTCTCACTGATCCCACCTTTTCTGTAAGATTTTAATTTGGGGACCTCTAGTGGTTAAGGGGTCCACACCGCTCACTGGAGAGTCTGTAATCAATTCCTGTCTCTAGTTCCTGACTCCAGCTTTCTGCTAATGACGACCATGGGAGCCAGCAGTTGATGGTTCAAGGAATTGAATTCCTGCCACCCAGATGGAGAACTGGATTGAGTTCTCAGCTCTTGGCTTGGGCATTTCAGGAGTAAACCAAGGGATGAGAGCTCTCTGTTTCTGTCTCACACACAAGTAAATAACAACTTTAAGATACTTTTAAAATGAAATTTTAATTTGTTTAGTGATTTTTAACAATGCATTAAAATATTGTTTGTCTTGGTTATTGAGTTTTGTTGCACTGCTAAACGTTGTCTTTGTGGCAAAAGCCCTCGTGTGGCCTCACTGCTGTCTGATTCTGACTCTCTTATTCCCTTATCAGTGTTATTCCCTAGAGCACCCCTGCAGGTAAGTCTGTCTGAGTCTCTCTTCTGGAACACTCCCATAGAAGAGAAGTGGAGACTGAGGCGCAGAGAGCTTGAGGAACTTGCCCAGGTTCTTAGAGATGTTAAGTGATGAGAGCTCAGTTCATTCTGATTTAAAGCCAGCATTTTTCATCGTATCACCCTGTAGAATTGGGGACTACTGCCCAAAACATCAAAGGAAAACCTAGATCCCAAGCATTCCAGTGTCCTACCCTGATTGAAATTCCTAATTTTGAACTAGAAATCAGGCTGCATGATTTCCAGAAAGTAGCAGTCTGATCGTGTTGGACTGTGTGACAAGCAGAATAATGAACTCCAACTATGTCCACACCCTACTCTTTATCATTGTAGACATGTTAATTTACATGGCAAGAGGCTTTGCAGTTGTGTTAAGGGTTTTGAGAGTATCCTGCATTATCTAGGTGGATCCAATATGATAAAACAAAAAAAAAAAAAGGCTTAGTAGAAAAAGAAGGAAGCAAGGAACTTAGGGAAGGAGATGTACTGACAGAAACAGAGGTGGGAATGCTGTAATCAGGAGCCAAAGAATACAGGTGGCCCTTGCAAGCTGAAAAAGTCAAGGATCAGCTTCTTGTAGAGCCTCCAAAGGAATACAGCTGTGTTGCCTCCTTGAGGTTAGCATTAAAGACCTATTTTGGACTTCCAACCTCCAGAAGTATAAGAAAAATATTTAATGTTTAGTGGGGCCAGCGCCCTGGCTCACTTGGTTAATCCACTGTCTGCAGCGCAGGCATCCCATATGGGCTCCGGGTTCTAGTCCCGGTTGCTCCTCTTCCAGTCCAGATCTCTGCTGTGGCCCGGGAAGGCAGTGGAGGATGGCCCAAGTGCTTGAGTCCTGCACCCGCATGGGAGACCAGGAGGAAGCACCTGGCTCCTGGCTTTGGATCGGTGCTGCCGCCGGCCGTAGCGGCCATTTGGGAGGTGAACCAACGGAAGGAAGACCTTTCTCTCTGTCTCTCTCTCACTGTCTAACTCTATCTGTCAAGTGAAAAAAATAAAGAAAAGAAAAGAAAAAAAATATGTGTTATTTGCAGCTACTGAGGTTGTGGCAATTTGTTATAATGGCAGTAGGAAGCTAGCACAGGTCGCTAGGGCGGTGTTTGATGCCCTGGTGTCCAGTCATGTCAGCCTGAGTCATAATGGAGCCCCAGCAGTCATCAGGCAGAACCGCTACAGGAGTGGAACAAAGACTTCTCAGTTGTATTATATTTTTTAAAAACAATATTTAAAGAACGTGGATATGTGGCAAGATTGATGATCTGTACTGACTCCAGATGGTCATGTTCTCCTGATGACAGATGGAAGTCTAGGACAGGCGGGGCCATCTACGCAAAAGCAGGAGAGAAATGATTGTTACAGGAAGGCCAGCACGATCCAGGAACTTGTTATACAAGCACAGTTTTTACTTTTCTGAATATTCAGTAATATTTTTTGAATTGTGGCAGGAGATGAACATTCCCATTACTTTAATATGGAACCAGCTGTTCTGTTTTTCTTCTCTTTCTTTGTGGTACTGGAAGTGTTTGGAATTTAAGCTCCTCTTGCATTTGAGCAGAAAATAGACATTTTGCAGGGAGGAGGTTCTTGTTGTTGATTAGACATTTCAGTCTAATGGGCCATCAAAGTTTATTATGTAAAAACTGAATGCTAGAGAATTCTTTTTTTTTTTTTTAAAGTTGGTTATAAGGAAGAGGACAAAATACCTTGGCTAGAAGCCAGAGTAAGAGATTTGGGAAGCACTGACAAAATATATTTAACGGAAACAGGAGAGCACGGCTTGTCTCCAGGCAAGGAAGCGGTTCTCCCAGTTCTCCCATGAGGATGGGCTAGAAGATGAGGGAGGAAAGAACCCTGTGGGTAGGAGTAGTGGACTGAAAGAGAGAGGTCAAGGGGACAGGGACAGTAATAGCTAAGTGCGTGGGACCTTGGGCAACCTTGAATGATATTCTTTCCCCAAGTGCATGCCAGCAAGATATGGCTTTTTTGCCAGAGACCTCATATGGGCATCTCCTGCCCCTGGGGGCTCAGCTACCACACTCACCATTGTCTCCCCAAGAGGTCCTCTTGTCAGGCAGAATTTTACTTGCTGAAGTCCCAGAAGGAGTGATACCAGCCCATCTCAAATTTTGCTTCATTCTTGGTTGACTTCCTCATACCTGTCAATGCTTCAGGACACGTGTGTATCCAAGAAACTGTGGGTGGAGTCTTAGACATTTACTGGGGCAGCGTGACAAGGAGTCCCAGGAGCTAAATTAAGTCAGCTTCCTAGCATCTCTGTCTTTCACATGAACTGGGACAGAAACTAAAAGTAAATTTTATTTTATAAATTATTTATTTATGAGAGAGAGGAGAGAGAGAGAGAGAGAGAGAGAGAGAGATGGCTTTCATCCATTGGTTTATTCCCGAATGTTCACAATGGCTCAGGCCAGGCTGAGCTGAAACTGAGAGCCAGGAACTCAATCCAGCTTTCCCATATGGATGGTAGGGACCCAACTACTTGAGCCATTACCTGCTGCCTCCCATGGTGCCCATTAACAAGAAGCTTGAATTAGGAGTAGAGCCACATATTGAACCCAGCACTCTGATAGCAGATGTAGACATCCCAACTGCATCTTTAATGCCAGGCCAAAGGCCTACCCTTGTGCTTGTTAGATGTAGTTGGTCATCTATGTAGTGCCTTAGTGCCATCTTTGCCCTTCCCCTGCCAAGCCCCTTTGCCTCTTGCCCCTTCCCATTGATATTTAAAAAAAAAAAAAAATCTTGCATTAAGTACTATGGAGGGAGAGGTGTGGATCAGAAAGCCTGTCTGTGGTGGGTCCTCTGGGGTTGTCTGTCCAGTAACCTTCTGATCCCTAGAGACAGACCTCGGTAACCTCTTCCAGGTGGCGACTTTCCTCCACCCTAGAGTAGAGGAGACTGGGGACAAAGGGACTACACATCAGGCGTTGTACGTGGCTAAACTTGCGGCACAGGAGCCATGAAATGTTTGTGAGAACTGGAGAAGGTACAATGGACCAGTGTGAGACCCTGCATCTACTGGGCACAGTGCTGGGTGCAGCAGAGGTTACATTTGTTAGTCTCTAATCATTTTAACTAAAATACCTCAAAGGAGCTTCATGGGAAGTGTTATTATTGAATCAGCAGCAGATAAAATGTTTACAGGAAAGTGTGCCAGAGGAGCTGGCACTGTGCCATAGCGGGTAAGTTTACTGCCTGCAGTGCTGGCATCCCATATGGGTGCCAGTTCAAGTCCCGGCTGCTCCACTTCTGATCCAGTTCTCTGCTATGGCCTGGGAAAGCAGTAGAAGTTGGCCCAAGTCCTTGGGCTCCTGCACCCTCGTGGGAGAGCTGGAAGAAGCTCCTGGATCCTGGCTTCTGATTGTTGCAGCTCTGGCTGTTGTGACCAACTGGGGAGTGAGCCAGTGGGTGGAAGACCTCTCTCTCTCTCTTTCTCTCTCTCTCTCTCTGCCTCTCCTTCTCTCTGTGTAAGCCTGACTTTCTAATAAATCAATGAATCTTTTAAAAAAAATTTGGCTGTACAACAGCAGTGAAGGTTTTCCCTGTGAACTGGCCCTGGAATACACCTACAAGGAGTGCCATGTTAGCACGCACAGCACGCTGGTGGAGATGGCATACAATTGGAAGTGTCAGAAAGGTGGATAACCAGCAGTCACGGTCCTCACGCTTAGCTGCCCTCTTTTAGGATGGGATCTCAAGATCCCTGCAACGTCAGGCACAGCATGGGGGCATGAACCAGGTGCTCATTAAACACTAGGTGGCTGGTTCAGCCAAATTCATAGACATTTGAATCAGGTGTGTATTTGCCTGTTTTCTGTTGCTATAACAAAATGCTTAAAGCTGAGTACTTTATAAAGAAAACAGATCCGAGGCCGGCATTGTGGTGTGTCAGGTTGGGCTACAATGCCAGCATCCTATACAGGCCCTGGTTTGAGTCCTGGCTGCTCCCTTTCTGATCCAGCTCCTTACTGATGTATCTGGGAAAGTAGCAGAGGATGGCCCAAGTCCTTGAGCCCCTGCACCCACGTGGGAGGCCTGGAAGAGGCTTTTTGTTCTTGGCTTTGGCCTGGCCCAGCCCCAGCCATTGCTGCCATTTGGGGAGTGAACCAGCAGATGGGCGATCTCTATGTATCTCTCTCCCCACCTCTCTGTGTAACTCTACCTTTCAAATAAATAAAATAAATCTTAAAAAAAATGAAAGAAAAAGAAAAAAAGTAAGCAGGTCTATGTGGCTCACAGCTTCTGATGTTTCAAGTCCCAGGTCATCTTTTTGGCTTCTGCTGAGGGCTCTCTTGGCTGCCTCACAGCATGGGAGGTGGCATCATGGTTGGAACATGTGTGAAAGAGGGCGATCACATGGTGAAACAGGAAGGCAGAGGGATTCAGGGACTTGGCATATTCTTTTCTTTTTTTAATAACCCACTCTCACAGGAAGGAATTATGGGCCTGTAAGAACTACATTAATCACTTCCAAACTGGCACACCTAATGACATATCCACCTTCCACTAGGCTGCACCTCTCCATGGTACCATCATATCAACACCAGCCTGGAGGACCAAGCTTCCAGTTCATGAAACTTTGGAGGATGCACTCAAATAACAGCAAGGTGTGTCACATAAACTTTTTTTTTATTATAAACACTTTTATTTAGTAAATATAATTTTCCAAAGTACAGTTTATGGATTACAATGGCTTTTTCTCCCCCATAACTTCCCTCCCACCTGCAACTCTCCCATCTCCCACTCCCTCTCTCATTCCATTCACATCAAGATTCATTTTCAATTATCTTTATATACAGAAGATCAATTTAGTATATATTAAGTAAGGATTTCATCAGTTTGCACCCACACAGAACATAAAGTGTAAAATACTGTTTGAGTACTAGTTATAGCATTAATTCACATTGGACAACAACAATTCACATTAAGGACAGAGATCCCACATGAGGAGTAAGTACACAGTGACTCCTGTTGTTGACTTAACAATTTGACACTCTTGTTTATGGCGTCAGAAATCTCCCTAGGCTCTAGTCATGAGTTGCCAAGGCTATGGAAACATTTTGAGTTCACCAACTCCGATTTTATTTAGACAGGGTCATAATCAAAGTGGAAGTTCTCTCCTCCCTTCAGAGAAAGGTACCTCCTCCTTTGATGGCCTGTTCTTTCTACTGGGATCTATTTGCAGAAATCTTTCATTTAGGTCCTTTTTTTTTTTTTTTTTTTTCCAGAGTGTCTTGGCTTTCCATGGCTAAAAACTCTCATGGGCTCTTCAGCCAGATCTGAGTGCCTTAAGGGCTGATTCTGAGGTCAGAGTGCTGAGTGCTATTTAGCACATCTGCCATTCTATGAGTCTGCTGTGTATCCCACTTCCCATGTTGGATCATTCTCTCCCTTTTTGATTCTATCAGTAGTCTCAGACACTAGTCTTGTTTGTGTGATCCCTTTGACTCTTAGACCTATCAGTGTGATCAATTGTGAACTGAAATTGATCACTTGGACTAGTGAGATGGCATTGGTACATGCAATCTTGATGGGATTGTTTTGGAATCCCCTGGCACGATTCTAACTCCACCATTTGAGGCAAGTCCGATTGAGCATGTCTCAAATTGTACATCTCCTCCCTCTCTTATTCCCACTCTTATATTTAACAGGGATCACTTTTCAGTTAAATTTCAACACCTAAGAATAAATGTGTGTTAACTACAGAGTTCAACCAATAGTATTAACTAGAACAAAAAAATACTAAAAGGGATAAAGTATTAAATTGTACACATAAAACTTTCTTATTTCACCCTATCAGCAACCTCTCGTTTAGTCCCATTTTACATATTAGGAAGCTGAGACATAGAAAACATCTGTGGGTCGGCATTGTCACCTAGCGGGTAAAACCGCCACCTGCGACACGGACCTTCCACCCAATATGAGTGCTGACCAAGTCCTGGTTGCTCCACTTCCAAGCCAGCTACCTGCTAATGGCCTGGGAAGAGCAGTGGAAAGATGGTCCAATTGCTTGGCCCCTGCCCCCATGTGGGAGATCCGGATGAAGCTTCTGGCCCCTGACATCTCTCTCTCTCTCTCTCTGTTTCTTTCTCCCCCCCCCCCCCCGTAACTCTGCCTTTCAAATTAAATAAAACAATTTTTTTTAAAAAAGAAAAAAACATTAGGAATTTGCCCTAAATCACATTACTGGTAAGTGGCAGAGGATGCAAAACCATGTTGTTTGACTTCAAAGCCCACTAGGCTATATTCCTCTCTTCTCACTCATAATGAGAGACAGCTGAACCTAGCATACTGCATTCTGCTGGGCACTTGTTTTAACTTACACAGACACTTATAAGACGACACCCGTGTGGGAGGCCTGGAAGAAGCTCCTGGCTCCTGGCTTTGGATTGGTGCAGCTCCGGCCATCACGGCCATCTGGGGAGTGAACCAGTGGATGGAAAAACCTGTCTCTTTCTCTCTACCTCTGCCTCTCTGTAACTCTGCCTTTCAAATAAATAAATCTTTTTTTTTTTTTTTTTGACAGGCAGAGTGGATAGTGGGAGAGAGAGAGAGACAGAGAGAAAGGTCTTCCTTTTGCCATTGGTTCACCCTCCAATGGCCGCCACGGCTGGCGTGCTGCGGCCCGCACAACGCGCTGATCCAAAGCCAGGAGCCAGGTGCTTATGCTGGTCTCCCATGGGGTGCAGGGCCCAAGCACTTGGGCCATCCTCCACTGCACTCCCTGGCCACAGCAGAGAGCTGGCCTGGAAGAGGGGCAACCGGGACAGAATCCGGCGCCCTGACCGGGACTAGAACCGGTGTGCCGGCGCCACAAGGCGGAGGATTAGCCTAGTGAGCCGGCATACATACATCTTTAAAATAAAGATGACACTGATCTGAACCATAATGTTCTCCTGTCTAGCATGATCTGCCTAAACAATACAAGGTAGCTTCCCAAAGATCATGGAAAAACAGAATTAAAAGACAATGTGAATTTTGCACAAACGTTCTGAAGGCCCCTCATAAGGCTGGGGTGGGGTTCATAAGTGATCTCCAGAACTGTACGTAAATATTGTGACAACACAAATTTCTATTTCTTCCCCATTGTGTTTTCAGAGATGTCCAAAAGGGCTGCACAGCTTGTCCAGCACTCTTCTCATCTCACATGGGTTTCACCTGCAAGATATCACTGGCCCCCTTTCTCCTGTGTGCTGAAGGTAGGGCACTTCTGTCACCACTGAAATTCATTTTTAAAAAGAGAACAGCTTTGAGGAAATAGCAGAGTGGTTTGTTCATTTTTTCAAGTTAGTATGGAGCAAAACGGATTGAGCAGGCTCTTTCCAGAAGTCTGATTTCTGGTCAGCATGCTGCTTGAGTCCCCTGGTTGAACACATTTCAGCCATCCTGTGCCTAAGGAGAAAACCATCACTCCTGGCTCACGTCGCTATGGTAACTGATGCTCAGCAGGCAGTTGCAGTTCCATTTAACATAACTGGCTTTAAGAACTTGAGGGGACAGTATGCTTTCATAGAAGAGAAAGGGGAAGCTGAGTGGTTTAATTAATGTGTCTCAGTTTTACGTAAGGATACGGGTCACTTTCACTGTTTGACCATATCATGTCTAGTCCTGTTTTATCTCTGTATCAGATCTAAGGCATCAAAGGCTGACTATTTCTCTCATCATGTGTGAAGTGCAGAGTGGGCAGAAGAGGAGAAACGGGTTGTGTTGGACCCTTTGCAAAAGGTTTTTCACTTTACAAAACCATCTCGGCTTGAGAGTGTGTAGAAGAATTGCTTTCTCTTCTCTCCTCCACAAAGGAGGCCTGAGAGATGGGTTGCTAGGCAACCTCACACCGAAGACTGGGGCGCTTTGAAATTAACATAGCTGACCTCCCCATCATCTCCGCAGTGATGCTATTCAAAATCATTTCATGAGGCCGTAGGACTCAAGGAGATAGATATAAAATGTAAACACTAAACTAAAGCATAAGGGAAATAAATCTAACTTTTTTCAAGATTTTCCAGGATTCACTCAATGAAAAAAAAAAAGGCAGCAGTTTGAAAGGACAGGTAGAGGGAGAAATATAGTTAATGGTTGTCAACCAGAAACTTGCATTATATAGGTAAAATATAGGAGGAAAATTTCCCTATTCTTTTAGAAATATAAATATTTTAATGGCCATGTAAGAGATTAACAGCAAAGGGTCTGAAAATACTGAAGGCCAAAGAAAAATAAATCCGTTTACAATCATGCGATTCTATTAAACATATATATTTTAAAAATTCTTAACTCTCAACCTTACCACGTGACAGTCTGTTTGATCTGCAGACTGCTCCTCTCCTCCCTGCCACTACCTCACTAATATGACACTGATTGGCGCGGGAAGGGATGGCATTTATTTTGCAGGCAGATGAATATTGGAAGGAAACTGCAAAGCTGGTCTATGAAGCAGATCATAGGCTCTCATCAGCAATCAATTGTTGAGTTTGAGTTTTAACATACCTCACACGACTGGGAAATGGTGATAGTGACATTTTAAGATAGGTTGTTAAATTTATCAACATTAAAAGTCGACTAAAGTTGGTGGTAGTGTGGGAGGTTGGGGACAGCAAACAAACACTGCATTTTTTTTCTGCAGGGTTTGTGTCTTTTACTATGGGCTTTCAGTGAAGCACTTCAGAAACTATTTTAGTTGGATTATAAGATTCAAGAAATGAACAAATATGTCGAGGTTTTAGGATTCAAGGTTTTACTGTGGAAGAAGGGTCATACAAATGAAAAATTGGGAAGGCAAGGAGGGCTCTTTGATGATGAAATGGAATTGGAGGCATTGAAGTAATTTTACGATTTTTAGATATATGTGCAAACACATATGTGTATGCACACATGTATGTATGTGTATGCATATGTACATATTCATGCATATGTTTCCATCTGTGGAAAGGGCCTGGAAACAATTACATATTCTCATAGCGATGAGCAGATTTGGGAGTAAGATCTTATTTCTAATATTCCTCAATAAGGAAAACCAGGGTTCACTGGAGAGATTACTGATTCCAAGGTAGGAGCAGGATACATTAGTAGCTGAGCCTGGGACACCTTGTTATGCTAGAAATAAGTGCATAATAAATAAGTAAATAAAAATAAAACAAGAATCTTGGGGACAGTCACAAGGTCATAGGAGCCAGCTTGAAGAGGCGCCTACTGGCCAAATAGGAAAATAATTAAGCCCCACAATTAGGCAGGACATTAATGAACATTGAAAAAAACAGCATCTTCCAAGCCTACATTTTTACATTTAAAAGGTAAAATAAAAATTAAAGTAAGCAAGGGAGAGGCTCTTGCTTAAAGTAAAATGCTGAGTGCTGAGTGCTGGGTACATGTGGAGGAAGCGCTGATGTGAGAATGCTGTCCTTTATAACTATGATAGTGATGACAGATCAGGCAAGAATCATGATAATGCAGGGGGATATTTTTGAAGAGGAGCAGGATATTTTTATGATCCAAAAGTGTCTTCTTACAGATTGCTTATTAATTGCAAGGGAAAAATAATAACTACATAGTGGAGAAATTTGTCTGAGTAATCAAAATTAATTCACCAATCAGGGCAGATGGACATATGGGCTTCCAGATGTCATACCCTGAGGACACAACATCATTTATAGAGCGGCAGGGCCAGGAATTCTTAGCTCACAGCGATTCTTGAGAAAGTATTAGACAAACCCCAAACGAGGAATCTTCTCTTCCAAAAAAGGAGAGGAGGGGAGAGGACCGAATTCTTTAAAAATGTCTATGTTATAAAAGATGGAGAGAGGCTGTGAGGATGCCCCAGGGTGAAAATACCACAGAAACTCAATGATAAATGCAGTGTCCGATCCCAGGGAGGATCTGGACTGAAGGGACAAGGGGCATGACTGGATCAACTGGTGCTGTTGATTACTGTGTCCATGTTAAATTTACTGAAGTTGATAGCTGCATCCCTATTTGTAAATAAGACACCAAAGTATTTAGGGGTACAAGGGTGTATGTATAATGTATGCAACTTCCTCCCAGAAAGACATTTTATGTATTTATATATGTGTAAGTATATATATATATATATGAATGTGTAAGTGCATATGGAAAGTACAAATGATCAAGTAAAAAGGGTAAAACATTAACAGTATTTTACTATTATGTATTTTACTAAATTTATATTTACTGGGTAAATATATATACTGGTATGTGGCTGCTTTTTACATTCTTATTCATCCAACTTCCCATATACTTGGAATGATTCCCAAATTAAAAGTTTAAATCATGTTTTCTCTTTTCATGAAAACAAAATAATTTTATTGTAACCAGAATTATGAATATTTGACATTTTAAGAAATCTATAAAACAACAACTCAACATGGAGTAAGACACACTTTAAAAGGCAGATTTCTGTGCCTAAGCCAGAAAAGTGACATCAGAATCCAGACACATCTCATCTGTCCCATTTCTTCCCCTTGCCTCTTCATGTTCTATGCATTCAATCATAACGTTGCTCTTGGTTTTTCTCAGTATCCTGGACTCTCCCCATGTCTACACTCTGAGACTATCCCCTGCAGTTTGTGACATAAGTCAACGTGAAAAGGGGACTGAAAGATTTTCAAGAACCGGTATGTCAGGAGAGTTTTCCTTTATCGACTGAAGCAACTTCAAGTATGTAACTTAAACTGTATAAAAAGAGCATTTATGTAACTGTTTAGCACTTCTGTGAATGTCCTTCTAAGTGCTTTCAAAGTTTAACCTCTACATAACAAGACCTAGGACCCTGACCGCATTGTAAGTCAGGATACTACTGAACACTTCACAGCTCTGTTCTTCATGCCTCGAGTATTTCTCAAGGTTCTTACATCATTTTACTGGTTAAAAATAACACTAGGCTGCCTTTGCCGGAAACGGAAATAGTAATTACTCTCTCAAAATATCCTTATTTTTTTTTTTTAGAGTTTTCTTTTACAGTGCCAAAAGGATTTGTTTAAAGAAAGATAAAAATAACATGCATACTATTTGAAAACAGCCCCGGTTTAAAGATTGCCATTGGTTCCAAGGTTATGCCGCTTGGAAGGAAGACATTTAGAACCTGCTCATTACTCAGCTTTCCTCATTTACGGGATCACATTTCTTTTATGGGCACTGTGCCAGACTCATTGATGTGCACTGGGAGGCGGATTGTGGAGGGAAGCTCTTTTCTAGAAAACATCTGGTTCTTAAGAAAGTATTAGAAGGAGGGTAGTACATTTTCCCTCTTCGCTGTGATTTATTATGTTACAGTAACCCCCTTCTCATCTGGCAGGCCCGCTCCCAGCAACCACAACCCGGAACCTGGAAATAAGTGAAAAATATCTCAGAGTCCAAGGAAAACAGAGGCCTAAATTCCATTGCATATGAAGGAGCAGTGGTGCCCTTGGGTCAAAGTCTGTGTTATTTGTTATAAAACTGTTGGAGCCAATTAACATAAGGGCTCCTGAGGCCACCTTTCTATGTGGTGCCTTTCTTTGCAGTTATTTTGTTCCATCTCTCTCCTTAACTAAACTCATCCATTCCCCCTTTTCCTACTCAGTTTTTCTCTTCTCTTCTCATAACTCAACATTGACTGCCTTTTTCACATGAGCATTTCAAGATGTTCGGGAAAATCTTCTCTCAGACCTCTGCAGTCATGGCCCCCTTGCCCCCTTCCCTCAGCCTTCTGTGTACACAATTTTCTCTACTGTCCTTAGTTCCAGTCCCAGGGCTGCCCCCCCCACCCCCCACCTAGGGGACAGTTTTGCTCAAATAAGAAAAGGGAGACCTTGTCCTCTGAGGAGACGCAGTCGGGAGTGTGCGATCTGGAGGCCTTCAGCCTCATCGACCGCCCCCTGGGCTGGCTCCCTGTGACACAGCCCATGCACTGCACAGCCACACACTGTACTCCTGTTGGGCTTCACTGATTTCCACGGGGTCTTCAACTTGTTACATTTGCAATGACTGACATTAAGACTCTGTTCCTAGGATGATGGACTAGAAGTGCAGAGACGTGGTCCTGCTCTCAGTTCTTTCTGAAGCTGCAGAACTGTGTCCTGGCCCCCGTGGCAGGAGAGCCTCTGGATATTCCCTTGGGAACCCCTCTTCTCCCGCCACTGCTGTCATCACCGCCATCACCACTTTCAGGCAGTCTTTCCTCATCTTACACTTCCTGAATCTTTCCCTCTGACAACTGAAGTAAATTAGATTACATTTTTTATGAACAACTGGAAGTAAAGCACGAGTGTTCAGAGTTGAAAGAATATCTGCTTTTGTTTATTTTTTTCCTCACTCATCTTTGCTCAGTAAAATCGCTTAAACAGGCAGCAACAAGCAAGTTTGAGGCTGATGTTAAAAAGCAAACAAGAAAAACCTTTTACTTTTAATGTAGACTACACATTCATTGCAGAACTTTTACAATCGCAAAGAAATAAAAATTCTCTGGTATGTCATCACTCACATATAACCATGTTAACAACTGAGTTTCATTGAGCTTCTGTGTTATCTATTATACACACTTTTTTTTTTTTTACAAATTAATGCACTGTTTCTAGTTTTATGCTTTTTAAATTACTTTGTGAGAATTTTAACAGTTAAAAAATCTGTGAGGGGTGGGTGCTGTGGAACAGTGGGTTGCCACTTGGGATAGCCACATTCCATATCCGAGGGCCTGGGATAAGGTTCTGCCTCTGCTTCTGATTGGGCTTCCTGCTGATGTGCACTCTGGGATGCGACAGATGATGTCTGAGGTACTGGGGCTCCTGCCACTCCTGTTGCAGTCCTGGATGGAGTTCCTGGCTCCTTCCTAAGGCATGGCCCAGCCCTGACTAGTGCATACATTTGAGAAGTGAACCAGTGGATTGAAGTTCTTTTTCCATTCATCTCTTTCTCTGTTTGCTTTTTAAACAAATAGAAATCAATTAAAAAATATGTGGGAGGCAGGTATTTGAGTGTAAAGGTTTAAGCTGCCACTTAGGATACCTGCCATACTGGAGTGCCAGTTTGAGTTCCTGCTACCCCACTTCCAATCCAGTCCTGTGCCAATGCACCCGGGAAGCAGTGGATGATGGTTCAACTACTCCAGTCCTTGCCTCCCATGTGTGTGACCCAAAGGAAGTTCCTGGCTCCTCAGTTCAGACTGATCCAGCCTTTGTTGGTGAAGGTATTTGGGAAGTGATTAGCAGGTGGGAGATGTCTTTCACATAAATAATTTTTAAAAAGGATTTTTTTTTATTTGAGCGGCAGAATTACAGACACAGAGAGGGAGAGACAGAGATGTCTTCCATCTGCTGGTTTACTCCCTAAATGGCCGCAACAGCCAGAGCTGGGCTAACCTGAAGCCAGGAGCCAGGAGCCTCCTACAGGTTTTCCACGTGGGTGCAGAGGCCTAAGAACTTGGGTCATCTTCCACTGCTTATCAGGCCACTGGCAGAGAGCTGGATTGGAAGAGGAGCAGCCAGGACATGAACTGGTGCCCATATGGGATGCCGACAATTTCAGTGTGGGCTTAACCTACTATGCCACAGCGCTGGTCCCAACACATAATTTTTTAAAAAATAACTGTGAAAGAAGTTTAAACACATATTTTTAAAGTTTTTAAGGACCACATAGTACTCCATTATTGGAAAAATCTTAATGTATTTGACCACGTCTTTCATGTTAGATGTTTTGGTAACAACTAAAAATAGCAAAAAACATTGCTGTCACACCTTTTTTAGCTGAAAAACTTTTGAGAAAGTTTTTGAATACTTCCCATGATGGATTTCCCTAAATGGGACCACTTGATCAAAGGCCAGGCTCTTAATTCATATTGCCCAGTTCCCTGTCAGGAAGGCAATGCTGCACTTCTACTAGCATTGTATGTACATGGTAGTTATCTTTGTACCTTTGCCCAAGCTTGCTTTTAAAAACTGCTACTAATCTATATGATCCTATTTTAAAACTACTCAGTTGTCATCTACAGTGCCAGGATGGCTGTTGTCAGATTCTTAATTGGTCTTTTGGTTTCCATAGCGATTTCAGTATCTCCTTATACCCTAGTGCAAAGTTCAAGGAAGCTTCCTCAGCTGTGCAGCATAAAAGGGCATTTCCAGATTTGCTCAAGGTCCCTGACCTCTAGGGAAGAAAGCTATTTCCTCTGGGGACCCAGTTTGTTATACTGGCTGGATTAAGGTCAAAAGTGAATTAAACTTACAAATGTAGATCTCAGGTTCACAGAAAATTCTTTCATTCCAGCTATGTCTCTCTTTTCCATCCTGAAAACCTGGAAGTCTCATTTAACATTACTGGTTCCTTTAAGTAGCAGTTCAGAGCAGTCTGGAATCAATACTGCCTAGTTTGAGTCACAACTGTCACAGATTTGTGGTCCTGGGCATAAGATATGTTTCATAGAGAGTTTAAAAATGGCGGCATGATAGAATCACAGGATGCTGCTTTAGATTGTGATCCTGGACGTAGACAGGTCTGAGATGACAATTGATACTTGATGCAAAGAAAAGATTAAGTCTAAAGGGGGAAACTTGGGAACCAGAGGCAGGGCAAGGAATAGGGAGAGAATACCAGATAGAAGAGGTAAGGGCAAAAGTATGCCTGGAGGTGCATGAAATGAGAGTCTGCATGTCAAGAGTCTAGCCTAATGTTTGGTGTGGAGAGACAGAAAAAGAAGGAAGGAAGAAGACAGGGAATGAATGAGAATCCTGAGTCCTGGATGGCCGAGCTTTCTAAGGGAATTTACTTATCCTTCAATCTCGCTTTGGACATTGTCTCTTTTCGTCCATGAAGGTTCTTTTCTCAGTTGCAATTTCTACATGGAGTATAAGAAGCAAGGAGAGCTAACATTTTAAGAGCCTCAGTCATTCATCATACGTTTTATATATGTTCCCTCCTTCCACCCTGAGGCAGGTTATTATGCTTATAAACTTCTTTATGAATGAGTGAACTGAGACTCAGACTTCTACTAAGTGGTAGAGTCAAAATTTAAACCCAGTTTGGTCTGACTGCAAATCCATGCTCCTGACTATTATAGCACACTTATCCTCAATTGATTCCTCTTTGATAATATCTACACCGGTAGGAACTGTTCATTCCACTCAGTTCATCTTGTTCCTCATTACTTAGCTATGTCTGAGATAGAACACTTTGTTTCATTTGACAGACAGATGTAGACAAGAGAACATTTTCTTATAGATACTTTCTCCCTTAGGTTTGAAAGGCATTTCAAACAGTAAATAGGCACAAGCTTCAAAGATGGCTAGGACAGGATGAAATAAAATTCTGACTTTTTTTTTCCATGACCCTGAGCAAATCACTCACTCCAAGTCTTCTCTTCCTCATCTGAAATATAGGAATATTATTTCTGTGGCAAGTTGAGAATTCAAGACATAAAGTAAGGAAAGTCCCTAGAATAGCATCTAACAAATGGCAGTTGCAAAAAAAAAAGTCATCTTAAGAAACAAAAACAAAATCTTCATTTTACAGATAGAAACACTGATTTGCAAATGTCTTGCTGGGAGAACAGATGCTCGACTTTATCCAATTTTCATGACTGTAGCATCCCATGATCCAAGTTCACTTGGATTTACAAAGCATTCTGTTATATGATTTCTGCCTCTGTCAGCTCCCGCTGCTATAACGAAATATCATAAACTGGTTGGTTCACCAACAGCATGAATTTCTTTTTCACAGTCCTGGAGGCTGGATTCTGAGATTCTGGTTTAGGCACGGCCAGGTCCTAGTGAGGGCCTATTTCTGAGTAACAGATGGCTGACTTTTTAAAAAAAGACTTTATTTCAATTTATTTATTTGAAAGGCACAGTGATAAAAGGAGGGACAGAAAGAGGCAAATCGAGAGAGTGAGAGAGAGAGAGAGAGAGAGAGAGAGAGAGAGAAAGAGAGAGAATCAACCATCCACTGGTATACTTCCCAAAAAGGGTCAGGTTGAAGCCAGGAGCCAAAAATTCCATTTGGGTCTCCCATGAGAGTGGTAAGAATCCAAATACAAGGGCCATCAGCTGCCTCCAAGGTGTATTAGCAAGAAGTTCAATGAAAAACGTGGAGTACCCAGGACTCGAATAAGCATTCTAATACGAGATTTTTTTTTTTTTTTTTTTTTTGACAGGCAGAGTGGACAGTGAGAGAGAGACAGAGAGAAAGATCTTCCTTTTGCCGTTGGTTCACCCTCCAATGGCCGCTGCGGCCGGCGCGCTGCACCACGCTGATCTGAAGCCAGGAGCCAGGTGCTTCCTCCTGGTCTCCCATGCGGGCACAGGGCCCAAGCACTTGGGCCATCCTCTACTGCACTCCCTGGCCACAGCAGAGAGCTGGCCTGGAAGAGGGGCAACCGGGACAGAATCTGGCGCCCCGACCAGGACTAGAACCCAGAGTGCCAGCACCGCAGGTGGAGGATTAGCCTGTTGAGCTGCAGCTCTGGCCTCAAGTGGTGTCTTAACCCACTGTGTTGCAATGCCTGCCCTAAAGCTTAGCTCTCCGAGTCTGGAGTCTGACTTCTTGTTATGGCTTCACCTGTTGGGAAAGACAGCCAGAGAACACTCTCAGATCTCTCTCTCTTTTTTTTTTTTTAAAGGCACTCATCCCATCCCACCCTCCTGCTTCCTGAAGGCCCTACCTCTGAATACTACCACATGTGGGATTAGGATGTTAACATGAATTTTGGGGGATACTCAGTCTATGCCTTGTGCTCAATAATGCCCATTCAGGCTGTAAGATATTTTTCCTCTTGAATTGATGATAAAGAAATAATTTTTTCACAGCTTCAGTCTGAGAACAGGGATAATGATGCCTGTATTATATGGTTGTGAAGATCAAACATAATAAGACATGTATAAGTATTTAACAGACATGAAAGTCTTCACATATTCTATTATTGTTAAATGTTTTCATGAAACACCATAAATAAAAGGTAGGTGGAAAAAGTGGACTGATTAGAATTTTATAACGTAGAATTAGAATTAAAAAGAGTTTTGAAAACTTGGAGAAGTGATCAGTCACAAGAGAATACAGCTCAACATGGGCATTCATTGTTTTAAAATTTGCTTTATTTATTTGAAAGGTAGAGAGACAGAGAGAGATGTAGACAGAGATCTCCTACCAGCTGGGTTACTCCAAAATGCTAGCAACAGCCTGTGCTGGTCAGGCCAAAGCCAAGGGTTGGGAACCTAATCCTGGTCTCCCATGTGGGTGGCAGGGAACCAAACACCTGAGCCACTACTGCTTACCAGGGTGTGCAGGGATAAGGAGCTGGAATCAGAAGTAGAGCTGGGACTCAAATCCAGGCCCTCTGATATGAGATGACAGCATCCTAAATGGTATCTTAATTGCTATGCCAAATGCCTTCCCCAGGTAGAAGACACTTAAAGAAAAGCAGCAAATGACTTTTAAAAACACTCTGTGTTCATTGCAAATGTAGGAATATTGAAAATCGTGTTTTTGATTTTTGAAGACAATTGAGAAATATGTAGACAAAAAATTTAAAATAATGATAAGGACTGTATTTATTAAGAAGAGGTTAAATTTAGTGTAAAAGAGGGATAACTGCTCTGATTGGGTATTGTTAGGCATAGCTGGGTGAGCAAGTGATTTTCACATGGTGAATCTTGTGAGCTCCTTTTTCAAATCACATTGGAAGAATGAGCAGAAAGGGAAACTGACACTCTGTACTTTGCCAGAAAAGGCTTACCTAAGAAAGTCCTATTTTCTGCAATATTGCCCTGAGGAGTTTAACCTGATTTTGCAAAACTTTTGACGCCATGTGATTTCTAAGAGGAATATAAAAAATATAGTTACAAGATCTTTATTAAAATATAGATTTAAAATATATATTGTCTTTTTCATAAATTTACATCGAGGTTTACTCAAACTTTTGAAACACAGACTATCACAAAAAATTTAACAGAGAACAATGCATTTTACATATATTCCCTGAAATAAGCAAGGGACATTGCTTAGGAAAAAGACAGAATGTTTGATTATCCAGATTTTAACCAAATGTTCTTTGTAGAAATGGTTTACAGTCTTTACCACAGAGCTGCCATATCTACACGTCATCAAGAGACAGACGGGTTCTCATTCACCCTCTCCATTAGCAGGCATGCGTTTGGCATGGCTTTCTCTTTATGTGCAGCAGCAGCCTCTGCTGGAGAAAGGAAAGGATGCTTCTATCATGAAACATTAGCTCTAACCAATTCTGAACCGGAGGAACTCAAAGCTCCTTTCATTTCTCACTTAACCAACAAACTAAGTTAAAATTCTCCTTTTCAAGGTCTTAAAGACATGCGTGCCTTGTCAAGTATATCCTTTCTGATTTTTGGATAAGCTGGATGTGCTTCAAGAACCTGCAAAAAAAAACCACAAAGAATCCCAAAGAACCTGCAATTAATTATCAAGAACTAAGGAGTCACAAAATTCACTAGCAAAGAGCACTACAGGTGTAATATCATTGTAGTAATGCTACAGCAACTACAACACCTTTGAAAGGTGACATTTTGGATGGAACATGGTTCATCTACATTCCAAATGACAACAGTACAATATGTATAACACATGTAGAAAACACAGCAAAAACAATACCTTCCTTAATAGATAATGGTGGGAAAAATTATTTATCAATGACTTACAATATTTCATGATTAAACTATTTATTCATGATATTTAGTAAAGCCTTGGAAAGTGATTTTTAATCAAGATCAAATATCAGATTTACCTGGAGTAATTTTGAAACATGAATTTCCAGACCCACTGATCTAAGAGGAGATCTCCATTAAAAAAAAAAAAAAAACTTTTACAAATGATTCTAACATATAATCTTAAATTAATGTGAAACCATAATTGTAATGTACAGACTCATTCATTGATTGCCACCACTGAGGCTAGCATCTGTTAGAATGATGCCGATGTGCAGTTATATGGGATAAGGGACATTACAAAATTCTTTTCTAAGGAGCTTTTCTTGGAACTCTTTACAATATTTAATGTAATGTTTTATACAGAATATCAGTAAGACAATGTATATATAAGGAAATTCTAGGAATTCAAAAATATAACTTGAGAAATAGTCATCTGTAACTGAATGACTTCTAAATTACAGAATAAAACATTTTATCAGGTTTATAAATCTCAATTCACCACTGGCCAGACTGAGACATTCACAAGAGTTTATATTCAGAACAATGATCTGGAGAATCAGTATTATATCAAAACATCTTCTAACTTGAAAATTAAGTTTTATTTAACATTTGTTCATTAGCCTCTACCTTGAAATTGATACAAATATTTCATTTTGGTTCCAAATTAAAAATACATGTTTGTTTTACATAAACTACTATTTTCTAAATTTCGAACACAATAATCTTTCCAGAATATACTTGATGTCATTTAAATAAAATACTAAGTCATCTACTCAAAATGTACATTTTATGATTAACTATAGTACGAAATTATGCGTTTGGAACAGTTTAAGAAATCTAAATTTCAGTGTTTACCTGATGACAAATGTCAATTGCATCCACATATCTTTTTGCTTTTAAGTAATTAAATGCCAGTTTGTATCCTGTTAAGAAAACAACAAAAAGATACAGTACTGTGCATAGAACCCACTGCTGGTTTTACTATTATTATTAGTTGACTCATCCCTTGTTTATTTAGTTATTGGAGAGCTCATTATGGCAGCTGGTGACTGAACTGCACAGAGGAAAGTGGTGTGACAATAGAAGACAGAGTGACACTGAAGAAGGGTGAGGAGAAAGAGGCTGGGGAGGACAAAGGGACCTCAGCGAAAATCCAGTTAGCTTAAAAGACTGCCACTCCACAAGGGTGGTTTCTATAGCCTGCTAGAGAGGACTCATTTATCTCAGGTTAACAACTCAACTGTTCATTTATACAGTGTAGATGGGCTTGGAACAACATACCAGGTCATCTGACTCCTACAGTCATGAGGTTTGCATTCTCTTAGGAGAGAGTACATTTCTCAGATAATTGCATGGGTAATTGAATCATTTCAAAACTGAGATAAATGCTGTGAAAGATTGACACAAGTCAAGATCCAAGCCAGGAGACTTGTAACAAGGAGTCTGACTGAGACCAACAGGGTGCCAGAGGATGCGTGGAACCCAAAGCGCGAAACAGAAACCAGGCCAGGGTGTGAATCAAGAATCATCAGCGAGAAGGAGGCGAGTGTGTAAAGGCCAGTGGTAGCACACATAGGAACCAAACAAACAGAGAGTGAGTGACGAGAAGACATAGCTCAGACAGGCACAACACAAAGGAGGGCGGATTAGTCACCGCATGTCAACACTGTAGTGATCAGGAAGAATGACCACAATTTCTGATTTAGAAACGCCACAGGGTAGGTGTTGACCATCAGAACAAAGTTTTAAGATATTTTAAAATGATTGCTATTCTCCAATAAGAACGAGTGAGAGTGGGGCTGGCACTGTGGCATAGCAGGTAAAGTGGGTAAAGCTGCCACCTTTGACTCTGGCATCCCATATGGACGCTGGTTCAAGTCCCAACCGCTCCACTTCCAATCTAGCTCCCTGTCAATGTGCCTGGGAAAGTAGCAGAAGATGGTCTAAGTCCTTGGGCCCCTATACCCATGTGGGAGACCCATAAGAAGCTCCTGGCTCCTGGCTCCTGGCTTTGGCCAGATCCAGCCTTAGCCTTTGTGGCTATCTGGGGAGTGAACCAGCAGATGGAAGATTTCTTTCTCTCTCTGTCTCTCCTCTCTGTAACTTTGACATAAATAAATCAATCTTTTTTTTTTAAAAAAAGAATGCATAAGAAAATTGAGGAGACAATAAATAACAGCAGCTCTGTATCTAGTAAATAAAATATAACACCATGTAAAATCATATGCAGTAATACCTCACTTTACCACTTAGAAATATGAAATAGGGAGACGTGAATGCTGCTCGTAGGTGCTCATAAAAGTGGCAGAACAAAGTTTTAAACTTCCAAATAAAACTTGACAAGAATTCCTGGCTAATACAATCATATGGTAGCCAAAAGAACAGTTATCTAAAATTTATAATATTTGATATATACATATTCATCCCAAACTCATCTATATAGATATACTCACAGAACTACCAAAATTGAAAACAAGAAGTTTCAGAGAGGCAGACTCAATGTCATAGCTAAGGTATTGTAAAATTGACTAGTAAATAGAATTTGTGACATTTAAAAAGGAAAACAATTTAGGCCATCATACCAACCATACTTTGTGTAGGAACTTGTCATTAAGTGTGGTTTTAGGTTTGGTTTCTGGCTTCTTCACCAATTTGGGGAGGTTAGGCACGTAATTTGAGCTGTCAATTTTAAGTTTCCTCATCCATAAAATAGAGATAATAACTTCCTTCTAACTCTTGGTATAATTTTATTTTTTAAAAATATTTATGTGTTTGTATTTGAAAGGCAGAGAGAGAGAGAGACAGACAGACAGACAGACAATCACCTGGTTCTCTACCCAAATGCCTGCAATAGTCAGGGATGGACCAAGCCTCAGCCAGGAGCCAGGAACTCCATCTGGGTCCATGTGGGTGGCTGGGACTCAGGTACTTGTGGCACACCTGATGCCTTCCTAGCAGTAGGAAGTTGGACCAGAAGTGAAGGAGCCAGAATGGATATGAATGTCCCAAGTGGCAGTTTAATCCACCACACCAAAATGTTCAGCCCTCTTTTAGTAAAATGTCAAAGATTAAATGGAGGATGTGAGTGTGATGTGGCTGCAATATCTGTTACCTCATTGATCACTAGGGTTGATCTGACTGATCTGGCTGGCTAGGCGGCTGTCCCCTTCCTCCCTCACCACTCCAAGTGCATCCCTCCCGAAGCTGTAGTTGAAGAAGATGACCTTCCTCACTAGAGGAGGACTCGTATCTGAGTAGCTGCACTCCCCTGCTACAACCTCCAAACAAGCTCTCAAAGATTAAATGGAAGTCAGAGGTCTTTAAAAAGTCCAAAAAATGCATATTATGAAAAATTCTGTGTGGATTTCACAGTATGAAGTTTTTTAAAAAAGATATATTTTATTTATTTCAAAGGCAGAATAATAGAGGAAAAGACAGAGAAAGAGATATTGTCTGTCTGCTGGTTCACTCCCCCAGATGGCTGCAATGGCCAAGGCTAGACCAGGCAGAAGCCAGGAGCCTGGAATTCCATCTGTGTTCCCCCTTTGGTGGCAGGGGCTTAAGCACCTGTCCCAGACACATTAGCAGGGAACTGGATTGGAAGTGGAGCAGCCAAAACTGGAACTGTTGCTCTGATACGAGGTATCACAGGCTGGGGCTTAACTGCCACAACACCAGTCTCAATAATAATAATAATAATAATAATAATAATAATTCTATAGTTTTTGTACCAAAATAAACATGTTTTAATTCCACTTTTTAAGTATCCTTGCTTGCACTTGTAATAAGCTTTTAAAAATTTTGAATACCACACAAATGTTAACAATTTTTCTGTGTAAACGAACACTACATTAGAGTCACAGAGCTATAAATGTCAGTATAAATTTCATAGATGATCCAGCCCAAAAAAATTTAGAGAGAAAACAAACGGAAAAGAGGGCAAGGTACATGAACACTGCAGCCACATTACACCTGTCAGATTTAACAGAACTCAACTATATGCTATCAGGAAAACCAGAGAGAGAGAGAAAAACAAAAAAACAAAAAAACAAAAAAACAATGTAAATACTTCAGGCTGTCCTGCAACCTGGGAATGGTTGTGAATGGAGAACAATGAATACATTGTTTTCTGTTGTCTCACTGGCTCTCAGTTCCTGCTGCCTTTATTTTTTGAATTTTATTTAGGTTGTACAAATTTCATGTATTTCATATATACAGATTTAGGCAAATAGTGATACTTCTCCTACCTCCTTTCTGCCCACACTCTAACCCTTCTTCTACCTCACTCTCACATTCTCACTCTTTATGTTCACAAAGATGAATTTTCAATTTACTTAATGATTGTATAGTTAATCCTACACTAAGTAAAGAGTTCACCAAACATTCTGAAAAAAATGTTTCTTAACAGAAGAGACAATCATCAAATCTCACAATCTGCTGCCCATTTTTTTAAAGTTCTTATTATATATATTTGAAGTGTGCAGCATTATATATAGACAGGATGACATGATTACGCAGTCAAGCAAATGATCCTATCTTTCCTGGTGGCTTTCCCAGTGGCAATCTTCAAACTTGCCACCTACAGACAGAGTATGAGTGTGATTTTAAGGGTTTCCTGAAAACTGAAAAAAGTGTAATGCATTGTTAAATTGGCCAGATTGGGGCGAGTATACAATGACAATTTTGCAAAGAGTTAACTAAGAGTCACAGAGAAATGTTTGCTAAATCCAAGTTGGAGTGACTGATAAAGCCATCCATAAGATACCATGATGATACACTGAAACACCTAGTGAGCTGCAATCTACTTGCTGACCTCTGGCAAGGAACAGAATATACAAATTATTTTTAAATCCATTGTTTCTGTGGAATAAGGTGTCAAAATTACTTTAAGGCCATTTAATAAGTTTATTTCTACAAGCTAACTTCATTCTGTAAGATATATGAGGGTTCTTCAAAACATTCATGGGAAATGGGTATTACAGAACAACTATGCATGGGTTTCAAGTTTTTTACACCAAATAAACTTTTCTTGATTCATAATTCTATAATTTTTTGAAGTACTCTTGTATAACTCCTGAGAATGGAAAATACTGAAAAAATCATCTGTTCCTGTGCTTTATACAAGACCAGTAAAATAATAAAGCCCAGAAAAACATAAGGTGAGGGGAGAGCTGAACTGATGGCTGTTAATGTGAGGATGACTGCATCCGAGGCTATGCTGTGCCATGGCTGCTGAAAAGACTGATGCTATCACAGGCTGAATTAACAATTAGGAAATGCCCAGTCAAAAGAAAAACACTGATTCACCTAAGGAGCATGGACAAAAAAAAAAAAAAAAAAAAAAAAAAAAAAAAAAAGCCAGTGTTTTGCAAACTTATTTGCTGATGAAAATACTCCCTTCATACTCAAGTCTTTTTTTTTTTTTTTTTTAATATAAATAACTATTAACATCTCATCAAGTGTTCCAAAGCACGGTTAGGGAAACACAATTTTAGAGCTTGCAGCTGACAGCAGCAGAGAACCAAGTCTCAGGAAGTAAGGACAAGTAACTGAGGGTGGTTTGAAGTGGGGTCTTAAGCAGGGACACGACATAAAGTCACAATTCAAGGGCTATCATCAGTGAGAAGAAAAGGATCTGTGGGTCGCTCCAGAGAGCAGACGTGGGCAACTGCAATGCAGCCTATTTCAGCTCAGCACAAGGAGAGAGAAGAGCATGGGGATGGGCTGTCTCACAATCGGGAAGCTTGGTCACTGAGTGTATCCCAGATGCCTCCCGTCTGTTAGGAACGCTGTCAAGGAATGGTTTACAAATACTGGAACTAGATTAGGTTTCTAGATGCTCAGGAGGGGGAAAAAGGCCCCATTGTAAAATAATTGTGGGAAATTTTGGCCCTCTGTGATGTTCATCACAATACGTAAGTGTTTGAAGGCTTTGAGAAGTTCTGCAGTAATCTGTGTGTGTAGATATATTGGAATGTTTTCTAACTTGATTGTCACACACATTATTCCACAGTGCTACCATTTTTTAAATAGCAGAGAATGAAGGGGGAGAAAACAGCAGAATTAGACTAGATGTCTTCTATGGTGATGAAGTTTGGACCTCAAAAAACTATACTTAACTATTGGTGGCTAATAATTTATTATGAATATGAACTTTCTTTCCAGAAACGTCTAAGAAAATTGGTTGTTATATTTTGTTCTGCATTTGAATGAAGACTTATGAAAGAAAAACTCCACAAGTTTCCTATGAAAACACAGGGCCCAATTTGCTAAACTCACCTACTGATGGATTTGTCTGACTGCCATGCTTCCATGCCATTTCATAGTTGAAGGCAGCATCTGTATATGCTTGCTCTTTTTCCATAATATATCCCATGTATTCATAAGCTTTGCAGCAGGACTAAAGAAAAATGGAAGATTATCAATGGATTAAGTTTGATCCCAGATTCTAAGGAATGTTTTTGACTACAGAAGTAACTTATATTAAACAATTCAAATGACAAATAAAACAATGTTTTTCAACTTTGGGCATACAATCAAATAGTTCATAAAACTTAATAAGTAATTATGATACCAAGCCCCCATTCCAAACCTACAGAACTACAAACTTTTTATAGAATCAGAAATACACATCAGGACATATGTATTTTATGCATATACATGTATACTATTATGAGTAATTTTAATACAAATATAGGAATAAGAGTATACTAAGACTCAAGAACCCATAACTCATCTTCTAAAATTAATACATGACCAGTACTCTTTCACCTCTATCCTACACACTTTTCTTTCCCTATTACCTGAAAAAAAGTCCTTAGATACTGATCATTCCATCTATAAATGTTAGTGGGTCTCTCAAAAAAAATACATTCTTTAAACATAATCACAGTTTATCACACCTGAAATGTAACAACTCTGTAATATCACCATATATCTAGTCACTAATCCAAGTTCAAAGTCTCAATATAATTTTTAAAGACATTTCAGTTAGAATGAGCATGCAAGTAGGGCTGAGAAACTGCAACTGGCTGAAGTGTCTCCCAAGTCTATTTTCATGTAAAGATTTTCTCTCTCCTACTTTTGCAATCAAATGTAGTACAAATAAAAGTATTTGTCTTGAAGTTTCTCATAACCCAGATTTAGTTGACTACATCTTCATAGTTTTATCTAATATATTCCTACATCACTAATGTCGAAAATTTTAATCAGGTCCAGAGGTTTGGATGATTTTGATTTGGGGGAAAAACAAATTAATCTACTCCACAGGTCAGTGCCAAGCAGAACCACATCTTAGCCCGAAGTGAAAGGAAATATGTACAACCCTGGATGTATATTTTTGTGCTTTTGTAATTTTTCTAGAACATTAGTTTAAAAATGGTGAAGAATTAAAAAAAGATAATATAAAGACATACTATTTAAGTCTCAATATTTTATTTATAACTAAAATGAATTTATTATAATTTAACTTGCCTCAGTTTAATGGAAGAAATCTCATCAATCATATTTTCATTAAAATTGTTATCATTAAAAAGACATAAAAATATGAACATAGGGACATATACTGATGTAGGCTACAGCTCAGCACAGCACAGTAAGATCCTCTCTACTGAATAGTTGATTCCATTTATTTTGATTAAAAATATTAAATTTTCATTTATCTTAATTACTTAGTGTTTCACTTGTCTCACTTCTGATAGTCCTGGCCCTGTCATAGATATTGTATTCTTCCCTCAGGAAGCACAGAATGTCTGACTGTCCCTCTTTTGTGATGCTATTTACATTCACAAATTCTCAAGGTTGAAACACAGTTTCATCTTTCTTCCTTGATTAGCAGGAAAATGACTGTAATGAGAAGTGTCTCCTTATCTGCTGTTTGGTTACCCCATCATGCAGCTTGTACAGAGAAGGCAAATGCATGTTTACCTCTTTTTCTTCTCTTGCTAGCTTTAGGAATAACAGTCCATTCATTAGCTTACGAAAGTAGTGACCAATTAGGATTTTCCTTCATTTTAGAATCTTTGTGAAGTCATGAATTTAAATGTATTTGATGTGAGAGTGTCTTCAAGTTTTCTTCTAAGTCTTTGACATAATTCATATTTGATACTTCCCTGCCATCTGGTATGACAAGATGGCCTAGTATTATTTTGTATACTTCCTGCCTTGATCTGAATGGTTTCCATTTGTTAATTATGCAATTCAAGGTTCCTAAGCTTTAGTTCCTGTCTCTCATGCTTACATTTTTTAAAAATATTTATTTATTTATTTGCAAGTCAGAGTTAGAGAGAGACAGAGACAGAGACAGAAAGAGACAGACAGAGAGGGAGATCTTCAATCTGCTAGTTCACTCCTAAATGGTGGCAACTGCCAGAACTGGACCAGGCCCAAGCCAGGAGCTTCTTTGGGACCTCCCACATGAGTAGTAGGGGCCCAAGTACTTGTGTCATTTTCCATTGCTTTTCCCAGGTGCCTTAGCAGGGAGCTGGATCAGCAGTGGACTCACACTTGCACCCATAAGGGATGCTGGCATCTCAGGAGGTGGCTTTATCTGCCATGCAACAGCACTGGCCCCTCATGCTTCCCTTATTGATGAGCCTAACCAGCAGGGCTGAATGAAATTGCCCACGCAGCCATCATACTTGACCACACAATGTACTGCTATCAGCTGTCTGGAAAACCAAAATTCTACCTCCATCAAAACCTTAATTCTCACACAATCTTGCTTAATCCTAGACTAGACATTTAAGGGTTAACTCTTTAGCAGTTTAAGTTTTCAAAGCCTATTGATGAATATTCTCTGTTTTTCAGGAACAATTTAACTTAAAACTGAGCAGTCAGAACTGTCTATAAATTGATGAATGGCATGGTGTCTTAGGCTTTTAAATTCTTAAGAAATTTTCTTAACAGTACTAGATAATCTTAAATTCTCTTTAAAAACCAATTGACCCATTTTGTAATCTAATTTGTTGAAAGAGAGTAAAACATATTTTCTGTGATTAAGATTTTAAAGTAAGGGGTTGGTGTTGTGGCATGGTGGGTAAAGCTGCCACCTGCAATGCAAGCATCCCATATGGACACCAGTTCAGGTCCCAGCTGCTCCACTTCCAATCCAGCTCCCTGTTAATAGCCTGGGAAAAGCAGTGGAAGGTGGTTCAAGTGTTTGGGCTTCTGCTACTCATGTCATCTGGAAGCAGCTCCTGGTTCCTGGCTTCAGCCTGGCTCAGCCCTGGCCACTGCAGCCATCTGGGGAGTGAACCAGCAGTGAACCTGGGGAGTGAACCTCTCTGTATCTCTCTCCCTCTGTACCTCTGACCTTCAAATAAATAAATCAGATCTTAAAAAAAAGATTTTGATATAATTGGTATGGATCTGTGAAGTTATATATCCTTAAGTTCCTGAGTACAGAGATTTTTTTCAACAAATAAAAATATTTATCTTCCCAGGCCATTAGCAGGGAGCTGGACTGGAAGTACCCATATGGATGCTGGCATTGTAGGTGGTGGTTTTTACTGGCTACACCACAATGTCAGGCCTCCCACATTAACTTGGAAAAAAAATTGTTATAAAACATTCTTTCTGTGGTAAAACATCAGAATGTTAGTAGAAGTCTTCAATTCCAAGGACTTTAAGATTTTTCAATTTTGCACCTATAGACGAGGAACTTTCATTAAAAAAATCAAATTAAAAGCTAAAAAGACTTTCCTCACAAAATCTACTCTGTGTAGTGCATTCTAATAACGTGAAAATGACATGCAGCTACAGTAAATTCATTAAGAGAATTTCTTAATAGGAAGGACAGGCGTCTGCAACTAATCTTCTTTTGCAATTTTCATTAGTTCTGGGATGAGCTGGGTAATCACAGGCAAACACTTGACATTCCAAAATACTTCCTGTAAGAAGGGCATCACCACAGCTGAAATTTGAAACTGTATAAATCTCCTTTTTTCTTTTATTTTCAAGGGCAAATGGCTTCTTATTAATATTTATTTGTGGCTGTGGTAAGTATAAATGTTTCGTTCTCAAAACACACACAAGAACGCTTGGAGATGGCACAATACTTTCTAACAAATGTTAAAGAAAGCTAATGCAACAAAATGTTAACAAAGATTTTTACTCTTCAAGCACCTACTTTATTATGACGCAGGCATCGTTTTAGTAATTCTTCTGCCATGTCATACTTTGCTGACTGAATATAAATATCAGCAAGTAGCAGCCAACTCTTCTCAAACTCCTCAGCATCAATAGGATTCCAGTTCATTTTTGCAATCCGCTTCAACTGATTTCTGGCTTTTGGAGTCTGTTTCAAGATCATAAAAGCTGTTGCCATCCCCAGGAGTGCTGGGATATGATCTTTCTGCAATAAAACAAAGCTTTAGACCACTACACACACACACACACACAATAAATGTGCTCTGTTGAAAGAAAAACACAAAGAAAGCAGCAAATGCTATGTCCTAGAATTGGTCTGTGGATAATAACAGTTTTTCTAGTTCTACCACAGATATGTGTGTCATTATAGTCATTTAAAACATCAAGTAACCTTAAGTCAGTGTGAAAAAACTTGGCCAGACACTGGGTGTGGTTAGGATAATTCAATAACTATGCAGATGCCATAAACATAATTCCAACAATAAACATGACTCAAACTTTAATGAGATTAACTGGTTGTTTGGGTTTTGTATAGAATCAGAAAAAAACATTATATGTCAGTATAATCCTTATTGAACAGCTTTAATGTTTTGGCTCATTGATTCTTTCACCTGACAAAAAGGAATAAAAGAATGATTTACCCACAAATAAGGAGTCTTTATCCACATTGACTTCTATTGTTTTTTTCCCCTTCCTTCTCTTTTTGGTCAAACACTTCTCCAAATAAAGTTTATCCAACTAAATGTTATAAATATGGTATGCAATTAATCACTCGGGAATCATATGTGCAATCAACTCATTCTTTTAGAATGTGTTAGATTCAGGGTCTTCAGCTTTTTATGGAGTCTGATAAGCACAATACTCTTTCACATAGAATTCAAAATTACTCTGTAAAACCCAACAGGTTCATAAGAATTGATATGAAATGGAGGCCATTAGCGATCCATCCAGAAAGCAGTTAAGAGGTTTGCTCCTGTTTAAGATAGGGTGCTTCTTAAAGTTCAGCAGAGGGATTATGATGCTTTTATACAAAGATGCTATCAGTTTCAAATACAAATACAGGATGAGACATTGCAACTTGGAAATTGTGATATAATGCCTATAGAAAGTGGCAACATAAGACATAAAATTTGAGTAACTAATAAGGAATATTGCAAAAGGAGAGGATAGTGGCAAAATACTCAATGGCCAACATAGTTCTATTACAAATACAGCACTTTCATGGTCAAGGTAGTATGGTGAAAGCAAGGGGAAACACTTTACTTGGGCTTACTATATCTGCCATGACTTCCTGTCACATACCTCTTCTTCAGTCCCTCTGAATGACCCATACAGTTGTGAATATATCCTCTTTTTTCCCTTTGCTTGTATTTTCCCCTTTATGTATAATATGCTTTGTTCATTTCTTCCTGTGAAACTATAATTTATTCTGGTTCTTCAAATCACACCTGTTTCTTAAATCATACTTGTTCCACAAAAGGGTTCCCCCACTCTCCTTACAGTGTCTCCTACAACACGTTTATTTGCAACTCAAGGAGAGAATGTAATACATGTTGTTTTGTATTGTAGTTGGTATGCTTGCCTCATCTTCTGTAGATTATGATAAATTTGGAAAAAGGGAACTTATGTTATCTTTGAGGTTTCCACTATGCTTAGCAACTACTGGCTGCTTAACATTATTCATTACTTTGAATATATGCAGTCTATGAGTTAAAAGACAAAAATGTGAGATGAAATGTAGTGTTTACGAAACTTCATCTCACATATCATTATCAATCGAATAATATGATCAGTAAACAGACTGGCAGATGGTTTATCAGCAATCACATATGGTAGAATGATTTAAAAAACAGTGAAGTCTCATCAATACAGGAAACTGGCAGTCTTTCTAGGCAGGAAATAGCTAAAAAGTCACTCAATGCTTTTGATTCTTTCACTGTTAACCTGCATAGTAGGAATAATTGAATTCACTGAAAATAAACTCTCTTATTGTTATATGGAAGAACATCACCTCACAACATGCTGCCACCTTACCAGAAACTGTACTTCATCATGTTCTCACAGATTTTCGTAGACTTACGTGGCTGTGGCACTTTCATTCAGCAGTTATCATCTGTCCACTGCACAAAGCCCATTCAATAGTGCACAGCCTCTGAAAGCACTGCTTGAATGTCTGTGTTGCTGCTGATGCTAACTGGCTGTTTTCTTTCAGGGGTGGCTTAGTGGTAATTCAACTGCCAACTAGGATAGTCATACCCAAAGGAGCAGTTATAGGACTCCTGACCCCCTGAATCACCTTCAGGGTTCTGGAAACAGGAGAGGGGCAGGGGGACATGATAAAAGGTTTTCTCATAGTTTATTCCTGCCACTGAGACCTTAGAACCACAGGAAAATACAGCAAGACTCTGTATAGCCTCTTAGAGGCACAAACTTATGAATTTACGGTGGTCTACGGCATTGTCCCATGGAAGAATAAACATGAAACCCAAGGAGTGTACTTTGAATTGTTACCAATTGCTGATGGGGCAGGCGTCATAATTCTTTCCTTGATAACAAGTAACTGAGTGGGCAAGGGGAAGGAAACACAGAACACCCAGAGAGTGAGAAACGAAGTGAATTTCAGTGGAGAGAGAAAAGAAGCCTTGGATCTTCTTAGAATACCAATAAATAATAATAAACAAGCTTGTAGGAGATTACCTCAGTGTTGCTAAAGAAGAACACCATTGTTTGTATTAATGAATTATAAGTCGTATTGATCTCAGCACTACATTTGGAAAAATCCCAAGTTTACAAGCTGATAAGGTGAGAGACAGAGGCAACCAGGTATTGATTTTAACTTGGGAAGTTAACCTAGGCTACATTTTTACCACAGAAATTCTCCAGAGGGAAAAGTTGCTCCCAGAGAATTAATTTATGACCTTTTGTATAATTCCCTGTTTGTAGAATTCAACATTCTAGTTGAGATAAATACATCAAAAACATATCAAAACAGCAGTTGTGTCTATTCTGGAAGCAAAAGTACATTACATAAAATTAGGCCTAAGGATGTGAATGTGTGTTTGTATAATTTTTAAAAGAGAAATCATTTAATGAATCTTCAGAAAATTAAAAAACTAATTAATTGTATACTTATGTACTACCAAGGAAAGACAGCATACCAGGTTGAAAAAGAAAATCTACTAACCTCAGATGTTGCTATTTCAGTGAAGACATTTAGTGCTTGCTCAACATTAGATTTCTGTTTGGTAGCCATTAGGCAATAGTTTTCCATTATGTGAAGTTGTACCTGTCCCTGAGCCGTCTGAGGTTTTAATTCTTTGAGGAGTTTTTCTGCTGTTCTCACTGCTAATTGCATACACTCCTGCTTCTCAGTTGAATTACTGCATACAATTAAAAATAAATCACTTAGGTATATCAGTCACAAGGCAAAATTCTTTGAGATTAGAATCAGAGTTCTGGTTACACTAGTTTCACATTTTATCACTCATTTAAAAATAATCAAGAAAATCACTTGTTATCCTAAAATACAAAGTAATGCACAGTTATATTGTATTTATTTAAACTAAAATTAACATGGCCCCTGAAAACACCATTAAACCATAATTCATTCTAGAATGAAGTAAAAAAAAAATCAATGAAGACAATATCAACATGTGGTACATGTGTTCATTTCAGCTAATATGAATCTAGAATAAAAGTAGAAGCATTAAATTTTCAAATGTTTGGGTCGGCACCATGGCATAGTAGGCTACACCTCAGCCTGTGGCGCTGGCATCCCATATGGGTGCTGATTCGTGTCCTGGCTACTCCTCTTCTGATCCAGCTCTCTGCTAAGGCCTGAGAAAGCAGCAGAAGATGTCCCAAGTGCTTGGGCCGCTGTATTCGTGTGGGAGACCTGAAACAAGTGGCTAGCTTTGGACTGGCTCAGCTCTGGCTGCTGTGGCCACTTGGAGAATAAACTAGCAGATGGAGGACTTTTATTTTTGTCTTTCCCTCTCTCTGTCTGTAACTCTACCTCTCAAAAAATAAATAAAATCTTATAAAATTTTTTTCTAATGTTGAATCTACTGAGAAAGTCAAAGCAAAGAAAGGAAGAAGGGAAAAGGGCCAATTATCATATTACCTCACTCAACCTACATTAAATTCATTTTACAGATAGGCAAAACTGAGGTTCAAACAGGTGAAGTAATTTGTCAAAGATCATATAGCTGCGGCTGGTGTTGTGCCATAGTGAATAAAGTTGCACATGCAACACCAGCATCCCATTTGGTCACTGGTTCGTGTCCTGGCTTCTCCACTTCTGATCTGGCTCTCTATTAATGGCCTGGGAAAAGCAACAGGAGGATGGCCCAAATGTCTGGGCCCCTGCCAACCATGCTGGGGACCCAGATGACGCATCTGGCTTCAGTCTGGACCAACCCTGGCCATTGTGGCCATCTGGGGAAAGAACTAGCAGGTAGACTCTCTCTTTCTCTCTAACTCTGACATTCAAATGGATAAATCTTTTGCAAAAAAGATCATACAGCTAATAAATGGTAAACGTGAGATTTCAACGGAAGTTTGTCAGATACACAAAATATATACTCTACTTTGCTCACCATGTTGCCTATTAGACTTTCAGAAAAGAAATAATATGTGTCAAAAGGTTCTACATTTCAAGTACAATAAAATCTGAATATTTATTGGCAAGTTTCTTATTTTTACATTCACAAATAGACAGATAAAGATAAATATCAATTAGTAAAGGAAATCAAATTCCCAGAGCCTGATCTCTGAAGCCATTGGTCCTTTTCATAGGCTTTGGGCTTTTTGTCTTATCTCAAACCTTGCACTCTGTGGGTTACCATCTTCTAAATTCCTCTCCTTCAGCTTCTTCTTTTTTTTTTTTTTTTTTTTGACAGGCAGAGTGGACAGTGAGAGAGAGAGACAGAGAGAAAGGTCTTCCTTTGCCGTTGGTTCACCCTCCAATGGCCGCTGCAGCCAGCGCACTGCGCTGATCCGAAGCCAGGAGCCAGGTGCTTCCTCCTGGTCTCCCATGGGGTGCAGGGCCCAAGCACTTGGGCCATCCTCCACTGCACTCCCTGGCCACAGCAGAGAGCTGGCCTGGAAGAGGGGCAACCGGGACAGAATCCGGCGCCCCGACCGGGACTAGAACCCGGTGTGCCGGCGCCGCTAGGTGGAGGATTAGCCTAGTGAGCCACGGCGCCGGCCTCCTTCAGCTTCTATTACCAAGAACAGCTTCGTTTTTTTTTTCCACCACAGTGATTGCCCTTTTCTAATCTCCCTTACTCTCCAGACCCCTTGAATGCAAACACGCCCAAATTTGTTCTCAGTCTTCTGTATTCTGCTCTCAAAGAGGTCATTCATGGAGTTCTAACTAATTGCTTGGCAGACATCTGCCAAATCTATCTTTTCAGTTGTGACTTCCCTTCTGGGTTCCAATTTTCAGTATTTTTTACCTTTATTTATTTGTTTATTTAAGGTGGGGAGGTTCTGTGTGTGTGTGAGAGAGAGAAAGAGAGAGAGGGAGGGAGGGAGGGAGAGGGACAGAGAGAGAGAGAGACAGAGAAAGAGAGAGAAAGTGATCGCCTGTCCATTGGTTCACTGCCCAAATGTCCACAACTGCTGGGGCTGGGCCAGGCTGAGTCCAGGGCTCAAGAACACAATCTAAGTCTTCCATGTGGGAGGCAAGGACTCAAGTACTTGAGTCATAAGTGCTGCTTCCCAGGGTGTGGGTTAGCAGGATGCTGGGATCAGAAGTGGGGCTGGGATAGACCAAGGCAATCAAATATGGGGTATGGGTGTCCTAAGCAATGTCTTAACCATTGCAACACTCACTCCAAGTTTTGTATTTTTAACTGCTTGATGAAGATCTCCATTTGGAGAGCATATAGTTCTTTATTATATTTTATATCAAATTTTCTAAAACAATGAAAAATAAACAAGTTACTCCCCTCCTCTCAAACTTTCCATGGTCTATATAATCTGAGCCTTAAAATCTGTCACTGGAAAGTGTCAGCAACCTGTTGCTTTCTACTGCTCCTTCATGCAGCCTCCCTTGACCACCATGCACTGCTCTGACTTCTGTGAATTCCTCTGACACTTCATACTTATTTCACTCATTTCTTTTGAGTTGGAGATGTAGTAGTTTCAGGTATCTTTCTTGCCTCCTAAGTAAATTTCCATGCTCCTAAAGGCAGAAAGTACCTCATATATTCTCCTTACACCTTTATACATTCCCCAATCATGCCCTGTCCAATTCTGAGAGAAGCAGCAACAAACGCAGCTGGATGGAAATGTAAGCATTTCATAGCAGTATGCCACAGGTCTAACAGCAGGGGTTCTGAGGCCAGGTGGAACTCAGACTAGTCTTGATCCATCACTATGATCACATCATACAAGGTAACTCTGAGCTTATTCAGGTCGGTCTGTCTGTCTGTCTGTCTGTCTTTCTCTCTCTCTCTCTTTCTTTCTTTCTTTTTGACAGGTAGAGTTACAGACACACACACACACAGAGAGAGACAGAAAGAAAGGTCTTCCTTCAGTTGGTTCACCCCCCAAATGGCCGCTACGGCCAGTGCTGAGCCGATCCCAAGCCAGGAGCCAGGTGCTTCTTCCTGGTCTCCCATCTGGGTGCAGGGCCCAAGCACTTGGGCCATCCTCCACTGCACTCCTGGGCCACAGCAGAGAGCTGGACTGGAAGAGGAGCAACCAGGACAGAATCCAGCGCCCATATGGGATGCTGGCGCTACAGGTGGAGGATTAACCAAGTGAGCCACGGCACTGGCCCTCATGTTACTCTTGTAGGGAATAAATGAGGTTATACATGTTTATAATGTATGTGCTCTACACTGAGCACAGGGTTTGGTGTATAATTACCATTTGTTTAGTGGTTACTATTATCATTGCCAATTTTTGCCACAATTGTCAATTTCTATTATTTATTTTATTTTGTATAGAGTCATTGAGGGAGTATCTTCATAATGTGTCTACTCTGACTTAGGAAACAACCTAAGAGCATTTTATGCCTGATTAGAGAATAGTTCTATTCGCTATGAATTGAATTATTCATCTGAGTTTCATTAGTGTTATACCAGTATTTAATTTTCTTTCATAAAATATCCAGCACATTTTCCCCAGAAGGGGAAATTTTTTTTGTTTTGTTAAAAAAAAAAAGTTATCAAACAACAGGTCAAACACTACTCACCCCAGATCTTCATCCAAGTTCTCAAACACTTCACCTCCAATAGTTTCATTATCTGGATTTAAGCAGATTTCTATCATATTATAGAGGGCATTCTGGCCCCAGTCACTGTCTTTCCGAGCTTTATTAAAATTTCGAAGGGCATCATTCGGTTCTCCAGTATACCTTGTTAAACATTAAAAAAAATATTTCAATCAATGACCAAAAAATTTGTACCGGTTTATATTCTGGAGCATAAAACTATTAACATTTTAAAATGTAAATATTTCACTGTAAAAAAAGCGCTTATGTTTTTTAAAGATCTATTTATGTTAAAGTCAAAGTTATAGAGAGAGAGGGTGAAAGAGAGAGAGAGAGAGAGACAGAAAGATTTGCTTTCTGCTGGTTCACTCCCAAGATGGCTGCAAATGCCAAGGCTGTTCTAGGCCGAAGCCAGGAATCAGGAGAAAAAAATTTATTTTACTTTTTCTAGAATAAGAAAAAAGCCACCATGTAAAAGTGATTTGTCTGTGGGTTTACCAAAGATATAGTCCTTTACAGTACTGATATCCTGGCTCCAATTTCGCTCTGGAGTTATGTTTCTCAGCCATTAAGAAAAATCGTGGAACGTCCTCAAGTTTTCCACATCTTCTTAGGATATCAATCAAACGAAACAATGTCATGTAGTTATCTAGAAACAAATGATACTTCAGACATGGACAACAGAGATGATCTTTCATTTTGGTCGTTATAATCTTACATAATTTAAATGTGATTTATTTCAAATAAAGTACAATTTAAATATAAGAAAAGGAATGCTTCAGGGGTTATAAGTCCTTAAGAAGATCACATTGCTATTCTGTCAAGTGGTATAGGCTGGGCTGGGCTGATCACAGTGAGAAACGTTTAAATGGGTAAATCTAGAAAAAAACGTGCACCATTTTTATAACTTACTTTAAAATGCTCCTGGAATCAAAACCTTCTAGAAATAGTCTCTACCTTCACAATCCACACTCTATCTATGGAATTCAGGAGGACTGATATGATGGCACAGGGTAAACCACTGTATTTCTGGGACACCCTTTAACACTTACTATAGGTGGAAAGGCAGTGAGAACCGCACATGTTGACAAGGATGTTTGAGTGACAATGAAAAATGTTATTCCTGACTTTTACATGTATATGGCCTAACCCACTAGACACTAGCTTACTAGACTATAATCCTAACATCTGATCCAATTCATCTTTTCTTTAAGGAAAAAGAATTAATTAACTTATTTGGTTTCCAATATTTTTCCAGCAGGTTCTCAGGAAGTCTCCTTCTCCTAGTTCTAGTTCTCTTTTATCACAAACATACCAAACTTTGAGAAAACAATTTATTTCACTATTTTTTTAGGTTCTTAGGATTCTAAGATATATCCATAGATAAAGTTATGGATCTGTTTATGTTAAAAAGGAGGAAAATTCTGATACAAGCTCTAACATGGATGGACTTTGAAGACTTTATATTAAGTGAAATGAACCAGAGACAAAAGGATAAATGCTGTAGGGTTCCACTTCCCCAAGGCTATCAGATTCAGAGAGCAGAGTGGCAGTTCCCAGGGGTGGGTGGGGGAAGGGAGGAATGGGCAGCTGGCATACAGAGTTAAGTCTGCAGTCATGAAGTTCTCTAGATGGATAATGCTGGCGGCCTACACAACAATGAGAACGTACTTAATGCCACTGAACCATAACTTGAAAATGGTGAAGATTATAAATTTTACATTATGTTTTACCATAAAAATTATTTAGAAGGAGAAACTCTGTATCTTTCTCTGAAGGGATGAGAGAACTTCCACTTTGACTATGACCTTGTCTAAATAAGATCGGAGCTGGCGAACTCAAAAGGCTTCCATAGCCTTGGCAACTCATGACTAGAGCCTAGGGTGATTACTGACTCCATAAACAAGAGTGTCAATTTGTTAAGTCAACAACAGGAGTCACTGTGCACTTACTCCCCATGTAGCATCTCTGTGCTTAATGTGTTGTCCAATGTGAAGTAACGCTATAACTAGTACTGAAACAGTATTTTACACTTTGTGTTTCTGTGTGGGTGCAGACTGTTGAAATCTTTACTTAATATATACTGAATTGATCTTCTGTATATAAAGACAATTGAAAATGAATCTTGATGTGAATGGAATGGGAGAGGGAGCAGGAGAGGAGAGGGTTGTGGGTGGGAGGGAAGTGGGGTGGGGGGGAAGCCACTGTAATCCATAAGCTGTACTTTGGAAATTTATATTTGTTAAATAAAAGTTAAAAAAAAAAATGGAGAACCTCGGAAGGTTTTTCACATACTCTATTACATGAAGCCAAAATCATCCCAGCTGATAATATGATCATTTGCCCTCCCTGACACATAATCTTGATTCTGTAGATTTTATTCTTGCTTTTTGGCATCACTAAAAGAGCATAATAAAAATATTGTTTCAGAAAGAGGCTTCAAATATTAGTCTTGTACATTAGTCATACAAATTCATGCAAATTGGCCAAGAAAAAATTGTATTTGACTTAGATTGCTATGTAAATGAAGAAAAGGCCTAAAAGAGATGAACAAACTAAAATGCCATTATTAATATACAAAAGTTTTGACAGGAAATAGGATGGCTGCTCCATAATAAAGCCATAGACTCTGTGGTAGATGAAGGAGGAGCTAAATATTAAAAATTTATGGCCAATTTTTGGAAAGATTTATTTATTTATTTATTTATTAACTATTTGAAAGGCAGGGCAACAGAGAGCAGACAGACAGACAGACACACACACACATACACACACACACACAGAGAAAGATTCCATCCCTAACTGGCTGCAACAGCCAGGTCTGGGCCAGGCTGAAGCCAGGAGCCAGGAAATCCATCTTGTCTACCATGTGTGTGGCAGGTACCCAAGTACTTAGGCCATCATGTTCTGCTTTCTCAGGTCCATTAGTAAGAAAGCAGATCAGAAACAGAGCAGCCAGACTTAACTAGCACTCGTTAAGGAATACTGGTATCACAAGTGGTGGCACTACAACACTGGCCCTTGGCCAAATTATTTGTCATGATACTGCCAACATGTGTGATGTATGCTATTGTTAATATTACCCAGGACAACACTGGGAAGATAGCTTTTTGAATAATTTTCTCCTTATAATACTATATTATTAGTTCAAGTTTTAATTAACTACTAAAAGATTAAATGACATTTACTTGTCTTGTTAATCATGAAATTTGCAGAAGACAAATTTCTTCATTTAAAAAATCCATTCATTAACTGAAATGTATCACACTTTGAGAAACTTAGCTGGTCCATGTTTACTGATGGATGGTAAGAAGGTAACATACAGTGTGATAAAGATAAGGCATGAAGGCAGTGCTGTGGAATTACAAAGCATAGAATTTCTAACTTTGTCTGGAGGAGTCCAGAGAAGCTTCATGTAGGAGTATATCACTGGGAAGTCTCAATGGACAAAGGCGTTTGGAGTGGCATATGACCATAGAGCCAGGCGAATAAGAGCAGCGGGTGAGGGAGTGCAGGTGGGAGGTAGTGGTGGTCATGGTGTTATGTTTGGTATTATTAGATATTAAAGTGAATGAAGAGAGGTAAGAAATATGAATGGAAGGATAATTTGGGGCTATATTATTATTAAAATAATGCTATGATGTTAGACTTTACTCTGAAGTGCCATATCATATTTAGAACAAAGGTATAGTTTTTAATAGAAAACTTTTATTTAATAAATATAAATTTCGAAAATACAACTTCTGGATTATAACGGTCCTTCCCCCCCATAACCACCCTCCCACCTGCAAACCATCCCATCTCCTACTCCCTCTCCCAACCCATTCTTCCTTAAGATTCATTTTTAATTATCTTTATATTCAGAAGATAAACTCTATACTAAGTAAAGATTTCAACAGTTTGCACTCACACAGAAACACAAAGTATAAAGTACTATTTGAGTACTAGTTATACCGTGAATTCACATAGTACAACACATTAAGGACAAAGGTCCTACATGCGGAGCAAGTGCACAGTGACTCCTGTTGTTGATTTAACAACTGATACTCTTGTTTATGGAGTCAGTAGTCACCCGAGGCTCTTGTCATGAGCTGCCAAGGTTATGGAAGCCTCTTGAGTTCGCCAGCTCCGATCTTATTTAGACAAGGTCATAGTCAAAGTGGAAGTTCTCTCCTTCCTTCAGAGAAAGGTACCTCCTTGTTTCATAGCCCCTTCTTTCCACCGAGATCTCACTCACAGAGATCTTTCATTTAGGTCTGTTTTTTTTTTTTTTTCCACAGTGTCTTGGCTTTCCATGCCTGAGAAACTCTCATGGGCTTTTTAGCCAGATCCGAATACCTTAAGAGCTGATTTTGAGGACAGAGTGCTGTTTAGGGGATTTGTTATTCTATGAGTTTGCTGCGTATCCCGCTTCCCCTATTCTCTCCTTTTTAATTCTATCAGTTATTATTAGCAGACACTAGTCTTGTTTATGTGATCCCTTTGACAGTTAATCCTATCTTTATGATCAATTATGAATTTAAACTGATCAATTTAACTAGTAAGATGGGATTGGTACCTGCCAACTTATTGGAAGTTGGATTCCCATAGCAAGTTTTTAGTTTTACCCTTAGGAGTAAGTCCAAGGGAGCATGTGCCGAACTGTACATCTCCTCCCTCTCTCATTCCCACTCTTATTTTTAACAGGGATCAAAAAAATATAGCTTTTGATTTTTAGAATGGAGATGATGGCATCATGATGGCTGGGGGCAGCAAGAGCCCAGAGACTGAAGATCAGTTGGGAAACTACACTAGTTCAGGTGAGGAGAGTAAATGTCCCAAATCATGACAGTGGGCTAGCAGAAGACAGACTAGATGTGATAGCTTTCAAGCAGGCAGAACTGGTGGGGCCTGTTAACTAGTTAGTGTGAAGGAAGGTGAAAACTCCACAGTGATTTGGAGAGTTTGAGAGAGAAAAGACACAATCAGTCAAGGCAGCAGTAATTAAATATGTATCTAAGTTAAATCAGACTGCACAATGTATTTTTGAAGTAAGCTAAAACAGAGCCTTAATCTAAAATATAAGATGGTGGGGCCAGCGCTGTGGCATAACAGGTAAAGCTACTGCCTGCGGCACTGGCATCCCAAATGGGTGCCGGTCCTAGTCCTGGCTGCTTCACTTCCAATCCAGCTCCCTGCTAATGTGCCTGGAAAAGCAGGGGAGGACAGCCCAAATACTTGGGGCCCTGCAACCACATGGGGAACTCAGAAGAAGCTCCTGATTTCTGGCTTCAGATTGGCCAGCTCTGGCCATTGTGGTCATCTGGGGAGTAAACCAGTGAATGGAAGATCTCCCTCTCCCTGTCTCTCTGTCTCTCTAACTTTCCCTTTCAAATAAAGAGATAAATCTTTAAAAAATTAAAATATAAGATATGCTACTGAGAATCACCAATGATGACACATTAAGTGTGGATGCGTATGTTTTAGGTTAATTCTGACGTAACAAATCTGTGGGTAAGCATGTAGAGTTCCAGTATGAATAAAGGATACATCATGAGATTAAAAATATAAAATATCACATAGACAACAGGAATTTATATTTGTAAAAAGTGATGTGGTATTTGGCAGGAATTGAGTGACCCATTCAACCAAAAAACATTTTCTCTGCATGGTCTATTTGCCCAGCACAGTGCCTGATTTTGGGGATAGGAGATGAATATGATATGATTGCTGAACTTGAATTTATAATCTAATGGGGCAAATAAATGTGCACATAAAAATATTTTCAGTGAAATACTGTAAGTGATGAAAAACGTATGGATAAAGTGATCCAGGATTAGAGTGACCAACTCATGTCAGGTTGCTTAGGACTTTCTGTTAACATTTAACATCCTGTACCCCGGAAACCCTTCAGTCCCGGGCAAACCAGGGCAGCTGCCCATCCTTCACAGCACCACAGAGGATGTTTTCCAAGGTAAGTGGTGCCACTGAGAAGCAGTCTTATTTTTTTTTCCCAAAGGGCATTTATTTTAGATAATGTGTTGAGAAAGACAGAGATAAAGGATAAGGAAGGCAAAGTGCATGACAGATGAAAAGAAAACACCCACATAAAGACCTGCAGATGTGGTTGGGTTGTCCTTTGGTATTGCTGGAATCTGTAATACATACCCTGAATTTAGAAATAACTGACTTTATATTTGTTCATAAACACTCCAAGGCAGTCTACTAAGTCAATTTAACTATTACCTATGTGGAAAAAATGCTAGTGCCACGTAGCAGAAATTTAAGTGAGAAAACACCTACATGACACATAACATTTTCTATAAGTAAAGACAATATTGCCAAAAATGGCTGAGAAATATTCACAAGGGAAGCAGCCTGCTTTACAAGGATAGATCATTCTTTCGAATGCTGTGAAAAGCTGTGAAATGGGAACAATCTGAGATAGAATGGAAATATTATGTGTATTACCTTTATATGGCAGTTCAGAGAACGAGAAAAAGGCAAAACAGACTCTGGGACCCAAAACAGAAAATGTGGAAAAGACTACAATGTGTTTGATGTCCAGTCATCATATGAAGTAATACCTACTACCGCTCCCATCCTTTCATCCTGTTTCTTGTTTGTTATTGGTTGGTTGGTTGGTTTTGTTGGACTTTGTTTTTTAGAAGGTTTTATGAATCAGAAAGCCCTAGTAAAGCAAAAGAAAACAAAAACTATAAATCATGAAATATAAGAATTTGTTGTTGCCATCAAGGAGAAGAGCTCAGCTGAGTGGAATTACTTCCCTTCTGAATTAAAAAAAAAAAAAAAAGAAGAAGAAGGAGAGAAAATTTACCACACCAAACCCAGGTGTGTCACTTTTGGCATACCCTTAACCCTGAAGAACTGAATAGAGCTCTCTGGCCACACCCACCATAAGCCTCTAGAGATCCACCAAAAACAGACAGTCCACTTAAGCTAGAGTCATAGTATAACAAGAAAAGCCACCACAGAGAGGAAAAAAAAGGGAAGAAACCAAAGAGTATCTCCACAATGCCAAACAACAAACACAGAAATCGAGGAACCAAGAACAAGGAAGACATCATGATGCTCCCAGATGAACATGACACTCCAATACAAGATTATGAAGATGATGAGATAGAAGAAATGCAAGATAAGGAATTCAAAAAATTTATGATAAGAACATTTAGAAAACATTTAGAAAAAATTATTATGAAACATCTAAAAAAATTATGATAAGAACATTTTTCAAAAACAAATGCATGAACTACAGAAATCCATACAGGACAGGACAGAAAATCTCTCTCGTGAAAATGAAATCTTAAGAAGAAATCAAAATGAAATGAGGAATTTACTAGAACATGAAATTGAGATATTGAAGAGAAATGAAAATGAAATGAAGAATTCAATAGATTAAGTGAAAAACACATTTCAGAGCCTTAAAAACAGAATCACTGAGGCAGAAGAGAGAATATCAGACTTAGAAGACAGAGCACAGGAAAGTATACAGTCAAACGAAAGAAAAGAAGAGGAAATTAGAAATCTAAAAAATATTGTTGGGAATCTACAGGATACTATTAAAAAACCCAACATTCAGGTTCTAGGAGTTCCTAAAGGCATGGAAGGAGAGAAAGGATTAGAAGGCCTTTTTAGTGAGATATTAGCAGAAAAGTTCCCAGGTTTGGAGAAGGACAGAGACATCCAAGTACAGGAAGAACACAGAACCCCCAATAAACATGACCAGAAGAGATCCTCACCACGACACATTGTAATCAAACTCATCACAGTAAAACACAAATAAAAGATTCTAAAAGGTGGAAGAGAGAAACACCAGATTACTCTCAGAGGATCTTCAATTAGACTCACAGCAGACTTCTCATCAGAAACCCTACAGGCTAGGATGGAATGGCAAGATATAGGCCAGGTACTAAGACAGAAAAACTGCCAGCCCAGAATATTATACCCTGCAAAGCTCTCATCTGTGAATGAAGGTGAAATAAAGACCTTTCAGAACAAACAGAAATTGAAAGAATTTGTTGCCACTCGTCCAGCCCTGCAAAAGATGCTTAAAGATGTGTTACACACAGAAACACGGTCATCAATATGAAAGAAGGTAAAGGAAGAAAATCTCCCAGTAAAAGATCACAGAAAGTTCAAAGCATATATTAGAAATATCTTTGGGAAAATGGCAGGGCAAAGTAATATCAATATCAATATCAGTATCAACAGTCACATTGAATGTTAATGGCCTCAACTCTCCAGTTAAAAGGCACAGAGTGGCTGAATGGATTAAAAAGCAAAACCCATCTATTTGCTGCTTACAAGAAACACATCTTTCAAACAAAGATGCATGCAGACTGAAAGTGAAAGGTTGGAAAGATATTCCATGCCAACAGACCAAAAAAGAGCTGGTGTAGCCATCTTAATATCAGAGAAAATAAACTTAAACACAAAAACTGTTAAGAAAGACAAAGAGGGGCACTATATAATGATTAACAGATCAATTGAACAGGAAGATTTAACTATTATAAATGTATATGCACCTAATTACAGGGCACCAGTTTTTTTAAAAGATATGTTAAGGAACTTAAAGGGGTACTTAGACTCCAATACAATAGTATTGGGGGACTTCAATACTCCACTCTCAGAAATAGAGTGATCAACCGGACAGAAGATCAGCAAGGAAACAGCAGATTTAATCGACAATATAGCCCAAATGGATCTAACATATATCTATAGAACTTTTCATCCTACACTTAAAGAATTCCTCTCAGCAGAACCTACTCTAGGATTGACCACATACTAGGCCATAAAGCAAGTCTCAGCAAATTCAAAAGAATCATAATCATATCATGCATCTTCTCAGACCACGATGGAATGAAGCTCGAAATTACCAACTTAGGAATCCCTAGAGCATGTGCAAACACATGGAGACTGAACAACACGCTCCTGAATGAACAGTGGGTCACAGAAGAAATCAAAAACTTTCTGGAAGTAAATGAGGATAACAACACAACATATCAAAACTTATGGGATACAGCAAAAGCAGTGTTAAGAGGAAAGTTCATAGCAATAGGTGCCTACATCAAGAAATTGGAAAGGCACCAAACAAATGAGCTTTCAATGCATATCAGGGATCTAGAAAAACTGCAGCAAACCAGACCAAAAACTAGTAGGAGAAGAGAAATAATTAAAATCAGAGAAGAAATCAACAGAACTGAATCCAAAAAAAAAAAAAAAAAAAACATTACAAAAGATCAGCCAAACTAAGAGCTGGTTTTTTGAAAAAATAAACAAAACTAACACCCCATTGGCCCAACTAACTAAAAAAAGAAAAGACCCAAATCAATAAAATCAGAGATGAAAAAGGGAATGTGACAACAGAAACCACAGAAATAAAAAGAATCATCAGAAATTACTACAAGGACTTGTACGCCAGCAAACAGGGAACTCTATCAGAAATGGATAGATTCTTGGACACATACAACCTACCGAAATTAAACCATGAAAACACAGAAGACCTAAACAGACCCATAACTGAGACAGAAATTGAATCAGTAATAAAGGCCCTCCCAACAAAGAAAAGCCCAGGACCAGATGGATTCACTGCTGAATTCTACCAGACATTTAAAGAACTAACTCCAATTCTTCTGAAACTATTCAGAACAGTCAAAAAAGAGGGAATTCTCCCAAATTCTTTCCATGAAGCCAGCATCACCTTAATTCCCAAACTTGAAAAAGATGCAGCAGAGAAAGAGAATTACAGACCAATTTTCCTGACGAATAGAGATGCAAAAATCCTCAATAAAATTCTGGCCAACAGACTACAACAAAACATCAGAAAGATCATCCACCCAGACCAAGTGGGATTTATCCCTGGTATGCAGGGATAGTTCAACGTTCACAAATCAATCAATGCGATATACCACATTAACAAACTGCAGAAGAAAAACCATATGATTATCTCAATACATGCAGAGAAAGCATTTGATAAAGCACAACACCATTTCATGATGAAAACTCTAAGCAAAATGGGTATAGAAGGAACATTCCTCAATACAATCAAAGCAATTTATGAAAAACCCATGCCCTGCATTCTACTGAATGGGGAAAAGTTGGAAGCATTTCCACTGAGATCTGGAACCAGATAGGGATGTCCACTCTCACCACTGCTATTCAATATAGTTCTGGAAGTGTTAGCCAGAGCCATCAGGCAAGAAAAAGAAATCACTGCCGGCGCCGCAGCTCAATAGGCTAATCCTCCGCCCCACAGTGCCGGCACACCGGGTTCTAGTCCCGGTCGGGGTGCCGGATTCTGTCCCGGTTGCCCCTCTTTCAGGCCAGCTCTCTGCTGTGGCCCGGGAGTGCAGTGGAGGATGGCCCAAGTCCTTGGGCCCTGCACCCCATGGGAGACCAGGATAAGTACCTGGCTCCTGCCTTCAGATCAGCGCGGTGTGCTGGCCCCAGCGCGCTGGCCGCAGCGGCCATTGGAGGGTGAACCAACGGCAAAAGGAAGACCTTTCTCTCTGTCTCTCTCTCTCTCTCTCACTGTCTAACTCTGCCTGTTAAAAAAAAAAAAAAAAGAAATCAAAGGGATACAAATTGGGAAGGAAGAACTCAAACTATTCTTCTTTTACAGATGATATGATTCTTCATTTAGGGGATCCAAAGAACTCTACTAAGAGACTATTGGAACTCATAGAAGAGTTTGGCAATGTAGCAGGATATAAAATCAATGCACAAAATTCAACAGTCTTTGTATACACAGGTAATTCCTCAGCTGAGAAACAACTGCTAAGATCAATCCCATTCACAATAGCTACAAAAACAATCAAATACCTTGGAATAAACTTAACCAAGGACTTTAAAGATCTCTACAATGAGAATTACAAAATCTTAAAGAAAGAAATAGAAGAGGATACCCCAAAATGGAAAAATCTTCCATGCTCACAGATTTGAAGAATCAATATCATCAAAATGTGCATTCTCCCAAAAGCAATTTATAGATTCAATGCGATACCAATCAAGATACCGAAGACCTTCTTCTCAGATCTGGAAAAAATGGTGCTGAAATTCATATGGAGACACAGGAGACCTCGAATAGCTAAAGCAATCTTGTACAACAAAAACAAAGCTGGAGGCAGCACAATACCAGATTTCAGGACATACTACAGGGCAGTTGTAATCAAAAGAGCATGGTACTGGTACAGAAACAGATGGACAGACCAATGGAACAGAATAGAAACACCAGAAGTTAATCCAAACATCTACAGCCAACTTATATTTGATCAAGGATCTAAAACCAATTCCTGGAGCAAGGACAGTCTATTCAACAAATGGTACTGGGAAAATTGGATTTCCACGTGCAGAAGCTTGAAGCAAGACCCCTCCCTCACATCTTACACAAAAATCCACTCGACATGGATTAAAGATCTAAATCTATGACCCAACACCATCAAATTATTAGAGAACATTGGAGAAACCCTGCAAGATATAGGCATAGGTAAGGACTTCTTGGAAAAGACCCCGGAAGCACAGGCGGTCAAAGCCAGAATGAACAATTGGGATTGCATCAAACTGAGAAGTTTCTGTACTACAAAAGAAACAGTCAGGAAAGTGAAGAGGCAACCAAAAGGATGTGAAAAAATATTTCAAACTATGTAACCGATAAAGGATTAATAACCAGAATCTACAAAGAGATCAAGAAACTGCACGATAACAAAACAAACAACCCACTTAAGAGATGGGCCAAGGACCTCAATAGACATTTTTCAAAAGAGGAAATCCAAATGGCCAACAGACACATGAAAAAATGTTCAGGATCACTAGCCATCAGGGAAATGCAAATCAAAACCACAATGAGGTTTCACTTAACCCAGTTAGAATGGCTCATATACAGAAATCTACCAAATAGATGCTGGCAACGATGTGGTGAAAAAGGGACACTAACCCACTGTTGGTGGGAATGCAAACTGGTAAAGCCACTATGGAAGTCAGTCTGGAGATTCCTCAGAAACCTGAATATAGCCCTACTGTTCGACCCAGCCATCCCACTCCTTGGAATTTACCCAAAGGAAATTAAATTGGCAAATAGAAGAGTTGTATGTACCTCAATGTTTATTGCAGCTCTGTTCACAATAGCTAAGACCTGGAATCAACCTAAATGCCCATTAACAGAAGAATGGATAAAGAAATTATGCGATATGTACTCTATAGAATACTATATAGCAGTAAAAACAATGAAATCTGGTCATTTGCAACAAAATGGAGGAATCTGGAAAGCATCATGCTGAGTGAAATAAGCCAGTCCCAAAGGGACAAATACCATATGTTCTCCCTGATCTTTGACAACTGATCACCTAAAAGGAAACCTGTTGAAGTGAAATGGACACTATGAGAAATAGTGACTTGATCAGCCCGTGTCCTGACTGTTGAGGAACAACTTACTACTTTTTTCCTTTTAGTATTTTTTATTTAATACTATTGGTTGTACTCTGTAATTAACACACAATTATTCTTAGGTGTTTAAATTTAACTGAAAAATGATCCCTGTTAAAAACAAGAGTGGGAGTAAAAGAGGGAGGAGATGTACAGTTTGGCATATGCTCACTCAGCCTTGTCTAAATAAGATTGGAGTTGGCGAACTCAACAGGCTTCCATAGCCTTGGCAGCTCATGACAAGAGCCTCGGGTGACTACTGACTGCATAAACAAGAGTGTCAATTGTTAAATCAACAACAGGAGTCACTGTGCACTTGCTCCCCATGTAGGACCTTTGTCCTTAATGTGTTGTACTATGTGAATTCATGGTATAACTAGTACTCAAATAGCACTTTATACTTTGTGTTTCTGTGTGGGTGCAAACTGTTGAAATATTTACTTAAGATATACTAAATTGCTCTTCTGTATATAAAGATAATTGAAAATGAATCTTGATGAAGAATGGGATGGGAGCGGGAGTGGGAGATGGGATGTTTGCAGGTGGGAGGATGGTTATAGGGGGAAAAAGCCAATATAATCCAAAAGTTGTACTTTGGAAATTTATATTTATTAAATAAAAGTTAAAATATGTTGTGACATCTAAATGGAAAGCAAATAGGAAGAAGACCTATGTGCTTGGGACACAACAGTATATGCATGGGATACAAAGCATGGGACTTGTAAAAGTTACCTAGCGGGTGAATGTAAAATAGGAGAAAAGATTTGGGAATTGAGGTCTAGCAAGTTCTAATGGCTAAAGGCTACAAAGAGAAGAGTAGCTCTAATAAAGGAGAATGGAACAGATTGTGCAACTGGAGAGAATAAAAACCAAGTGGGAAAGTCTTTCATTTTGGAAGCTGGATGAACTATGTCAAATATGAAAACTGAAGTAAGAACTGAGAATATCATACTGGACCTGGAAGCCCAGAGGTCATTGGCCACACTGCACAAGTAACTTTCTAGGAGTACAGGAGTGAAAGATACAAAAGTGAGAATAGCACATTTCAAAATCCTTTATAAGAAACTTGCTGTAAGGAGTACACAGGCAGAGAACAGTGGTTGCATAGGGATGAGACTTAACAGTTGGCTTTTATTGAGTTTATTGAAAGCAAGGATATGTCACAGCATGGCTCTATGCAGATTAGGAAAAAAAAAAACCACCTGGTGATGCAGTAGAGCGAGAACTGCAGAGAAAAGCCCTTCAGTAGATGAGAGGTGGTATCTAGGGCACAGAAAGAAAAGCTGGCCACAGATGGGACCACAGACTGAGGGAGCACAAAAGCAGGGGAACAAGCAGATTTGGTGATGCAGAATGGAGAATTTCATTTCTATTTGCTCATGATTTCTCAGTGAAATGCAAGGCAAGGATTTTACTTGAGGACAAGGAAGGAGGGAAGCATGTTGGAGGTTTGAAGAGAAAGGAGGATGTGTAAAAGTGTTCGGTGTAAGTGAATTCATTAGAGTCACACAGTAGATTTGTCAGGCAGCTCCTGAGAGGCCACTGAAGGTTTGTGGTCATAATATGAAGGGAGAGCTGTCGACAGTGTTGCATTTTCTGTGTAGCCATCCAAGTTACTGATGTCCATGTGAGTAATAAGCAGAAAGTTGGATTCATCCAGGGTTGGGGTTTTTCCAAGAGTTTAACAGCTAAGAAAAGAAAAAAGGCAGGGCAAAAGAATCGATTGCATTAGAATGCATATAATCAGTGGGTATTTACCTGGTTTGCGTTCTAAAAGCTGTTGTAAGTGAAATGCTGCTTGCTCATAGTCCTGTTTTCTGAACATGAGATCAGCCATCATCTATGAAGACAAAAGTTGGCTCTAAAAATACTGCAATATATTTTACAAAGCATATTCTTCTAACCAAGAGTTAGCACTGTGAAAATACATAGGCAAGACAATTGATAAAATGGAGCCATTTCAAGTTCAAGCACCTTGAACAGAATGGCTTGGAGAACAGTGTAAAGAAGATAATCAAGAATATGAAACAGATTGCTCTGGTCATGAAGCTACATTTTTAGCAAAAAATATGTTTGGAGTAGGAATTTCACACTCTCTGTGATATCATAGAAAAAATGTCTTGGTGGATTCAGCTACAATGGTAATGAGAAAATTAAAAAAAAAACAATTCAAAACTTAACTCATAAATTTTTCAAAGGAATTTAAAACAAGCAAAACCTACTGAAAATTTTAAATTATGTGTTTTAAAGGGGAGACTTCTTATATTCCTCTTTATAACAACTCCAAATGAAGCTCACAAAATGTCAGCCAGGCAGCTGTTTGAAAAGCCAACTACTGCAAGTTAGGTAAAAATGAGGAAGAAAAGAAAAAACTCTATTGAAAGTCCGATTGTTACAGAATGATAAATAGCGTTTACTTTTCTTAATTCTTAAAGTTCCAGTGGAATTATTAAATTAGTCCAGCATGTCTTTGTAAGTATTTAAAAGGTAGTATTTGGTAAATTATATCTTTGCCACATGAACTCTGCCTGAGCAAGCATTGCCTTGAGCATAAAGAAAGATTAACTAGATGCAAATTCTCAAGTAAAGGCCTGACCTAGGCTTGTTATTATTCTTATAAATAAAATGCTAATGATCCTTGGTCTCTTTTTTTTGCTGTTAAAATGTACTAATGTTAGAAATACCTTATTTCTTCCAAAAGTCAACATGAGCCATGCCTATCTAGTGTTAGCACTACGGGGTAAAATTTGAATCTTCCACTTGGAGTATTAAACACAGCTGCCTTCGTATAAGTGCTGAGGGATTATGGACTAACCATGGTGGCTGCTTCATTATCCTGGTCACTCTGGAGGAGCAGGGCACAGTGCCGCAGGCAGGCATCGGGGTCATCTTGCAACAGGTATAAGCGGGCTAGTTCCAACATTATCTGTACAGCACAAGTCAAGGTTAGTCAGAAACAGCTTTGGATTAAAAAGAGAATGAGAAAAAAATGTGTGGACACAGAATGAACTTTAATTGACCAAAAGTTACAGCAATGACAATGTCAAATGTGAAAGATAAGGAAAGCTCTGGGCTTTCCAGTCTCTTATTTTTCTTTTACTGGAGAAAGAAATAGAAAAAAAAAAACAGGTGGCAACGCACTTAAAAGGCAGAGAGACATAAGGGATTATGAAAAGAACACTAGTCTTAAAATCAGGAGATTGGTTTCTGTTCCCAGCTTCCTCATGATGGGGCTGAATCAAGTTCCTTTTACCTCTCTGAAAAAGAAAAGGCCTCAAGTAGATAATTTCTAAGGTACACTTCAGAGTTACAATGAGAATTTTGACTACTTTAGCAACTACTGAGAAAGGTATCTGTTTGGTTAAGCCAAAATAGAGATTGCTTTACCATATATATGAGAGTCCTGGTAATAAAAAAATATTCTATCTTAATCCGTAATTCTGGAATGTGGCTGTCTTTCATTCTGCATCGCCTCATTTAAGTATTAGCTATTTCCAGGATATTTTTTAAGAAAAATTATTCATATACCTAGCACTTCTCAAACCTTGATAGAACAATGGTATTTGGGGCTGGTGCTGTGGTGTAGTGGGTAAAGCTGCCTCCTGCAGTGCAGGTATCCCATACGGGTGCTGGTTCATGTCCTGGCTGCTCTGCTTCTGATCCAGCTCTCTGCTATGGCCTGGGAAAGCAGTAGAAGGTGGTCCAAATCCTTGGGCCCCTGCACCCCTGTGGGAGACCTGGAAGAAACTCCTGGCTCCTGGCCTTGGATTGACACAGCTCTGGACGTTGTGGCCATCTAGGGATAGAACCAGCGGATGGAAGTGCTCTCTCTCTCTGTCTCTCCATGACTCTGCCTTCAAATAAAATAAGTTTTTAAATATTTATTTATTTATTTATTTGAAAGGCACAGTTACAGAAAGGCAGAGAGAGAGAGAGAGGTCTTCCATCTGCTGGTTTACTCCTCAACTGGCTGCAATGGCTAGAGCTGCACCCATCCGAAGCCAGGAGCCAGGAGCTTCTTCCAGGTCTCCCACATGGGCGCAGGGACCCAAGGATTTGGGCCATCCTGTACTGATTTCCCAGCCCATAGCAGAGAGGTGGATTGGAAGTGGACAGTCAGGACTTGAACAGGCACCCACATGGGATGCTGGCACTGCAGGCAGTGGCTTTACATGCTACGCCACAGCGCCCACCCCAAAATAAATAAATCTTCAAAAAAAAAAAACCAAAATAACAATGGCATTTTGGTTTACACACCAGCCATGAACATGAGCGTATTCCACAGGGTTGGAATAGTCACTTCTTCATCCTCAGAACAAACACAACTGAAACACAGGTGTTTAACAGTTTTTTAGCAGAGTGCATTGAATCAGCTAGATCCAGATTGCTGACTGAGAAACTGCTTTAAAGTGATGATTAAAACATTGGTGTGTATTAAAAACAAAGAGCTTGTAGGTTTGCCTTATCCTGCTTATTTCATTATAATTTTTATATTCTAATGTTCTCAATTTAAGGCAACATGTAAATATTTTGAGCAAACTTTAGAAACATTACTTTTTTACTTGCATTTTTGTTATTATTGTCAAATCTACATATATAAGCTAGTAAGAATTTTACATTTGAGAGAACTAAGCAACATCCGAATGAAAGGTACTTAACATTTTATCAAAGTACTGACCTTATTATCTGTTTCACAATGAACCAGAGCCTCTCTATAAAACTTAATTGCTTTTTCGTAGTCTTGCTGAACAACAGAATGTTTTGCAATCTCTGCACAAATTTCAGCAGCTAACTGTTTCTGTGCAGGAACTGCATCTGGCTGTTCCATCTGAACACGTTTTAGTACCCGAGCTTGTAATTCTCGAGCCTAGAACAAGATAAGAATACAAACAAATTAAAAGAAAGGTAAAAAAGAACAGAAAGAACTTTAAACAGTCCTCAGCAACTCACACACTGTGTGCTTTCACAGAAGATTTATCCCAGCAATATTGGCTCTTGAGGTAACAAAGTCTGGTCCAAAGAAAATTTCTTTTTTTTTTCCTAAGAAAAATGTTTTATTGGCAAATAAAATAGTATGTATTTATCATGTACAACATGATGCTTGAAGTACACAGACATTGTTGAACAGTTAAATCTAGTCAATTAATAAACGAATCATCTATGCAGCATCATATCTATAGAAGAGCACTTACCATCCACTCTGTTAGCTGTTTTTCTTTTTTTGTTATATACTCCTTTATTTGGTATTAAGATTGAGATGGAAGTTTTTTTATTTATTAATATGAAGAGAACAGATTTCATGTATTTTACAGATATGATTCTAAGAATATAATGATACTCTCCTCTCTCCCTATTCCATTCCTCCTCCTTTGTTTTTCTGCTAAGTTTTTGTAATACACTTTTGATTTACTTGATAATCACAGGCTTCATGCTCCTCTAAGTTCTACAAGTAAAAAGCTGGAAGACCACTGATCCACAGGACTACAGACAAAGGTCATAAACAATAAGCAAATCACAAGATGCCAATTTCATTCATATTAAGTTGTTTTGGTACTCTATGCATTGGCTTCCACAAATCAGAGAAAATACAGTATTTGTTTTTTGGGTCTGGCTTATTTCACTAAGTATAATGGTCTTCAGTGACATACTTTTTTTTGTAAAAGACAGTATTTCTTTCTCTTTTACAGCTAAGATCTAAAAAATGTGCTTGTTTGCAAATGAGCTTTCATGCACGTATCTTTCCAACAAAAGTAGTATAAAATTACTGAGTCTCTTCCTATTTTTACAAGGATATCTAGGAGCAGCATAAAAAAAGGAAATGCTGTCACAAACCAACTACTTGGAAAAGATACATAGATGATGCAATTAAATAATTAAAATGGTTATTAAATTAACTAATAGTGGAGCCAGAGCAGTGGCACAGTGGGTAAAACCACTGCCTTAAGTGGTGGTATCCCCTATGGGCACTGGTTCGTGTCCTGGCTGCTCCACTTCTGATCCAGCTCTCTGCTATGGTCTGGGAAAGCAGTAGAAGATGGCCCAAATTCTTGGGTTCCTGTGCCCATGTGGGAGACCTGGAAGAAGCTCCTGGCTCCTGGCTTCGGATCGGCGCAGCTCCAGCCGTTGTGGCCAATTGGGGAGTGAACCAGCAGATAGAAGACCTCTCCTCTCTCTCTCTCAGCCTCTCCTTCTCTGTAACTTCTGTGTAACTCTGACTTTCAAATAAATAAATAAATCTTTTAAAAAAATTATTTATTTGAGAAGTAGAGTTACAGACAGTGAGAGGGAAAGACAGAGAGAGAGGTCTTTCCATTGGTTCACTCCCCAGATGGCCACAACGGCCGGAGCCACGCCGATCCAAAGCCAGGAGCCAGGTGACTCCTCCCAGTCTTCCATACAGGTGCAGGGGCCCAAGGACTTGAGCCATCTTCCACTGCTTTCCCAGGCCATAGCAGAGAGCTGGATTGGAAGAGGAGTAGCTGGGACTCAAACCGGCGTCCATATGGGATGCTGGCACTGCAGTCAGAGGATTAACCTCCTGCGCCACAATGCTGGTCCCTGTGGGGAGCAACTGGGAGCAACTCGGACTAGACTAAGTTACTGGAATTAAGACTTATTCTATGCATCTGCTCTCCCACAATATGGTGCTGAGAAGGGAAACAGCTTCTACACAGCTGCCTCCAGTTCAATCAATAAACTGTAGGACCTGCTCCTGATTGGAGGAGAGCAGCGTACTTGGCGTGTGGGTAGCAGAGTTGGGATTGGCGGAAGAGGACTATAAAGGAGGAGAGAGACAACATGCACCAGGAACATCTAAGGGGAACATCTATCTGAAGGAACACTTGTGCAGCCCCCGAGAGAGCCAAACGGCGGTGTGCCGCTCCCCCGCGGAAGTGGGGAAAGTGGCCAGGGGAAACCGCCCTTCCACAGAGGTGGAAGGGACAGTAGCCAACCCGGGAAGAACCAGCAGCAAACCCGGGGAGGGCTGAGCAGACAGAAGAACAACGCAGGGTCCTGAATCGTTCCTCTACGAAGAGGGGGAGCGACAGGTCCCTAAATAAATAAATCTTTTTAAAAAATTAACTAATAGCCAGCGCCGCGGCTCACTAGGCTAATCCTCCGCCTTGCGGCGCCGGCACACCGGGTTCTAGTCCCGGTTGGGGCGCCGGATTCTGTCCCGGTTGCCCCTCTTTCAGGCCAGCTCTCTGCTGTGGCCAGGGAGTGCAGTGGAGGATGACCCAAGTCCTTGGGCCCTGCACCCCATGGGAGACCAGGATAAGTACCTGGCTCCTGCCATCAGATCAGCACTGTGCGCTGGCCGCAGCGGCCATTGGAGGGTGAACCAACGGCAAAGGAAAACCTTTCTCTCTGTCTCTCTCACTGTCCACTCTGCCTGTCAAAAATAAAAAAAAAAAAAATTAACTAATAGTATCCAAAATTCAGCCCAATACTGTCAGATTTCAGGCAACAAATACATTTATATATTGTTCATGGGATATGAATTAGTACAGCATTTCTGAGGAGCACATTAGCCAAACATGCCAACTCAATAACATTAACCAGGCTGCTTGAACTTGGTAGTTTCACTCTTGGGAAGGTATTAAGGACCTTATTTAGAAGGAAAAAGGGGAATGTATTATCTGTTGTCAAATGAAAACAGTCTCGGGGCCAGCGTTGTGTAGCAGCTTAAGCTGCCACCTGCAGCACCAGCATCCCATATGAACACAGGTTCAAGTTCTGGATGCTCCACTTCTGATCCAGCTCCCTGTTAATGTGCCTAGGAAAGCACTGGAGGATGGCCCAAGTGGTTGGGCACAAGCCACCCACTTGGGAGACCTGGAAAAACTTGGTTTCAGCCTGGTCCAGTACCAGCCATTGTGGCCATTTGGGGAGTGAACCAGGGATGGAAGATCTCGCTCTGTCTCTCCCTCTCTCTAACTCTGACCTTCAAAAATAAATAGATAAATAAAGAAATAAATCTTTAAAAGAGAGAGAAAAAAGTCTCTGTTATTTGTTGTAAGAACAAACCATGAAAGAGTAACAACAAAAGCAAAACAAAAAACTTGGTAGCAACCTCAGTGTCTAAGGGCAGGGCAACCACTCAGCAGCTGATGGAGTATATCAACATGGGCATATGTTAAGCACATGCTGCATGCTAACAGGAGGTGGGAGCCTTTTCCAGAGTAATTATATATAGTTGGTTGTTATATTAGAAGAATCCAAGTTTTTCTATTCATACATCTGGTTTGTGTAACACTGAAATTTTCCTCTAACAATAACAGAAAATTCCTATACTTTAGGACTTCACAAATAAAATTTAACTTTGAGCTAAAGAAAAGCACTCACTAAGGCATTCACACATCCATTCACCAAACTATAAATGCCTACACCAAGGGCCATACATTAGGTACACAAAGGGCACCCTTCAGGGGATTTCTGTCAAACTGTTGGTTGACAACTGGAAGTTGGTAAAGATGGATTAAAACAGAGGCTGCATCAAATCACAGGTTTAGGGTGTGATAATAGCATTCTTTGGGGAATGCAGGAGAAAAGATCAGAAAACATGAGCATACAGAGCATGTGGTAAAGAGTCATACTGCTCCACAACCTTTTTCTTTAGATTATAACGATGTATATTTAGTTACATATGGCAGTATGTATAAAATTGTGTTCTGGATTTTACATGTGTTCATGGTTTTACTCATGCAAGTCCACACACTCACTCATACAAAAAGCAAACCACCACAGAAACCTCTGAAACAATGGGACTCAATGAGATCTCTGTCCCGCAGAGATTCTGCAGCCCTGCACATTAACACACTCAGACATCCTGCGCTGCAACTGCTTGATGGTCAGGAAAGTAGTGAGAGGCCCCTAGGGTCCATCCCCAGCACCAAAGGGGAGAGCTCTCACCCCAAGAATCCAAATGCCCAGACAGCAATCTCCAAGCATTTTGCTGAGACCTGCCCCATGTTTTGCAGGAGAACTCTGAATTAGTGGGGTAAGAAATAAAGTGAAAATGAAAGAGAGAGCAGAACAAATATTTGCAAGAGACACCCACTGCAAAAGGCCCTCAGGGAACAGCTACCCCTTTATATTTTATACTTAACATGACCATATAATTTATCATTCAAAAAAGAGAACTTTTGCAAGAGAAAAAAGGATGAAATTAGTAACTAGGCTTATGCAATAGGTATAAACCTTGAGGCTGTCCTCAATGCCATGGTTCAAATGATATCAGTGCGGCCGGCGCCACAGCTCACTAGGCTAATCCTCCACCTGCAGCGCTGGCACACCGGGTTCTAGTCTCGGTTGGGGCGCTGGTTCTGTCCTGGTTGCTCCTCTTCCAATCCAGCTCTCTGCTGTGGCCCGGGAGTGCAGTGGAGGATGGCCCAAGTCCTTGGGCCCTGCACCCGCATGGAAGACCAGGAAGAACCACCTGGCTCTTGGCTTCGGATCGGCGCAGCGCGTGGGCCATAGCGGCCATTTGGGGGGTGAACCAGCGGAAAGGAAGGCCTTTCTCTCTGTCTCTCTCTCTCACTGTCTAACTCTGCCTGTGAAAAAAACAAAACAAAACAAAACAAAAAACCAGCATTTATAATGATCATTTAGAACATTTATATATGGAATGCAGTATTAGTGAAAAAATTTTATTAAAGAATTGATGTGATTTTGCATTTGATGTGGTTTTATGAAAAGAATAGTCAGGCCAATGAGTATGTCATCTGCTTAATCATTGTCATGTCATAAATTAGTACTATTTCATTTTAAGATTTACTTATTTATTTGAAAGTGAAAGTTACACAGAGAGAGGGAGAGACAAAGAGAGAGAGAGAGGGATCTTCCATTCTTTGGTTCACTCTGCAGATGACTGCAGCAGCCAGGGCTGGGCCAAGCTGAAGCCAGGAGCCAAGATCTTCTTCCAGATCTCCCAGGTGGGTAGCAGGGCCCAAGGGCTTTGGCCACATTCAGCTGCTTTTCCCAGGCCATTAGCAGGGATCTGGATGGGAAGTGGAGCAGCCAGGACATGAACCAGTACCCATATGGAATGCCAGTGTTGCAGGTGATGGCTTTACCCACTATGCCACAATGTCAGCCCCTAGTATTATATCTTAAGAGCTTTGTCGTGATACATTTCATCATCTGTGTCAATGACCAGCTCAAGCTTTTGAGACTCCATGGCTATGGGTAAATTCTGGATGCAAGTTCAGGCAACAATAATAAATACCAACAATGAGGATCCAAATAAGTAAAAAGTTAGCATTCCTGAGGTGATACTGTTTTTTTCTTATTGTCATTATGTTGGTTTCTATACATGCAAATAAAATGTGTGTTGGCAATAACTTGTTTTGTGAATATTTCTACCCAAGATTGTGATATTTCTATAGGCAACATAGAGGGATATGTTCTAGATATTTAGACATCAGATGGAGGGTAAGGATTGGGTAGACTATGAAATAAATCATAAAACACTAAATAAAGGCAATGTGCTTGAAAATAAATATATGAGTATAAATGCATAATGGTATTTTTTCACATAAAGCTCTGAAATGTTTTATAATTGCTAATTATACAAAGAATTATTCAAAAATATTTCAGTTATCTGACAACTAGAGGGGAATATATTCTGTTAACTATAAACAAAGTTTCAAATAGTGTGCTTAAAATGCAATAAAATAATGGAAGAAAAGGTAGAGTAAATGACTTTGGAAAAGACAGTATGTGCATTGCGATCCACTAACTGCACAATATAGTAAAAGTATATAAAAGTAATAAATTCGTAGAGGAGAAAATGGGCTAAAGTTACATAACCAAGAAAAAAAGAAATGAAAGAAAAATGAGCATGACATTTTAAAAGTTCAAAAAGAAATCATACTATAGCAGATGGAAGTCCCAATATAATCCATATTACACTAATATAGAAGATAAATATTCTAATGAAAAGATTGTCAGAATAGATAAAAATAATTAATTATATGCTGATAGGCTGCCAAAATAAGGACAAAAAAAGCTGAAAGAAAAAGGATAGAAACAGATATATCATCAAAACGCTAACCAAAGAAAGCTGGTGTAGCTTTATTAATACCTGACAAATAAGACTGTACACAAGAAACATTACTAGAAATAAAGGCCACTTTATAATTATAAAGGGCTTAACTCACTAGAAAGATAAATTCTAAATCTGGACAAACAGTATGTCTGAGAAAAAAATACATGGGACTAAAAGGAAAAAATATAAATTCTAAATCTGGACAAACAGTATGTCTGAGAAAAAAATACATGGGACTAAAAGGAAAAAAATAATCAACAATTAATTGAGACTTTAACATATCTATCCTAACAATAACAGGACTATAAAAGAGGCATTCTTTGCAGCACTTGCAGACATTGAAAGCATAACACAGAATAAAGAATTTATGTCAATAAATTTGACAATTAACTAAACAAATTAAGAATGTAACTATTCAAAATGACATAAGAAATTTTTAAATGACATAACTGTACTATTAACATTTTGGATCTGTTAATAAAAATTTTCTGTCAAGAAGTCTTGAGACCCAATGATTTCACTACTAAATTGGGTCAAATATTAAAGAAGCAGCATTAGCTGTATAGACCAATCTCTGTAACAAACATAGACTTAGTGTTATAAATAAAACATTAGGAAACATCTTTAAATTCTTGCTATACCTTTTTAAAAAATAAAAAAGTGACTCATATGTCAGGAATATCTGGGTGTTGTTTAACACTTGAAAGTTGATAAATTTAATGTACTACATTAACCAAAAATTAAGAGAAAAAACAGGAGAAACATATGACCATTTTCAATGATGCACAGAATGTATTTGATCAAATTTAAATCACTTACATAATAATTGTGAGCCAACCAGAAACTGGGAAATCATAGCAAACATCAACCATTCAGGAAGGCACCTATGGGAATGCATATAGATCTTCTACTTTGAAAATCACAAAGTACGAAGAGAAATTAAAGTCTAGGTAAGTGGAGGAAGAAGCAACTGAAACAAATCGAATGGCACTAGTCATTGGATTTCATACAAGTTATTAAATTCAATTTTCTTAGATGTAAAATAGGATGAAAAATATCAACCTTTGTTAATATTTATGGTATTTTGTCATAATTTCTGTGATTGTTGAACCAAGAGATAGTTTTTATACTAGATGTGGATTATTGCCTTCACAAACACACAGGTTTACCTGTTGCAATGAAGCAATTGCATCAGCAGGTCTATTCATTTTACTGTAAACTTTTGCTAGAAGAACTTGAGAACGCCCATCTTCCATGAGGGCTGAAAGTTCATTTACTATGAAAGAGTGGAAGATAATGGAAAATTATTAACCTTAAATAAATACTATAATTCTTAAAATTAGTCTTTGGATAAAATGACTTTGAGAAACAGTAAATAAAGTTTGTAAATTATCAGTTAACTTATGATCAAATCTTTAAAAATTGGCAGGAAAACTGGATGGAAGTAAAGTTAAAGAACTTGACAGCAACTAGAGGATTTTCCTATATATACAATAAGAAATAACCATCTAACAACACAATATGAATTTATATTTTCATTCTTATGTGTATAAAACTTTATTAAAACCCATATAAAGACAGAACAGTTGTTTTATACAGTTAAGAAGATAATGTGCTCTTTAAAAAAATAACAGAAGGTTGATAAACAATAAAGTATAACCTTAAAGAGAATCAACTTTGGAGGCTACTAATCCAGTTTCAAATTATGCCTCACTACTTACTTACTAACCATTTAATCTTTTCTATCTCCTCTGTGTTATAAAGCAAGGAAAAATAACAGTACCAATATCACAAGGTTACTGTAAGATTTAAAAAGCTAATAAGATTAAGTTAGCATATGAAAAACTATGACAATAAGTCTAGTAGATGGTAAACACTACCTAAACATATGATTAATACTAAATTATTTTGTGACCTAAGAACATTACAACAATCCAAGATAGTTAACAAAAATGGAGTTTTTTTTTTCCATTTATTGAGTGTACAGCCCACATCACACACATCACATACATTATATCAATACTATTTCAACCTAAGAAGTAGGTTTTCTAACAGCTAGTTAAAAATTTTATTTATTTGCAAAAGGGAGGAAGGGAATATGGGAGAAGGAATAAGAAGAGGGAGAGGGAGAGAGAGAGATAGGTGAGCATTCCCATCCTCTGGTTCATGCCCAAATGCACACAACAGCCAGAGCTAGGCCAGGCTAAAGGCAGGAGTCACAAATTCAATCCAGGTCTTCCATGTGGGCGGCAGGAACTCAAGTATTCAAGTCAGCGCTGCTGCCTCTCAGGATGCACATTAGGAGGCAGCTTGAATAGGGAGCAGAGACAGCACTTGAACCCAGGCACTCTGTTATGATATGTGGGTATTCCAAGTGGCATCTTGACCACTAGGCAAAACACCCACCCCTATTACACTTAAAGGAAGAAAAGCACTAAGATAGGTACAAGGAACAGGAGAATACTGTGTGTTTGAGAAGGCAGAAGGAAAAGTCAACGAACATAAGAAGGGTCACAGAAACCACTGTGAAGACTTGGGCTTAACTCTGACAGCCGTGGGAGGAAACAGAGAATGTGAGCAAACATTGCTGGACTTTGCTGCTTAAAAGTTTTAAAGTTGCTGCTGAGTTGAGGGAGGTTGTGGAGGGAATAGGGGGTTAAGGACGGAAGAAGGAAGATCAACCACCACGGCCGAAATCCAGCTAAGGGATGGTGGAGGCTTAGACGAAGGTGGGAGTAGTAAAAATTGTGAGATACAGCAAGGCTCTGGATATATTCAGAGAGTTGACTCTGTAGCATTTCCCAGACATGTAGCAAGGCTAGGGCATGGAGTCTATTGTCTATTAGCAGCTACAAAAAGAGTTGAACTTGTAATAAAAAGATGAAGGAAGCTGCATGTAAAATAGATCTAGGGAAGAATGTCAAGGAATTCAACAGTTTTAAAGTTCAATTCTAAGTGCTATTATTTACTAGTTGAGTAAACCTGTTCAAATGAAGAAACTGTGAGTCTAAGATTGCTAATTGTAATGAACCTGCACTGTGCTGTAGCAGGTAAAGCTGTTATCTGCAGCACTGGCATCCAATGCAGGCACTGGTTTGAACCTGGCTGCTCCACTTCCAGTCCAGCTCCCTGCTAATGTGCCTGGGAAAGCAATGGAAGATGACCTGAGTGCTTGAGCCCCAGCACCCATGGGAGACCCAGAAGAAGCTCTTGGCTTTGGACCAGTCCAGCTCTGGCTATTGTGGCCATCTGGGCAGTGAACCAGTGGATGGAAGATTTCTCTCTGCCTCTCTGTACTTTGATTTCAAATAAATAAATATTTAAAAAATTAGGGGCAATTACAATTTTTTAAAGAATTATTTTATTTTTATTTGAAAGACAGTAATAGAGAGAGGCAGAGCCAGAGAGAGAAAGAGAGGTCTTCCATTTTGCTGGTTCACTCCCCAAATGAATGCAATGGCCAGAACTGAGCTGATCTGAAGCCAGGAGCCAGGAGCTTCTTCCAGGTCTGCCATGCAGGCACAGAGGCCCAAGGACTTGGGCCATCTTCCACTGCTTTCCCAGGCCACAGCAAAGAGCTGGATCAGAAGAGGAGCAGCCAGGACTTGAACAGGTGCCCATGTGGGATGCCAGCACTGCAGAATGGGGCTTCAACCTGCTGTGCCACAGCGTCAGCCCTGGGGCAATTACAATTAACTCAAAGACTAATGGGAAGGGGTTCATGTTTGGCCTAATGGTTGGCCTTGGTTGGGAAGGGTCACATCCTATATTTAAGTGCCTGAGTTCATATCCTGGGTCCAGTCCTGATTCTGGTTTCCTGCTAATGTTCTAATGCTTCAGGGAGGCAGCAAGTGACGCTGTGTGGAAGGCCAGGATTGAGATCCCAGCTTGGCCAAGTCCTGGTCATTGGGGGCAGTTTGTGGAACGAATCAATGGATGGAAGCTCTCTCTCTCTCTCTCTCTTTCCTTCAAATAAATAAATAAATATAAACGTTTTTAAAAAGATTAATGAGAGCACTAATGCAATTATAAGTGAAATGTATACGAAAGCATGTAAGTATGCCATTGGGTGTATTCAACAAATGCTTATCAAATGAAAGCATTTATGTTACATAACTATAACATACCCAATATAACTCAAACTAAAACATGATACCATAAATTTATCTCTCCCCATAAACTTTATTTTTTTTCCTCCTCATAAACTTTCAAAATGCAATTCACTTTTAGAACTTTTCAGTGTTTCAAAGGAAGTTCTAACAAAAATGTGCATAGCCTTATGGAACTGATAATACTTCATACAATAAATGTATTCATAACTAGAGGAATTTAAGCAATAATTCCATTAAAACAAACTTAAATCAGAGTCAAGTATCTGAAAGATTTTATCATATAAAGGTGGAATTTCATTAAATAAAACTGGCTGTTTGGGGCCGGTGCCGTGGAGTAGCGGGTAAAGCTGCCATCTACAGTGCCAGCATCCCATACGAGTGCCGGTTCGAGTCCCGGCTGTTCCACTTCTGATCCACCTCTCTGCTATGGCCTGGAAAATCAGTAGAAGATGGCCCAAGTCATTGGACCCCTGCACCCATGTGGGTGACCTAGAAAAAGCTCCTGGGTCCTGGCTTCGGATTGGCTCAGCTCCGGTTGTTGCAGCCATCTGGGGAGTGAACCAGCGGATGGAAAACCTCTCTTCCTGCCTCTCCTCTCTGTATAACTCTGACTTTCAAGTAAATAAATAAATCTTAACAAATAAATAAACAAAAACTGGCTGTTTTGGAAACCATGTAGGGAAAATTGCATGTGGATTAAAGTACATGGAATAAAGTTTTCCATACAGAAGTTTGAAAACCCAAAAATGTCAAAAAAATATAAGAAAGCATTTTTATAACAAGATTAGGGAAGCTTTAAGGCCAGCACTAAGGTTAAGCTGCCACCTGCAGTGCTAGCATTGCTGGCTTTGCATAAGAACACCTGCTCTAGGCTAGGCTGCTCAACTTCTGATACAGCTCTGCTAATGTACCCAGAAAAATCAGGGGAGGATGGCCAAGTACTTGGGTCCCTGCACCCATGTGAGAGATCTGGATGAAGCTTATGTCTCCTGGTTTCTGCCTGGTCCAGCCCCAGTGGACATTTGGGGAGTAAACTAGTGAATAAATGATCAATCTCTCTGTCCCTCTCTTTCTCTCTTTGTAAGTCTTTCAAATAAATAAAATAAATCTTAAAAAAAAAAACAGATTAGGGAAGCTTTCCCAGAAAATGACAAGAAATTTACAAGCCAAAAGAGAAATAAAACAGAGCTAACATATGAAAATCACATATTCTATTTTGCCAAAGATATGAGAAATAAATTTGATAAAGGATAGTCTGAAAGAAAACATTTACAACAATAAACAGCTAAAGAATTAAAGACAAAAGATATAAATGAATAATTCTGGGAATAGGATCTATAACCAAAATAATGAGTAACTTTGTCAGTCACCAAGAAATAGAAATTAAAATAAATTGTTCTCCTTATTTCTCATGATTAATACCAATAATAGGAAATGTTTAGCCTTAAGAAAGAATAATGGGGGCTATACTCGATTTTAGAAAGCACATAGGGATATATAACAATGATTTTTGTTGCAGTATTGTTCCCAGTTTTGCTTCAATCTAAACGCCCATCAACAGGGGACTCACCAAATACAATGATATTAGCACACAGCAGAATACACATGCTAAAAAATAAACAGCAACATTTTCCAGTAAGGAAAGAAGTTATTAAAGGAAACATGCATAGAGTAGAATTATAGGAATAATACATGTAGCTAGGAAAAATGGTCCATGTAGCCATCCCTCAGTATCCATAGAGGGCTGGTTTCAGAACCCTTCCTGGATACTAAGACCCTCCACGAAATGGAATAGTGTTAGCTTATAGGATATGCAGAAACTTTTGCATAATTTAAATCATCTCTAGATACTTATAATGACAAATAAAATGTCAGTACTATGTAAATAGTTGTTATACTATATTCCTTAGGGGAATAATGCCTTTAAAAAATCTGTACATGTTCAGTACTGATTTTTTTTCTGAATATTTTAGATCCATGTTGGTTGAATCCACAGAAGAAAGGAGCACAGACTGAAATTACATGTGCAAGAGAGAGACAAAGGGCCATGGTGGCTAGATCAATTAAGATGACACAAAAGTTGATAAATGTAGTTTTCTCTGGGGAGTAGGAGAGGATACAACTTTGATTTACTTCTGTAATTTTAAAATTCTGGCAATGAGGGGCCAGCATTGTGGCATAGCCAGTTAAGCTGCCATCTGCGATGCTGGTATCCCATATGGTTCCAGGCTTGGCTGTTCAACTTCCAATCTAGCTCCCTGCTAATGTGCTTGGGGAGAAGCAGCGGAAGATGGCCTAAATGCTTAGGCCCAGTCACACACAAAGGAGACCGAGATGAAGCTCCTGGTTCCTGGCTTTGGTCTGGCCCAGCCCTAGCTGTTGTAGCCATTTGGGGAGTGAATCAGTGAATGGAAATCTCTTTCTTATCTCTCTCTATTGCTCTGTAACTCTGCCTTTCAAATAAATAAATAATTCTTAAAAATAAAAACACAGAAAACAAACCAAATTATCAACAGTCCAGGGAAAATTAAGTAACTTTGTGAGTTACAGAAAATTATGATGCCATCAAACTGAATGATAAAAATGTACTGATATTGAACTATATCTGGGGTGTAATGGATGAAAAACAAATTGGAAAATAGAAAGAACAATAAACTTCTGAAAAGGACAATTACTAAGCTTATACACATGTACAGTATGCATTAAATCAGAAATTACTTCTAAGAAGGTAATTTGAAAACAGGGCAAGTGGAATTCATGAGAGAAACAAGTGACACATTATATTCCTTTATAGTGCTTGACTATTTTCAAAAGAATAACATGGCACCTTTTTAACAAATAAAGACCATAAGAATATTAATCATCAGACATAAACATCAGAGGTAGCTGCAATTTAAAGAAAACTTGTTTTATATCATTTTGAAAAGTTATGTTATCTTTCTATAACATAATTAACTGTTTCATAAATCTGTTGGATTTTAAAATACTTCATTTTACAACAGTGGCATTGTTACACAAGGAAAATGTATCCATTTAACCAACAAATACATAAAATATTGGGACTACAAATAAATATTTACATGGCATATAAAAATAAAACAAACCAGCTTTATCAGGCATACTTTTTTCAAATCAGAAAGACTTTCATACCAGGTTCGTGAGTGAGAGAGTGTCGAAGAACTTTCTCTGCTTTGTCATACCATTTCAACTTTAATAAGAGCTCTGCTAGGTCATAGCAAAGATAATTCTGTTGTCCACTTTTCAAGGCAGCTTCATAATAAGTAATTGCCTAAACAAAATGCATTTCAGTCAGGAAAAAAAAAAGGCAATGAAAATGGTATTCAAAAGCATAGATATTTTATCTAATGCATAGAAAGTGAAAGCATATATGTAGTTGGAAACAAGCTAGGAAGAGTCTTAGGCACATATCTGCACTATTAGTTGGGTATTCTTTTAGAGCATTCAATGTCACATTAGGTAACTAATAATTGTTACCTTAAATGGCTGAAGAACAGTGCTTGGCAAAAAAAAATATGTTTTATCCCAGACAACATTTCATTGAACATAAATAGTTTGCCAGTGATTGCACATATACTTAACAATGAGTAGGACTAGGGCAAGAAAATAATAAATTAAAGGAAAAAATTTTTATTCCTAATAGGCAAAAATAACTAAAACTCACATATCTTGCCAAGATTCTTTCAACAGAAAGGACATTTATCATGCTTTGTCATATAATGGAAAATGTCAGAATAGCAACTTTATGGTAACTGTTTCAATTGCAAGGATATAAACGTGACATGAAGCCTGAAATAGATTCTAGGGCCCAAACATTCTCCACAAAATGAAGCAATGAAGAATTTGAGACACTGAGAAGTCCTTAACACAAATCCCAGTACATGAATACAAATCTGGAGTTCGCAAGCACCAAAGATGCAAATGGTACTTTCTGAAGTCTTCTCTAAGACAGGATAAGTTTGATCCAGTGGACACATTTCAAATTGTAAAGTACTTACCTTTGAATAGTTGTGGGTTTTGACTAGTGCTTTACCAATTTTGCTTGCCAATGTTCCATCTTTTGGATTCTGATTCAATGCCTGTTCATATGCAATTATTGCTTCTTCAGGCTAATATTGTGAGATACAAAAAAAAATTACAAACAGCATAACTAGATTGCACTAAGTAGTAACATTTCTATAATTATTATCTACATTTGAAATATTTTCTAAGAGTAAGCAATTACAAAAATGTGATGGTGAGTAGGGTAGCTGTAACTTATTAGGATAAACCTACCCATGTTCAAACTCTTATCTATATAAGCAACAACATGAGAACTAAGAGACAACTTCTTGACTTTTCAATTCTGGAAGTACCACCACAGTTACAGTGCTGTGACATTGTGTCCCTTTAAAGAAAATGCCATTTTTACTTGTAGCTCTCTTCAGACACGTGTCTGGCACCATATGTATTTCAAATAATGATAGGGTTCAATCACTGGATCTCAATTTGAAAAAAATTGTAATGGCTACCTCCCTCTTATTGTCATGACTGAATCTTCAGATATTAAATAAATATACTAGATATAATTTGTATAATTTATATAAATATAAATACAGAGAATTTCCTTTTAAAAGAAAGTTATAGTGAGCATAAATAGTTTTTTCAAAAGAAAATCTAAGTTTGGTAGCATCAGAAATTTTACCTCTTGAATATTCATATATGCATCACCCAGGAGAAGAAAAGATCGAGGGTTGGGCATTCTTTCAGCAATTTCTCTGGAAATCAGAATTTAGTATAATTAATATAAATATATTCTAAACCCATACAATGAACAATAATATGATATATTTAAATTAATTAGTGGACTTCAAAGTACCTTCCACATATCCAGCAGTGTAATATTTTTTAAAAAACCACACCATCCATACCCACACCCAAACTGTTTATTCTAGGTAAATTTTTTTTTCATTGAATCTGTTTTCTGAAATGCAAGTAACAAAATGTAAGTAGACAGTAACCATAAATTTTCATTAAACATAACTTTTCAACACATCTTTAATTTTGAAATGATGTGGGAGTGAAGGTTCTAAAAATGATGCTTCCTATACACCCTGAGCACTGACAGTCACAGAATAAATTAAATATTCTGAAGTGAGTTACCTTAAAAGAACATGAAATCTTTACTTCAATATTTGCTTATTATTATCTACAAAATTTAGACTAATTTAGTCGAAACATCAAATTATTCAAATAGTAAGTCTTTTATAGATAGCATTAATGTAATTAATCCAAAAAATTTTGATACAGGGAATTCTTATCCCAACATTACATATGACAAGAATTTACATCTACAGTTAATGTGTCAGATATGACTGAAACAGAAATCTATTAAAGATACTGCTATTTTTAGATGATATGATTTAGGTACTCCAATCCATTTTTCAAAAGATAGAGTGTTCCTCAGTTTTTCTGAATCTCTTGGCCCTCAGAATTTGAGTAGGTTTTTCTTTTTTTTTTTTTTTTAAATAAAGATTTATTTTATTTATTTGAAAGGCAGAGTTACAGAAATAAAGAGATGGAGAGACAGAGAGAGAGGTCTCCCATCTGCTGGCTCACTCCCTAAGTGGCCTCTACAGCCAGGGCTGGGCCAGGCTAACGCCAGGAGCTAGGAGTTTCTTTCGGGTCTCCCACGTGGGTGCAGGGGCCCAAGCAGTTGGGCTATCCTCTGCTGCTTTCCAAGTCACATTAGCAGGAGAGCTGGATTGGAAGTGGAACAGCCCAGACTCGAACCAGGCCCATATGGGATGCTAGTGCTGCAGGTGGTGCCTTAAGCTGCTAGCCCACAATGCCAGCCTACTGAGTACTTTAAGCTTTGGTATTTATATAATATAGCTGAATCAGTATTGAATTATTTCATCAGAATTTTGCTATGTTTTTAAGAGCTAAAAATATGAATTATTTTCTTATATGTAGTGTGTTTTTATGTTTACTCTTCTGTTTGAGAGGAAGAGTAACCTGTGTTTATGGGCAAGTTTGTGTCTTGTGAAGTCCCACAACTCCTAAGGGCATCAGTGTGACATAACTTTTAATGCTCCTGCCCTTCACCAAGGAAAATTTGTAATCCACACCATAACTTTCTTTGTGAGAATTGCTATATTGAGAACTAAATATGCCCCTACCCCACTGAGTGTGGTTACATGACACAATGCTGGCAAGTTATTAGAATCTTTGTACCTTCTCAAACACCAAGATTCAGGGGGCTAGAAACAGCATTTGATGAGGAGGGCTGAGAAACTAGAGAAAGCCACAGTTTGATGTCATCATAAATCATATTTTAGTGAGAGCAAATAACTTAGTTACACTGACTGTGATTGGTGGTAGGAGAAGGTAGTAACACCTCATTGGGGAAAGAATCTACAAAGTATCTGTCAACAGTGGAAAGGAAGACTAAAAGTGAAATGGGAATTAATTTCAGGAGGGAGATGTGTCAGATATAGTGGACTGAGATAACTGTTTACCTGTAACAAGTGATATACAACATTTTCTCTTTTCTGTGCTTCAGATAAATATCTGCCATTTTTTCTTTGACCTCTATAAAATAAGGCTGTTCTACTGTAACGTTTCGAAGCATGCTTAGAGCTCGCTCAACATCTCCCTGGACCAGAGCCAGGTCCGCATTGGCGATAGTAACACGCAGCTCTTCAGATGTTCCAGAAAACTCATGGATGGCATCCTGTAAAACTTTTGCTGCCTCATGCTGTCAGGATGAAATTAGAACACTCTTTCAAGAGATTTACCAAATCACAATAGAAAGAGAGATTTTCTAGTAATACAGAATGAACAGTGAATGCTGATGTAAGTATGGTATTCATTATACAAATTATTAGATTTTCTGAAAAGCACAAAATCTTAAAACTAAATCCAGTGACCAAAATAACATGATGCCACAACTATTTGTTAGCTGGATAAATGTTTTGATAACTAAGACAATACTAGTTGCTAAGCAGAGTCTTATAAAGTCTACTATACTTTAGTGAGCATTTACTTTACACACAGCATTAAATTAGCCCATTTAATTTTCACAAATCTCCTGTTAGATAGTTACTGCTATTATTTCCACCTTGCAGTGAGGAAGTTGTGATGTGAGGGTTAAAAAGTTATCTCCTATTCAAACTCAGGCAGCCTCACTTCCTAGTTCACTGCTAACTCCTTGAGGGGCCGAGTCCACAGTCACCACTGTACACACCAACTCTTCACCAGGCAGCAGACCATACAGCAACAACAATTTTGTTATAACTCAGATGAATAGCTGGCCTCATTCAAATGTGTACCTTAATAAATCTAAAGTATTATTCATTTTAAGACTCATCTCAGCTTTACAGATTATGACATTCTAATTCCAGAAATGCTATAATGTGAATAAAAGATAAACTTAAAATTAACTCTATATGGCTGAAATGCTCCTACTTACTAAATGTATTCTAAGTTATGTGTTAAGGAAATAGAAATTCTTTGTGATTTGCAAATTATCTAGAAACACAGTCTTCTTAATTTCCAATTAAATTTCAAAATAACTGATTAGCAACTGCTGAAACCTAAAAAACTGATACAAATGGCATTAAATTCCTTATTTTCCACAAGATTTTAATTCTCTCAGAACTATACTTGATCTATCTGTATATAAATCTGTCTACCTACCTATCTATACCTATTATTATTTTTATAGTATGACTCCATATTGAAGAGTTTACCAAAGTCATATTCAACAAGTATTTTTTTCTTAATTATTAAAATTTAAGGTGAATATTTTAATTTTATTCCAGTATAGCTTATGTGTGCATAAGTGGGTATATCTGTGTAAGTAAATCCTTTTAGGGATTCACAGGCTTAAAACTCTATTACATTATGACCTTTCATGCTAGCCAATATAATTATAAATTATACCATTACTTTTCTTGATAGTCAGCATAAGCATACTAGATTTAAAGTCCTCTAGGAGCTACTTATGTTTCACTTTCAGGGGCTTGCAGAAAGAACATGTCTTAGTACAAAGTAATAACAAAAACTTTTTTTCTAAACTTTACCAATTGTTCTACTGAATCATTTTAGAGTTTTCATTTTCTACTAATGTATACACTTGAATAACAAAGTTCAGGCCTGAACATTAAATTAAAATTCAACCTACCTGTTCTCCATTTAAGCGATGAACATCTACCAGTTCAAGAAACACTGACAAACGATGGCTTGTCTCGACCTCTGTTTTTCTGTATTTTGATTCTGAGGAAGCCCCGGTTCTCCTCATTCCTGGTAAACTCATTGCCATATGCAGAGTTTTAATTGCTTCTGCTATTTCTCCCATTTTCTTTTGTGACTGAGCTTTTATCAAATGGTATAAAGGATATTCTCTCACCTTCAAAAAATAATACAAAGTAATACTTTCTCGAAATGCCTACAACATAAACATGTAATTTGCTACCTATCAAATATTAAATAGGATTGGTGAGGAGAGTGCACATGTGATGTGTAGTTGAAACCTATTTCTGTCCCTTTATGAACCTTCTGATCATTCATTACACTAAGTTAATTCAGGGAAATTGTTGCTTCCAAGCACCCTCCTGAATGACAGAGTGGGGATCAGGTCACTCTACTATGGCAAAAGAGAAAACGCAAAGTTTATAAAACTAACAAGCAGGCTGGTGCCGCGGCTCACTAGGCTAATCCTCCCCCTGAAGGCACCAGTACTCCAGGTTCTAGTCCTGTTTGGGGCCCCTGTTCTGTCCCTGTTGCTATTCTTCCAGTCCAGCTCTCTGCTGTGGCCCGGGAAGGCAGTGGAAGATGGCCCAAGTGCTTGGGCTCTGCACCTGCTTGGGAGACCAGGAGGAAGCACCTGGCTCCTGGCTTCGGATAGGAAGACCTTTCTTTCTGTCTTTCTCTCACTGTAATAACTCTGCCTGTCAAAAACAAAAACACTAACCAGCACATTCAGAAAAATTACCAAGTTTTCAAGAAAAGAATTTCTTTATCTGAGATTTCTTGTACTGACATAGTTATTAGATTCCCAGAAACACAGTAAATGTGTGTATAACCATGTCTACTCTTCCTTATTTTTTAACTTTAGGATTAAATATTTCAGGACAGGTTTCAAACACTGGCTATATCTTTTGACACAACTCCTAAATGCAGTAACAAAACTTCCATATTTAACTGTCAACAGCATATACAGAGAATGACAAAATGAGGAAGAGAAGTCAAGGAGAAGGAGATGATCCAGGATTGATAATGAGGCCACTGTGCAGAAAGCAGGACGTCTACAACCCTACTGCTGCAGTTCTCAGTCTTAGCCAGGTGTTACATTGACCTGTAGAGCTTTGTGTGACTTCCTGTGCCTGTGCTCATTCTCAGGGGGCGGGGCCCCAGCACCAGCTCTCAGGAAGTACTGTCCCGAGAAGCAGGTGGTATCTTCTGTAAATCTTGCCTAGAACTTCAATTTTCCTCCTCATCAAGGGTTCAAGGTCTTGTCTAACAGGGTTCAAGATCCAGTGAACCAAATCAAAAGTCTGAGGGGTTCCTTTCTGACTCTAGGGAGCTTAGGAAGCATTAGGCATTTCTTCTCATGCTGAGGGAATACTGGATGAAACACCCAAAACCTCTTGGATGAAACAGAGTAGTCATTCTCAAAATGACTGAATCTACAAACTTATTAAAAACAAAGTTCCAAGAAACAAATAATTAGTAAAAATGTTTCATCCCTACACCAAAAATATCTGACCTTGGGGCCAGTATTGTAATTCAGTAGGTTAAGCCGCTGCCTGCAATGCCAGCATACCATATGGGCATCTGTTTGAGTGGTTTGAGTCCCAGTTGCTCCAATTCTGATCCAGTTCCCTGCTGATGGCCTAGGAAAGCAGTGGAAGATGGCCCAAGTGCTTGGGACCCTGCACCCTTGTGGGAGACCCAGAAGAAGCCCCTGGCTCCTGGCTTTGGATTGGCCCAGCTCTGGCTGTTGTGGCCATTTGGGGAGCGAACCAGTGAATGGAAGATCTTTTTCTCTGTCCTTCCCTCCCTCTGTAACTCTACCTCTCAAATAAATAAATCTTAAAAAAATGACAATGCTTTACAGTTTTGTTATTTTTACATACATTCATTATTACACAGAACAATAAATTATTATAAAATCAGTTTTATAGAAAAGAAAACTAAAGTGGAAAGATCAAACATTAACTTCAGGTCTTCTGTCACTAAGTTCAGATAGTTTTTTTAATTACACCAGAGTTGCTTCTATTTTTTTCTCCTACTGCTTGTGAATGTAATTTTTAGAAAAAACTTGTAAATTTTTTTATATATATTTGTCAGAAATGCAGTATAGGCTATAAAATATAAAATAGTTGAGTATATAAACATTCATTAATGATTCAAAAATGAGGGTATTAAGTCCTATCCATTAGAGTCTGGAATACTTACCTTGAAATCATAGCTCAGACAAAGTTCAAGAGACTGAGAACACAATTTGTATTTTTCTTGAGACAAATAGACCTGTGCCATCAGGAGATGAGCATCTGCATAAGAGGGACTGTGTTCCAGGCAACGCTGCAGGTTATTATAAGCTGCTTCAATATCACCTAAAGTGAAGGAAACAATGCACTGTCATACCTCAGACAGTTAAGACATGAATATCAGAGAGAGAAGAGTGAGGAGGGTATTTAGTTTAAGGATAGAGCTAGTGTTTAAAGTCCTCTGCTTACAAGGCCATGGCTTAATTTCTACCCTTACTGGTTAGCTTCCTTCTGGTCCACATGAAAGAATAGACCCAGAAGTCAGGCCAGCTCTTGACCTTAATGGAGACATTAGAGGAAATGTGAAGTGATGAGAGCTCAGCACCAGTGTTAGTGGGAGACCTATAAATGCACATTTATTTATGTTCTTTGTAAAAACATTTCAATTTACAATTTCATTAATGTAGGTTATGCAAAACATACAATCCAATAGTGTCACTTTTATTAACACAGAGGATATACTCATAGTCTAATAATCATTCTTTTTTTATTTTTATTTTTATTTATTTTTTGACAGGCAGAGTGGACAGTGAGAGAGAGAGACAGAGAGAAAGGTCTTCCTTTGCCATTGGTTCACCCTCCAATGGCCACCGTGGCCAGTGTGCTGCGGCCGGTGCACCACGCTGATCCAAAGCCAGGAGCCAGGTTCTTCTCCTGGTCTCCCATGGGGTGCAGGGCCCAAAGACTTGGGCCATCCTCCACTGCACTCCCTGGCCACAGCAGAGAGCTGGCCTGGAAGAGGGGCAACCGGGACAGAATCCGGCGCCCCGACCGGGACTAGAACCCGGTGTGCCGGCGCCACAAGGCAGAGGATTAGCCTATTGAGCCGCGGCGCTGGCCTAATAATCATTCTTGCCAGAAATTTTATTACTATAATCACAAAAAAGCCTAAGAATATATTCCAAAAATTCAGAAATGTATGTTACAAGTTTAAAATACCATTAAATACCAATCAAAATATCCAAAGTTTTAGAAAACACTGGCTCCGTATTTGGGAGTCTTAAGATGGAAAGAAATGATTAACATGATAGGAATGGAAGGATTGATCTCGGGCCAGCAGAGAGGAGAAAGAGTCTCTTTAGATAAAAACAGCACAGACTCAAGCAGTGGCTTTACCCAACACTTGCCCCTGACAAGCTGGTCTTAAATAGGTATAAGCAGGTCAGTTCTCCATTCAACCTTGCTAAGAGATTGGGAGAAGAAGATATTCTAAATTATTTGTTATTCAATTATGGTCCTCAACCTTATCTGATGCCACAACAGACAAAATAAACTATCATTAGGGCATCCAAGCTCCCAGAGGTTCAAGCTACTGGTAACAGAAATCCATTGAAGTAGAGTGCTGTTTTCAGAGATAGAGGACTGATGGACAACAGCTTACCAAAGATAGTTTCAAAGTTTACCAGTCAGCCATCAAGTAGAATTAATAGCAAATTATTTTTAATGCAATGTAGGCCAGGCAAAAATAAATAAAAATGCTATGCAGGACAAATTTGAGTGAAAATTCTTTTAGAAAGAGAAAGATTTAATGAGATAACTTGAAGAAAAAAGATTACTACTAAGGACAAAAGCATACAGAAAAATAATTAGAATTTGCAATAAACAGACTGAATGAAGACTGTACAGAATAATTAGGATCAGAATCTCAAGTTTCTTTTAAGAGCAAGGGGAAGGATATGTGGGGTTAGCAATACAAGGCCACAAGAGTGTTTCTGTTATTTGTGGTGAGCCTTGATAATTTATGATAATGAGGAAGCTCGTGGTAGGCCTCCTTAAACAGTTTATGCTAAGGATATAATTCAGAATGGCAGCTGACTATGCCAGGAAAACCAACCATATGATTAGAAGCTTGGGTTCTGAGCTACATATTATCAGCCAGGGTGGGACTGATGAATGCGTTCAATCATGTGGCCAATGATTTAGTCCATGTTTATTTAATGAAATCCCAATTAAAAACTCTAGAAACCAAGCATAGGGTGAGCTTCCCTGGTTGGTAATGATCTACAACTGTCACATGTCTGATGTTTCAGGAAGGTGACTTATCCTGACTGCACGGAGAGGAGACAATAAAAGTTTCACATTTGAGAATTACCCAGACCTTGATCCATGCATGTCTTCCTCTTGCTAGTTTGAGCTGGTGCCCATCCTATTGCAGTAATAAAACTATATGTCTAGTGCTGTCTTGAGTTCTCTGTCATCCTAATAAATTGTTAAGCATGAGGGGGTTGTAGAAACCCCCATATTTGTAGCCAGCTAGTGACAAGTACAGGCATCCTGGGAACCCCACACTTGTGGCTGGTGTCTAAAAATGAGGGTGGTTTAATGTAGGGCCATGACTTTAACTGTGATGTTCAGCCCAATTCCAGCTTGTTGATGTTAGAAGTCATTGCTGCTGGTACTGTAACAAGAACACTATTAATTACACACATGTGAGTATTAGTTCCAATGATTTAAGGCTGCTGTTTTTGAAAATAGGAATAATGTATGAAATGTTCAGCCCCAGAAATTCTGGCAAGTATCACTAGATTGCATATATATAGATATCTATAACACTTTCAGAAAATACAATATTTAATGAATTAATTTCAGAATCATCTCATAGCTGATACCAACCCCAATTTGGAAGAAAGGAAGAATATTACATGGCTTAACAGTAGAAAAGGGAGTGTGGAGCAGTAGGTTAATGTCCCGCTTGTGAAGCCAGTATCCTATATTAGAGTGCCTGTTTTAGTTCAGGCTGCACACCGTCCTCCCCCCCCCCCCCCATTCCAATCTAACATTCCTGCTAATATGCCTAGGAAAGTAGCAAAAGATAACAAGTACTTGGGCACCTACCACCCATGTTGGAGACCAGGATGAAGTTCCTGGCTCCTGGCTTTGTTCTGGCCAGCAGATGGAATCTCTCTCTCTCTTGCCCCTGCTCACTCTATTGTTCTGCCTTTCAAACAAATGCCACAATGTTGGCCCCAATAACATTTTTTAAAAATAGTAGAACTCAAGTCAGAAGGTATTAACAGAATCACTTCTTAAAAATAAAGAATTTTATCTAAGTGCTAGCAAAAGATGTATCATTCTTGGGGCTTTTTTAAAGTTAGTTTCTTAAAAAAAAAAGTGAAATTAATTTGGAGATGCAAGGACTTTGTCTTGACTGTGGAGGAACAGGTTTTTTTTTTTTTTTTTTTTTTTTTTTTTATCCCCTGTGCAAACTGGTGAACTCTTTACTTAGTATAGAGTTGGTCTTCTGTTTATAAAGTTAATTGAAAATGGAACTTAGTGGAGAATGGGACTGGGAATGAGAGAGGGAGGAGGAGGTAGGGGTGGGAGTGTGGGTGGGACAGCGGTATGGTGGGAAGAATATTCCTAAAGTTGTACTTATGAAACGCATGAAGTTTGTATTCCTTAAATAAAAGGTTTCTTTGGAAAAAAATTAGAGAATTTTAGAGGTGGAAAAACTTTTGAGATGTTTTTCTTAACAATTAAAACAGAAGTCCAAAACAGCAGTAAAGGTGATCTCTTACCTCTCTCCATTATATAAGGACTAATTACTTTGAATAGCATTCTGCTGGCAAGGTATGTGTGGACAATCCTAATGTGAGGGTCTATTTTTTTTATGTGTAGTCATTCATTTGTCTATGTTCTAAAAACTATTTGTTCCCCTTTGGCTATAAAATACTATTCACACAAACTAAGCAGGAATTAATAGGCTGAGGTCTGGCCACATTATCTTTGGTTATCACACTAAGTGGCAACTACAGATTAAAGTCAGCAATTCTTATTGCTTCTCCCCAGTCCCATCTGACAGATGTCCCCTGCCCCCTCTCCACCCCAACTTCATGGGGTACAGCTATGTTTTCCCAGGAATTGACTTGTATCACAAAAGTTTATGGTAATTTTCAAAGAATCCAATCCTAAATTATGTAATGTTATGTTTGATTAAGAGTACTAATCTATGAACATATAAAATACATGGATTAGTCTCCAATTGTGTGGCATGCTTAATTTATTTACACACGTTTTTACCAGCATCAGAAGAAAAAGGTCATTTTAAGCTTCGAAGGGATACTCTACCTGACAAGTACTTCACTTTTGCTATTAAGAAGACAGCCTGCAGAAGACCTGGCACAGTTCTTACGATAGTCTCCAAGACTGAGGTAAAACGTCTGAGAAGTGGAGAAAGAGGTTGCCCAGGACTTGCAGGCTAAACAAAAGAAATCAGTGCATCACTTTCTAAGCTTTGCAACAGTATTTTGCTAAAAATAAACATATGCTAACTTTAGTTTGACTAGTGAAAGTACCTATTTTGCTCAGTTTGTCCCCTATTACATTTATTTCACAGTTCCTTTACCATGACCAGACAAGTACCAACTAAGTTGTTTCCCTCCGATGTGTGGTCAGACTAGGCAAATAATGGTTTTCCTTCAGCAATTTTATTATGAAACTGTTACACAATTACTGGCTTGATAACATAAAAAGAACCTCTCTCTTCAAAAAACTTTATTAAAATAACTTATCTGTTCACAGGAAAGATCACTGAGAAGTAGAATTTCTTGCTGGAATTGATAGTCAAAGCAATTGGTGCTCAAATTCTAGACTTTCCTGTGATTTACTAAATTCAGTTATTTTAACTACTCCCCAGAGCACCTATAAAGTCAGCCTTTAAAGATTTTAGATTTATTTTCTAGTAGAAATCAGAAGGTAGAACAAAAACATGTACTACACTAAATGTCTCATACTTTCACATTTCCCCCACTTTTCTATCTGGCCTATTGTATACCTTCAAACATTTCTCTACCTCTGTTAACTAACTAAAACAGTACTAGAATATGGCTCAAGCCTTCAATTTTTCATATTTTTATAATAGCTGTCTACCCAACCAACTTTTTTTCAAAGGTCATCCGGATATTAGGATTTAAATAGCACATGTTCATCCCCTTTGTTTGGCCTTGTGGATGCTGCATCCCTTATATGAAGGATGATCCTCTCTATCCCCCCAACTTCACCTGACACATACAGAGGGAGAGGGAGAAGGATAAAGAGAGAATCTCTTCTATCTGCTTTCAAAAACTGGTTCATTGGTTCAGTCCCAAAATTCTGGCAACAACCAGAGTTGGGCCAGGCTGAAGCCAGGAATCTGGAATTTCATTTGGATTTCCTGTTGCCAGGAACTCAATTACTGAGTCATCATGCTTTCCAAGGAGCATTAGCAGGAAGACAGATCAGAAGAGGGGCAGCAAGGATTTGAACTGACACTACGATGTGGGGTGCAGGAGTTCCAGGTGGTGGCTTAACCTGCTGCACCACAAGCCTGCCTCCACATACAGATTCTTAATCAGACTGTATCCTCTTACAGAAAATCACTTCTGCAAGGAGCCACTGTCGATGGCAAGAAATTGCCACATCTCCGTATCTATTTTGAGACATAAAAACACGTGTACCCAAAAACATACTCAAAATATGACTACTGTAGCTTAGAATACTTCAGCTTCTTTCAATCTCTGCAGCACTTACAATCGATATAGTAAAATTCAGCATTATATGCTATCTCTTCGTCATAATAAGTTTTGCTTCTTTTTTAGGACTAAGTGTCTTGAAAGTCAGGATTTTATATTTCTTTGCACAATGTTACAGTAAAATCTTTAGATATGTGTTTTTCCAGCATAACCAAAAATAGGCAAAGTATAAATGATATGCTGAGAAAGTTCCTTGCTGTTCGCTAAGAATTACCAAGACCAGTCACCACTTTAACTTTACTTTCAGATGCAATCCCAGAAAAAAACAGAAGCACACAGACAACACTTAAGACAACACACATCTGATTAAAATTCAAAACAAAACTCTATCTAAAAGGGACAAGGAAGTTGGGAGACAATTCTGCCTTTCTGGTACTTTCCTCATAAAAACAGCAGTGTAAATGCTGCTTAGGTTCTATCACAGACAAAGATTTTATTAGAGGAAAAAATATGATGTCTAGTCGGACTGGAGACTCAACTACCTCTTCAGACATTAATTTTTTGTTCCACCTAAAATTTATTCTCAGTCCTGCTGCCAGAGAAATCCTTTAAACTGCTGGATCATGCTGGCACCAAATTAAAGCCAGCAGATGTAAGAGCAATGGCCAGGGCCCTTCCTGGTCTGGTCTCTTGTGTGGACTTCATCTCTGACCATGCTCCTCTACCTTCCTCCATATGTGCCCTACTTCTTTCCTTGTATCTCTTTTAACTTCTGTAACAAATGCTCCCTTTGTCTGAAACATCCTATTTTTAGATAACCCTTCAAGTCTTCCTTCAATGTCACTTTCTTAATAAGGTCTTCCTGACCACCTTATCTAAAATCACCACTGCTTCTACCTTGCTCAACTCTTTTCTTTTCTCCTCTGTGATATATGACATAATTAACCCCATTACATTATCTGATTCCTCTTGCTGGAATACATGCCTTGGGGCAAGGGTTGTTGCTTGTCTCCCACAAGTCATTTCCTCAACTCTAAGCGGAGTGCAGGGTACTCTAGAAACCTATGTAGAATGACTCCTGAATACTGAATTAATACTGAAAAAATGCATTCCAGTCTCCAAATAACTGAAAATGGATCATGACTGAGAGACTGAGATCACTCCTAGGTATGATTCTTCGAGGAGTCAACAAAGTTATGAAAACCTGGAAAAGGATATGGTAATAAAATCAGGGTGAGTTCCCTAAGGGAAGGTCATTTCGCTGTTAATGCAATCACTGAGGCTGTAGAGCAGGGAGAATGCTGAGAACTTAGCTTTTGGTAATGAATGATCTCTTGTGCCCCTGCTGACTCCCCTGTGTTGAAAAGTGAGCTCAGTGGTGCCAGCACTAGGCTAACAATGCGGTTAAAACACTGACTGTGATGCTCGACTCCACTATCAGAGTGCTGACTTGAGTCCCGGCTACCCTGATTCCGATCCAGTTTTCTGCTGATTCAGTTTTTCTGCAGAGGATGATGGCCCTTTGACCTGGCCACCCATGTGAGAAACCAGGATGTAATCAGCCTTGCCTAGCCCCAGCTGCCTAGCCCCAGCTATTGTAGCCACTTGGGAAGAGAACAAGTGAATGGAAAGATTGATCTGTTTCTCTCTCTCTCTCTCTCTCTCTCTCTCTCTCTCTCTCTCTCTCTCTCTCTCTCTCACACACACACACACACACACACACACACACTGTGCCTTTCAAATAAATAAATAAATGCTTAAAAAATAAGTTGTTCCAAACATGCAATTGTTCAGGTAAACATGAAAATGAATTTCCAAAATCTGAAGATCTATTTTAGAAATGAGAAATGTTCCTTGCTGACTAAGGAACTGGACTTGCTGTCGTTCCAGGGAGCAGAAGGACCAGCAAAGAGCATCCCCTCCTTTTTCTTAACACAGAGTTTGACTTAACATAGGACATCTAGTCTAATAATTATAGTTACATACTAAGAACTTCATTTCTGAGTATGTCCAAAGATTGGATGGGCACTTGATGGTGACGTTTCAGAGTAGAATAAAAAATTAATAGTTCTTCTAAACTAATGATTTTAAGAATTACAAATAAGTATTTACAACCCAATTCTTATATTATATAGCAATCAATACTATAAATACTCTGATTAAAAACTATCTCAAATAAGAGATAACAAAATTACCATTACATGTCAATACAGTCTAACATGTTAAAGATAACTTACTAGTACTTTCTGAAAAAAATCATAAATGCATCCTTAAAAGTAAGTCCTAGAATTGCTTACCTGCATTGGACAGAAATTCAGATATTCTGTAATAATTTCTAGCAAGAAATCAGGATTTAGCTTCTCAAAATACTGTATGCCAAGAGGTAGATCTTCTAAGTGTGACAAATGAGTGTCTAGGACATCATTTAACAAATCTATAACCTCTTCTTGGCGTTTATTTTTCTTCATTGCAAGAACTGCATGTAAATAGGTTAATTCCTGGAAAATAAGTCATTTTCAGAAATTATTCCATTCAATTACAAAGCCATTTATTTTTATTTAGACTTTAAATGTACATCAAGTGCTATTTACCTGCAACTATTTGTACAAACTTAAGTATTAAGTTAGATGGACTTGTACAGATATACTATATGTGGCTTAATAACTGCAATCACACGGTATAACCAGTGTACGCTTGTCCTTCAAAGAAAATCAATTCAAATGCCATATTTTATAAATAATAGCTAGGATCTATGAACTGATAAAAGAAAATACTATACCGCAGATTTTTCAATGGACTGCTGAATTTCACTCAGGAATTCTAGCTGCTGATCTGCATCCTCCAATTCTCCTTCTATTAATTGACATCGGATACATCCTAAAACAAAATAGGACAAAAATAGTTAAAGCTTACCCCAATTCAGTCACGTACACTCCAAACATGAACATTAATAAGATAGCTGTTTCCTCCACTATAATACATTAAAGTTTCAGATTAGAAAAATATAAAACAAAAAACAGAGTGAAAGCAAAGAAAATGGACAGCTTTGGGGCTACATAGGATGATTTACTATAGAATTTGTAATTTATAAGAGCTATTGTAATAAAAATGTATCATCTCAAGATGTTTATGAAATAAATCATTTTAAAGATACATGCTTTTATTCTGTTGTGGGGTTTAATTTTTGAAATCCATAAATATGCTTTTTTCTTTAATGACAAACATTTGAAGCAATCATAACTTGAGTTTACATTAAGAACATTTATAGAAACACCATACCAGTCAGTGCAGGGACACTAGTTTCGTCAAGCGTTATGGCTGTCTTATACCACTTTGATGCCTCTTTAACTTTTCCTTGTAAGATCATTTGGTATCCAAGTTCGGCAGCAAACTTTGATTGCTGAGGGTTTAATCTGAAAGCCCTTTCTAGTAATGTCTGAGTTTTCTGAAGAATGGGTTGACTACGTCCACACTAAAAAGAAAAAAAAATCAAGTTAAAGTAGAAAGCAAACACTTCCATTTTTTCCTAAATATACCTTCTACTTCACAATACTGAACAAAAAGGAATAAAAGTGTAAAATTTATAGAAAAGTAAAACATTAACTAGATGATTCATTAAGAAGTTTATACTGTATCTAAATTGATATGTCCTAAAGAATAGTGCTTTTATCAAACAGGTATCTTGGGGGCAAGTGTTGTGGGCGCTGGTTCAAATCCTGGATGCTCCACTAGTGATCCAGTTCCCTGCTAAGATGCCTGGGAAAACAGCAGAGGATGGCCCAAGTGCATGGGTCTCTGCATCCATGTGGGAGACCAGGAAGGAGTCTGGCTACTGGCTTAGGCCTGACTCAGCTCCAGCCATTGTAGCCATTTGGGGAGTGAATCAGCAGATGGAATTTCTTTGTCACTGCCCCCCTCTCTCTAATGTTGCCTTTCAAATAAACTAAGTTTAAAAAAAAAGATATCTTGAAAATTACTTTTTTGAATGATGTTCCAGAAATATTTTATGCACTCCTTTTTCAAATTCTTTCTTGATTGTTTTACAAATTAGAGAAGAAAACCATGATTTTAAGGATATATATGTATATTAATCAAAAGCTAGGGCTGGGACTAGAATACTGGTACAGTGGGTTATGCTGCCACTTACAATGACAGCATCCCATACTGGATTATCAATTTGAGTCCTAGCTACTCCAATTCCAATCCAGCTTCCTGCAAATGCAGCTGAGAAGGTAGCAGAAGATGGTCCAAGTGCTTGAGGTCCTGCCACTCATGTAGGAGACCAGGATGAAGTTCCTGGCTTCCAGCTTCAGCCTGGTCCATACTTGGCTGTTTCAGCTATTTGGTGAGTAAACCAGTGGATGGAAGAACTCTGTCTATCTCTCTCTCTCTATTACTCAGCCTTTCAAATAAATACAATAAATCTTTAGAAACAAAAACAAAAATCTAACAGTAGGGTCTGTTTTCCCCCTAAAGATTTTTGCTACCAGTGAGGGTATTTTAAAAGATATCTTAGAATCTCCTTGGAAACAACATCAAAAATTTCAAGAAATGACAATGTTGTTGGAATAAGTGTTTAATTTTTGAAAAGAACAACTTTTCAGAGAAAAATACTTTTACAAATGTTTGAACAAATTTAAAGAATTTCTGTAAGATTATTAGAAACTAATCAAAATAATGTTCCTGACAATAGTTTAAATTTACCTTAAAATACTATTTTTTAAAAGATTTGATTGATTTATTTGAGAGGCAAAGTTACAGAGAGGGGAAGAAACAGAGAGAAAGGTATTCCATCCTCTGGTTCACTCTCCAAATGGCCACAATGGCTGGAGCCGGGCTTATTCAAAGCCAGGAGCCAGGAGCTTCTTCCAGGTCTCCTGCCTAGGTGCAGGGGCCCAAGCATGTGGGCCATCCTCCACTTCTTTCTCAGGCTATTAGTAGTGAACTGGATTGGAAGTAGAGCAGCCAGGACTAGTCCCAGTGCCAACACAGGATGCTGGTGCTGCAGGTGGAGGCTTTAACCTACTATGCCACAGCACCAGTCCCTAAATACCCTTCTGAATTTCAACGTTTATAATAGTAGTGATTTTTCTTCCTCGATATTTCGCCCAATATGACAATCTTTGTTTTTAAATAAGTAGATTCAGTTTATGTCTTTTAACAATTAGTGTCTTTGATTGCTTTCTTTCAACTTTGTTTGCCATTTTGTTTATGTGAAACTTTTCTCTTTTTTTTTGCTAGTATAATTTTTCAATCCTGTCATTCATTATATTGGTTTTAAGATTCTGCTGTGTTTTTCTATTCCATTTCTGACCATCTTCCTTTTACTGGAAGCTTACAATAAAAGTTTGATACCAATCATTTCCCCCACTAAAGTAGTCTATTACTTATTTTAAAATTTCTTTTGTTCAAATAGTTTTATAAAGCAAAAGCAAAGAACAACTCCAGTCATAAATCCTATGCTTTGATTAAAATAAATAATTTTCTATTTCTTTTTCCTTGAAGACATTTCCCTACCCTTCAATGCCTAACAGGTACCACTTCCTACATGAAGTCTTCCTAATGGCCGCTGACAGCTGGAAACCATATCATCTCTGAACTGCCTTTCTCAATAAGGTACCACGTATTTAGATGTATATCATATTTTCACTCTAGTTATATGCTCTTCAGTGCCTCAGCCCTCTGATTTATTATATGTTTTCTATTACAGGTTGTAGGACTCTGGTTCATAGAAAGCAGTCTTACAGTTCTGCTGAAGGCTATGGTAATTTTATAAAAAAGGTGAGCATTCAGTGGTTCCATGGTATCCAGTGCATTTCCCAAGTTTTCCAGCTTGCTGGTAGCCTAAACAAAAATAATCATTATTAATTTTAAATTATACAAAGAAAAAAGAACATAATACATGCACATATACACTAACAGTATATCTTAATATTTTAAAAAAACTCTGGCTTTGAAAATTCTTCTCTGCCAATGGATTCTTACATTGTAAGGCATATTAAAAGTTACTTTAAAAATCCCAAAGTTAAAAAAAATTCTTGCATTTTAGCATGTTTCATGCATGTTATGAATGAAAACCTTTGCGTGGGTAAAGATACATATAATATTCATTTGGCTGTACTTGCCAGGCTTCCTCCCCAGTAAGTAATTCATGATGCAAATGAGATATGAATTATAACATATTTACAAATACTATTATATGAGATTAGCAATTGAACTGCCTAAACAGACTGACTTAAATTTAAAATATTTTCTATAATGAAAAAATCATTAAGGTACTTAATACAAGTAATTTCAATGTAATTAGATTCTTAAAATGTACTGAATATTTACTCCAACTAAGATTCTTTTACTGTTTACTGACTTCTTATTAGGCACTGTTACATCAACAAATTTAAACACTAAACACAATGTTAACCAGCTACTTGTTAACAGTGCTATTTGCTTCAGGCTGGATTTTGGCTCTCATAATCCAGTATACAGTTAAGATGTTCACTACCATTGAAATAGATGTACCTTTTTATAAAGTACAATGAGATTTTACCCTAAGTTCACATAATTTCTGCAAATTCAATTCATTGTAAAAATACTATGAATGATACTTTTTCATATCCAGTATTGCAAGTTACACTGATCTCAGGTACTATCACAAAAATTTTATACAGAAAGATACACAAAGTATAATTAATGATTTAAGAGATTTTCAAGTGTAATTTTAATGATATTAGGTTTCTGCTTTACTAGTTGATGTAAGAAGCTAACCTCTTCATTAAGATGTATTCCTAGCAGTCAAGTAAAAGCTTCAAGGCTCTACTGTATGACTGCCTGCATGTACACACTTGTGTGTACAGGTTGTACAGGTAACATAAATCATACAACTTACCTTCTCTATATCCCCTTCTCTACACAAGTAGTAAAGAGCCAGCATTCTTAACGCATCCACATTTTGACTATCTTGGATCAGTAGCCTGCAGGAAAACATTCCAGTTTATGTTGAAATCAACTTTGATATTTTCTTTTATTCAAGAACTTCGTTTGCTGGTCTAACTATTCTACTGTTCAAATAAATAAATTTAATTAGTAAATGACTCCTGCATCATGAAAATTGACAACCTATTTACTTAAATTTTAAAAAGGTCTTAGGAATTTATTTTTTAGAGATTTTTTATGAAGGGCAGAACTACAAAGACAGAGGGATAGACACAGAGAGGGATGGAGAGATAGATAATTCCTAGATAATAAAAACAAATTAGTATATAGGAAAATATTCTATTAATAATAAGAACAAAAATCAAAACAAAAAATATAAATTTAGTAAGAAATCTACAAAAGCTATTGAAATTCCTACACAACCTTACTCAAGGACATTTTAAAAAGGAACTGAACAAAAAGGATCATACACTATGTTTCTTAATATGGATAATAGTGTTCATTGAATTATTGATAAAGTTTTTCAAACTTCCCTGAGAAAGTGCTTCTGCCATTTAACTTTTTTAGCTCCTCCTGTAAAGGCTGGAGTGTACTTTACCACTCTTTGATGAGGGACTTGGTTATTTTCCTTATATTGGCCAATGGAACATGACCAGCAGTGGCAGTGTGCCAAGCCTAAATTTCAGAGGTTTTGCATATTTTTGTTTGTTTTCTTGAATCTCTGCTACCAATCACCAAGCGAAAAATTTTTCCAAGTAGCTGCCAGTTTTTTGTTTGTTTGTTTGTTTGTTTGGCTTGAGTGAATGAAAAATACCCCTGGAGATGACCACTACAAGGAGGTGCCATGACTACCACAACTGGATCTGATATTTGAAGCAGAAAATCCCAGCCAAGCCTGGTTGAGATCAACAGACCTTGGATTATCCATACTAACAGGAGGAATGGATGCTTCTTATCACATGCTGAGATTTGTGTTTCTTTTTAAAATGCTTTAGTTTGCTTTAATTGTACATGTTAGCAGAATTTGCATAGTTGCATGACCTATAAACACTAGATTAAAAGTCAGAAGCATGACAAGACCAAATCAGTGTTGTTATTTTACATTAGTCTGGATATTCCCAATGAATATAGTTAAAAAGAGAAAGAAATATGAATTTTTAAAAAGATAAATATTGCCATTGTTTCTGTAACTGTTTATCAATAATAATTGACTGAAATGCCTAGGAACAAAATAAACTCTCAAAACAATGGTTCTCATAGACAAAAGATACAACTGCTTCTGTGATACAAATATTCATTAGAAAAATACCAGTAAATCAAAACAAAGCAATATGGCACTGGTGAATTCAGACACACCAACAGTACAATGTTATTTATGTCTATTTTTTTAAAGATTTATTTTTATTTACTTGAAAGTCAGAGTTACACAGAGAGAAGGAGAGGCAGAGAGAGAGAGAGAGAGAGAGAGAGAGATCTTCCATCCACTGGTTCCCTACCCGATTGGCTGCAAAGGCTGGAGCTGCGCTGATCCAAAGCCAGGAGCTTGACTCTTGAGCTTCCCCCGGGTCTTCCATGTGGGTGCAGGGGCCCAAGGACTTGGGCCATCTTCTACTGCTATCCCAGGCCATAGCGGAGAGCTGGATTGAAAGTGGGATGCCAGCACTGCAGGCAGCGGCTTTACCCACTACGCCACAGCGTCAGCCCCTATGTCTATATTTTTCTAGTCTAGTATCTGTGCATCTATCTATATTGAGTCCTAGAGGTGAGATTCACTTGCACCCAGAGCAGCAGGAATGATGTGAAACAAATGCCAATGCTACACAGACAAGCAGTGATCAAGATCAAGGCAATGATTATACACCACGGAGCTCACTCAAATGAAATAAGTATTTTTAATAACCACTTCTTCTAAATTAGGGAAGAGTTTTCAATAAGAGTAAACAGTTAAATATACATAATACAAACAGAGACAGCAAATACACATGATACAGTGTTGCTGCCTACATGACTCTTTCTACTCCCAGGTATGGGAATGGCCAACTTTACTTCTGGGAGTGGGGAGAGAGATATCAGGAACCCGATGAGTTTCAGAAGACACTTATCTTAGCTCCCATCAAATATCCTTCCCTCCCCAGAATTCAGTGCAGAAGACACAAGGGACAGTTCTGGAGAGAAGGTAATGGTCACTATGTTATCAATGTTTGTCTACCACTTCTGGCAAGCAAGCAAGCAAAAAATAAATACATATATACATACATAGCAAGAGACAGCAATGTTCCTTATATCAGGAATATTCTGTCTAATGCCCAATCACGTCATTATTTATTCCAAGAGCCTCCGATGCCTAGAGTTCCTGGGGGGGGGGGGGGTATATTGACTAAAACTTACTATCCAAGGAAGTCCCCCTCCTCCCAGGTTTACGGATCTGATAAAGACAATAACTATTCCAAGTTCTTTTCTTCCCAACCTGTCCTACTGTGGATTGAGAAAGACAGGGAAGCAGGGAAGGGAAAAAGCAAGGAAGTGAAAAGGGAGCAGGGATGAAAATTTTCTGCTTGACAAGGATGCCCTGATTATTTGCTGGGAACTTCTCTCCTAGCCTTTTAGGGTAGGGGCAGAGCTCAGGCAGAGTCTAACTCAGAGGCATACCCTGAGGAAGATGAGCTAGAGCCAGGGCCCTCAGACATCTCCATTTTCATCCTTTCTGCTAGTCTTAGGAGTTAGTGCCTTCATCCCATTCCTTCACATCTTCTTCTGATAACCTATGAGGGATAGAGTTGATCCAAATGTTCTCTGATAAATCTGCCCCTGCAGCCTGCAGCTTCGGCTCCTCTTCTAGTCCATCTGGGAGTTTCCTCGCCCATGGGGACTGCAGATTTGCCCGTCTGAACTTGAGCTCAAGCTTCCTTGCCATGCTCATATTCTGTTTATTAGAGGTAGACTCTTGTGAACAGCGCACTGCTCAGGCCACAAACTCTTGAGCCAGAGATTCAGGTCCATCTCATACTGTTTCTGTAGCTCCTCAGTCTGGCTCTTTTGATGTTCCTTTAGGCTCTGTGGGAAGTACTGCCCACATCTGACAATCTCTACCATATGTTCCCTCAGAGGTAAGTATTACAGCTACTGACTCAAATATAAATCCTGGTATAACCTGTGACTTTTACTCATGGGTGGCTTCTTGGGCTCCCATGGATTTTCATCTTCTTGGGAAAGCCAGTTTCCTAGAATAGACTTTACTTCTTCCACATTTAATATTTCATTTGGGTTCAGTTCAGTGCCTCCAGGCAACAACAGATTTTGTATTATTTTGGACTAGGGATGCTCTTCTCTGAGTTGAGCAGTTTTTCCTCAAGACTCCTTCTTCTGGAAACGTTGAATATATTTGAACTGCAACTGCCCTGGGAGCTCCTTGACAGGACTTTGGTCAGCTCCCAGATGCTCAGCTCAGGATGCCATTGAGAGAACTGGAAAATAAGTATTCAAGGGCTTCTGGGAGAAGTCCAGATGTTTCTTGCATTTTGATTGCTTTTTTGCATTTTTTAGAAAGTCTTAACATGTTCCTTAGCTTCTTAGACTAATTCTTCAAAAGTATATACTTTTTTTTTAACTTTTATTTAATGAATATAAATTTCCAAAGTACGGCTTATGGATTACAATGGCTTCCCCCCCCATAACGTCCCTCCCACCCGCAACCCTCCCCTTTCCCACTCCCTCTCCCCTTCCATTCACATCAAGATTCATTTTCGATTCTCTTTATATACAGAAGATCAGTTTAGCATACATTAAGTAAAGATTTCAACAGTTTGCTCCCACACAGAAACATAAAGTGAAAAATAGATGATTTTTTAAATGATGATGAAATCAGATCAGACCTATTGTCATGTTTAATCCCAGTGAGAGTCAAGTTGGGAATTGATAATTTCTCTCTTTTTTTTTTTTAACAGAAGATCAGTTTAGTATACATTAAGTAAAGATTTCAACAGTTTGCCCCCCCATAGAAACACAAAGTGAAATATACTGTTTGAGTACTCGTTATAGCATTAAATCTCAATGTATAGCACATTAAGGACAGAGATCCTACATGAGGAGTAAGTGCACAGTGACTCCTGTTGTTGACTTTCCAAATTGACACTCCTGTTTATGGCATCAGTAATCTCCCTATGCTCCAGTCATGAGTTTCCAAGGCTATGGAAGCCTTTTGAGTTCTCCGACTCTTATCTTGTTTAGACAAGGTCATAGTCAAAGTGGAGGTTCTCTCCTTCCTTCAGAGAAAGGTACCTCCTTCTTTGAAGACCTGTTCTTTCCACTGGGATCTCACTCACAGAGATCTTTCATTTTCATTTAGGTGTTTTTTTTTTTTTTTTTTTTTTTTTTTTTTTTTTTTTTTTGCCAGAGTGTCTTGGCTTTCCATGCCTGAAATACAAAGTATTGTACTTTTTCAATTTACAAGAAATTTCTAACCATTTAAGTTCGTACATCTTCCCAGAAAAACCTTTAAAAGCCACCTTTTCCCTTTCCAGATATGACTACTGGGTTATTTCAAAGCGCTAGCCTTCATTCTTCAGCTGCTTAGAAGACTTCAGAACTTAGATTGGTTGTACCATGCTTTGGGAACTACTTTAAAGTGACTGCCTCATTCTCAGGAATCTACTATGCACTACTCCATCAGCTTCCTGGCTTCTGGTGAAGTCTCCAGTCATCTGTTCCAATGAGAATGCTCTTTTCCAGAGAATGCATGAGGCAAACAGTAGTTACTCTTGACAGGCAAGAAGAAATGCCAAGGAAATGCCATAGCACCAGTCAAATTTAGGAGGAAAAGTTGATAGGGTACCTTCTCACCACTGATGAGAAGGCAGAGCTGAAAATTTTATTTAATTAGACTCAGTTTCCTGAGTATTTTGCAAGAGTTGAAGGAATCAGAAATCTTTTCATAGGGTGGACTTTTGGCCAAGTGGTTAAGATGCTGATTAAAATGTCTGTGTCTTATATTAACGTGCCTGGGTTAGATATCTGGCTCAAGCTCCTGACTCCAGCTTCCTGCTAATGCAAACTTTAGGAGGCAGCAGTGATGGCTCAGGTGATTGGGTTGCCGCTGCCAATGTGAGAGACTTGGATGGAGTTTCCAGCTCCTGTCTTCAGTTCAGCCTCAATCTGGCCATTGTGGGTAGTTCATCAGAGATTGGGAGCAAAAGTTCTATGTCTGTCTGTGCCTCTCCAATAAATAAATAAAATTTTAAAAATCCATTTATAATTCATGTAACTGTAAACCTGAAGCACAAGCTTGGTTTCAGAATCACTAAATAAAAGGCAGAAAGAATGACTGGAAAGATATATGGTTCTTATATACCAAATAGCTGATATAATAATGCATAATGCTCAGTTTTAGATTAAAACCCTTTTCCCCAAGTAATCTATAGATTTGATGCAATTCAAACCAAATTCTTAGAAGGTTTCTTTTCTTTTTTTTTTTTTTTTTGGACAGGCAGAGTGGACAGTGAGAGAGAGAGACAGAGAGAAAGGTCTTCCTTTGCCGTTGGTTCACCCCCAAGTGGCCGCAGCAGCCGGTGTGCTGCGCTGATCCAAAGCCAGGAGCCAGGTGCTTCTCCTGGTCTCCCATGGGGTGCAGGGCCTAAGTACTTGGGCCATCCTCCACTGCACTCCCTGGCCACAGCAGAGAGCTGGCCTGGAAAAGGGGCAACCGGGACAGAATCCATTGCCCCGACCGGGACTAGAACCTGGGGTGCTGGCGCCGCAGGTGGAGTATTAGCCTAGTGAGCCGCAGCGCTGGCCAGAGGTTTATTTTTTTAAACTTGAGAAGTATATTCTCATGATCAATGACTAAAGAAGAGCCAGACAACAATCAAAAGAGAAACAAGATATCAAAGCTCACAAGAAATTTAGAAATAAGCCTAGTTTTTTTTTAAAAAAATATGTAAGACAAGTGGATATACAAAAGAAAAGTAACATTTAGCATGTAAAAAGATGCTCATTCTCAATACAATCAAAGAAAGTAAAACAAAACAAGGTATCTTATCAAATTGTTTAAAAAACAAAAATTGCATACTGAAAATAGCCAGAATTGATGTTGATGGGGGAGGGGCATTCAATAAGCAATTAGTGGCAGTAGAAATTAGTGTAACTTCGAAGAGAGCAATTTCGTAGTATCTATCAGAATTTTGAGTGTGTACAACTGAAGCCATGAATCTGTCTCAACAAATCCATTCTCTTATTTCCCTGGTCACATAGCTGGCCCATATCACAGCCAGCTCTGCAGTTAGATGTAGTCAATGTGAGGTAAATAATGTATGCCACTTCTTCTTAGACCAGGATTTTAGGAAAAGTGGAATGTCTCCTCCATATTTTCTTCTGCCTTCTACTATCTGAATCCCAATGCCATTATGGGTCTTAGGAGATGGCAAAATTGCAAGATAAAGGACTTATGGCCCTTAACAATAGTGTGAAGGAAAGCTGCCTGATCCATTCTTAACACTCACTCAAAACATGAAGTGGGGGGATGAGGGATGCCATTATATTGAACCATGATACAGCTACGCTTACTTTTATAGCAGTATAGCCTATCCCAACAAATACTGATGCTGAGTCTTTGACTCAGCAATCCTTCCTTTAGGAAAATTTCCTCCATAAGTACTCCTAGGTGTCTACAGAGGTGTGTGTGTCTGTGTGAGTTCACTGTAATATAATGAACAGTGAAAAATTGGAAATACTGTAAATGTACAAGAATGAGGAAAATCAAATAAACTGCTTGCATGTTTGCCTTACAGAATGCTACACAGTTGTTTAACAATAATTGTGGTAAGGAAAAACTATAACTGCTCTTGTTACAGATTACATGCACATTTAGAAAATTCAAAAGAATAAATAAGGATTGAAAAAAACTCCTGGAATTAGTAAATGATTATAGCAAGACTGTTGGATACAAGTTTAATGTAAAACACCAATTGTTTTGCTCTATTTTAGCACTTAAGTACATTTGAAATGAAAAGCACAATATCATTTAGATTAGTAACCCCTAAAATACTTAGGGATAAATCTAAGAAAATACGTATAAGATATATGTGAGGAAAACTTTTAAAACTCTGAAAAAGAAATTGAAGAAAAACTAAATAAATGGAGAAATACTTTAAGTGGTGGGCAAGAAGATAATATTATCAAAATATTAGTCCTCTCCTTTTGGGGACTGTGATGGTAGCAAGGTCCAGGCTGAGGACGTCAGATTTCAAGTTCCCCACCCACTCCTTCAACTTCTCAATAAAGCACTTTGATCTCAAAAAAAAAAAAAAAAAGTAGTGAAGAACAAAGTCAGACAACTTACATTACTTGACCTGAAGACTTACCATACACTACAGTAATTTAGATAGTGTGGTATTGGTTAAAAAAAAAAAAAAAAGTCAAATGGATCAATGGCATAGGAATAGGAGAGCCCAGAAATGGACCAACATAAAAACATAAATACGTTCAACTGATCTTTGACAAAGTAGTGAAGGTAATATAATGTGAAAAACATGGTCTTAACAAATGGTGCTGACATAATTGGATGCTCACATGCAAAAAGTGGATCTAGACACAGACCTTACACCTTTCACAGAAGTTAACTCAAAATGGATTACAGACCTAACAGAAAACTATAAAATTCCTGGACGATAACAGAAGAGAAAATCTGGATGACCTAGGGTTTGACAATAGTTTTTCAGATATCACACAAAAGGCAGGACGCATGAAAGAAAGACTTCGTAAACTGGACTTAATTTAAAATTAGAAACTCCAGCTCTATGAAAGACAGTGTCAAAAGAGAACAAGACAAGATAGATCTATCTGACAAAGAACTGTTATCCAAAATATATAAAGAGCTCTTTAAACTCAACAATAAGAAAACAACTGATTAAGAAATGGGCCAAAGATGTCAACAGACACCTCAACAATCCTAAGAAATGAAAAGATGCTCCATATTATACATTTTCAGGGAAATAAAAATGATAGGAATATTGAGAAAACACTGTATCTTTATTAGAATAGCCCAAATCCAGACTACCAGCAACACCAAATGCTGGTGAGGATATGGGCCAACAGAAACTCCCATTGCTGGTGGGAGCACAAGTTCAGCCACTTTGGAAGATAGCTTAACAATTTCTTACAAAGCTAAATATACTGTTACCATACAATGCACCAACCATGCTCCTTGGTATTTAACTCAAAGGAGCTGAAGCTTATGTTTATTTAAAAAGCAGCACATGGATATTTTTAGAAGCTTTATTCACATGTTGAAACCTGAAAGCAACCAAAAATGTCTTTCACTAAGTAAATAGATAAGTACACTCAGGCAATGGAATAGTATTCAGTATTAAAAAGAAATGAGCTATCAAGTCATAGAAAGCCATGGGAGGAAATCTAATTGCATATTGCTAAATCAATGAGGCCAATCTGAAAGGGCTGCATATGGTACCACCCTGTATTATTCGATATTCTAGAAAAGGCAAAATCATATAGTCAATAAAACAATCAGTGGTTGGAAGAGCCTGGGGGGATGAAAGGGATGAAAAGGGCAAACAAAGAATGTTTAGGGTGGTGAAACTACCCTATAATGCAGATACATGGCATTATGCATTGTCCAAACTCATAGAATGTACGCCAAGGGTAAAGCCTAATGTAAACTATGGTCTTGGGGTTATTACAGATGTGTAACAAATGTACCCCTGTATTGGGGATGTTGATAAGGGGGGGAGGCTACTGTGCATGGAAGCAAGGAGTATATGGGAAATCTCTGCAGTTTTCTCAGTTTTGCTATGAAACTACAATTGCTTAAAAATGAAGTCTTTTAAAAAATTAAACATAACTGTTTAAGTGTATGTAAAATGATATCAGTGAAATACTCAGTTAAGTAAAAAAATTTTAATTATATAATATCTATTTTTAATTTTAACCCCTTCAAAATGTATACTTCTTTATGCATTATACAAACACCACACACATTGCCTAGAAAAAAAAAGTTACTACAGCCATAGTCTGGCCTCTAAATATCACTTCCCACTAAAGGAGATTAGATTACCCTGGATAAATGGCTGATACCTACTTGGGGCAGTACAGACACAAAATGAGCCAGGTATAGCTTATCATAACAAATAGCAAGATAACTATCAAAGACTACTAGGATCATGTCAAATGGACTTAAGAACTAATACAAAGAAACTTCTAATGGCCAAAGATAAGACAATTTTAACAATTATAATAACTGAAATTGCTTTAAGTGCTCAAGTTTTGATTAAGTCATAAAATCAAAGAAACACATACCATTAATACCACTGAAGGATGCTAGTAAACCTTTTTTTTTTTTTTTTTTTTTTTTTTGATAGAGTTAGACAGTGAGAGAGAGAGACAGAGAGAAAGGTCTTCCTTCCGTTGGTTCACCCCCCAAATGGCAGCTATGGCCAGCCAATCCGAAGCCAGGAGCCAGGTGCTTCCTCCTGGTCTCCCATGCAGGTGCAGGGGCCCAAGCACCTGGGCCATCCTCCACTGCCTTCCCCGGGCCACAGCAGAGGAAGAGGAGCAACCGGGACTAGAACCCGGCGCCCATATGGGAAGCCACTGCTGCAGGCGGGGGATTAACCAAGTGAGCCACAGCGTGCCCCCCCCCCCTTTTTTTTAAACTCAAAAATAAAAGACTGAAGTTTTTATTGGACTTTTTGTTCTTTTTTTTAAATATTTATTTATTTGTTTGTTTACTTATTTATTTGAAGGCAGAATCACAGAGAGAGAAGGAGACTGAGAGAGAGAGAGATCTTCTATCTGCTAGTTCACTCCCCAAAAGGTTGCAACAATTAGGGCTGGGCCAGGCAGAAGCAAGGAATCAGTAGACTCCCTTGGGTCTCCTAAGTTGGTACAGGGGCCAAAGGACTTGGGCCATCCTCTGCTGCTTCCCCAGGCACATTAGCAGGGAGCTGGATCAAATTTGGAGCAGCTGGGACTTCAACCCACACTCATATGGCATGTCGGCACTGCAGGCCCTGGTTTAACTTAGTGTACCAGAGCGCTGGCCCCAATGTGGGTTTCTTAACCAGCATCTTAACCACTTAGTCAAACACTAATACTTTTAAGTTATTAAATGTGATAATGATATTCTCATTACACCTCAAAAAAGATTTATTCTATTTTTGTAATATTAATATTTCTATGAAAAAATATAGAATATTGAAAATTAAAGGAGGAAGGCATATAGAGGTTTGTCCATGTTACAGGGAATAGAAAAAGGATGCTTCATGATGCTACCCTGTCTGCTTTTATGTGTCTGGAATTCATACAATTAAAAGGTTAGGTTACTTTGGGAGGCAAGAAGGAAAAGCTGAAGCAATAATCTATTTTATTTCCTATGCAAATGTAGAAACTATAAAAATGGAAAGCTGTTAATGAAAAATCTTAACAGAAATTATAGAAGATGTTAACAAAGATGCTGCTATGATATTAGGCCCTAAGATGGCCATTAATATTTTGTCAGACATGGATAAAGCTGAGAAATCTTGCCAGTCATTTTACCATGAAGATGTGATGATTAGAAAGCTTAATGCAAACTGAAGTGAAGCTGACTTCCCATGCAGTTTATGCTTCACCTGTTTCTTTTTTAAAACTATTTTTTGAAATACAGTATACATACCAAGAAATGCACATAAGTATACAGATAAATGCATTTTTGTCTTCTGATCACAATCATAACCAACACTCCAATTAAGAACAAAACATTACTAGTACACCAAAATGCCTCACTAATCTCCCTCTCTCCATTTCTTGTTTTATTCAATGTAGGAAACATGAGCATATTGTCATTTGCATGGTATATTTCAGTGATGCAATATTTTTAACTACATACCAAATTATATGACACCCTCTCAGTTTTAAACTCAATACTACCACAACTCAGAGAAAACTTGGTATTTGTCTTTTTGGGTTAGGCTTATTTGATTTAGCTTAATGATCTCCAGTTGCATGCATTTTATTGCAAATGTCAGGATTTCACTCTTTTTTAAGTATAAATAATATTCTATTGCATACATATATCACATTTTCTTATCTAATCATCAGTCAATGGTTCACTTGTATCTTGAAAGGATCGTACCTAATATTTACATTACCAGCTCTATTTCACTATTTATGAAACTTACTTCTTGGTTTTTTAGTGTTCTTTAAGTGACTTGAACTCATTTATCAGTCAGAAAGTATTGATTGATGACTCTAAGAAATTTATTATCAATCAGTATGATGGTTTTAAATGGCATCTGTGTTTGTTAAAAAATACTTCTCTCCAGAACACCATATTCAGACATCCAACTCATACATTCTTTGTTACACTTATTTCTTTTTTTTTGGACAGACAGAGTTAGACAGTAAGAGGAAAGAGACAGGGAGAAAGGTCTTCCTTTTTCCGTTGGTTCACCCCCCAAGTGGCTGCTATAGCCGGCGCACTTTGGCTGGCGCGTTGCGCTGATCCAAAGCCAGGAGCCAGGTGTTTTCTCCTGGTCTCCCATGTGGGTGCAGGGACCAAGGACCTGGGCCATCCTCCACTGCCCTCCCGGGCCACAGCAGAGAGCTGGACAGGAAGAGGAGCAACTGGGACACAATCCAGTGCCCCGACCAGGACTAGAACCCGGGTAACAGCACCGCAGGCGGAGGATTAACCTAGTGAGCCGCGGCACCGGCCTGTTAAACTTATTTCTAAACCTCAAAATTATTATGTCTAAAACTGAACTTTTTTTAAAAAAGATTTATTTATTTATTTGAAAGGCAGAGTTACAGAGAGGCAGAGGAAGACAGAGAAAATTCTTCCATCTACCAGTTCATTTCCAAGTTGGCTGCAATGGCTGGAGCTGGGCTGATCTGATGCCAGGAGCCAGAAGCTTCTTCCAGGTCTCCCACGGGGGTGCAGGGGCCCAAGGACTTGGGTCATCTTCCACTGCTTTCCCAGGCCATAATAGAGAGCTGATCAGAGGTGCAGCAGCCAGGACTGAAACTGGCGCCTACATGGGATTCCAGCACTTCATGTGGCAGCCTGACCCACCACGTCATAGTGCCGGCCCCCAAAAGTGAATTCCTGACCTGCTCCCCTGGACCTTCAGCTCCTGTGGTCTCCCTGGGCCACTAAGAGAGAATTCTAACAATTTATTATTGTTCTTATTTCAGTTGTTCAGGCCAAAAACCTGGGAATTATCCTCAGCTACTCTTTCTTTCATCTTTCTAGTCAAAATACATTAAGATTCCCATCACTTCTCAAAGCACTTCCTCCACAACCAACTATCTGGGTGCCTGCCACTGGCACTTCTCTTAGATGATGGCAGTGGTTGACAAGATGATCTCCCTGCTTCTGCTCTTGCCCCTTCCCCACTCAATTCTCTACATAAAAAAGTAACTCTGTAAGTCTGTATTTCAGATTGTGGCACTCCTTTGGTCAAACTCTCCAATGACTTCGCACTTCAGAAGAAAATCTATCAACACTGGGGCTAGTGGTGTTTGCTTAAAAGAACATCTGCCCTAGGGACTGGTGCTAGATGTAATGGGTTAAGCCACCGCCTGTAATGCCGATATCCCATGGGGGCAGCAATTCAAGTCCCTGCTGCTCCATTTCTGATCCAGTTCCTTGGTAATGCACCTGGGAAAGCAGTGGAAGATGGCCCAAGTGCTTTGGTCCCTGCACCCACTTAGGAGACCCACAAGAAGCTCCTGGCTTCGGCATAGCCCAGCCCTGGCCATTACCACCATTTTGGGAGTGAACCAGCAAATGGAAGAATTTTCCCTCTCTCTTCTCTCTTTCTCTCTCTCTCTCTCTGAAACAAATAAATAAAATGTTTTAAAAAAAACTGAACTAAAAAAAGAATGTCCTAGAAAATGTACCCATATACTTATGTAAACCAATAAATTTAGTTTTTAAAGCAATATAACTTTGTTTCCTCAATTCTAGGCTATTTGGAAAAATCAGTTTCTATTTTGATTTTTTTAAAAACTTGTAACAAAAAAATTTCCATTTTTCTCAAAGTTAACATGAGGATAAATTTTTTTTTTTTTTTTTTTTTACTTGACCTTTGTGCTGTTTCAACTGTCAGGTCCCAATCCTGCAATGCTAGTTGTAGCTTCATTTTCTTTATGAAAGCGGGAAGGAAACTCGGAAAGTTCACAATTATCTGGTTCACAGTCTCCAGGGCACTTGAATACTTCTGACGCATCTCAAGGCACTGGGCCTAATGGGAGGAAACAAAAAGTTGCATCAAAATTGTGATCTTATATATTAAGGTTCTCACAGTCAGAGTATGTGGAATATTAGCTTTAATATTCCATGAATGTTCCACTAAAAAACAGTTATCACTTTTATTATGAGAAAAAACACAGTAAGTTTTAATATCTTCCAAAAGAATCACAAGACAATCAAATGATGTTTCTTTTTAAAATAGAAAAATCATCTTTCTGGAATAAAACATTGTCAGTTTATTTTCAAGTAGCATCTAAAACTTGGAAGATTTTAGAGATACTGCATGTATTTAAAAATTATTTTCAAGTTACAAGAAGATACAAGTCAAAGAACAAGCAAAGTAAGTTCAAACTACTCCCTCTGTCTCAACATTTTCACGTCTAGGAATTATTTTAAGGAAATAATTGGAGAAATCACAAAGAAGCATATAGATAATGCTGCAGCATTGTTTATATGTAATAGAAAATAACCCGAAATGTCCACAGAATAGCTAAATTATAGCAAATTTATTTAATAAAATTTTAGTCACTCTAAGTAACTATGTAAATGTACAGAACAATTTTTACTGACATACTGGTAAGTCATATGTAAGGACTTAACTGGCTATTTTGAGTGATGATTCAGATATTACTATATTTTCTTAATTATATTTACAATTTCAACGTATTTCTTTCATATTCAGAAAAAAGTGAAATTTAGTTCATTAAAATAGATAATGAAGCACATTTATCATATATTAAGGATTTTTTTTAAATTAGCTTTTAGATTTTCTTCAGAAATAAGTTAATACTGGTATAGCTCAGGTAAAAAAAATAAGTATTAGGGCTGGCACAGCTGCCACCTGCGACCCCAGCATCCCACATGGGTGCTGGCTCAAGTCCTGGCCGTTCCACTTCCGATTCAGCTCCCTGCTGATGCTCCTGGGAAAGCAGCAGTGAATGGCCCAAGTACCTGGCCCCCTGCATCCAGCTGGGAGACCTGGAAGAAGCTCCTGGCTCCTGGCTTCAGCCTGGCCTAGCCCTTGCTGTTACAGCCATTTGGGGAGTGAACAAGTGGATGGAAGATTTCTCTGTCTCTTCCTCTCTCTGTCTAACTCCACCTTTCAAATGAATAAATAAATCTTTTTTAAACAATGAGTACTAGGTCTCAAAAAATCTAGAGTAAAACTGAAACACATATCTGAACTCAGTTTAAGATTATATTCTCAGATAATTAAAAGTATAAGAAACACACAAAGATGCTACAATGTTAAAATGTTAGTATTTAAGCTTTTAAATCATTGACAATAATAGAAGAGATTATAGATAATTTTTTAATATTATATTCTCCCTGGAATCTATCTAAACAACAGATACTGAAAATAACAAAATCATACCACAAAGAACTCTACCATTCCTTAGACTGTCACCACCCACACAAATGCTAAGTATTGTATTAAATTAAATTTGCTGTGTACAGAAGCTCCATAGCTTACAATGATAACTTTAAGCTGGAAATGCATTTAATACAAACAACTTCCTAGATATCACAGCTTAGCAACAGAATGCACTGGGAAGGATCATCTGTTTTCTCACATGATCCCAAAGTGGACTGACAACTGGCTGGCAGCACGGAAGTGTGTGATACTGCAAATTGCCAGCCCAAGAAAAAAAATCTAAATTTAAAATTCAATGTATGGCTTCTACTGAAAGCACATAAATTTTGCACCATTGTAAAGTCAAAAAGATCCTAAAATGAAGCATTGTAAATTGGAGATAGTCTTTTCACCCACAAATGATTTTTAATGACTGCTAATTGCATATCCTTCATGGTATATGCCAGTTACTTCTCTGCTTGAAGCTTTTCATTGGCTGCCTGTTTATCTGAATCAAAATAAAAGTCAGCGCTCAGCCCTCTGCCTCTCTGCTGAGCCGCCAGCCTGGTCTGGCCAGGTGTACTCTCTCTACTCAACCATGTAACCTCACACCCCCCCCAAGTCCGAGTGACTGCGCACTATCTCTCAGGTCCTGTCTGGAGAGGTGCCCATCCATCCTTATGGATGTCCCTTCCCTAATAAACCTTGCTATTTTACCTCCCACTACTCTCTGTCTCACGTCGGAATTCTTTCTTGCACGAAGTCAAGAACCCTGCAATTTCACCGGTAACATTTTTGGCGACCACGGAGGGACTTTGAGAAGACATCGGAGGCTTTCGGGCAAGATGGCGGAATAGGAAGGGAGCACACTGATAGTCCGGGGAGAGATAGTTTAATAAAAGTGGAGATACTGCAGGTTCAAGGAAGAGTAGGGGAGGAAACAGCAGAAAAAACTCTTCCGGAACGCGTGATTCACAGCGGACCTGCGTGGAGAGCGTGGGAGCCCACAGTTCGGGACACCAGCAGCAGACTCAACACACCAGCGCTGGAACGCGAGGTGAGCCGAACCTCAATAGCCCGAGACACCGGCAGGCAAGCGGAGAGAGGAGACTAGAGGGAACGACCCCCCCCGGGGGGGGAGTTCACCAGGCTAACTGGAAGAGAGAGAGAGAGAGAGAGAAAAAAAAAGGTGACTGGTACGGACACAGGTTTCTCTCTCTCCGCTCACCTCTCAAGGGCGAGCAAGACAAAAAGCAGGCGCCATCTTGGACATACGTCATAAGCAGAGCGACCTCAGGTCTGCACTGGCCCTGAGCCTAGCAGAAAAACCTGACTCTGGGCGGGGCGAATTAACAGGAGATTAGGACCTAATAAATTTGTGGTGCTACTGAACTGAGACTGCGAAAAAAGAGAGACGGTGGGGGAGAGAACTCACAGAATTCACGTGAGTACTCTCCAGAGACGCTACAATTCCGTAACTTTGGCAACCCAGTGGGAGACTGAAGGAGAATTTGAGCCCACTCTGAGGGCAGAACAGATTCCCTGTGTGGTCCTTGGGAAACAGCTTCCAATCTCTGGCTCCTGTGGGTATATCATTTGCCTGCTAACTACCTCCAACTTCGTTCAGCTGTGCAGAATTACTTCCCTTTTGAATCAAAAAAAGAAAGAGAGAGAGAGAGATTTACCACGCCTAAACTGGGAGTGTCACCTTTGGCACACCAAACAGAGCTCTCAGGCCACACCCATCTCAAGCCCTAAGGCTCCATCAAAAACAGATAGTCCACTTAATCTAGAGTCATAGTATAACAAGAAAAAGCACCACAGTGAAGAAACCAAATATCTCCAATATGCCAAATAACAAACGCAAAAACCGAGGTAATAAAAACAAGGAAGTCACCATGACACCCTCAAATGAAACAGACACCCTAATTCAAGATTATGAAGATGATGACATAGAAGAAATGCAAGAAGCAGATCTCAAAAAATTGATAAGAACATTAAGAAGTTCTCAAAAACAAATTCTTGAACTACAGAAATCCTTAATGGACAAGATAGAAAATCTCTCTCGTGAAAATGAAATATTAAGGAGGAATCAAAATGAAACAAAACAACTAGTACAACAGGAAACTGTGATAGTGACTGAAGTGAAGAATTCAATAGATCAAATGAAAAACACAATAGAGAGCCTTACAAACAGAATAGGTGAAGCAGAAGAGAGAATATCGGACTTAAAAGACAGAGAACAGGAAAGGATACAGTCAGAACAAAGAAAAGAAGAGGAAATTAGAAATCTAAAAAATATTGTTGGGAATCTACAGGATACTATTAAAAAACCCAACATTCGGGTTCTAGGAGTTCCTGAAGGCATGGAGAGGGAGAAAGGATTAGAAGGCTTTTTTAGTGAGATATTAGCAGAAAATTTCCCAGGTTTGGAGAAGGACAGAGAAATCCTAGTACAGGAAGCTCACAGAACCCCTAATAAACATGACCAAAAGAGATCCTCACCACGACACATTGTAATTAAACTCTCCACAGTGAAACATAAAGAAAAGATCCTAAAATGTGCAAGAGAGAAATGTCAGATTACTCTCAGAGGATCTCCAATCAGACTCACAGCTGACTTCTCATCAGAAACTCTACAAGCTAGGAGGGAATGGCGAGATATAGCCCAGGTACTAAGAGAGAACAACTGCCAGCCCAGAATATTATATCCTGCAAAGCTATCATTTGTGAATGAAGGTGAAATAAAGACTTTTCATAGCAAACAGAAATTGAAAGAATTTGTTGCCACTCGTCCAGCCCTGCAAAAGATGCTTAAAGACGTGTTACACACAGAAACACAGAAACATGGTCATCAATATGAAAGAAGGTAAAGGAAGGAAACCTCACAGCAAAAGATCACAGGGAATTCAAAGCATATATTAGAAATTATCTTTGGCAAATGGCAGGGCAAAGTTACCACTTATCATTAGTCACATTGAACGTGAATGGCCTGAACTGTCCAGTTAAAAGACACCGATTGGCTGATTGGGTAAAGGAACAAAACCCATCTATTTGCTGCTTACAAGAAACACATCTTTCCAACAAAGATCCATACAGACTGAAAGTGAAAGGCTGGAAAAAGATATACCATGCCAACAGAAATGAAAAAAGAGCGGGCGTAGCCATGTTAATATCGGACAACATAAACTTTACCACAAACACTGTTAAGAGAGACAAAGAGGGACACTATATAATGATTAAGGGATCAATACAACAAGAAGATATAACAATTATCAATGTATATGCACCTAACTACAGGGCACCAGTTTATCTAAAAGATTTATTAACGGACTTAAAGGGAGACTTAGACCCCAATACAATAGTACTGGGGGACTTCAATACTCCACTCTGAGATATAGACAGATCAATAGGACCGAAGATCAACAAGGATACAGTAGATTTAAACAACACTATAGTCCAAATGGATCTAACAGATATATACAGAACTTTCATTCATACAGCTAAAGATTTTACATTCTTCTCAGCAGTACATGGAACCTTCTCTAGGATTGACCACATACTAGGCCATAAAGCAAGTCTCAGCAAATTCAAAAGAATTAGAATCATACCATGCAGCTTCTCAGACCATAAAGGAATGAAGTTGGAAATTAGCAACTCAGGAATCCCTAGAGCATATGCAAATACATGGAGATTGAACAACATGCTCCTGAATGAACAGTGGGTCACAGAAGAAATCAAAAGAGAAATCAAAAACTTTCTGGAAGTAAATGAGGATAACAGCACAACATACCAAAACTTATGGGACGCAGCAAAAGCAGTGTTAAGAGGAAAGTTTATATCAATAGGTGCCTACATCAAGAAATTGGAAAGGCACCAAATAGATGAGCTTTCAATTCACCTCAAGGATCTAGAAAACCTACAGCAAACCAGACCCAAATCAGTAGGAGAAGAGAAATAATTAAAATCAGAGAAGAAATCAACAGGATTGAATCAAGAAAAACATTACAAAAAATCAGCCAAACGAGAAGCTGGTTTTTTGAAAAAATAAACAAAATTGACACCCCATTGGCCCAACTAACTAAAAAAAGAAGAGAAAAGACCCAAATCAATAAAATCAGAGATGAAAAAGGAAATGTAACAACAGACACCACAGAAATAAAAAGAATCATCAGAAATTCCTACAAGGACTTGTATGCCAGCAAACAGGGAAACCTATCAGAAATGGATAGATTCCTGGACACATGCAACCTACCTAAATTGAACCAGGAAGACATCGAAAACCTAAACAGACCCATAACTGAGACAGAAATTGAAACAGTAATAAAGGCCCTCCCAACAAAGAAAAGCCCAGGACCAGATGGATTCACTGCTGAATTCTACCAGACGTTTAAAGAAGAACTAACTCCAATTCTTCTCAAACTATTCAGAACAATCGAAGAAGAGGGAATCCTCCCAAATTCTTTCTATGAAGCCAGCATCACCTTAATTCCCAAACTTGAAAAAGATGCAGCAGAGAAAGAGAATTACAGACCAATATCCCTGATGAACATAGATGCAAAAATCCTCAATAAAATTCTCGCCAATAGAATGCAACAATACATCAGAAAGATCATCCACCCAGACCAAGTGGGATTTATCCCTGGTATGCAGGGATGGTTTAATGTGCGCAAGACAATCAATGTGATACACCACATTAACAGACTGCAGAAGAAAAACCATATGATTATCTCAATAGATGCCGAGAAAGCATTTGATAAAATACAACACCCGTTCATGATGAAAACTCTAAGCAAACTGGGTTTGAAAGGAACATTCCTCAATACAATCAAAGCAATCTATGAAAAACCCACAGCCAACATCCTATTGAATGGGGAAAAGTAGGAAGCATTTCCACTGAGATCTGGTACCAGACAGGGATGTCCACTCTCACCACTGCTATTCAATATAGTTCTGGAGGTTCTAGCCAGAGCCATTAGGCAAGAAAAAGAAATTAAAGGGATACAAATTGGGAAGGAAGAACTCAAACTATCCCTCTTTGCAGATGACATGATTATTTATTTAGGGGACCCAAAGAACTCTACTAAGAGACTATTGGAACTCATAGAAGAGTTTGGCAAAGTAGCAGGGTATAAAATCAATGCACAAAAATCAACAGCCTTTGTATACACAGACAATGCCATGGCTGAGGAAGAACTTCTAAGATCAATCCCATTCACAATAGCTACAAAAACAATCAAATACCTTGGAATAAACTTAACCAAGGACGTTAAAGATCTCTACGATGAAAATTACAAAACCTTAAAGAAAGAAATAGAAGAGGATACCAAGAAATGGAAAAATCTTCCATGCTCATGGATTGGAAGAATCAATATCATCAAAATGTGCATTCTCCCAAAAGCAATTTATAGATTCAATGCAATACCAATCAAGATACCGAAGACCTTCTTCTCAGATCTGGAAAAAATGGTGCTGAAATTTATATGGAGGCACAAGAGACCTCGAATAGCTAAAGCAATCTTGTACAACAAAAACAAAGCCGGAGGCATCACAATACCAGATTTCAGGACATACTACAGGGCAGTTGTAATCAAAACAGCATGGTACTGGTACAGAAACAGATGGATAGACCAATGGAACAGACTTGAAACACCAGAAATCAATCCAAACATCTACAGCCAACTTATATTTGATCAAGGATCTAAAACCAATTCCTGGAGCAAGGACAGTCTATTCAATAAATGGTGCTGGGAAAATTGGATTTCCACGTGCAGAATCATGAAGCAAGACCCCCACCTTCACCTTACACAAAAATCCACTCAACATGGATTAAAGACCAAAATCTACGACCTGACACCATCAAATTATTAGATAACATTGGAGAAACCCTTCAAGATATTGGCACAGGCAAAGAATTTCTGGAAAAGACCTGGGAGGCACAGGCAGTCAAAGCCAAAATCAACTATTGGGATTGCATCAAATTGAGAAGTTTCTGTACTGCAAAAGAAACAGTCAGGAGAGTGAAGAGACAACCGACAGAATGGGAAAAAATATTTGCAAACTATGCAACAGATAAAGGGTTAATAACCAGAATCTACAAAGAGATCAAGAAACTCCACAAAAACAAAACCAACAACCCACTTAAGAGATGGGCCAAGGACCTCAATAGACATTTTTCAAAAGAGGAAATCTGTCGCTCCCCCTCTTCGTGGAGGAACGACACAGGACCCTGCGCTGTTCTTTCGTCTGCTCAGCCCTCCCCGGGTTTGCTGCTGGTTCTTCCCGGGTTGGCTACTGTCCCTTCCACCTCCGTGGAAGGGCAGTTCCCCCTGGCCACATTCCCCACTTCCGCAGGGGAGCAGCACTCCGCCGGCCGGCTCTCTCGGGGGCTGCACAGGTGTTCCCCTTAGATGTTTCCCTTAGATGTTCCTGGTGCATGTTCTCTCTCTCCTCCTTTATAGTCCTCCTCCGCCATTCCTAACTCGGCTGCCCACATGCCGAGTACGCTGCTCTCCAATCAGGAGCAAGTCCTACAGTTTATTGGCTGAACTGGAGGCAGCTGTGTAGAAGCTGTTTTCTTCTCTCCCAGCGCCATATTGTGGGAGAGCAGATGCATAGAATAAGTCTTAATTCCAGTAACTTAGTCTAGTCCGAGTTGCTCCCCACAGATCCCCCTTTCTTTTTATTTTTTGGCGTTGATATGCGCCTGTCTTCTGTGCCCCGTGGCACACACTCTGCTCTGCTTGCTAGAGTTGCCACAGGTTCTTACAAGTCCTATAAATCAGGCAAACCGAATCCGGGTCCTCTCTTCACCATGTTGTGAGGAGGTTTTTAGGCGCTGATGTGTGCCTGTGTTCGGTGCCCCGCAGCGCATGCTCTGCTCTGCCTGCAGGTGCTTACAAGCCCTATCAGGCAAACCGAATCCAAGCCTTCTCAGCACCATATTGTGGGGAGGCTTATTGGTGTTGATTCGTGCCTATCTTCGGTGACCTGCAGCGCATACTCTGGTCGAGCTGCCTGCTGGTGCTTATCGCCCTAATCAGGCAGACCGAATCCAAGCCTTCTCATCGTGGTATTGTGGAGAGACTATTGATGTTAATAACGTGCCCGTCTTCGGTGACCTGCGGTGCATAAGCTGCTAGCCGCCCACAGGTGCTCATCGCCTCACTAATCAGGCAGACCGAATCCAAGCCTCTCATTGCCGTGCTGTGGGGAGGCCTTACTTCTCTATTTCTCTATCTCCGGGCATTCCTATCTCTCCTATTTTACTTCTATCTACCAACATTCCTATTTCTCTTACTTTACTTCTAAACTTCTGTTTCTCTTATCCCCGCGGCTTCCCGCTCTCATTTTACTTCTAAACTTCTGTTTCTCTTATCCCCGTGGCTTCCCGGCGCCCGCCCCGAGGCTGCTTCTCGGCGGCTTCCCGGCTGAGCCGCTTCAGCCCGCTTCTCTTATCTGCGCGGCTTCGCGGCTCTGCGCAGCTCGGCTTCGCGCGCACACTCCGCGGTCTCGCACTAGCCCAGCGTTCCCTATCTACTTGTGCCCCGCACGCTCTCTCTGCGTGCGGCAGCCTCCGCGAGTCACACAGCGTAGCTTACGTCTCCGCCACTAGCATTCAATCTAAGTTCCCCGGGCTAGCCTGGCGAATTCAACCCAGCTCACGTTTCCGCCCCACGATCTGGCTTCCCGTCCTTTGCTCCCCGGGCTAATCAGACGGATCCCAACCTGGCTTACGTTTCCGCTTCTGGTTTTAACTTTTCGCCCCTTATTCCCGGGCTAACTTGAGAATCCCAAAGTGGCTTTCGTCTCCGCCTCGGCCTGCCCCCCACGGCTTCAATTTCCCTAACATTTTTCTCTACCCGGTATGTTTCCCCAAGCTTTCCTCCAACAATACTCCTCCCTCATTTCTCCTGGCCTCTCCCCACAGTCCGCATCCGAGTCTGTTTGTTCTAGCTTTCACTTTCGCTTTCGACCTTAGAGATTTCTCCCAGCTTCCCCCCGTAGTCCGTATCTGAGTCTATGCCTAGGCTTTCAATAGCTTCTTCCGGCACCTTTCTCGTCCGGCTTTTCCCTAGGCTGTTTGCTAGTCTCTCTCTCCGGTATTTTCCCAGTTCTTCCTGTTTCTTCCCTCCTAAGTTTCCTATCTGTCCTAGGTTTCCTATCCAAGTCACGGCACCATTATGTCGCTCCCCCTCTTCGTGGAGGAACGACACTAAACCCTGCCTAGGCTTCATATCCGAGTCACGGCACCATTATGTCGCTCCCCCTCTTCGTGGAGGAACGACACAGGACCCTGCGCTGTTCTTTCGTCTGCTCGGCCCTCCCCGGGTTTACTGCTGGTTCTTCCCGGGTTGGCTACTGTCCCTTCCACCTCCGTGGAAGGGCAGTTCCCCCTGGCCACATTCCCCACTTCCGCAGGGGAGCGGCACTCCGCCGGCCGGCTCTCTCGGGGGCTGCACAGGTGTTCCCCTTAGATGTTCCCCTTAGATGTTCCTGGTGCATGTTCTCTCTCTCCTCCTTTATAGTCCTCCTCCGCCAATCCTAACTCGGCTGTCCACATGCCGAGTACACTGCTCTCCAATCAGGAGCAAGTCCTACAGTTTATTGGCTGAACTGGAGGCAGCTGTGTAGAAGCTGTTTTCTTCTCTCCCAGCGCCATATTGTGGGAGAGCAGATGCATAGAATAAGTCTTAATTCCAGTAACTTAGTCTAGTCCGAGTTGCTCCCCACAGAAATCCAAATGGCCAACAGGCACATGAAAAAATGTTCAAGGTCATTAGCAATCAGGGAAATGCAAATCAAAACCACAATGAAGTTTCACCTCACCCCGGTTAGAATGGCTCACATTCAGAAATCTACCAACAACAGATGCTGGCGAGGATGTGGGGAAAAAGGGACACTAACCCACTCTTGGTGGGAATGCAAACTGGTCAAGCCACTATGGAAGTCAGTCTGGAGATTCCTCAAAAACCTGAAGATAACCCTACCATTCGACCCAGCCATCCCACTCCTTGGAATTTACCCAAAGGAATTTAAATTGGCAAACAAAAAAGCGGTCTGCACCCTAATGTTTATTGCAGCTCAATTCACAATAGCTAAGACCTGGAACCAACCTAAATGCCCATCAACGGTAGACTGGATAAAGAAATTATGAGATATGTACTCTTTAGAATACTATACTGCAGTAAGAAACAACGAAATCCAGTCATTTGCAATAAAATGGAGGAATCTGGAACACATCATGCTGAGTGAAATAAGCCAGTCCCAAAGGGACAAATACCATATGTTCTCCCGGATCGGTGACAACTGACTGAACACCAAAAAGGAAACCTCCTGAAGTGAAATGGACACTATGGGAAATGGTGACTTGATCAGCATAGCCCTGACTGTTAATGAACAACTTAATATATTATCCCTCTTAGTAGTTTTTTGTTTGTTCTACTTAATATGACTGGTTTAATTCTGTAATTAATACACAGTTATTCTTAAGTGTTGAAAATTAACTGAAATGTGATCCCTGTTAAACATAAGAGTGGGAATAAGAGAGGGAAGAGATGTATAATTTGGGACATGCTCAAGCTGACTTGCCCCAAATGGTAGAGTTAGAAACATACCAGGGGATTCTAATTCAATCCCATCAAGGTGGCATGTACCAATGCCATCTCACTACTCCAAGTGATCAATTTCAGTTCACAATTGATCATAATGAAAGGACTAAGAGTCAAAGGGAGCACATAAACAAGTCTAGTACCTGCTAACACTAACCGATAGAATAAATAAAGGGGAGAGTGATCCAACATGGGAAGTGAGATACTCAGCAGACTCATAGAATGGCAGATGTCCTAAATAGCACTCTGGCCTCAGAATCAGCCCTAAAGGCATTCGGATCTGGCTGAAAAGCCCATGAGAGTATTTCAGGCATGGAAAGCCAAGACACTCTGGCAAAAGATCTCTGTGAGTGAGATCCCAGTGGAAAGAACGGGTTATCAAAGAAGGAGGTACCTTTCTCTGAAGGGAGGAGAGAACCTCCACTTTGACTATGACCTTGTCTAAATAAGATAAGAGTCGGAGAACTCAGAGGGCTTCAATAGCTTTGGAAACTCATGACTGGAGCATAGGGAGATTACTGATGCCACAGACAGGAGTGTCAATTGGTAAAGTCAACAACAGGAGTCACTGTGCACTTACTCCTCATGTAGGATCTCTGTCCTTAATGTGCTGTGCATTGAGATTTAATGCTATAACGAGTACTCAAACAATATATTTCACTTTGTGTTTCTATGGGGGTGCAAACTGTTGAAATCTTTACTTAATGCATACTAAACTGATCTTCTGTAAAAAAAAAAAAAAAAAAAAGAAATTATCAATTCCCAACTTGACTCTCACTGGGATTGAACATGACAATAGGTCTGATCTGATTTCATCATCATTTTAAAAATCATCTATTATTTTTCACTTTATGTTTCTGTGTGGGAGCAAACTGTTGAAATCCTTACTTAATATATACTAAGCTGATCTTCTGTATATTAAGATAATCGAAAATGAATCTTGATGTGAATGGAAGGGGAGAGGGAGTGGGAAAGGGGAGGGTTGTGGGTGGGAGGGACGGTATTGGGGGGAAGCCATTGTAATCCATAAGTCGTAGTTCGGAAATTTATATTCATTAAATAAAAGTTAAAAAAAAATAACTAAAAAAAAAAAAAAGAAAGATAAAAAAAATAAAAGTCAAAACTCTTACAAAATGGGCCCACTTTTCCTCCTCACCCCATGTTTAACTGCCCCTCATCTACCCTCCTTCCTCTATATTTCATTTCTACTCACTTTACTCATTCCGTTTTGTTCTACCGGTCTCCTTACCACTCCCTGCACACGCCTTAGAATGTGTGAACTTGTTCTATCCTATTTGTAATACTTTTTCCCAGACCACAACAAGGCTTGACCAGCCACCTCCTCCAAGTCCTTGTTCAACTGCCACTTTCTCTGACCACTGCATACAAAATTACCAGTACAAATCCCAACTCACCTTCTTCCCCATTATCTTATTTTTTCCACTACACTTCTGACCTTTTAATAAACTACTAATTTGCTTATTTTGTCATCTATCTCCACTTTCAGAACATAAGCTCCAAAAAGTAGGAAGCTTTATTTTGTTCAGAGCATTCCTAGGATCTAGTGTGATACCTTGCACATAAAGTAGATGTTGAGAAAAGACTGCACAGACCACCAACAACAACTAAAAACGATCCTGGATATAGGAACTTTGGTAGGAATACATTTCTCTAATTTTTTGTTCATTGTCAAACACAAATGCAAGTCCCTTTTACAGTGGAGAGTGACAACATTGTCATGAAAATTATGAACTCTTTTGAGCTACTTTCATATATATTATGCATAAACATTTACTTTAACTCCAACTCACCTTACCCAGCAGAGCAAAAATATCGTTTCCATCTTGCAATCCCTCTTCAAAATATCTTAGTGCTTTTTTAGTATAAGGTTCTTTTCCTCTTGTAATATCAAGCCATCCTCTTAAAACTAGTCCCTGTAAAATAAAGAATTCTATCATATTTCTATTTTTGGGGGTTGAAGTGGTAGAGTAGGAATGGGACTGAAGCAATTAAATGCTGATGAAAAGTCAACCCAATGTCACTTTTTGATAATTAATAAGAAAAAGGCTTCTAACGAGTAATATTATAAACAATAAAATTTCCTGCAGTGAAATTATTTTTGAACTCTTGTCAGCCTAGAGTATTGAGAACTATGTTAGGGGATTAAGCATTTACATTTACTTCCAGGTTCAATTATAATACCAAGAAGCTTGTCAAATATTTCATTAGTGCTAAATCTAGTACGCTTATCTGAGATTGTGCTATTACTAATAATCAATAAACATGTTATTCAATATAAAAATAAGATACTTTTGCCTCTTTTTGGGTAAACAGCCCAAATTAAGTAAGGTAGAAAAACAGAATTTGTCTTTTTCACATACATTAAAGATTCTGGTAATTTGACAACTATCTTCTTAACCTCTTTGACTACTCCAGTCCATATCAAATGAAAAGATAAATGGCCTGAAAATTGAAAACTGAAAAGGCCATGGATATTTACCTTTAGCAATGTGAGTGAGTCAATGGGTTGCAAGATATACAGAATTAGAAATAAAATGGAGACTGATTGTTTTTGTTCTGAAGGTCAAATAAAAAAATTTGAAATGTGCTCTTCCATTTAAAAAAGTCTAGATTTATACATTTATGAATCTTTAACTAAGGATATATTTACCTTCCTGTATTTCACCTGAAAATACAGAAAGGATCTTAACAAATGCTATTTCCAGTCACTAGGTCAGTGTCATTATTTGAATGGTTTCACCTACTGTTTTTGTGTGGATGATTCCTTTTATATATGGGTATATGTATAGAGATATATATGTACATATACATACAAAGATTTAATTTATCGTATTTATTTAAAAGGCAGAGTTCCAGAGAGAGAGGGAGGGAAGGAGAGGGAGAGAAACAGAGGGAGAGGGAGAGGGAAGGGGAGAAGTAAGGGGAGAGGGAGCCTCCATCAGCTGGTTTATCCCCAAATGACCACAACAGCTACTGCTGGGTCAGGCTAAAGCCAGGAGCTTCATCAGGGTCTCCCACATGGATGCAGGGGCCCAAGCACCTAAGCCACCTTCTGCTGCTTTCCCAGGCATATTAGCAGAGAGCTGGATTGGAGGGGGAGCAGGGGAATCAAACCAGCACCCACATGGGATGCAGGTGTCTCGGGCAGCGGCTTACCCGCTGCAACATAATGCTGGCTCTATCTGTTTATATTTTTAGTCCAAAATTTTCTCTAGACTTTTTCTTGCTTTCCCAAAACTCATCTACTATTACGAACTCTCTGTTCTGCCAGCACCTAACAATACAACCTGTTTTCTGACAAATATGTCACTTACCTCCGAAACTAACTTCTCATCTGAAGTGTATCTTCTATTGATGTGAACTGGTCTCTGAATTGCCCAGGCTTAAAATCCCAGGGACGCCTCTGATTTGTGGTACCTTGTTATCCTTTCCCCACTATCAGTTATCAGTTGACAGGTTATGTGGGTATATAAAACTCAAATTCTCAAGTCTGTAGGTGCTGCACAGTATTTTAGCGTAGTTCTCAAAGCCTTCTGCCCAAAAGTACTAACTTTGTAGGGGGAACTGCATTCTAGTTTCTCCTCAGGCTAGTTCTTCCTACAAATCACTGCTAAATTAATCTTCTGAATTTATGCTCTAACAACATCATGATTAAATTATGCTCAAAAATTCAATGATAAAAATATTCAATGGCCTCTCATTGTGTAGCAAATTAGATTCAAATATTTGTACTTTGAAGTCAAGACACTTGAATTTGTCCCAACCTGCCTCTCCAATATTTTATTATACTTTCTTCATCTCTATATCCTGTGTTCTCATCAAATATGACATTTTCACTATGTTCAGAATCAACTTGTCTCATTTTCGTGTGCAATTTCCTACCTCCGGACTATCTACTTGTATTTTCAACAATCTCTCTCGAAACTGTATCCATTTGTCAGGATTTAGCTCAAATGCTACTTCCTTCAAGAAATTCTTCCTCATTTTTCTAAAACTCATGGAAATCATTTCCCATTAATGTAAAATACTGCCTAGCACGACACATGCAATAAATATTAATTATTTTCTTACACAATTTATTCACATCTCTCATGCCATTTACAATTTTTCTCAACATATGGGCTGAGTATGTGCTCTGATGATTTGTTCACGAAAGTAAAACTTATGTATTCCTTATCTTAACGTACCTTGTATCTAGAGTTGTTCGACATGGAGAGAGGGAGGGAAGCAATGAAAGAGGAGGAGAAAGGAAAAGTAGAAGAGGGAAGAGTGATCTTTTGGAGACTTAACTGCATAAGAATAAACACCCTTAAAGAATCTCTATTTTACAATGTAATAAAACATGAAAATAAAGTAATTACCCTTAAAGAATCTCTATTTTACAATGTAATAAAACATGAAAATAAAGTAATTTATAAAGTGAGAATAGAGCAGATGACAAAGAACTAAGTACTGCATATTGCTGAATACATCATAATACAGGCTTCCTTTAATATTACTATTTCAAAACAAGAAAGGCAGCTACCTCTTTGCTGTTATTCGACATTTTGATCATTCTGTCAATGTAGTCTCTTGCCTTATCGTGTCGACCAATGTGCCATAGAAACAAGCCTGCATAGTATAAAGCTTTCTGTCCAGCTCCTTTACGCAGCTCCTTCATTCTGGAATCTAACTCCAGAATAGCTTCTTTGTCTGGGAAGAGAAAATGATTTTAATGAAAATTAAATTCTAGATCAAGTCTTTATAATAAGTTAGAAGATTAACAGCCTGGGGAACTCAGTGTGTTCCTCTATATCTAATAGAAATAAAAAGTAAGCCATGTAAGTAATTCAAACTTTACAGACTCAATTTTAATAATTAAAACTATCATCTCAAAACCTAACTGATAAAAACTAATGAGATACTTTGCACTCTGACTAAATCTTTGAAATCTGGTGGTTGTTTTACACTTGCAGCGTATTTCAATTAAGATGCTGAATTTTCTTCAGAAACACTTGATTCATAGATTTCATAAATCTTACAGCTGAAAAGCAGATTCACAGACAAGTTGTTCCACATGCAGGTTTTCTAGTAAGTGAATATCAGTTTTAAATTCAAAATATAAATTAAGTAAGATTTAAAACTTAGTTCCTCAAACTAGATACATTTTAAGTGTTTCCAGTCATGTGTAGCCAATGATGACTATAAGGTACAATACAACTGCATAGTTTGTAGCATTTACAAAGCTAATGTTATTTTAAAAAATGACTAGTATAGTTTATAATGATGCTAAACTAATGCATTGTTAGGGGCAGGTTCAAGACTAGCACTCAAATTATCTCTCAAATTCAACTCTAAAAAATAGGCTGGGTTAAGGTTATGTGCCAATGAAAGGAGCATAATTATCATGATATTCATATGTTAACACTGACTACTCAACTACTCCCTTAAAAGGAAACCTTTCTTTGAATAATTCTATTTACTTTTATTAAATCTAGTAAATATGAATGTTTGCTTAGAAAACATATGTCAGTTATGTCCAAATCCCAGACAGAATCAGAATCAGGCACAGAAAAATGAAGAAGAAATTTTGAAGTTGAGGACTGTGATTCTAACAACTTTACCTTCCTGGGAACAGTTATCAAAAAAAGAAGGTATGTGAATCTTCCTTTTAAACTGAATAATACAAATTTAAATGTGAAATTACAAAGGTACAACTTCATGCACGGAGGTAACAAAATTGTTTCTGGAGGGTTACACGCTTGCCTGACACACGAACCCTTTCCCCTCTTCCCTGCCCCTAATCTACTCAGAAATTTTCATTAATAGCCATGATAGAGAAATGGAAAAGAGGTCATCAGTGCTGGGGCAGCCATTGTACGCCTCAGTCCAGATTTTTATCAGATCCCTAAGGTTACAGCTGTGACACTGTCTACACCAATTTGGCTCTTGGCAGATCTCAGCTTAAGTCTTTGTACAATCAGGGCTTACACCATTCTGGAACAATGTACACCAAAAATCTACACCTTTCCCAGGAAATCTGTACTGACATCTAGGCCCCTACTAGAGTGCAGGCCCAGCACAAGTTATAGAGGGTAGAAAGCAGAGTTACTGCTTCTAAACAATATTCCTGAATCTATCTTTACAGTGTCTTGAAAACATATTTCCAAACATAACAAACAGAATAGGGAATATTCAGTTAAATGAAAATGTTTCTACTAATTTCTTTATTATAGAATTATTTACTATGGTTCTCCAATGAGATCTCTCTGTTCCAGCTAATCCCACTCCCACTAGAGCACAGAAAAAGGGGATCCACAGAAGGGCCTAATCCTGAGCTACTTCCATGTGTTTACCCATCCATTTCCCTGTATGGCAAGTATAAGTCAACTTTAACCTGTCCTACAAAGACCAGATAAAGTCATGGTCTTTTACAAAGTCTTCCTAGCCTAATTCAATGTACTAATAGACCTTTCAATTTCAACTAATTATGGATTCATTTGTCTCTAGTTTTTTTTAAATCATTGTATTTGATAGTAACACTGGAATTTAAGCTTTGTGGTTTTTACATTTTATTTTCTCAACTAGATCATAAACTTGATGTCATGGATCACTTATGATCATTTTGTATTTTTTAATTGCTTTGACACATTTCCTAGCAGATAGTAAGCACATATTGTTAATTTGTTTACTTGATAAATACAATGTTTTATTTATCTTTAATTTGAAAGGCACAGATACAGAGAAAGAGAAGGAGACAGAGACAGAGACACAGAGAGAGACAGAGAGAGAGCGAGAGAGGGAGAGAGAGAGAGTTTGATTGATCTTCCATCTGCTGGTTTACTTCCCAAATGGCTACAACACCTGGGGCTTGAGCCAGGGTGAAGCCAGTGGCCAGGAGCTTCTTCTGGATCTCCCATATAGGTGGCAGGGGACCAAAGATTTGGGCCTTCCTCCACTGTTTTCCCAGGCCATTAAGCAGAGAGCTGAACTGGAAATGGAGCAGCCAGGACATGAACTGGTGCCCATGTGGGATGCTAGCACTGCAGGCAGTCGCTTAACCTTAATACAGCACCAACCAGCCCCAGACATAATGTTTCAGATAACATTTTATTGATTTGCGCATGTATGTGTACAGTGAAGGAGGCATGTAATACTTGGCTTAAGTAAAGAACAATTTTCTAGGGGCCGGCGCCATGGTGCAGCGGGTTAATACCTTGGCCTGAAGGTATTGGCACCATCGGCTGCTGTACTTCCCATCCAGCTCTCTGCTATGTCCTGGGAAAGCAGTAGAAGATGGCCCTAGCCCTTGCTGCACCCACATGGGAGACCCGGAAGAAGCTCCTGGCTCCTGGCTTTGGATCGGCACAGCTCTGGCCCTTGCAGTCAATTGGGTAGTGAACTAGTGGATGGAAGACTTTTCTCTCTGTCTCTGCCTCTCCTCTCTCTGTGTAACTCTGATTTTCAAATGAATAAATAAATCTTTAAAAAAAGACCACTTTTCTTTTTATTATTTTTTTTTATTTTTTTATTTTTTGACAGGCAGAGTGGACAGTGAGAGAGACAGAGAGAAAGGTCTTCCTTTGCCATTGGTTCACCCTCCAATGGCCGCCACAGCCGGCGTGCTGCGGCTGGCGCACTGCGCTGATCCAATGGCAGGAGCCAGGTACTTATCCTGGTCTCCCATGGGGTGCAGGGCCCAAGCACTTGGGCCATCCTCCACTGCATTCCCTGGCTACAGCAGAGAGCTGGCCTGGAAGAGGGGCAACTGGGACAGAATCCGGCACCCCGACCAGGACTAGAACCTGGTGTGCCGGCGCTGCAAGGCGGAGGATTAGCCTAGTGAGCCGCGGCGCCGGCCCCACTTTTCTAATATTTAAGAAACCATTAAATATTTGGTTACTGCTTATTTGAAACAAGATCTATATTACAAATCCACTGGCTGCTCCTGGATATATATTAGAAAATACAATGCAATTTCCTCCTTATTTCTTATAATTTGGATAGTCTCCTGCCTTAGTCATTAAGTTATACTGTACAATAAGACAATTCACACAACTTTAATTGCTGGTTTATGCATATGGTTCCTTCTATAATCTAGTCATATTTCCCAATATACTACTGGATAAAAACTGAATATTTTCCAAGAGCCAGCCCTCATATAGGGGGTAAAGAGGTTTAATATATAGAAGAGAAAAACTATACCCATTTGTAACTATATATTTGCAGATTAAAAGTCATCTGATGCAGAGAAATTTATATACATACTTGCTTTCTGGCTGTCTTTTTACTGCCTAAGTGTAACTGCCAATATACATTCACCTTTAAGTTAACTCAAACAATACCTATGTACTACCAAAACCTGGGCCATGGAATATAAGAAATATGAAAGGAATACAAGATGTATGTTTCTTGTGTTTGCTGAATTTATAATCTTGTCAGAAATATAACACATACATGATATAAATGGTACATACAGATAAAATTTAATATAATAAGATCAGACTGAATGTTATGGTAATTGAGAAAAATAAAAATGATTTGAACATGAAAAACTGTCCTGAGCAATGTATTTAAATACCATACCTGGATGTAGACTCATTTTATGAGTGTGTATTAGTGCAATATGAGAACAGAGTGATACATCTTGTTTATTTTTAGTAGTCTCGAATTCTCGAAGAGCTTCTTGAGTTTTACCTGAAAAATCAAGATGATGATATGAAGAATTGTTCATGGTGCAAAGCAAGAATTTAAAACCATGGAACAAGTTCAAAAATTAGTACATACCTTCCATTAATGTACCATAAGCATGATAAAGCCTGAAGACAGGGTCATTGCCATACATCTTAATTCCTTCACTGGCAAAAAGTACCACATGATGGAAATATCTCTCTTGACAATAGTAATCGATCAAAGTCTAAAAGGAAGCAATGATGACATGTTAAGATGTTCTGAAACACTTCAGAAAGCAGATAGTCATCTGGAAAAGCCAAAACTTCTCTTCTTCCAAGTGCCTTATAGAACTGCAGAACATAAGGAACACAAAATGAATGTTACTTCAATCTTTTCCAATAATTTCAACCTTTATTCCTAATTTTTTAACAGCACTAATATTGGACTACATTAACCTCTTTCTTTCCCTTTGCCCACATTTTCTTAAATATTTTAGAAAACTGACAATAAAGAATAGAGAAAAAAAGAGGCTGCCATCATCAGAGTATAGATTTTTTTAAAAAAAGATCTTGCTTCTCTTAAAATATCTATTTTGTTATCACAGCATTACAAAGTGATGAAACTTAATAATTTATTTTCAAATTCAATTGTATTTTTTTCAAAAAATTTATTTATTTAAAACACAGACTTACAGACAGAGGGAGAAAGAGAGAAAGGGATCCTCCATTCACAGTTTCACTCCCTAAATTGCCACAACGAAGTCAGGAGCTTGGAATTCCATCTTGGTCTCTCACACAAGTAGTAGAGGCACAAGCATTTGGGCCATAACCCACAGATTTCACATGCACTTTAGGACATGAGATTAGAAGTGGAGCAACCAGGACTCAAAACAAGGCCCAAATGGAATACCAACATCACAAGTGGCAGCATAACCCACTGAGACACAACACTGAACCCACATCTTTACTTTTATGTCTGAGTCCTACAACAAATAATCATCAGTGAGAATGAATAATCTCAAAGGGGTTTCAATGGAAATGGCTATCTTCAAGCTTTTTTGCAAGGCTATATTATTTTGTTGAAAGATGTACTGAGGCCGGCGCTGTGGCATAGCGGGTAAAGCCACCAGCTGCAGTGCTAGCATCCCACATGGGTGCCTGTTTGAGTCTTGGCTGCTCCACTTTCGATCCAGTTCTCTACTATGGCCTGGGAAAGCAGAAGATGGCCTAAGTCCTTGTACCCCTGCACCTGCATGGGAGACCTGAAAGCAGATCCTGGCTCCTGGCTTCGGAATGGCGCAGTTCCAGCCATTGAGGCCATCTGGGTTGTGAACCAGCGGAAGGAAGACCTCTCTCACTCTCTCTGTTTCTGCTTCTCTGTAACTCTGCCTTTAAAATAAGTAAATAATTTTTTTTAAAAGATGTATTTATTTGTAAGGCAGAGATACAGAAAGAGGAGAAAGAGGAGAGAGAGAGAATGAATGAATGAATATGAATGAATCTTCCATCTGCTGGTTCACTCCTCAAATGACCTCAATGGCTCTGGTTGGGCCAGGCTGAAGCCAGGAGCCAGGAGCTTCTTCCTGGGTGCAGGGGCCTAAGGACCTGGGCCATCTTCCGCTGCTTTCCCAGGCCATTAAAGTGGCATAGCCAGGTCTGGAACCGGTGCCCACATGGGATGCCGGCAGGCATATGAGATGCTCTGTGGGCAGAGGCTTAACAGTCTATGTTACAGTGTTGGCCCCTATACTATTTTATTATTTTGGTTTACAGAGCAAACTCCTCAGGAGATACTAAATTCTCATTAGTTATTTCTATGCTTTACCTAGGGCTATTTGCTATTCTAATCTAAAAGGGAAGTCACAATCTCACTACCACTAGGATGTACCTGATTCACCAAAGCTGGTTCAGCAGAATTGATACAGTTGAATTCCGAACTGACAGGATTAAAATATGAGTGTATCCAGACAGTTCTGTTGTGTAGGCTATTGTTCCTGCAGAGCTACAGCCCATGCCCTTCTCTGTATCATTTAGGTAAATGTTCTGTATGAATTTTATTCTGCATCACTCCTTGTAATTACTGAGTTCTGTTCTTTCTTAGCCACTTTTCTTGAGAGTGTGATTCACACTCCATCTCTTAGAAGTCTATCGCACATCTCAGTAAACTGTACCAACCCCATAATGGCACAAATGACCTCTTAGTTTGTCACAGCTAAGAATACTTTCATTGGGGCTGGCATTGTGATATAATGGGTTAAGCCACTGCCTGCAATGCCAGCATCCCATGTGGGCACCAGTTCTAGTCCCAGCTGCTCTGCTTCTGATCCAGCTCCCTGCTAATGCACCTGGGAAAGCACCAGAAGATGGCCCAAGTGCTTGGGCCCCTGCACCCAAGTTGGAGACCCAGCCCACCTAGCCCAGCCCTGGCCACTGCAGCCATTTGGGGGGTAAACCAGCAGATAGAAGAGCTCTCCCTCTCTGTAATGCTGTCCTTCAAATAAATAAAATAAATCTTCCTGAACAGCAGTTAGTATTGCTTAGAATCTACAATTTTGCTGAAAGACAGCATGATATTACATAGATTTAAAAGTAAAACCTGATTTCAACTCTTTGGGTCCATTTCACACTACCTCAGTTGGCTCATTCGTAAAATTCTGATAGTAAAGCAAATTTACAAGTGGTTGTAAGAGTTCTGTGAGCATAGTGTAAAGTCCTATCTTTAGGCTGGCGCCGTGGCTCAATAGGCTAATCTTCTGCCTTGCGGTGCCGGCACACCGGGTTCTAGTCCGGGTCGGGGCGCCAGATTCTGTCCCAGTTGCCCCTCTTCCAGGCCAGCTCTCTGCTATGGCCCAGGAGTGCAGTGGAGGATGGCCCAAGTGCTTGGGCCCTGCACCCGCATGGGAGACCAGGAGAAGCACCTGGCTCCTGGCTTCGGATCAGTGCGATGCACCGGCTACAGCGCGCCAGCCGCGGCGGCCATTGGAGGGTGAACCAATGGCAAAAAAAAGAAGACCTTTCTCTCTGTCTCTCTCTCTCTCACTGTCCACTCTGCCTGTCAAAAAAAAAAAAAGTCCTATCTTTAAAAATTATTTATTTATTTATTTATTTGAAAGTCAGCTACAGAGAGAGGGGAAGAGAGAGGAAGAGAGAGGCACAGAGGCAGGGAGGGAGGGGAGAGAGGAAGAGAGAGGGAGAAATTGATTTTCCATCCATTGGTTCACTCCCCAGATAGCTGGGACTTCCAAGTGGGTGGCAGGGGTTCAAGCACTTGGGCTGTCCTCCACGGCTTTCACAGGTGGAACAGCAGGGAGCTGGATCAGAATTGGAGGCAGCTGGATGCCAACTGGCACCCATATGGGATGTTGGAGTTGCAGGCGGCAGCTTTACCTGCTACACAATGCTCACCCCAAAAGTCCTATTCTGAAATACAAAAAGTTCGTTTGAAGCTCGTATGTTGATTATATGAAAAATGATTATGTCCAGCTAAGACTCTTGTCTTAAGAGTAAAATTAAGGGAAAGATTCCTGGGCAGGACTTCAGAAACCAGCCCTGAACTGCGAACTCTGCACTCCCCCTCCACACACAGACAGGCCTTCCTATTTCTTCTCATGACTCTTGAGGAAAGTGTAGAGGTTAGCCAGAGATGAGCTGCAATAACAGAGAGAACACGCATCAGTTTTCCCCAGGGGGAAGAGTGTTGACCTAGAGCATTAACAGACCATATAAGGTGACTACAAAAAGTTTGTGGGGGGGGGGGAATGAAATTAAATGTTTTAGGGCAAGCATTTTGAAATCTAGGAATCACGTTTTCATTAATGTGCACCTTCCAAAAAGTTGTCGGAGCACGCTGGTAGCTGGTCCTTTGTAGAGGAAGCCTGTTGTTTCCAGGGGAAGGCAGCTCAGGTCATGTTCAGGACGTTCTACTCAAGTCGTGGACTGGATCCTCTAGACTCAGTGATGGGGATCACATAGCAGGTTTTAGCATTAAGGTGTTTTTTACTGAAGAGTTTATGTGGGTGGCCGTGTAAAGTATAAATTAAAGGGGAGTAAAAAAAAAATGTCAGACACTTCAGCGCTGCCCAACCTTCCACACAGCCAAATCCTCCTCTATCCACTTATGAGGCTCACAGGGTGAATACTTTATTTACCTGCTTATTGTCTGAGTCCTACTCAAACGTAAACTCTGGAAGGGTTTTCCTTCCTCCTATGGCTGCAGTATCCTCGGGGGGGGGGGGGGGTTAGAACGGCGGCAGACCCACAGGGGACATTCGATGCGCAATGCATCGCGGGAGGGTTTTCCTCCAAGATCAGACTGTCAAGTTGTGAAGACGGAGACTATCTGCTCCTGCTACCTCCAGCTTTTGAGGGCCATGGACAGAGACCTCGACAAATACCGAGAGAGTCGACTCATTGGGCAAACGAGTCATAAAGGTCATCATCCAAAAAGAACACTTTTCAAGCCTCATGTCTTCAAGTGCTTTATCTAGTTCTTAAGTGGGCCGTCTGAGCGGACGAACCCCTCATCTTCAAAGACAACACCTCCGCGCGAAGACGCCTGCATGTTTACGCCGCCGGTCGAATTGGTTTCCCAGGGTTGCAGCGGACACCGGTTGGCTCGGAGTCCTTAACGGTCGCACCTGGACGCACAGCGTCACAGGTCCCCCGGGCTTTCCTAACGAATGCGACCCCAGAGTAAAAGGGAACACCACAAACGGCAGAGGACGAGCGCTCCACCGGCCGTCCACACAGCAGCGCGCGGCCCAGAGCCCCGGGGCGCGGCCGGCGCCGAGGAGGCGGGGAGGTGGGCTTCAGGCCCAAACCCCTCACCGGTGCGGCCACACAACCCAGGACACGGGAGCCACAAAAGAGCAACCCCCGAGCTCCCTCCCCTAGCTCATCGCCACCACGAAAAGCCCCGTCCGCCCGTGCGCTCACCTTGAGCCCCTGCGAGTCCATAACTTTCCCGAGGCCCAACCGCGGGCTGCAGGGCGTACGCCCACCGGCGCCCAGGCAGAGCCCAGGGCTCAGGGCCCAGCTGCCACGGCCCCAGCTCCGCGCTAGCGGCTGGACTCGGTGGGCGGGGCGGGGCGGAGCCGCGCCGCCATTGGCTGTTCAGAGAGAGGGGGCGGGCCCTTGAGGCCGGGATTACGGGGGCGCGCGCGGAGCAGGCGCTCGAGGGGACCCTGAGGGAGTGCTGCGAGGGCGACCACGGGCGGGCCAGCGTTCGAGAAAGGCGTGCGACTGGTTGGTTGGTCAGAAAGGAGGCCGGACCTAGAAAGAGACCTCGGAGACCAGGGGGTGGGTTGACTCGAATATATGGAGTTAAGGAATAAAGCAAATGGTGGAGGAAGGGGGAAGAGGGGCAAGTATTCGCGCTCACTGGCTACAAAGAAAGACACCATTTTCTTCAGGTTTCTACTGGCCGGTTTCCGCAATGCGGAAGCTGCAGGCTTCCCCAGCGCTGGGAAGAGCGTTTAGCTCTCACGTGTAGTTGGGTTTTGACCACAAGGTGGCGCAGAAAAATCACAAGTCTTTAGCAGAAATGAACGGCATTGAGCTTCATGGGCCTGTTTTCCTTGGCACGCATTCTTGCAATACTGTTTGTTGCTGAAATGCAGATTAAATTAGTCCGTTCTTACCAGCCCTCATCATAAGAAAGACAAACGAGGCAAACTTTTTAGTGTTTGTGTATATGTTTAATAGTACTGCCGCCGATTATAGGAATAAAATTAATCCCTATGCAGGTTTTTATTTTTAATACCCCTTAGGCAACTGTCAGCTGCACGTATATTGCCTCAGAGAATTAGATTAAATACACTGGACTAAGGCTTTTCTATTCCTGTTTAAAGATATTGTAAATAGTGCATTGGGTTTGAAGTTTAACTGATTTTCGCTGCATTGTTTACGTGGATTTCAAATGTCTATAGTAGTCTTATAAGATATGATATGCATAGTTCCCCTTTTCAGATTTCAGATAAATGTCTTAAGGAGTTTGTGGACATTAATTTTTTCCATGCCAGTAGGTTGCATAATGACAATCTGGAGAGAAAAGTTAGCTACTACTGCAGGCTTTAAAACAAAACCATATTTTTCATTAGTTTCCCTGTACAGTGCATTCCACCCAATGAGACATATTTTTATGAGAATTTTTGTTTGCTTCCAGTCTTAAACATTTGTGGTCATGGGCAGCGGGTAACACCTGCTGGTCTGATGTTCAAAACTGTGCATTAATCTGCCCTTGGTATGGGGAGGCCAAGATGCTCACTGAAGTGTATCATTGTGTACAGTAGACTTTTGCTTCCCAGGCAAAAGTTCATCTAGAAGCACACACCTAAGGATCATGATCAGATGAACAGCGTATCAACTCACCTTTCTGAGATCTTCAAAGACTAAACTTGGGCTAAGTCAGACCACAGAAAAGCTGCATTAATTTAGCCTAAGGTGGACTTTCTTTTGCTGAATTTTGTTGTGAGGTTAAATTTTTCAGTGCAGCAATCATGCCAGGCACACCAAGAGTGTTTTCTGAGTTAAAACTCTTTCGAGATTAGCTTTGTCACACATGGTGTTCCCTGAATCATTCATGTTACAGATTTCTTTTGGATCTCAGGCCAAGAAAACTCTTTCCTAAAAAAACAATTATGAACTCCTTACCGTAAACATTTTTAGAGCTCACATTATCTCCATGCTTTTGAGCCCAGCATCCAGGACCTTTCACCTCATTGTCTTTCCAAGGCTTATCTCCTTTTCTCCCATTCAAAGTCTTTGTTCCAACCACACAGGACAACTATTCCTTCTTCTAGGAACACTTTCCCTTGGGCTCTTCACCTGATAAAATCTACTTTTTCTTTGGAGTTTATCTCAAATACCACTCTTTTTTTTTTTTTTTTAAAGATTATTGTATTTATTTGAAAGAGTTACAGAGAGAGGTCCTATCACATTTCATGCTTTTTCTCAGCTGGTTGTTCCAACTTGTGTGCCCTAAGTACCTTTTATTCTGCCAGTTTGACTCCTTTATCTGTAAGAAGCTGGGCCACAAGCATGTCAGAGGATCACTTCACACTGATGCACACAACATTTTGTTGATGACACCCACACTCTGTCTCCCTCAGGAAGAGAATCTTTCCTACCCAGAGTTATGCCTGGAGGCAAAGGCTGTTACTCTCTATCTCCTGAGTTTCTTTGTTTGTTTGTTGCCATCTCAGAAGTCCAGGCTTTCTCTCCTAATATCTAACTCCTGGTTTCTCAAGTGCTGTCCTGGTATTGACTCTTCCACTTGTCTAAATTGGCTGAAGAAAAACAGCTGGAGCTCACATTTCAGGAACTCCATTCATAAATCCATTTGTAACTGGACTTTAATTTGTAGCAGTAAGTGTATTTTCCCCAAATGTTTATTTTGAGAATTTCTGAAGATATGGAAAGGTTGAATGAGAGTACAATGGACACCCCTGTACTCATCACCAGAGTACAGTTCGATTTTTCAGATGGATTCCGTGTTGCTCCCCATGACTTCCATCCTCTTGTTTTAAGAAGATAGCTATGTCATCAGTATTCTTGCAGCAAGGTAGAAGCAAAAGCCTTTAGAACTTGCTACCCAGTAGGTGGTCATGCTAGCCATGTGAGACTGTTTAAGTATATAGTAAAATTAATTAAAATTACATAAGAGTAAAAAGTAGCCAGTTGTAGCAGGCACATTTCAAGGTTCAGTGGCCACATTTGACTAGTGGATATTGTACTATATAAGTATAGAATAATTTCAGCATGTCAGGAAGTCTATTGGCTAACACTTCAGAAGCTTTATAGGTTTATTATAAAAGAATAAGTTTATTGAAAAAATGATTTTTATGGAATTATGATTTTTTAGGGATCCAGCCTGTGATCTGGAGCAGTGATCTAGAAAGAGTCTAAACTTCAGGAAATTGGTTGCATGGTATAGTCAGCAGAGCTGAGTGTGGGACACAGACCTCAAGAATGTATTTTAGTTTGGACAACAGGAGGACACCAGAGGCTATGACAGATTGGAAGGTCAAGAAACATCTCCTGCTTTCTGAATACCTTCTAAGCCTCTTGGTTTTTTGTTGAGTCCTAGGCAAGAAAGGTGTTCAAGATACTAAGAATTTACTGCTTATCAATCCAGTGCACTGACGCTCAGCCTTGGATTTAATTGCATTAAAACAAAGAAGAAGGGATAAAATTTTCTAGCACAGATGAATTTTGGGACTGAGTTTCAGTAAAAGTAAAATTACCTTTGTGATTATTTTCAATACAGTATACTTTTACTTAAAATTAGAATGCACATGTTATTGGCCACTGGGGGACATTGTTTTCCCATACGTAAGATAAAGTTATATAGCATCATTCTCAAACTGGAGAATACACCAGTATTACCTTGAGGGTTTTTAAAATAATCTTTGTTTTTTTTTTAATAGTTTTTTTTTTTTTTTTTTGACAGGCAGAGTGGACAGTGAGAGAGAGAGAGAGACAGAGAGAAAGGTCTTCCTTTGACGTTGGTTCACCCTCCAATGGCCGCCACGGCGCACCGCGCTGATCGGAAGCCAGGAGCCTGGTCTCCCATGGAGTGCAGGGCCCAAGCACCTGGGCCATCCTCCACTGCACTCCCGGGCCACAGCAGAGAGCTGTCCTGGAAGAGGGGCGACCAGGACTAGAACCCAGTGTGCTGGCGCCGCAAGGCGGAGGATTAGCCTAGTGAGCTGCAGCGCCAGCCTATCTTTATTTGTTTTAAAGACAGAGAGATAGAGAGTGATGCAGACAGAGAAATATAATTCTCCTATCTGCTGGTTCACTCTCCCAAATCTTCAACAGCCATGGCTGGGCCATTGTGAAGCCAGGAGCCAGGAATGCAAATCAGGTCTCCCATGTAGGTTGCAGGGAGCCAACTTGAGCTCTCATCTGCTGCTTCTAGGGGTGTGCATTAGCAGGAAGTTGGACTTAGAAGTGGAGCCAAGACTAGAACACATGTACTTTGATGCAGAATGTCAATATGCCAAGGGGATACTTAATAGATGCGCTAAATGCCTCCCCCAGAGGGTATGTTAAAACACATATTACTGGACCTCTGCCTACACACATTCTAATCCAGTGGGAATGGGAGGGAGGCAAAGATATGAATATCTAGCAAGTGATGCTGATATTGCTAGTCTGTGAACCACACTATGATAACCACTTCTTAAATAAAAAGTTTAACACACATTATTAAGACTACTTATTGACTGGACTTGCTTCATCATAAGGGTGTTGTAATGTACACAAAGAACCATATGCTTACTGTACTAAGAGCTGGTCTTTGTCTATCATAAAAAGGTTGTGTGTGATTATACCCTATTTAAATAAGTGTAGTAAGAGCTCTGCAGACAGTTATAGTGTCTCTATGGTTAAAAAAAGAATGTATGCAGTGAGTGGGGTACAGTAATGAAGTTTAAGACCAAAAAACTTAACAGTTTATGAGACTAATTTACTAAGGTTTAGATAAAGTCCTGTCCCTAAATGTCAGTATAGGAAAAGCACCCCTCCCCCAGATATGGATAATGTTTATGACTGGTTCTAAAAGATAGTAATTCATTTCCAAATTATAATTCAAGGAATAGTCAGTAGCTATATTTGTTAGGGTAATCCAGGATTTGGCTTTGTTTAAGAGCTGAATTAGACATTGAGATGTGAGCTTCCTGAGGACATTCAGCCTTGCAGAGTAGAAAAAGCCATCTTCCATGGATTCCTAAGAAATGCATATGAAAGAGTTATCTGTACTCATATGTTTATAACAGCTCAGTTCACAGTAGCTAAGGTATGAAATCAACCCAGATGTCCATCAACTGATGACTGGATAAAGAAAATGTTGTATACACACTCTATGAAATACTACCTAGCCATAAAAAAGAATGATCCTGTATTTTGCAACAAAATAGATGCAACTGGAAACTATTATGCTTAGTGAAATAAACTAGTCCCCAAAAGACTATATAACATGTTTTATCTGACATGAGGTAGTTAATATGGAATATAAAAAAATTATAAGAACAAAACTGAAATTTTATGATCTGATTATTGTTAATTACCCTTATGTATATTACTGTGAAACAGTGGCCATTTTACTTTTTAGTTGTTGAAAATTATGGTTAGTGATACATTAAGCTTGTGATTATAAAGTAAATTGAAAGTATGTTATTAAAAAATTAAAAGAAAAAAGAAAGGAAGAAGGGGGATTGAGGGAGGGAGTGAAGGAGGGAAGTGTGGTAGCTTTTTATAATCATACCTATGAAATACATGAAATCTGCTAACTTTATATCAATAAAAATGAGAAATAAAAAAAAATGAAATCCAAGAAGTACAAGGTCTTCTCTAGCATTATCCTTTCTCTGTAGGAGAACCATAACAAAGTCAGTCCATTGACAGCAGTTACCCAGTCTATGCAGTAAGGGAGCAGCCTGGCTTCTCCCAACTACTTATATAAAATCTGAGAAGAGAGAAATGATGTAAAGATGGAATTGTTAAGCAAAAATGAATAAAAACCTAATGATTTAGAAAATTCTCGGTCTATCTATATAGAAAAGAATGAGAAAACCTGTTCAGGGATGAACAGTAAGGGTGGTTATGTGATCATTTAACAAGGAAACTAACATAGGTGTGAACTATGAACTTAATAAGCCACCCTACTAGGAAAGCCACTTGTTTAAACTGAAGAGGAAAAGGTAACAGACAGATGTCAGCTGTTCTTGGATTTCATGGGATGAACCACAGAGCTCTGTGACTGTGAATGTGTGCTATTTTTTAAGACCCTGGAAGAATGACTCTGAAGGCAATTCAGAGATCATCAGGGCTGCCCCCTCGGTTTCTAGAGACGAACCATTGCCTTGCTTTCAACAGGCAAGACAAATTCACCCACAGCCAAAACACCAGGACCTCTGCCCCAGTGAGTCCAGAAGGCGGAATCTCCATGCCAGTGGGTATAAAAGGCAGAGCATCTGGCCCAAAATGATTATTCTCAAGCACTATGGGCTAACGCTATTTGCTTTGTTAGATTTTATATCTACTTAGGGCCTTTCACTCCTTCCTTCTTTCCTATTTCTTCCTTGTGGAATGAGTAAGCCTCCTTCACGTGCAACCTGTCATTGTATTTTGAAAGCACATAACATGTTTCATTCCACAGGTTCACAGCTGGAGAATTTAACTCAGGATGCATCTCATCCTTATATCTGATTTGAGTGAAACCTAAGGTGAGAATCTGGATTTAATGTTTAAAGTGGGTACTGGAATGAGTTCTGATATTTGGGGCTATTGGAGTGGAGATGAATTTATTATGTATTTTAGAAGGATTTGAATTTTGGGGGGTAGAGGGAGGGATACTACAGGTGAATGGAAGTAGGCCCTCACCAGACAATGAATATGTTGGAAACATGACCTTAGATTTCCAGCTTTCAGAACAGTGGAAAGTAAATTTCTGTTATGTATAAGCTGCTCAGGCTATGATGTTCTGTTATGTTAGCCTGATATTACTAACCCATAATTCTCCAATTGAAATCTGACTTCATTTTCATTCTCAAGTCTGCCATTTGTTTTTGAAATTTCATGCAAGAAATTCTTATAGTCTAGCAAGTAATAACATATCAAATATGACAGTCTCTATTGTATTTAGATTATATCATTCCTCATTTTCATCTCTTCTGAGAGAAATAGTTCACTATCCTTCATAAATCCTATTGTCTACTTCTTTACATAGTTATATTCACAATCTATGGTTATTGTATTTTGTTTTAGTATTTCGCTATATCAGGTTATCAATCAGTATAACTCAATATATATTTTCCCTAAGGTTGAGCAAATGGCTACACTTATGACTGAGACTGATCCAAGGCACAATTTGTTTGCCTTTAAAAATTTTGTTTTCTATGACTGCAAGAAATACTGCTGAACAAGACATTTCTTCACCATCCTTGATGAAAGATGAACATTAATAATGCAGTTAAAAATCAGGCCAAGTAATTTTGAAGAGAAAACAAGGTCCAGAAGCCCTAATTCCTTTTAGAATAGATTTAAAATGGCAAGCTCAATAGTTCTACCACAGCAGAGAACAAGGTGAGTATTATGAAACCCTTAAGTTTTAAGGAGTTAAAAATCAATTTATAGACTCACATCTTAGAAATATTTGTGCTATACATATTTATACCCTTATCTGCTCTTACACCTATGTCTGTTTCTTTATATATACTGAGAAGTGTATCAATTGTTTTATATATCTGATGTTGCTGTAATATGTCAAAGTTGGTTTTCATTTATAACTTTTGTGGTGTTTTATTACATTATACATCTTACCCAGTGACAGCTCTATTATATAGAAAATAAGTAAAACAAAAATATCTTGGAGGAATTAACAACTTTTTAAAAAAGAAATATTTACAGCAATGCTAAAAATTAATTTTCTCACTTTTTAAACTGTTAGTACTTTGCATTTACCACGCACTATAGAGAATCATGTCTGCCTATCAGGCACCACGTAGTGTGTGTGTTGTTATGCTAGAGTGGAAGATGAGAATGATGAGATGAAATCTGCTTTCCTAATTACAGAGAAAAGCAGATTAAAGTGCCATGAAGTGGCATATAAAAGGTAGCCCTTTCTGTCCCTGTGAATCCTAGTTTATGGCTCTTGTTTTAGCATAATTGTTAATATTACCCTCTTCATTAGTTGTCCAGGTTTGGACATATACACCAAAATCTCACAGAAATCCACAGAAGAGAAAATTCTTTTCCAGTAATAAGGTAGCTGTCACTAAATCTTGAAAACCCTACAGCATCAGGCAGGTAACAAAAGTGCATAGGATAAGAAGGCAAGGACTAGGGCACTGAAGCTATGGCTCTATCTACTGGGGTCCTGAGTCCTTCAGAATACAGTCCAATATTGCCAAATCTCATATCTCCAGGTCTATGCATGTTGCCTAGAATTTAGCAGAAGACACTGTAGTTTGAATGTAATTAAATTTTAGACTAGGTTAGGTAGCCCATTTGGAAAATCTGGTGCAAATGGTATCACAATCTTATTTGTCCACAGAAGTGTCATTTACAGGACATATATTAACTTCGTAGAACTATGTCAAAAGATACTGCCGTTGAAAGCAAGTAACTTGCTCTCCTAGACTACTATGGAATAAGTACCCCTGAACCCAAGAGTAAGTAATTTCAGCATTTACTCAAATTGAAGTTGAAATTAATACCCATGTTGTTGTATCTTTGTATAGAAATGCTTCTCTTCTCATAATACTGGCCCTTGCAAAAACACACTTCTAAATAATCATATCACTTAAGATATCCTTACAATTAGCCTTTTTTATAATTCTTAGAAAAGCAAAAAATTCAACTTAATTGTGAAAAATAACATTGACCTGGATTAGATATGAGAAACACTCTTCATCATTCTAAAACAGTTTTGAATATGAAAGTAGATGGGCAAGAATTTAGAATTTTGGTTGAGTCTAGTAGCCCTTTCAAACACTATTATATTCACAATATGACTTTTCTAAGACAGAAAGCCTTTGTAGTTGATTTCTGTGCTTAACTCATTCTAAAAATTAGTTTAGAGAACCTGACATTGTATGTACAAGTGCCTAATAGTGTAGAACAAATGTAGTAAAACAGTACAAATGACTTGAATCATATGACAAATTATTTTCTTTCCCTGGTGTCTCTTTGGTTCCTATTCATTTTGGTGGCTTCTTCTGACTGCTAAATTCTCCATCATGATCCAGAGATCAAGCATTTAATTCATTGCATTTCCAGAGCTATGAGAAAAGCGATATACCTATAATGGTGAAGTGAGACTCATTTCTATTTCCACATGGGAGAAATAAAACCCAGAATATACCTTGATTTGAAACCCTGAGGGAACCTACAAAAAGTGACATTTGTACTTACATATAAAACCAAGAGATAAAGATGAAATGCTGCCAAATGAAGTCTCAAGTCAGATTTGCTGGTTAAGTCCCATTCCCCTCTTCCCAGTAGTTTCTTAAATAGTGTCTTTGTTTTCTACTTACTTTAAAGTTAAAATTCTATTCACACGAGCCTATTTCAACTACTTTGACAGATCACTAAATGAATGGGTCTTCATCACTAAATCCATCAGCTTGCATCTAAGGCCCATTCTTATCTGGGCCTTGTTTCTGTCAGCCACTGTCAGTGTTCACATTTCCCTCTTGCACCAGTGAACTGTTGTAAGTGTGGAGAACAGGCCAGTCTGTGTCTCATTTCCATTATGTGTCTTTGATTGTTGTCTTCAAACCAAGCACATACAGTAGTTCTTGTGTGCCTATATTTGCCTGTAACTATTGATCTGAAAGCTTCTGTTAACACATGTATCTCTAACAAAATTGGCATTGCCATTTTATAGATGATAAAATTGAAGTCAAGAGTGTCGCTCCCCCTCTTCGTGGAGGAACGACACAGGACCCTGCGTTGTTCTTTCGTCTGCTCGGCCCTCCCCGGGTTTGCTGCTGGTTCTTCCCGGGTTGGCTACCGACCCTTCCACCTCCGTGGAAGGGCGGTTCCCCCTGCCACTTTCCCCACTTCCACGGGGGAGCGGCACACCGCCGGCCGGCTCTCTCGGGGGCTGCACAGGTGTTCCTTCAGATAGATGTTCCCTGGTGCATGTTGTCTCTCTCCTCCTTTATAGCCCTCTTCCACCAATCCCAACTCTGCTACCCACATGCCGAGTACGCTGCTCTCCTGCAATCAGGAGCAGCATCAGCTCCTGCAGGTCATCACTCAAGCTGGCGAGAGGCAGCTGCGTAGAAGTTGTTACTCCCTTCTCAGCACCATATTGTGGGAGAGCAGATGTATAGAATAAGTCTTAATTCCAGTTAACAGTCTAGTCCGAGTTGCTCCCCACAAAGAGTGATTAAGGTACCTCTCAAGGTAATTCAGGTAGTAAATAATGTCAGTACAGCAGGTATTTTAATCTAGGAAGTTTAAATGCAGAGTCTTTACCTTTGACTACTCCTCTAGGATGTTTTTGCTGTTCAGGCTGTCCTACCCCTCTTATTTGTCAAAACTCAGATCAGAAATCACTCAGTTAAAACCTTCTCTATATCCTTATAGTTACTCATTTGTTTCCAAATATATTGTATGATTATATTTATTTTTTTATTAACTACAGGGGAAACTTGACCAATAGCAGATATTGGGAGAGCAGGTTGACTTCTGGTCAGTTTTATTGGTGGCTGAGGGCAATAAAATATGGAGGGATCAAGAGCGGACATACAAAGTTTAAGGCAATAGCCAGATATGAAAGAAGGCCAAACAGCCAATTGGAATTGAAACACCTGTTGAGCAGAATGGCTGATGCCAAAATATAAATCTAAAAGGCAAGAGAAAATGACAAAGAATAAAAGCAAAAAATAAAATATACAGAAATGAGACTTAAGATGGTCTAGTTTTATGGAAAATATCATTTAAAGAAGGAGGTGGCAGTGATTATAACCATCAAATTCTAGCAACCTACCAAATATAGTGAAAACTGTATAAAATCTATTTTATTTGGCTGACTGTAGACTAGTAGGAATGGGAAGCAGATGTGAGAGCATTAAGGAGATAGAAGGTGCCTTGGAAGAATCATATTCAGGATCGGTTTGGCATTTGAATCTGATCTGTTACAGTCACACTTTATTTCAAACAGCTTGAAGAAGAAAGCTAAGAACTGTGTCTTAATGGTTACTAATAAAATATACACCTGCATAGTGGCCGGTTTATTTTATAAAGTGGAAATAAATTCATTAACAGCTTAGTAGAAAAATTAAACATTATATAATGATACATTTTCATGAAAAATTATGCTTAAGAAAATTATTTCCTGTAAATTTATGTTAAGAACTTTCTGATCTCTATATCTTCATAAATAAATGTTATATTCCTGGGAGAGAAAACAAGCAAACAAACCACACTTCACGGAACAATTGAATAGCTCTGTGAACATCATGCCCTAAGTGAGGATTGAATAGAGGAGATGTAATTCATGATAACCAGAAGAAGTGTATGCATAACTTTGCCCCATATGAATAATGTTCTTTGTTCGTATGTCAACCAAATAGATTTTCCAGCCTTTCAACATCATGCTATTGTTAAGTATAGTAACTTTCATAGCATTTTGAAAACTCAACAAACCATTGTGATTATTCACAGACAAATTTTCTCATAATTATCACTGGCACCTATATTACTTTTAATTTCAACCAAAAATGAAGATGATGAGAACAGAGTCCTGGTTTTAGAAGGTAATCTTGAAAAAGAATGAGATAACGGGATAAAGGATAAAGAGGTATCAGGGTTGACCAAAGCTATTTTTCTTCTTCTCCTCCTCCCCCTCCTCCCCCTCCTCCCCCCTCCTCCCCCTCCTCCCACTCCTCCCCCTCCTCCCCCTCCCCCCTCAACCTCCCTCTCCTCCCCCTCCCCCTCTCCCCCTCCTCCTCCTCCCCCTCCTCTTTTTTTTACAGGCATAGTGGACAGTGAGAGAGAGAGAGACAGAGAGAAAGGTCTTCCTTTTCTGTTGGTTCACCCCCCCAATGGCCGCTGTGGCTGGCGCGCTGCGCTGATCTGAAGCCAGGAGCCAGGTGCTTCTCCTGGTCTCCCATGCGGGTGCAGGGCCCAAGCACTTGGGCCATCCTCCACTGCACTCCCGGGCCACAGCAGAGAGCTGGACTGGAAGAGGAGCAACTGGGACAGAATCTGGTGCCCCGACCCGGACTAGAACCTGGGGTGCCGGCACCGCAGGTGGAGGATTAGCCTATTGAGCCAAGGTGCCAGCCTGCTATTTTTCAAGATTAGGAAAAATTGATTTTGAAAGTACAAGGGCAGACAAAAACATGGGCAGACAAAAACATATCAGTCAAGACAGAGGAAAATGAAGATACAGGAGAAGAACTACTCATGGAGCAAGGAAATATCAGGGAGTATGGAAATAAAACAGGAAGGAAAGAGGGAAGAAGGAAGGGAAGGACGGAGGGATAGAACCAGGGACAGAGGTGTCCAAGATGGAGAAAATGAAAAGAAAGGGGGTGGGGAGGAGTAAGGGAAAGGGAGAGAAGGAAAGGAAATAGTAGGAAGAGAGGGGAGGAAAGGAATGGGAATTTAGATATTTTTCACTGAATGAGAATAAGTTTTGAGGACACTTATGAAAATGCCCTCCTGTTTCCTGTTGAAATGAGAAGCAGAGTAATCTGCAAAGTAAGGAATGCTATGAAGGGATAAAAAACTTGAGAACCTTGAGTTATCCATTGACATTACAGATTATGTGCTTGGGAGTTTAAGAATTTCTTGGAAATGCACATTTCCCAGCTATAATTGATTGCCTGGAATAATTCCTCCATTAGCACCTTTGATATACTAATTCAATCAATATTAATTGACAGCAGTTAAAGAATATTCCCATGTGCCTTAGAGAACAGTATTATCATTTGTACTTTTTTTTTTTGAGATTTATTTTATTTATTAGAAATACAGAGTTACACAGAGAGGTAGAGACAGAGAGAGAGGTCTTCCATCCACTGGTTCACTCCTCAGATGGTCACAACAGCTAGAGCTGCGTCGATCCAAAGTCAAGAGCCAGGAGCTTTTTCGGGTCTCCCAGGTGGGTGCAGGGGCCCAAGCACTTGGGCCATCCTCACTGCCTTCCCAGGCCATAGCAGAGAGCTGGACCAAAAGAGAAGCAGCCGGGCCTCAAAGTGGTGCCCATATGGGATGCCAGTGTTCAGGCCAGGGCGTTAATCCACTGTGCCACAGTGCCAGACCCGAGTTGTACTTTTTTGAAACAATATTTTTAAAGTCATGAACATTTTACCAAATTCATAATGATTCAGAAACATCTATTTTCTTATACGATAATATGAAATTTTAGTGCACACATGATAAAATATGCAAGGACTTATTTATGACTTCAATGTAAAAAGTTCATAAATCTATATATAATTCTAATGTCTGAGCTTTGAAGTGCACACATGCATTCAAACACATGAAGTCAAATTGTTTATTCCAGTAGTTCCTAAGCTTTGGGATTTCATGTACTAGTAAAATACAAATAGGAGGAATAGTACAGACCTACCAGTTTTTCATTTGACAAAATATTTAAACAAATTATCATCATTTCAAAAAGACATTTTAGCAGTAAGTGATGTTAGTCTTTAGAAACAATGCAAAGTTGCAGTATTAGAAGAAAAGTCTTTTAACTGAATAGGTTGAGTTTTTCAAATATTTATGACATTGTTCTTAAATATGGAAATTATAGCATGGCGATACTGCTGTATGGGATTGTGTTTGAAGTTATTAGATTATACCCATAGCGTCTGGGGCCCCACTTGGACAGCCATGAAGCCACTGTATTTTATGAGAAATGCTATAATCTAAACCACAAGACTCCAAATTACATCTGTTCAGCTTTAAATACTTGGATATTAATCACTATACTACAAGTCTGCGCTTAAATATTCTCGTTTTTAACAAATAGGGATTACCAGAAAAATGACCATGAGCAGATAAGAACAGCAGTCAAAATCAAGTATACTTTGAAATAACTAGAGATGTCATTTTGAGGGTAGAAATCACAAAGTCCAGGATAGCAAAAGCAAGTGATCATGTGAACATACCTACAGAAACACTTCAATAACCCAATAGCCACCCCCCCCCCAAAAAAAAAAATTATCCATGGGACCAGCGCTGTGGCGTAGTGGGTAAAGCCGCTGCCTGAAGTGCCAGCATCCCATATGGGTGCCAGTTCAAGTCCCAGATGCTCCACTTCCAATCCAGCTCTCTGCTATGGCATGGGAAAGCAATAGAAGATGGCCAAAGTGTCTTTACCCATGTGGGAGGCCCAGAAAAAGCTCCTGGCTCCTGGTTTCGGATCGGCTCAGTTCCAGCTGTTGCAGCCATCTGCGGAGTGAACCAGAGGATGGAAGACCTCTCTCTGCCCCTGTCTCTCTGTAACTCTGCCTTTCAAATAAATACATAAATCTTAAAAAGCAACAACAACAACAACAACAACAAAATCTCCCCAAAGATACACTCATCTATATCTGTACCTATATCTATCTCCTCACACATGTATGTGCATGAAATTCATTTTCCTTTGAGCACACTCAAGAGTGAGTTACTGACACATACTTAGTGTGCATTTTCTAAGAAAAGAAGAAATGTTTGGGGCCCGTGCTGTGGTGCAGTGGGTTAATGCCCTGGCTTGAAGCGCCGACATCCCATATGGGTGCCGGTTTGAGGCTCGGCTGCTTCTCTTCTGGTCCAGCTCTCTGCTATGGCCTGGGAAGGCAGTGAAGTATGGCCCAAGTGCTTGGGCCCCTGCACCCACCTGGGAGACCTGGAAGAAGCTCCTGGCTTCTGGCTTTGGATCAGCGCAGCTCCGGCAGTTGTGGCCAATTGGGGAGTGAACCATCAGATGGAAGACTTCTCTCTCTCTGCCTCTCCTCTCTCTGTGTAACTCTGACTTTCAAATAAATAAATCTTTTTTTTTTTAAAGAAAAATGTTCTATTTTTAGGTAATAGCCACACTGGCCTTCACAAAATTAGCAAAGTCAACACTTATATTTCTAATAACTAATTGATAGTTCATATTCAAATGTATCCATTTTTTTCCAATAATATTCTTTATCACTATTATTTTCCCAGTCTGATGTCTGCTCCAGAATTATACATTATGTTTAGCTATAAGAGCTCTTCAATCAGTTGCTCTGCCTTTGTTTTTCATGACATGGACAAGAAGCGATACATTGAGGTCATGCATATTTCTCAACAAATGTTCACAAATGAGTTTTAGCATTCAGCAACGATGCATGAATCAATTGTCATGATGGTTGTCAAATGCTAGTTTTCTAATTCTGTTATTTCTCTGTTTGCTAGTTAACATTTTTCATTTTCCTTATTTATTTATATGTTTGTAGATTCTCATTTTATTCAATGAGTTACCTTCTGCTCCTACCATGTTTTATTTTGGTGCTCAAATGTCCCAGATTTAGCCACTAGGAAGCCTCTTCTGGTTGTTTTCTGTGTCCTATTGTCATGAGCTTATCATTTTTTGAAGCATGAATTACTTTTTTGGAATAGAAAATATTACATAAAGCAATACCAAGGTAAACATGGAGATTTATATGATCGTGTTTCACCAGTTCTTGTCTCTGTATTTGAAAAGGTACCAACGAAAATGGTGTGGATGCATGGTATAAAAATATGTAGGCTTAATCCTATAGTCTTTATTTACTATGGTTTGAAATGGAAATTTTTTTCAGCCACTGGTAACTCAGAATTAGTTGTGTTGTGTTAGAGTGATGACGTTGTGAAGAGATGAGGTTAGTACATTATAGAATGCAGAAAAGAACTGTGCATTACTGTTTCTTTTCTGGTCAGGGCCATGTTTCCCTTTATGCCTTCACCACTGAGACAGTGCAACCCCGTGAACAAGTGAAGGCTGTTCTTCCCTCGGAAATGTAGATAAAGTTATTTAGACTGCTAATGTTACTGTGTAGATCAGTACAGTAATTTTTCCATGATCTTTGTCAGTTCTGCATTTGGCTTCCTGGTTGTTTCCTCTGAAACTGTTTATCTACCAAAGCCAGTTAGATTAAGCTTCCAACCGAACTAAAAGAAAATATTTGCCATTTGCTCACTTTCACAATCTATTTAACAACTTTGTATAAGCCAGAGTAGAGACAGATGGCATGTTAGAATGAGGCTTGCAGGAAATTTTCATGAAGGGACCATTTATCAAGGTTAGGGGTAAGCTTAGGTCAGCAAGGTTAGGGGAAAGCCACAAGGTTTGGTTAAACAACTCTGGTTCAGAAACAGGCCTAGTATGGCAAGGAAATGAGTGATTACTAAACCATAGAGAAAGTAGCTCTAGTTTGGAGGAGGCCATCTCACTGGAAGCACAACTTTGAGTGGAGGAACACAACCAGGAATAACCAGGTTATTCTCCTATAGGCCCGTGTGTGTGTGTGTGTGTGTGTGTGTGTATCTCCCATTCTCCCCCAATTTGTAGGATAAAAATGCCTCTATTTTGTTATAAAACACTTAATAAAAAGTAACTGGGCAAACAATAAAATAAAAACATAATCTTTATTAGTTTTGCACATTTTTAATGTTGATTAGCATCATTTAGGGTAATAGTAGCATTTTCCAGCATGCAGTTCACAAGTACAGTTTACCTAAGTAATTTTAAGAAAAAAGAAGAGCCTACAGTTTGCTTCTATAAGAAACACAAAATTTCCTAATGTAATTGACTATGTAAGTTCACTGCTCGATTCTTGTGAAAAAAAAAAAAATGTGAATCCCCCATTATAGTTAGAACAATCTAGAGCAGCATGACTCCAAAGAAATAAAAACACAAACTAGAAAACAAGACAAAAATGAAAAATAATCACTATCCTTAATTAATTAGTACAGGCACTACCAGAAATGTAAGTAAAACTTTATACCCTTTTTCAATTGCAAAGCATAATTTGGATGTGAGTTGTGAACCTATTTTGCCCCTTAACATTAAGAAATAATCTAAAATTTGCAAATATAATAAAAAAGCAGAAATGTACAACTACCCAGTCTTGTTTTCATTTCTTGTTTAGCAAATTTCTTTCATGAAAAAGTACTATGGACAGAAAGTAAGAAAAGTGATTGTGATATCAACCTGAAGATAATTTCCTCTTCATATGTATGTACATAATGCTGAAAAATAAAATAAAATGACTTTTTACAGTATTTATATTTGCTTATAAAATTCTAAACACATTTTAACAGGTTAAGTGGTATTTTTTTAAACATGTCTGTACAATCTGGCTATACACCATATGTTATCCAATTAAAATTTAAAAATAACTAAAAAGCTGTTAAAGTGCTGCAAACTATTGCTTAATGACTTAAAGAAATGAAATGTGTTGAACAGTTTCCTTTACTTTACCACTGACATATGGTATCTCATAAATGAGATAGTGAGCAGTGGGAGAAACCAGGTACAGAGCATGGTAATAGAAACATGCATTGACAGCATCCAGACTATCTATAATGGTACAGAATACATTATATTACCTGTATAAAGCTTGCACTCTACATTTCTTGTGGTACATATTTGATGCACTAAATACTGTGCTTAGGTCATTATTTGTTTGCTCAAACGTGCACCACAGGATAAAATGACTATTTACATAATAAATAGCATTTCATTAACATATACAGTGTCACCCTTGCTGAGAGCTGAAGATGGCTAAACAAAGTGCAGTATTAAGCAGAAATTTATAAAGGGTTCTTTTGGTCATTTCAGTCTTCTGAGGGTGGGGTATAGGGGTATAATATTCATTATTCAGGATTTTTAATACAGTGAACAGAAACATAACACTATGACACCAGACATTTGAATGAAATTTGCACCTACTAAAATTTAATGGCTGACTCAAAAACGATCTACTTGGTCTAGCGACTGGGTTTGACAAAACAAGATCAGCAAAGCAACTCCAATTCTCTCCCAATCACCCCTCCCAGAAACATGGATGGAATTTAGGAACTATCATTGTTTTCCTTGTGACGTTTTCTCATGCATGATCTCTAAGTGCAGCATGCCCTCATGCAAAACACATCTTTGTGCAGATGGGAGGGCCATATGTTTGCCATAACCCTTAGGTGACATCCTTGTTAAAGAGGTCCTTTAATCTGTTTCCCAACAGAAATCCCATTTACAAAAATAGTCACATATAATAAACAACATATGGATTAAAAAAAAGATGAATTCACTAACAGATTTCATATAAATGTGACAAATGTGGCAGTTGAAATGCAAACAGTGGATACAGTTACTACATTAAAGTGTTTCATGTTAAACAACCCCTAAATTACAGGTTTGCAACCCCTTTCACTGGTCCCTATAGTCTGAGCAGCCAATTTGTCTCGTCTTCAGCAGTGTCAGCTGGTAGTGAGGACAGTAACCTCCTGTCAAGGTCAAGGTCATCTCCCCTTACTATAGTCACACAGTTTGCTGACAAGGGGTCACTGTCTTATTGTAGGCACTGACCTTAAGTAGATTTGTGTAAAAACAGTCAGTTTGGCATTGACCTCCTAATAGAGTCCTGTTGACAAAAACACATCACCTTCACAGGCTGTAAACAATTTGTCACTCAATGATTTAATTTTATTTCCCTTTGGCTTTTTCGTCTTTACCTTCTTGCTCGTGTTTCTCCACAATTGGCTTTGTCACCCGATCGTAGGAGGGTGGACAAGCTGCTGTGGACATGGTCAGATCAGTTTTCTCTGTGATAGAGTTTTCATTTATTCTGTCAATTATCATGTCTTCTTTCACAAGAAGATTAGCCCCACTTTTGATTTTATTTTTGTTGTATGTAAATGAAGCTTGTTTTACTGTTCGCTTTAAAAGATGCCGTCTGTAAGCACGCTGAATAATAACAGCAGATACTTCCTCTTGTTTTCGTTTTAAAGTAGTAGTAATTGGTTGATAAGAGACCTTGGAAGGATTAGAAGCCATGAACCGCTCTTCCATCTGTATTCGTAGCGCATCCATCTCTCCACTTTCCCCTAGGACCCTCTTTGTAAAAGCAAATAAGATGTCAAGACAGTGGATTCTGTCACCGCTCACCATTGGCAAATCCATAGCAATGAGCTGCAGCTTGTTTGGTTGTGGCAAATTGAGAGGAGGTTCAAGAGCTGCTGCAAACTGAGATAGTTTTTCAAATTCCATGAACTGGGTTGCATCGGGGTCGAACTTCTCCCAAACCTCGTAGAACATCTCGAAGTCATCCTCGCTCAGGGGCTCTGCACTTTCCTCCGTAGCAACACTGAAGTTCTCCAGGATGACAGCGATGTACATGTTCACCACCACCAGGAAGGATATGATGATGTAACTGACGAAAAAGAAAATCCCAACAGATGGGTTCCCGCAGTCTCCCTTAACTGAGCTTCCAGGGTTAACTTTATTAGGGTCACAGTCAGGTGGTTTACTATTGAGAATAGGTGCTAACAATCCATCCCACCCAGCAGAAGTGGTAATCTGGAACAGGCAGATCATGCTGTTGCCAAAAGTCTCAAAGTTGAACATGTCATCAATTCCAACTTCCCTCTTAACATAGGCAAAGTTGGACATCCCAAATATGGCGTAGATGAACATGACCAGGAAGAGCAGGAGGCCGATGTTAAACAATGCAGGAAGGGACATCATCAAAGCAAAGAGCAATGTGCGGATCCCCTTTGCTCCTTTGATCAGACGAAGGATTCGGCCAATCCTGGCGAGGCGGATCACACGGAACAGGGTAGGTGACACAAAATATTTCTCTATTAACTCAGCAAGAAACATGCCTATAAATAAACAGTGAAAATATCAAGCAATGAAAATGTTATCCATTAAATTAATACTTAAATTTCTTTTCTATTAGGTCTCCACAGTAAAACTGAACTAAAATTCAGTTACAAAATCTTAAATATGACATATCTATGTAATTTATGCAATGCACATAAATATTATAAATAAATCTTAAATTTAGCATTCAGTACTAAATTCAATAGAGATTATAGTACTTCTTGTCTTTTACTGTGTTGATAAACCATTTTTAGCTTACATAAAATCTTGTCAGAATCTATAAAATAAAGTTAAAATTCTCAAGACTGGCTGAACATCAGTGTCTCACAATATAAGTACAAATTTATGTTAATATAATTTTTTTCTGTACTTGCCAAATCCTTTATCCTCCCTTAACTCCTTCCCCATCTAAAAGTATCTATACTTTTTGATGCTATTTTCATCCATGAACTTAATGCTTCCACTTTAGTATTCTTATATAGTTAGTTGCATATTTTAGTGCATTTCTGAAATAATCTAAGATAGATGCTGTTTGATCTCCTCCTGTATTTTGACATTAGTATCTCAATCCTCTTTTAACTTTATTTCTCCACTTGCCTTTTAAATAAAGATTAACTTGGGGCTGGCATTGTGATACTGAAGATTAAACTACCACTTCCAGCTTCTTACTAATAGGCCTGGGAAACAGTGGAAGATGGTCCAAGTACTTAGGCCCATTCCATCCATAAGAGATACCTGGCTGGAGTTCCAGGCTCCTGGCTTCAGCCTGGCCCAGCCATGGGTGTTGATGTCATTTGGGGACTGAGCCAGAGATGGAAGATCTTTCTGTCTCTGTGTCTTTTCCCTGCTCTCTGTAACTTTGCCTTTCTAAATAAACCTTTATTTTTAAAAAGACTAGATTTAAGAAGAGCTCAAGAAAGCAAATACCTTTGAGTTGAAATGCCTCATTTTGTAAAGAATAAGTCTGTGTGTGTGTGTATGTGTGTGTGTGTGTATGTGCGTGTGTGTTGGGGGGAAATACAACTTTTCTTCCTTAGCCACACTGGTTTGTATGTGAATTAAAGACTATATAATCTATGAGTTGGATATAATGCCAGTTTCTTCAGATGAGGCAGTAGCATAAATATCTTCCCAATAAAGGTACCCCATATTGGATGCTAAAATATTGTCCAAGTCCTATCACCTGGTATAGGAAAGAGTGAATACTTTAAGCCCCCAGATATAGACTTCTTCACTTCACTGGAGCTTTCATTTTATATTTAAAGAGATGAGCTACTACTTGTGCGTCCATCTATACGTTACAGACATCAAGGCATATGACTGATGAAGTGATGTTCTGTGCCACTTCATTTCCCTTGTGCATCATTACTATAAACTCACTTAGAAGGTAATCTAGAAGATCTCTACATGCCACCTATAAATAATCTACCATTTGCATTTGCTAACATTTAGTCCTTGTCTGTAGTCTTTTTGTTCTGTGCTTTTCCTTGTTTTGTAACTGGGTTCCACTTCTGTCTACATGCTGGTGACTCTATCTCTAATGCAGTGTCTTTCCTGATTGCAGACTGCACTTCTAATTTTCTCCTCAACAGAACCATCTAGATATTGTGTGGGTTGTGAAATCTCAGCATGTTGAGCATTTTATGTTAATGAAACAAGTTTTATGTTAATAGCACAGTTCTAGCTGAAAGGAATGGGATTTTACTACACGGACAAATAGTATATTGAGGGTCTAGAATATATGTAATAGGATACAATAGTCCTACTAAATATGAGTTTTGTTTTGTAAGAAAAACAAACACACCTGGATCAAATGCATCAAAATATTCACAGTGGTTACCTCTGAGTGCTGGGATCCTTTCATCTAAACTCTATTGTTCCAAATTTCACTTTTATTGAGCTGAATTTAAGAGACTATAAGTATTTCTTACCTACAATAGAAAGAATTACAACCACAAAATCAAATATATTCCAGCCAATGGTGAAATAATAATGACGCAGGGAGATAAGCTTCAGCACACACTCTCCAGTGAACAGCACAATGAACACCAGATTGATGCGTGACAAAATGTTAGTCACATAGTCACTCTGGTCATCTGTTTCCACCATCATTGTGACCATGTTAAGACAGATGAGAATCATGATGCTTATGTCAAAAACTTGTCTAGTTACGAAGTCAAAGACCATTCCTTGAAATTTGTTCTGCAAAAAAACAGAAGTACTTTTAGCAACAAGAGGAGACTTCCTGTGCATATTAGTAGGTACATAAATACCTTCTGAACTGACTTTCTAGAAGTGCACACAGTAGTCTTTGGCACTTATGTTTATTAAAGATAAATTATAACATATTAATTTAAAAATTTAGTTATTTAAATTGTTTTTTATCAGTGGGTATTTCAAGAAATAATAATCCATTGACCATAGAGGGTTTCTGATAAGAAATACTGCATATTACACTTTTCTCAGAGGTACACAATGCACATAAGATTTTGAAATGTTTAGATTATGAGAGGTTAAGAAACCTGTTTTATTTTGTTTTACCAGACTTTCTCACGATCTTTTGGACATGTAATCATTTAAAAATGAGTATATATTAATGTTCTATTTATCCCCTTCCAAAGAATTGTTAAAGAGAAATTGAGATTTCTGTCTCACATCTACAACAATATTCATTTACATCCCACATATAACAATACTGATGTTTTCCCACCAAATAGCCTTATCTCACTTTGTCAAATACAGAATGCTGATTCTTAACAAGGATGATAAGTACAGTGTGACATTGCTTATGTTTTGATACAAAAAATTCATGTTGCTTATCACTTATCTGCCATTCTCCCCAGATTTGCCATTGACAGGCACTGTAGGCCATCAGGTGCTTATTTCTGTAGGCCACTGAGGAATTCTAAGGATATTTATCATCTTAAATTTTTCTTGCACATAATAGACTCTTTTCTACTAAGAAACTCTAAGCTAAATCTTAACAGAGGGAAGTATACATTTCTCATTCTTTTAAGAATACATTTGGCTGGCACAATATGAATATTCACTAGTATTTTATTTATTCTATCATGAACCCCAAGAATAATTTTAAGCTCAAAGATCATCATCAGCAAAATCATTACAGTGTTGAGGAAAGCCTCTCCATTTTACAACAATCTATTGGGTTCACTATGGACATGCAAAATTATTATTTATCATAATGAGTTGTGATTATTGGCCATGATTTCTGCATGAATTAGTAATTTCTAACTTTATGGCTATAAGTATGAATAGTAGATCATGGAATTATTTCTTCTCCAAAGCACTCAGTACCTCTAATAAAAAATAAAGTGGGAATAAAGTGTGATTTCACTTAACACTGTTAGTTTCTTTATCTAATAGAAAACTACATGAACTTTAGGCTTATCTAAAAGTTTATTTTTTCCCCTGACATTACTTGGCTACTATCCTTAAGTTACACAATCAATTCTGTCTTGTGCACATCACATTGCCTATGTGCCCTTTGGCCTTTTGGTTTGTATTCTACTTGTACAAATCCAAATCCCTTAAAGACAGGGAACATTTTCTATTCTTATTTATTGTTGGTTTCTAAAAACATTTTTTTACCATTACCATAAAGGGCAGGAAATAATGATGCTTTAAAAGTGAAATAAATTTTTGCTGCTGAAAATATTAGCTGATTTCTCTCCTGTGAGAAAACCCATTAAAGTTTTTGCTTTTGTCTATCCTCCACTCCCCACCACCACTTGAGTAGTATTTCTTACTCCTGGTCGAGGTATAGGCTTTTGTGGCTTTTTTGATCCTAATTTTTTCATTGCATTGTAGTATTTTTTCTGTTCTTCTGTCATAAAGATGTCTTGACCTCCAAAGTATAGAAAAGAAAAACAAAAACTGATTAAAACTGTGTCCCTTATAGAAGTGAAGTTGACAACTTTGAGATGTGATGACTTTGAAGAGCCTCTGTCTCAACTGAGGAACAGTTTTTTTTTTTTTTAAACTATTTGTTGAACTCTTTACTTAGTGTTGGATTAATCTTATGTGTATAAAGTTAACAAAATAGATCTTAGTAAAAAACAACAATGGGAATAGGAGAGGGAGGTGGAAGAAGGGTGGGAGTCGGGGTGGCAGGGAGTGTGGGGTAGGAAGAATCACTGTGTTCCTAAATTTGTATATATGAAATGTATGAAATTTTGTATACTTAAATAATAAAAGATTTTTAGGTTAAAAAATGAACTCCCTTTGTATGTCATTTTTCAATGTTAAACTAGGAAAAGTATAGTTAAAAAAGGAAATGTAAAATTCAACTGATAGCATAGTGGTGCATGGGATTTTAAATTTGAGAAGTAAAAAGTACATTTCTGATACTATAATCTTATATAATTCTCATAATTGTTCATAATTTACATTATTATTATTATTGTTATTATGTTGTGAAGAAAAAGGATTATGAGAGGTTAAGCATTTTACTCAAGAACATATATTCACTGGCTGGTAAAATTTGATTCACTAAGATACTGAATCCTGAGCTCCTTATATTACAATACTACCTTTTCTGAAGTTAGAGGTATTAACTTTTCTTGTTCAAATATAGTAGAGTTAAAGAGCAGCTGTAATGCAACATGGATTGGAGTTACTCATAGAAATCCACTTCAACTCTGTGAAGAATTGAAGCAAATGGATGAAAAGAAAAGTGGACTGGTTAGTAGATGAATTACAGGATAAGCCAGAGGCCATAGGCATGGAGGTGTGGGACAGGAAACATATGATGGAATGAAATACAGGCTGATAAGTGAAATGGAGTAGCCTGGTGATGACTATAGAGTACCATTAACAAGAAGAAAAGAGGATAGAGGTAGGAATTTGCTTTAGTGAGATTAAGTAATTATATAATAGAAAAACATACTGAGCAAGTATGATGAAACAATTTCACATAAAGGAAGAAATTTACAAATGGCTAAAAAGCAGCTACATACATGTTCAAATCAGGTGATAATAAATACATAAGAATTAAAATTAAATGCAGTTTTTATCTATCAAATACTAGGCATTTAAAAACAATGACATGGTACTCACATATATCATACTGGTATACACACATGTATGCCATCACCAGCATATATACATATACCATATATACCATATACCTTCATTGGAAGTCTAAATGAATGAACATGATACTTTGGGGGAGTAAAATACTTCACTCTGGAAATTTATGCTGAAGAAATTTTAAATTTAAATTTTAAATTTGTTCCAACAACTTACCTCTAGATTAGAAAAAGATTAAATTACTGACCTTTTTGGGAATTGCTAAACACATTATAATAATGTATATTCAAAGACTTTGTAAAAACTGGGAAAATACTTATGTTAAGTAAAAAGAGTTTATAACTATCAACTACTAATTTTAACAAGAATATGCACATGGACAATTTGAACAGAAAAACATAATGTGAACAGTGGTTATACCCAAGCAATGATATTTGTATAGTTTCCATATTTTCTGTAACAAACATAGAATTGTTACAATAAAAATGGCTTTATAGATGATAATACAGATGGGCATTTTTGGTGTATCAGTTGTCGCAGCTTGGGGATGTCCACATCTTGTCAGAGTGTCAGGTTTAAGTTCTAGTTATGCTCTCAATTCCAGCTTCTTATTACTGTGCACCCTGAGGGGCAGTAAGTGATAGCTCAAGTACTTTTGCCCTTGCTACCCACGCTGGAGACCTGGATTAAGTTCCAGGACCCTGTTTTCAGCCTGGTTCAGTCCCAGCTGCAGCAGGACTTTGGGAAGCAAGCCAATGAACAGAAGACACTTCTTTATCTGACTGTCTTTCATATAAGATGAATACATAAAAATTTAAAAATAATTATTTTAGATGATGATACATAAAGAGTTTTCCAATTTAAGATTAGAAGTGATAAATGTTTGAGAGAATGTTGAAGGAAAAATTGTGAGAAGAAACACTAGAAGAAGCTGTCATCTGGTGCCTAACTTCTTGTACAGATCCTAAGCATTTCAGTTGGAAAATACACATATATTTTAAGGGGAAAAAAGGAGTTGTAGTTACAAAATAAGTTTGTTTTGGAAGAGGGGCTTATGCTTGGAATCTTTGTTCATTCATTTCTAATTTTCTTTTTCTAAAGACAGAAAACATGATTTGTTAATTTTGTTAAAAAACAGGGAGAAAAGTTGTGAATCTATCCACAGCAGTGTGAGAAAAAGGCATCCTTAGCTATCTATTGCCTGAAAGAAATGGATATTGGATAGCAGAGGGGGAAGGAGCAAAAATAGATTTTAATATAAAGTGCTGTTTGGTTTCTGAATTCATACTCCTTTGGTGGAGAAAACACTTCATATAGCAATTTTTCCTATCTTAGTGGGAGAGAAAGTATTAGGAATACTTATCTTCTTTTTCTGCTGGTTGAAATTATCTATGATGACACCAATAAACAGGTTCAGGGTGAAGAAGGACCCAAAGATGATGAAAATAACAAAGTAAAGATACATATACAGACTTTCCTCATACTTAGGCTGGAGTTCCACCTACCAAAGGAGAATATTTTATAAAATATGATAACACATTGTAATGCTAGGAATGTCAATGTTACTTTTCATGAGAATACCAAGTAATATCCTTAGCAATACTTTAACAGTTTTTAATAAATAAATTACCTGTAATAAAATCTCTGAAATTAGCCTCTAGGGATATTTTCATGTGAAAAATATGGCTATTATGACACTCTAGTACGTGGCTTTTTTTGCTATTTGGACAGTAATGTTCTAAATTGCCAAGTTTTCAAGGTACTGATTTTTGTTCATCTTAAAATTATTAGTAAAAAACATACTTCTAAACATTCATAAAAATGATTTTAAAAGATGTTTATTTTGACACAAGCATTTTTTCATAACTCACATTTTCCATGAGCTACTTGAAGGCCCCTTTTGTGGTACGAATATGTTTAGAAACAATCATTTTTATATGCATGAACTTAAGTAACAAACAAGAATTGACTTATTTATTTAGATATTCAACATCATGCCCTACTTTTTAAACATTCATTTGGTTTTTTCAGATTGAGTAGACATAAATGTACAGTTTTTATTTTATATTCATTTTGTAAACCACAATTGAGAATTTATTCCCTAGATTGTGTTCATAACAAGCAGGCATTGAGCTGTTACTTACAACTTAACAAAGAAATAAGAGAATCAGTATAGATAATTCCCTAATAGATTCATGTCTTTCTAAGAACATAGAATTAAAATTCACCCAAGCATCCACAAAAATATGTTAACAGTGAAATAAAACAACTCTGGAGTTAACCAAGAAGGGAATCAACATCAAACTAAAGCCTCTTACAGGAACTCTACTTCAAGAATGATAAAACCAAACTCTGTGAGATTCAAGATTACAGAAATGGAAGTCTATCTCTGTATCGAAAGACTAAGCAGATGGGACTTCAGAATGGAAAGGTGAAGGCTGAGAGAAAATACTAAATTTTACAGATTTTTGAAGAGCAAAGTTGGAATGACCATAGATTTCAATTCACATCTTGAAGCCTGAAAGAGAGTATTGTTAAATAAAGTAGATACTTGGTGATACACACTTAAAGGAAACTATTGGTCCACACGTGATAATGGCACTGTTAAAATTTATGGATACTGAAATTACATAAATGAATGGATTTTAAAGGGAGCATTAAAGAAACGTAAAGCACCAGGACAACATCTGTAACTCCAGGCTATCTTCTGTGGAGGAAATAATTGTTCTTTTCAGCTGTTGATGACGATTGTATATTTCTTCACATTTGCTCCTGTACATCAAACTACAGATTACATAATGTGTGGTTAAAAAGGACACAAAATAGAAAAATATTACAAAAGAATTTTTTTAGTGTTAAACATATGAATTTGTGTTACTTTTGTTTGGCTTTCAATTTAATTTATGTTTTATCTTAAAAAGATCTTTTTGATAGGCAATGTTATACTTAAATATTAACTTGTCATATTTTCCTGAATACTTTTAATTAATGAAAAATTTCATTTGGCTTTTTATGTTTTTTGAGTTAATTTAAACACCTGCTCAATAGGATATAAATACTCACATTTCTAGAATCAACTGCTGCATACATTATATCCATCCATCCCTTGAAAGTTGCCTGTTGAAAAGGATATGCATATTTTACTTTGGAGTAAAAATAATTCAGACTCAAAGTTTGATATTATTTTTACTAACTTTTTTTTTCTTTTAGATTTTACATCAAAAGAAAGCTTCATTGAACTTTATTATCATTTATTATTAAAATTTTATGGAACTTTAATAATATGGATGCTAAAGTTGTACACTTGAAATGAAACAATTAATTTACTGTGCAGCAGATCAAATAAAATAAAATGGAAGGATGGGTGGAAGAATGCAGAGATGTGATGAAGTGAAATGTAGATTTCATTATGTAATTCTTTCAAGTTTTTAAAATAGGAATATATAATAAAGATCATTTTTATATACTATGCCTGGCACCAAAAGTTCAGTCATCCAAGTAAGATATTCTTGGGCCATTTCTTGTACATCAAAGAGAAGTATGTCATTGGCTCAGGTCAATGAAACAAGCCCATTATACACTTGGTATAGGAACAGAAAAAAATGACTCAAGGAATCATTTCAGTTAACAGTTAATCAATGGAAAGGTGGTAATGTATAAAACCAAATATAAAGCAGTATTTTAGAGTTTTTTTTGTTAGCAAGCTTTATTGAATGACTGTGTAAGACCATCACTCTACATTATTAGAATCTTCTAGGATTTTTAAGAATAGTTTAAAATGTTCATTTTTTTCTTGGCTCAATTTTACAGATGAAGTGATATTCTTTCATGGTATTTACAAGTGTGGTTATTAGTTAAGGGTTAGGATAAATGAATAAGGGAATATCATTATGTATCTACTATGATATTTAAGGAGAACTTTCTTGTCAGATATATTCAGAAGAGAAATAAGAATTTCAAAAAAAAGTGAAAAAAATTTGTAATGTAATTGTAATATAGATGCCTTTGAAGTGGCTATAAGAGAACTTTGCTTAGACTCTTGGTTGAACATTTGAAAATATACTTTAGTAAGCAAAAAGCCTTGCAGAGTTTGTAGAACCAAATGGTTCTACAGCTTTGCTGAAGCTGTTTTCAGAAGCCAAAATAGAGTGGTATTTTTATTATCTTTTCAAATAATCTGAACTCTGTTTTCCTTCCCTGCTTAGGTGAGATGCCACTGCAGTTAAAATTGGCATTGAATAAGAATGTTTAACGGGTGACCACCTTTTGTGTTTTTATATATTATGAATATTTTTTCCCCTGGAGTCCCAGTCTGAGGGACTCAGTAGTAGAAACATAAATATTTAGGAAAAAAGAGTCTTAAGTAATGGAGTTGAAAGGTCACTGAAAGACAACTGCTTGTGTTTCATTCCTGTGTCCAGGTGTTCCCAGATGGTATTTCCATTTCACTACAAGGATCTAGTCTTAAAACAAAAAATATCATTTTCTAATCTTATGTTTAAATGCTATAAATAATCAGCAATTACTTCCTACCACTAGTTACAGCCCAAACAAATGTTTTTAAGTGTGTGTGTTTTGGGGGAATGATTACATCAGTGAAACAAGATTTTTAGTTACAATTGAAAATATAATGGCAGTTTTTGATTTACTAATCAACTTGTTCATATGGGAAGAGAAATAGTAAACAAAATGAAAATGATGGCAAAAAAAAAAATTGGTTTTTGGAAAGAACTAAATACCTGGCTACTACTGACTATATCTACACATGTAATGAAAGTTCCACCCATCTGGGTTCATAAACTTGTAAAAATAAATGGAAATTAGGGGGAAAAAGAAATAGAAACTTTCTTCTTAGTAACCCAAATAGGAGTATGCCATTATTTTGTTATTATTTCAAACTATAAACAATTTCAGAGAAAAAGGTATTCACTTACAACTTGCAGCAAAGAGAGATACCCAAATCCTACATTATCAAAGTTTACTTTCACATTTTTCCATCGAGCGGTCTCATTTCTTTCTATTAGTTTTAGGCAATCAGAATGATTATTCACTTCGGTGATTTCAAACATGTCACCAGTTGTGGTGTTAATACAGTGGTAGAATTTGCCAGCAAACAAATTTACGCCCATGATGCTGAAAATTAGCCAGAATATAAGACAAACCAGAAGCACATTCATGATGGATGGAATTGCTCCTAAAAGGGCATTCACAACCACCTAATACACAAATGGAAAAAAAGAAAAGTCAGAATTCTTATTGGTTAAAAAGAAAAGACATTCTCCTACTAATATTAAGTATTTCTGTTTTATTTTTGTATCAAAATTATTCTAAAAAGAAAAGTAAAAAAAAATCCCAAAAATGAAATCCATTCTTTCTTAAGTAATACACTCAGGGAAACATAAATAGGCAATATGACAAAGTGGGAAAAGAAAATTAAGAAAAATGGGAAGGAAAAGTACTGAAAGTTTGAAGGAATAGCAAAACCAGAGGAACTTGCTGCTAGATGAAGTCGAATAATATATTGTTTCTTAGAAAAAAGTAGGTAATCCTATACAGAAGATTAACTCATTTGAAAAAGGCAATTTATTAAAAAATTAAAACATTGGGGCATGATTTTATTTGACCAACATATTTTAAAAATAAATTAAAAATTCATAAGTATAACTAGAAAATATTATTGAATATCTAATATAATCTTGTCCTTAATAATTCATGCATTGCTATGACTAATATTTTTTGCATAAGAAGCAAGACAATTTAGCAGTATGTATTTCATTAGATCATCACATCGTTTATTTCAAGCTCCAGTCATATCAGTTGTTTCATTTACTGAGTTTAATTAAATAAACTTATCTTAAATGAAACATGATAGAAATCAGCTTCTTGGGAAAATAAGAAAAGGAGGGATGCCACATATATTTTCAAAATTTGATGTGATTACATCAAGTTCTGTACTAACTTACAGCTACTTTTCTTTTTCCCTGTGGAAGCATACTTTTTTCACCCCCACATATTCATTTATGGGCCACAAATTAAATCTGAATTTTCATATTTGGCAACACAGTAGGGATGACTATCCTTGCTTTCTCCTGTATAATTCCCATGAAAGCTGCACATTAGAAGCCAGGATGAAAATAAAACATGACCTAAAATGCATGTTTTAGACATGGTAGATGATGCCTCAGAATTGAACACTAATAGCTAAATTTAATCCTACCCATGCACCTCTATTCTTGTCAATCAGATTCAAAGTAAGCATTAAAGTATTTTCTGTTTGCCTGTGGATGCCACTGTATTTTTAAAACAAAGTTTTTCATTGCTTATCTGAACCAAAAATTGCATGTGCCAATTCCTTACACTTCTGAGCTCTGTTTAAAATCTGTAAAGAGCTCTACATCCTCTGGGAATACAAGAGTTTGATAAGTAGGCCAAAGGAAATAGAAAAACCATTCATGACAAAGGTTGGGGAATGAACATGAAAGAATTCATTCAGGCTGATTTACCCAAGCAGCACCAGGTGATGATGCCTGCTCAGTTTACCATGCTGATGCGTAGTATTTTATTTGGATGTCTGAGTTAACAAAATTGACTGAATAAAACCCTTAGTTTACACTTCATTTTAAATTTATGCTAAAAATAGATTTCTTTCAGATTTGAAACTCAAAAACTGAAATCAAGTTCTTAGTTATTTCCCTCCTACTCTGAATATTTGGTCCACCACCCAGATTAAAATGCTCTTCCATTATGGATACACAAAGTACATATTAAATGCATATTTTTAACTTTAACACCTATTTAAAGTAGAAGTAGAACACTGGATTACTTATGCCTGCTTCTTAAATTCCTTTATCAGTCTGCAGGTCTCACACTTCTTTCTTCAAAATCCTTCTCACCTTAGTTGCTTCTCTTCTATTCTCATGGTTGCCATCCTAGTTTTGCTCCCTGCTACTTCATACCTGCATAATTGTCAGACTCTCCTAACTTTTTCCTTCCTTTAGTCCATCTGAGATAAATTAAATCTTTCCTAAGTTCAGTGTTAAAATCATTTAAAAGTGCCCCAGTGGTCATCAAATATTTTCCTTACCTTGATATTTATATCACTCCACAATCTACATTTCTAGTTTTAACTTCTCTGGCCATCTGGACTTCAGCTACTCCAAGTCATACTCACGGAATTACCATATGATAATACAATTGCCAGAGAACTGATGCACCATCTCCTTTGAAATTCCTTGACCCTGTCTCTTCTGAAGTACCCTTAAAGGCATTAGTTCAAATAGCACTTTCATGGAACCTACCATCACCCTCCAAATTTAGCCTCCTAAATACAGATGAGAATTTTCTGCTTTGAATTAAAGAATCAGAATTATGGTGCTTGATAGAACTGTAGAGATAATTTAGTATTGTGTCCTCATTTGTCAAATGAGAAAAATGAAATTAAAACAAGTTCAGAAAGCAGACTAGAAGTAGCATCTAATGCCCTCTTGTCTACCTTATTAGTTTTCCCTGGAGTTGCTCCCACTTATCTGTACTTTCAAGGCTGTGTACATATCAATTATTCAAGTATTCCGCTTTTCCTATCTCTCAAAATAAAAGCTCTCCTTTTTTGTACAAAACCTGATGGATTATATATTTTTTTAAATTTAAGATGCTAAAATATATTTGTAGATCTTACAAGGCCTTGAATATAAAAGGAGTTGATTGGATGAAGAATAATGACTTAAAGTTTACTTAGCATTTATTGGAAAAATTGGCATAATATTGGGGAATTTGGCTTACCAAGATGCATTAATTTTAAAGATGTCATTAAATTAGATGTTAAGGATAATAGAAAGAACTTTTCTTTTTCCCCAGGAGCCCTGAGCCATTCCTTGATTCAGCAAAGAGGGAGGTACAATAACTCTCTGTCTCTTGGGAACTGTATTAATTGGTTCCCATGTAGGGCAGGCAGTTGGCAGAGCTGGTTTGAATAAATTGGAAACAGCAGATTGAGGTTTCAGGATGCATACAAGAAGATGCATAAGAAAGGAATTATCTTAATGAATTGACACTAGAGATTGTTTTGCTTATGGTTTTCAAAACTTCAAATAGAATTTCTCTATTGTAGCACAATCAGTTCTTGTAAAAACTCTGTCTCTTGACCATTATCTGCACTTTTAAATTAGGTCAATACTAAATGAGGAATTCTTTTAATTCAATAAATTATGAAATTACATATTGCCAGGAATTTTCATACATGTAAAAATGTACTCGTTTGAATGAATTGTCTTTGGATTTGAAGTCAATACTATCTGTGTATTTGAATTCTTTCCTAACTAAAATACAGAAAAACTATATGAATAAAAATCAAATGAGGCAAAGTTGAAATTATACATGTTTGAATATAGAAAAGAGTAATGGGATTTTTTTTTTAAAGATGACTTAACTTCTGTTAGGTTTAGTGAAGGCAATTATTTTTGAAAGATACATATCAATTATTCAAGTATTCCACTTTTCCTATCTCTCAAAATAAAAGCTCTCCTTTTTTGTACAATACTATAAGCCTTTAAGAGAAAAGAGCATGTAGATTCTTTTTTTTTTTTGTACCTTCTCTATGATATCTTATAAGATCTAGGAATGTAGTTGGGAGTGACATTCTAAAATGTGAATTCATACATTTAACTCTATCTTAATACTCATAGCAAGATGTTTTTGTTTTATTTCTGGGTGGGTGTTCTAGTCTGCATAATTTAATAAGTAGAATATTTTATATGAACTCTTTTTCCATTTAAAACACAAATCATGTGTGCTTGACTCTTTCTTAATATATTTTTGCTTTGTTATACTTTGAAAATAATGCCCATGAACTTACACTTAGTAAAAATGAGAATGGTCATACAGTGAATCCCAGTCTTATAAAAATCTACATTCTACCCTAGCATCTCTTTACATATCAACAATCAACTGACAGTTTCTAGCTGGCAATTTTCAGGACCTATGCCAAAGTCCTAAATGGCAAGGGTTGTATGCTTAAAATATATCATCATTTTAATGAATTAACCTTTCTTCACACAATCATCCTACACCCAGTTCCACCACCCTCATCAATCAAATAATCTCCCCATGATTGGATAACTCAGTGTACACATAGCTAAATCATATTCAGTGACATTTAACAAAGATTTCAAGCATTGGTGTTAAAATCCACAAAGGATAATGCACAATGTCTTTTTTTTTTTTCTGAAAAGAAATTTAAGACAAATGAAAATAGGGGATTAGATTGTAAATACTATATGGTCCCTACTGTGGTGCAATAGTACCCTTCCCAATCCCTCCCTCAACCCACTACACATAAGTCACAGTGCAAGGATTAAAGGTAGCAAAAGGGGTAATACAGTACCCATAATAAAGGGCTGAGGGGGAGGAACCAGCGCTCCACCCCATCCAAGTTGGAGCAAGATTATCCTATATAAAATAGAAATATATAGTTTGTTATTAGTTAGAAATCTGATATGACAGAACATTTGGTGTTACTTCTTGTATATGATGCTCTCTGTCTGTTTCCCTATCAAGACTTGAGTTCTTTTGAAAAAGAATGTATTTAAGATTTCCTAGAATAGGAAATTAAAAAAATACAAATTTAAATACAAATTTTATTTTACCCTAGACATTCACGACACCAATTCACTCAGTTAAATTTTACAAGTTGAAAAAAATTGGACTGGAAATTTGAAATACAATAAATGTTTAAAAGCTGTCAGCCAGAAATGTGCATAAAACATGCAAAACACAAAGTGCAACGTGATGATATTTATTTATACTTCTAACTTCTTATCAAGCACTGAACAACATGCTTTAGTCAATAATGTTGCATAAAAGCACATGCTTTGAAAAAGTAACAGAACAAAATAAAATGAGTGCCTGATTTATGCTTTGACACAGCAATTGCAGTTTTATGCTGCTGGGGAAAAAAATAAATGAGAGTTTCTGAATCTATTCCAATCTTCTCAATCATAATCATCATTATTTTCTTCAACTTAACTATCATTCATGATTATATCTTTATAAGAAAAATTCAAATTTACAAACAAAAAAAGATAGCAATAAGTCATACAGTGATTTTGACTCTACAATGCCAAACAGGTGTTGACGAGAACAGTGATTTTAGTGCTGTCTCCATACTGTCATTATGATGTAAGGATCCCCATTCATAATTAAATGACCAATTTTATCACGTCAGTATTTATAAGGAGTTTATGTTTTTAAAACTTCAAATTTCAAAAACTGAATTCTTCCTATAACATAAAAATCACTATTGATAAATAATTATATAGATAAAATTATTTCTGTAAATATCAAAATTAGGCCAATACATCCAACTTGATTTTGGAAATAAGTGTGTACTATGTGGAAATATCTGAGCATTGACTCATGGATCTCATAAACTTCTGAAAAGTCATATTCAAAATATTTGAAACAGCTACAAATGTTTAGCATTGTTCAGATTTCAGTAGACTTTAAAGATGTATTATTTTGATTCAAGCAACAAATTTTGAAACAGAATGTATGAAAATGATATTTTTCTCTGGAGCTGAAACTGCCCCTCTGAAACAAAGGAAAGTGTGACAAATTAATTGGAAAATAAACTTAATTTTTACATACCCTGGGGAGAATTTCTGATAACATCTTAGTGAAAATGTGAGGATCTCTGTGAGAAATAAAAGATACTATTTTTATTATATTGTGTTGAGTTGTTTCTAATGAGGAAAAAGTTTCCACATAGATTAGGGAAATTGATGACATGTCTCAAGTTCTTAAAAAGTAACATTTATAATAAATTTTAATTTAGAAGAGAATGCAAGGCTACAGATGAACTATAAAAGGCAAATAGAAGTCTGCAATACCAGTACAGCTTAGTTTCTAAAAACCTTAGGCAACAAAAGAATGTTTTCTATTGGAATCACACAATTCAATAGCTTTGTTTTGATAAGAGAAATTTTGAAATTTTAAAACATAGCACTTTTTCATACATCTTATGTGAATTAATACTTCATAATTTTTTAAAAAAGCATGAAAAGTAAAGTTAAAAAGGACACAATTTCTAATCTGTTATGAATCATGAAGGAATAGTTGAATGTTTCTTTAAAAGTGGCAACATAAAATTTTGTGTGATGATAATGAATGAGATTTTAAGCTAAGGTTAATGTTAATAGTAAAAATATCTTTGTTCATTATGACAGAATGTTTTGTCTTTATTGTTACAAAAAAGTGTAGATTTATATATGATCTTTCAGTTAGTGCTACTATTTACAAAAATTATGATAAGTAAAGTTATACATTGAAATTATCTTAAACAAGTATTTTAAAAGTTTAAAATACAGTCAATGTTTAATAACTACAGCTAAATATATATAAGTAATGCAAATTTTGGCATTATACAGACAAAAATTTTGACAATCGTACTTGTTTTTTCCTTTACTCTTACTTAGGCATGTGTGTGATTCATATTCTTTTCAATAAAACTCATAGATAGGACTTCACATAATACAAGTACATGATACAGAATTTACTTTATTCTTAGTAGATCATTACACAGAGTTTTTAAGGAAACTCCCAAGGTGGATTAGGAAATAAAGTCATTTTAATGAGCACAGCAGATAAATGATATATATCATTTCAAGAGAAGCCTAAGTTCTCTTGCATATCACCTAGAAGTAAATATGCAACAGATAAAAAGATAAAGTAGCAATTTTGCAAGAATTTGCCATTCCTTTTGCATGCATGTCCTTTCCTTTTTCTAAGTTCAATTTAATTTATTTTTGACTATATGTACTATTCTGGGTTCTTTCCTTTTCCTTACCCTCATCCCTTCAAATCGTGATAAGGCTCTTAAGGGTCTCAGAGCTCTTAGCGTCCTGAGAGATTTGATGGCACCAAGTTCTGAGTAACCCAAGGCATTTGCAGTTAAACTGACCAATGAAACCTGCACACAGACAGATAATAGCAATAAATGAAATTGTTGTCTCATTCAATATGTACTTTATGATACAAAAATACAAATTTCCCTATAATTATTTAGTATTTGAATGCTTAGATATTTTGATTCAACCTCTTAAAAATTTAAGCAGATATTTTGTTTCATCAGTTAAAAGATAGTTGAACAAAACAGATTAAAGGCCATGCAACTTATAAATTTCTCTAATAAATTTTTAAATAGAAAAGTGATAAAATTAATAAAATAAAGGAACAAAACAGGTACAAGAAAAGATCAGTGGTTTTTCCTCCTTTATTTCATTAAGTTGCTGCTGAATTTAGATTGTTGCCTATGCTTAGTTACAAAATCCAAATGTAGTATATTTTTCTATAGAAAAAACAGAAGAAATGATTTTGAATGTTTTCATCATAAAGAAATGTTAACTGGGAGATAGGCTTACACTTGTTAGTACATGATGTATACATGTGTGAAAATCGCATAATATCCCACAAGTATATATAATATTTTAAAATCTTAGGTATATAACTCTCCAAGTATTTACAAAAACTTCATATCCAAGCAGGATTGTAATTTCTTTGGTATAAGAATGGCTAAAACTAGACAATTCCACACATATTGGACATTATTTTTGAAAAATTTTCATTTTTAGACTATAATTCAGGAAATAATTAAAATAGAATATTGAAATAAATATTGGCCGGCGCCATGGCTCACTTGGCTAATCCTCCGCCTGTGGCGCTGGCACCCCGGGTTCTAGTCCTGGTTGGGGCGCCGGGTACTGGTCCCGGTTGCTCCTCTTCCAGTCCATCTCTCTGCTGTGGCCTGGGAGAGCGGCGGAGGATGGCCCAAGTTCTTGGGTCCCTGCACCTGCATGGGAGACCAGGAGCAAGCACCTGGCTCCTGGCTTCGGATCAGTGCAGCACCGGCCGCAGCAGCCATTAGGGGAGTGAACCAACAGAAGGAAGACCTTTCTCTCTGTCTCTCTCTAACTGTCTAACTCTGCCTGGCAAAAATAAAAAAATATATATATATAAAAAAAGAAAATAAATATTGTATAGCTATAAAATTCTCTATGGAATTATCTTTGTAAGATATTTCAGAATATTAAAAACCAATCTGTAATAATAATATAATGATCTACTCTACCTTTCAAATAAATAAATAATACTGAAAAAAAAAAGAAAGATGACATTTAGTTTTCAAGTTAACACTTCTGGAAGTCAGCCACTTTGCCTTAAGGTAAATGAAGTCATAATCATTGAGTGTCCAAATTCTATGAAAGGCTAGCTATGAATACCATCTATGTTCTAGGAAAACTATCATCTCTTTTCCTGTATCCTGAATAACTTACTTCCCATAATGAAGTTATAATCAACTTAATCTGCCCTTTATTTATCTTAAGTAAGTAGTTAGTATTTTATGCATTTAATATTGTAGAAATAGTATCAACAGTAGACAGAGTCATGGACTAAGCAACTTATTTAGTGGTATAAAGCCAATAAATAGTGGGATAGGACACAAACTTGAGTCTGTCTGATTCACAGGTTAAGGAACATAAACAACAACCCCCATGAAGTCCCCTATTCCATCTCTTTGCCTGCAAACTGCTGATGTGTTCTTTTTCTTAAATAGCCTTTTATTCTAGTTAACCACCATACAGTCCATCCACACAATGCTATTTTAAAATAGTACTAAATTGGTCAGCGCCATGGCTCACTTGGCTAATCCTCCACCTGCGGCGCCAGCACACCGGGTTCTAGTCCTGGTTGGGGTGCCGGGTACCAGTCCTGGTTGCTCCTCTTCCAGTCCAGCTCTCTGCTGTGGCCCAGGAGGGCAGTGGAAGATGGCCCAAGTGCTTGGGTCCCTGTACCTGCATGGGAGACCAGGAACAAGCACCCAGCTCCTGGCTTCGGATCAGTGCAGCCGGCCATGGCAGCCATTAGGGGAGTGAACCAACGAAAGACCTTTCTCTCTGTCTCTCTCTCTCTCACTGTCTACCTCTGCCTGGCAAAAATAAATAAAATAAAATAGTACTAAATTAACCCATGTCTTCCAAAGATTTCATTGTCATTTCATGGATGAGTTTATTGGTTAAGTAGCAGATCTTGTTACCAAAAGAGTAGCCAGATATTCACTATTGTAGAATTAGAATATAATTAAGACAAACTGTCTTGATGAAAGATAAAGAGATCAAAGATACCTACATCAACAATTAAGAAATCCAGCCAACACCAGGCATTGGTGAAGTATGTTTGATAGCCATATGCCACCCATTTTAGAAGCATTTCCAGAATGAAAATGTAAGTGAAAACTTTATCAGCATATTCTAACATAGTCTTAATTGTCTTTCGCTGATCAATATATATATCTTCAAATGCCTGTAAAGCAAAAAAATTTCACATTCCAGTTAATTTTCCACTGATATTATAAGATAGAGAAAGAGGTCAATTCCAATTCTAATTATTTAATTTTATTTGTTTAGGACACATTTTTTAATATTTTATCTTTGTTTCCTCTGCTCCCCAAATCTATTGCTTGATTGTCCCTTAAGCCATATAATGAATTCATAAAAATACCATTTTAAATGTTTTCATTTTTAAATTTTATTTAAAGTATACATGTTTCATGTATTTCATATATATAAATTCAAGTACACAATTCTTGATGTCATATTCGTTTAGGACATTGTTCATGATGTTATATTTGAATACAGTCACCCTAACTCAAAGTTATATATTATTTTTGTTTCATTTTGTTTTCTTTCTGCTGCTTTTTTCTTTTTACATAGAAAGAAGGTTGAAGAAATAAATAAAAATGAAACCTTATGTTATTATAAAGCAGAAACATGATTGATCAGCTCATGGCCCAATTTTACTAAGTAATTGACTTTATCTCCTTCCTTTTTCTTTCTTCTTTTGGTTAATAAGTTATATTTTTCTGTGGAGATACAGTATGACAATGAGGACTTTATTTTTCAGGTAAATCCTAATATGTCCTCTTCTAATATGAACTTCTCTTAATACTATATATATTTCATTGGTGAAATATTATTTCTTGTCTAACAAGAGCATGTGAAGATTTATAGTATCACAGAAATCTGCAGGAAACTATAAGCCTATCTTAGAACTAAGAACTGAAGTTGAAGAAACTTTAAGTAATCATAAGGTATTCTATCTCCATCCCTCTATGAATCTCTGTATCAATCTTATAGCTTAAGTACTCCCTTTGTGTCGTTGCTACTTAATATGTTATATTTTTATAAATGATTTTTATATAAATATAAATTGATTCTGATGAAATGAACACCTTCTTATAAAGGGAAACCAGTCTTTAAATGAATCACTTAGGCATGCTGCCCAATATTTATTGTTACCAACATTCATTTTTTTTCCTGAGTAGCACAGGAATAGTGAACATAATTGCAAAGAGACAGAGGAGTGATCCCAACGGACTTATTGACGATCCATAAACAGATAAACATAATAATGCTATTCAGAAACAAATTTCATCAGAATCCAGATACCGTATATTCCCATAGGACTTCCATTAGCTACATTGTAGTTCCCGGGATTATTTTCTTATAAAGCTATAAGTAATTGAATATTTGTATTTTTTGTTTATGAATAAGGTACAGGGCCAAAATTTCTGGACTACTTGGTAATTAACAAAAATAGTAATGTATTAGAAATTCATATTTGGATAGTGAAAGTGAGTCCAGAAGCACATGTTATACAGTCTACAGTCTAGAAAATGTGAAGTGGAATAATTAAGCAGGTGTTGGGTACCAAGACAATTAAGTAGAATAAATTAATAAGTCAAACATATTACAAGATTCTAAAATTTAATATTGTAGAACTTTGCTTAATATTCACTCACCAGAGCACCGCTACTAAGGAGAATCATGAACACAATGAAGGTCTCAAACCAGTTATGTTCAACTATTCGGAAACATGTTCTTCTCAGGTTCCACCACTGTTTGCCTCTCCCTTCTTCCACACTGATTTGACAACACTTGAATCTTTGTACACAGCCTGAAAGTATAATATAAAAAGGAGTAGATAAAATAATTCTTCTGCCCTCATGGCATCCCTTGGCATGTCCCTGTTTCACCTCTTTTTGACTATGGTCATCTCCAGCATGCTAGAAAAACTCCAAGCCTGGACTACTCACAGCACATTCATTAGCTGTGTCATTATGAAAATTACTCTACCTCTTTAAATGGTTTCATAGCTAATATTTGCCTTTTCTGCCTCACAGTATTATTGCCCCTCAAGAGTTAATTAATTACAAATAAAGTAGCTTTGCCTTGTACAAGATTATCCTATCGCACTCTGTTGAAGTTGCTCTATAAAGAATTTCAAAATGGAAATGAATAATAATAAACAAAAAGCTGTCATTTTAAAGAGGACTTATAATAAAAACATCCCTAATGTCCAACCATACTCTGTTTGTTACCATTTAGGTATAAATGGTGTTCTTCTGGTGTTCTTAAAGGGTTTATATCATTTTCAAAATTTAGTCTTCTCAATTGTGGTTTATCACAGTTTTGTCATTGACTTCCTCACACTGCTTTCACTTACTCTAACATCAGAATTAAGTCAACAGATATCTCTGAGGCCTTTGAAAGCACATTGGAGGATAGCTAAATAAATAAATTGACATTCTAATTCTCAAGAGAAGATGTATAAAAAAAGAATCCTTTCCCAAGGCAAAAAGGAAAGGTGTCTTCCAAGAAAAATGAGAAAGAATAAGAAATGGAAGCAATGGAAAAAGGAAGGGAAGTAGGAAAGAAGGGACAGATGGAGGGAAGAAGGAAAGAAAAAACAGAAGGATCTAAGGAAAAAGAATAAAATAATTTTCATTTCTAGTATTTTATTTATGAACTGTAATATGAGAATTGACTGCAAATTGTCTCCCCAAACTGTACTCTATATGTTGTGTGTGCATGGGTGCAAATTGTTGAAGTCTATGCTTAGCATGGAGTTGGTCTTCTGTATATAAAGTCAAACTAAAAATGAACCATAATGAAGAAGGAGATGGGCCAGGGAGAGGCACGTGGGATGGGAGTGGGGTGGGGGGAGTAGTGGGAAAGAACCGCTATATTCCTAAAGTTTTATTTATGAAAAAAATGCATTAATTAAATAAAAACTAAAAAAATAAAAAATAAAAAAGAATAACAGAGAGGGAAAATGAAGATAGTAAAGAAAACTGTAAAAGTATAAAAGTGAAGCAATTTTATAAGATAACATGTGATTCATTACACCCTGAATTAAATGGATATATTTTTTACAATTTTCCAGGGGAATAAAAATTGTTTCCATCATGATCAGAGGACAAAGGTAGTTTTTAGTCATTTGTATATTTAATATTTGGAACAGAGGAAGACTGAAGATGTTTTAGGACTATCAGGAAAAGAATGCCAAATAGGAAATCTGCAAATATGTATTTATCTATCTTCAAAACTCAAAACCCAAGGAAATCAGAACATGGAAATATTAGTTATGGAATAAAACAAATATCTTATATCTATTGCCTGTATTACATCAGGATTAACTAAGTATCATTTAGGTACTCAATATCAAAGGCAGTGCTTTTTTTCCATTTCTTCCAACTAGCCATGGAAAATTATACTTTCATTTTAAAACATGGTTTAGTACTTGCAATGCCTTTAGTTTCAATAGTCACAAAGTTACCTTTTAGCATAAATTTCAAGCATGAGAATTCAGATTATTGTTTACAATTCCAACATATTGCTAAATTCTTTGAAAATGTTTCTTTGAAAAATTCTAAGTGCTTCACATTTTGATTACGTTAAATATCTTTCTCCATGTTCATGATTCTTTCCATGTAATGGGCAAAGATCCAAGCACAACACAAGATTTTGAATTCTTTTTGTCAGTGTTGTAATTTAAATGGATTAATTAATAAATTTTATTCAATTCTATGTGATACATTTTGAGTGGCCAACAGTTGAAAAGACTGTGCTCTAGAAAGGAAGGAGTAGTACAAGCGTCATTTTTTTTTTACCTTCGGTAAAACAAGCTTCAGGTTCTAGGGTTTCTTCTGGTTCTACCACAGGCTGTTCTTCTGCAGGTGCGCCGATGTCCACAGTGCTGCCTTCCGATGAGCTACTGCTTTCATTAAGTTTCTGAACATGACACGGACATGACAAATAAATTCCTTTTATGTTGGTAACAGGTGGCGTATCAAAAGTTCCTTATTGTACATTTATCTTGCATTCCTCTTGAGGAAAGTTATATTTTAAGTTTCAAAAAGGAGAGATTCAACGAGAGGAAAAATAAAGTTGTTGCCTGTGCTAACTCTTTTATCATAAAAGTATGAAAGCAGACTACTAGGTCATTAGCGACTTGTCCTGATCTAACCAGTGTACTAGGAATCAGAGAAGGTGGAGAAGGACTAGTAAGAGGTAAGAGAGGAAAAAGAAGAGGGGAGTGAGGAAGGGAGTAGCAGAGGAACAGAATACCTGCCTTAGAAGGATAAACTTTCATTAGGATCTTCTTCATGTTAATGTTTGACTTCAGATAATTCTTTATGTCTTATTCATGAGCAAATACTACCTATTTCTTTCTGTCATTTTAGATGTTTAAAATATTTTCATGATTAAGGTGATCACAATTCAGAGTTAGGGTATTCAAAACTATTTATTATAAATGTGTTACTGTTTGTCTATTCCATGTACTCTTTGCACAGAAGTTGTTAAATGAAGTTACTTGAAGTTCATGGAAAACCAAATTCAAAGTTTAGTTTATATTGATGCAATAATTTTTTGAAATCCATTCATAAATTTTCATAATTCACATTTCTATGAACGTTGAAGACTTTTCATATAATAGGCAAAAATGTACATAAAAATTTAATAAATATTAAGCAATTTCAATTTTTGGAAAATATGTTAAAGCCTGAGGTGCTGTAACATAACATCAGTAAATTCTGTGTGGGAAGGGCTGCCGTTGTGACACAGTGTATAAAACCACCATCTGGAATGCCAGCATCCCATATGGGTGCCCCTGCTGCTCCACTACCTATTTAGCTCCCTGCTAGTGACGTGGGAAAAAGCAGCAGAGGATGGCCCTAGACACTCATGTGGGAGATCTGAATGCAGCTCTTGGCTACTGGCTTCAGCCTGACCCAGACTTGGCCTCATCTGAGGGGTGAGCCAGCTGATGAAAAATCTCTGTGTCTTTCTCTCTCGCTAACTCTGATTTTCAAATAAATAAGTAAATAAATCTTTTCAGAAAGATGTGTGGGAAAATTCAGTTCCCCTGACAAGTAATGATTATGCTAATATGCTATGTGAAATTTAGGAAGGAAGGAAATCCTGTTAAACATCATCAACATAATCCCTTGTATTTTCACAATAGAATGGGACACACATTTCTCCTTTCATAGTTCTCTGAAGAAAAATATGGCAGAAGTAACAAAAATACTAACTTACCACATAACGTAGGAACAAATTATGAATATTCTTTCTAAAGACCAGAAAACTAGCTTTTAAATTTTGATGAGAATAATTCATTCAGTAATTTATTCAACTAATATTTATTGAACACCAAAAATTGTTAGGTACTAGGCATTCACTGATGACTAAAACATCTGTATTCTTTTTTTGAGCTTTCAACTCTAATATAGTGTTTTCTGAACTTTAGTTTTATGCAGAACATCTAAGAGACATTCAACAATCCATTCAATCCATTAGCATATGATTTGAAATAATAGAAATGAAACATTATAATGAAATTATCAATAAGAATTTACATATACACATACACAGGTGCTATAGTTTGAAGATGATGTAGCTCCCCAACATAGGGAGAAGTTTAAACTCCAAAGTCTTGTGTTAATGGTATACAAATATAATTAAGGTGTCTGAAGTTAGAGGATTTGGGAAGTGATTAGATTACGTTGCCGGGGAGGAGCCCCGTGATTGAATCACGGTGATTTGTATGGGGCATATCCTTGTCTTTCTGCTTCCTAGGTCACCATATGACCTTCCTTTTTATCTGTTCTGCCATTCACTGCCTTCACAGACATCAGACTAGAGAAGCCACCTGATCTTGGACTGTGAGCCTGAAAACCACAGTCTGAAATAGACATTCTTCCTTGCTAAGTAGCTCCTCTCAGCTACTTGCTATTCTGAGGTCAAGCTGATTAATACACTGGGAGAGCATTGATAATTTGGGGAAATTTAAACCAGACTGTTTATATTTGCTCAGACAGAAAGCTTATATATCTGGGTCCACAATGAGTTGATTTCTTCCCTTCTCTTTTAATTTCATTTAGACAGAAAAACTTAACTCAGAATTACAGTTCATTAGGATGTATAATAATATGGTATCTCTGTTATTGCGGTGAACATTCTGGTAGAAGATGATCTCTGAGACTGCAAAAAGATTTCTCACTGAGGACTAATTTTAACCTCCCAACAAATTTTAACATGGCCTGAATGCCACATTCAAAAGCTAGAAATTTAGCTGTTAAATATTGGATAGAATAACAAATATATTTTAATCAACTTTTTGGTTGCATTTTGCTCTGAATAGCCTTATATTCTGTTCTGACATTTTTACTGAATTTGTTTCTTCCTCTGATGAAAAGAATCATCAAATGCAGCACTTCAGTCATAAACTTCAATTAAACCATTCATAGTATAATATGATCTTCTGAAGAAATCCTTATGTCTTTTACTCAACATTAGAGAGATTCATCATTTGGCATTGAAGTGATAGGCCTACACCCTCTGAGCTTTGCCACTTCAACAAGGGACTTAACATCATAAAAATGTCCTTTATTGACATTTTCCAGTGGCATTAAAAATTTATTCCACAATTTATGAGAACATGTAGCCAACATTTCATTATCATCCTTGTTCTTTACTGTAGAAATCTCTTGAATGATGCCTTTTCTTAATATAATAATCAATGAAAGGGATTAGAGCAGTTTAGCACATTTCACTGATACTGAGAAGCAGAGAGGATATTGTTTCCTGTGCATTAACTCGTGTGTGGAAAGGCATTCAGATAAAGTTAATTTTAATTGTAAATATAGTTTGCTGTGCACATAACTGTTATCTACTAGTTCTGATCACACATATTCTTTCTAGCCTATATCAAGACATGCAAAATAAAAATAAAAGAGTGTTCAAATAGAAGTTTCCCCTTAAACAATATGGGGTTTCAATTATAAACAAAATGAGAAGCTAATGAGCAGTTCATTTTCATTTAAGTGCTATTTTGCCTGGTGTTGTATCAGGCAAAAAATGTATTTTACTCATTATCTTTTTAGATTTGTTTCTTTATTTGAAAGGCAGAGTTATAGAGAGACAGTCAGATGGGGAGGGAGAGAGAAAGAGGGAGAAACAGAGAGAGGTCTTCCATCCACTGGTTCACTCCCCAAATAGGTGCAATGGGTGGCACTGGGCCATTCCGAAGCCAAGAGCCAGGAGCTTCTTCTGGATCTCCCAAGTGGGTGCAGGGGCCCAAGCACTTGGGTCGTCTTCTGCGGCTTTTCCAAGCACAGTTAGCATGGAGCTGGATTTGGAAGTGAAGCAGGCAGAACTGCAGTGGTGCCCAGATGGGATGACAGTGTGGCAGACCACAGCGTAACCCACTACACCACAAAGTCAGCACCTCGTTATTTCATTTTATTCTAACGCTTTGAGTCTATGTGGTTGGTGTTATTTTTCTCAATTTACAGATGACAAAGCTAAGACTCAGAAAGGTTAGGTAAGTTTCTCAAGTTTTATAGCTAGTAAGTGAGAAAGCCAAGATTTGAGATAATTATTTTTGAGCCAAAAGCCCATGCTTTGTCTCCTATGCAATCAATGATCTCATGCACTTAAAAGCTTTTCATCAATTCAAAAATGAAAATAATCCATAGGAAAAAATATCAGGATTAGCTTAACATACGAGCTTCTATGATTCAATTTTGGAGGTAGACTAAAGAAAAAAGTGACCACTTGCACCACAGAAGAAAAGAATTTTTTAGAATATGACTACTCAGTATTTTCATAAAATTATTTCATCAGGTGCAGCAAGCTAACATTTGTCAGCTGTAGGCATGAGATATGCTTAATTTTTGCTTATAGTAATTTGCCATTATTATATATTTGCTATAAAGCAAATATCTAATACTAAGTTGAGGACAGTAATAAAACCCTTTGATAGGTATTATTTTAACTCATAGGTATTGTTTAACTTGTTATTTTAACTCATATGGTATTATTTTAACTCATAGGGAAATTTTTAAAAATATTACTTGAAAAGTTTTCAAGTTTTTAGATAAACATAGTTTTGTTTTTGGATATATATAGTTTTTGTTTAGCACAGATCTTTACACATAGTGTCAAAATATAAATATGGGTTCCATATCAAACTTTGTTTCTATTATTACATATGCTTATCAATCACTTAGATTTCAGTTCTTAAATCAGGGACTATGAGCTCTGAGGTTAAGGATATGAACCTAGAGTAATATATAAAACTAATTTTATTTCCTTTCTGCTCTCTAAATAACCATCCCTGATTGTTTTCTTGGATGATGGTAAAATAAATTGTTACTGGTTAGACTTTCTCCATATGAAAGGGCTGCTGACAATATATTTCCAACTTCACTCTTAAGAACATTCCTTAAAATAAGTTTTTCTGCTTTTAACCCAACTCTGTAATATATTAGCAGTTACCAATATTCTAAGTATGCTTTCCCTTTAATGTATACAGTTGGGAGTCAATCTATATTTTAGAAATTTTAAGGTGTAAGTAGATGCCTCTTATTAGTATTCCAGTGGAAGATCTGTTCTTGGAAAATTCCCAGGTATAGATAAGTGATCCTACAGATATGTACAAATTAATGTGCAAACATTTCTTATGCAATATAAATAATTTTTTGCCATCTATTTGAAATAACTGTAGGAATGTAACAATCAAAGTCAACATGCTTTTAATTAAAGTAATGATTTGCTTTTTCTATCTTTTTTTTTTTTTTTTGACAGGCAGAGTGGACAGTGAGAGGGAGAGACAGACAGAAAGGTCTTCCTTTTGCCGTTGGTTCATCCTCCAATGGCCGCCGCGGCCGCCGCGCTGCGGCTGGTGCACCGCTCTGATCCGATGGCAGGAGCCAGGAGCCAGGTGCTTTTCCTGGTCTCCCATGGGGTGCAGGGCCCAAGCACCTGGGCCATCCTCCACTGCACTCCCTGGCCACAGCGGAGGGCTGGCCTGGAAGAGGGGCAACCGGGACAGAATCCGGTGCCCCGACAGGGACTAGAACCCGGTGTGCCAGCGCCGCTAGGCGGAGGATTAGCCTAGTGAGCCGCGGCGCCGGCCTGCTTTTTCTATCTTAAAATTACTCTCAACTATGTTTCTGGTTGTTCACAATATCAGTTCTTTCACAGTAAGAGTCAGTGTCTTGTTTACTATTACTTGTTTCAAATATTGACAGTAGTCAAAAGTCAAATTTGCTTAATTCTACCTCTGAAATATCTCTCAGCCACATCTTCCAAATGCCTTTAAACTTGTTATTCTCATCATGTCTTATCTGGAGAACTACAAATAAAAATGGCTACATTCATTCAACTCTGACCTTAATGGACCACAAGTTTAGCATATATTAGGTGCGCAATAAGTGTTTGGTGAATGAATGGATGTGCTCTGCTTCAGCTGACATAGCTAGATCAAGTTAGCTTTCCAAACAAATCTTTGGAATCTGTCCTTGATAGGTGCTATGCTTTAGTCAAAGTGAACTTAATGTTTCCAACTTTGGATCATGAAAGTTATTTCTTCCCATAGTTGATGGAAAAACAATAATCGCTTTTTCTTTTTCTTTTTTCCTTTTTTTGACAGGCAGAGTTAGAGAGAGAGAGAGAGAGAAAGGACTTCCTTCTGTTGGTTCACTCCCCAAATGGCTGCTACGGCCACCGTGCTGTGCATCAGAAGCAAGGAACCAGGTGCCTCCTTCTGGTCTTCCATGCGGGTGCAGGGCCCAAGCTTGGGCCATCCTCCACTGCCTTCCTGGGCCACAGCAGAGAGCTGGACTGGAAGAGGAGCAACTGGGACAGAATCCAGCGCCCCAACCAGGACTAGAACCCAGTGTGCTGGCGCCACAGGCAGATTAGCCTAGTGAGCCATGGCACTAAACCATCTTCAACACTTGATTTTCACAACTCTTTGGGCACATACTGCCTTTTTAAAATTATAACCTGTCTTCATTCTTATTGACATCAAATTGATGATGCTTGGCCAAGAAAGCTTTTTTTTTTTTTGAAGGATGTTTTAAGAAAAGATAGCTCTATTAGCTTGCTGCCAAGTTTTTATCTAAAACACAGTGACTTATTCCAATGTTGTTCCAAAATTGTTCAGATAATTGACTACTCTCTAGTGTACCTGAAAATTGCTGCTTCTTCCAGAGGAACTGTATTCATATCAAGAATAACAGACTTATTTTTGAATCAATTTATGCCATTTTAAGTAATGTAACTAAAAAATTTAATCTTGCATAATTTGAAAAATCAGTTGGAAAACAAAAGTTTTGTATCTATAAAAATAATTGAAATTTAATAAACTTTATAAAAGGATATCCCTCAAACCAATATATACATATATTAAAACATAAAACTCTGAAAAATTATTTTAAAAGGAGTACAAATATAAATTTCTAGAAAGGTGTTATATTCAAGTTGCTTTGTAAGATTCTTTATGATCTTAGTCCTCTTTGATCAAGTGTAAACAGGAATCATACATAATGAATTCCAAGTGTGGCTCAGGCTGAAGAGTTGATGCAGGAGTGCAAACAGTGAACACATGCTAGAAATCAGTATGCAAACTGCTGATTTTATCTGCATGCATGTAGAATATATGCATGAATTATCATTTGGTAAGGTAATTCATCTGTGGAATAAGTGGGCATTATTAATCAGACAACTCAGTCACATCTATCCCTGTGTCATCATTTCTCAGCTGATTATTCTAAGAGGTTCTAAATGAGGCTATGGCCTCCAGCATATCCTTTCTTCAGTCCACCTGCCACCAGAAGCTGGTGTGACTTTTGAAACAAGTGACTTTGATACTTATATGCTCTCCATCATCAACCTTTTTTAAAGTTAGTCACCCGCGGGTCACCAACAACCTCATCTTTGCAGCCCTTCCCTGGCCCAGGCCACACTAATAGGAAAAAAATTATAAATTGTGAAAAGAAATCCAGGCCTTGGTCAGTCTCTTACTTTCTGTTTGCCTTTGCCCAAATAACTCTTTGGGTCACAGTTTCTTCTTTTAAAGTGAAAGGATCATCTCTAAAAATTCTAGCTTTAATATTATTTGACTTCCTATTATTTTGTAATTTGAAATGATATTTTTGGAAGGTCTTAAAGCCAAGAGAGATGTGATATTAGGGATGATAAGAAGGGAGCAGGGCTGGACTCAGGTAGAAAAAATATGACAGAGCTCAGAGTAAGTATGGCTGCCAGGCCTGCACAGGCTGAGTGACATACTCTGGGCCTGTGGCTAGGAAAATCTCTTGATCCTCTGCAGCCCAAAAAGAGAGGAAGAAGTAAGAGCTTAGAGAAACTGACCACATTTAGCTGGGCTTTTAATTTAATTTCTCTATTTGCTCTGTATGCAATATTCAATCACTCGACATATATTATTGGCAGAGCTCATTTCTTCGCAGTTTTTTTTTTTTTATTTGACAGGCAGAGTTATAGACATATATATATAGACTATATATAGTTATAGTGAGAGGGAGAGACAGAGAGAAAGGTCTTCCTTCCGTTGGTTCACTCCCCAAATGGCCGCTATGGACGGCGCCACGCCAATCCGAAGCCAGGAGCCAGGTGCTTCCTCCCGGTCTCCCATGTGGGTGCAGGGGCCCAAGCACCTGGGCCATCCTCTACTGCCCTCCTGGGCCACACAGAGAGCCAGACTGGAAGAGGTGCAACCGGGACTAGAACCTGGCGCCCATATGGGATGCCGGTGCCGCAGGTGGAGGATTAACCAAGTGACCCTCTCCTGGCAGTTTTAAGACTGTACCCTCCACTTTCCTGCTAGCCTAATGACCAAGAACCACTCTCAGAATTAAAGGCCACAGTTTCTTCCCAGATGTCTGCCACGTGCCATTTACAACATGTGTGTTGCTTTCCCCTGGGCCAGCCAGAGAGTATTTCTCTGACTTCCTCTTCTGTGGCCAGTAGGAGAAAACACTGCATGCTTCAGGTGTTCAGCTGTTTTGGCCGGTTCCATCCAGTGTCATCTTCCTTTTGGTGAAAATATAACATGATCACAGGCCAATAGTCCTTCACAGTCAAAGGTGTCAGCCACAGCTATGGAATAGAGGTCATCTTAGAGTTTTGCCTGCCATGCTGACATCTATAAATTTTATTGATTGTTTTTTCTTAATAATCATATGCTATATTTATATCATCTGCTACATTGCTAATCCATTAATTCTCTCAATATTTGTATTCACACTATCTAGTTCTTTTTCTGATTTTTCAAATTAAAAAAAATCTGTTACATTCTTTCATTTGTTCTTTTCATTTTTAGTAATACTAAGAAATTCAAAGACTGTTCTTATTTCCCAGATTTTGAAATAAAATGTTCTTATTTTCAAAATGGTCATTTATATATGTTATTTGCTCCTTAACTCAAAATTCAATTAGGAGGATATTTCTTAATTTTCATGTGGTTAGAATTATTCTACCAATTTATTATTAATTTCAAGTTTCACAACATTGTGATCAGATAACCCTATGTGATGTCACTATTTTGAATTTACTGAAGCTTATTTTCAGATCCAGTATTAGTTAGTGTATATAAATATTCCATTGGCACTTGAAAATAAGAATTCTTTGCAAGTATAATTTTTGAAATATATACAATTGTGATATATTTCTTTTATTATTTGTATTGTTGAAATGCTCAAATTCTTCTTCTTGTTTCTTAATGCTCTAGAAGAAGACTTAAAAATCATATGAAACCCTCATAATCAGTGTATTTTCATCGATATATTCTTACATTTCTCATTGTTCAAATCAAAGATGAAGTAGCTCAGTCCATTACTTGATTGGGATAATAATACTATTACACAAAAAGGGAAAGAAAGGCTCTATGGATATGTGTGAAGAACCCATCTGCATTAGCACATGAAACAGTAATTTACAGTAAAACCAAAACATTCTCAACAAGCATTTTAGTTATTTCAGAATAAATTTGTCCGTGGGCCAGCCTTGTGGCACAGCTGGTTGATCCTGTATGGAAGTGTAAAATTGAGTCCCAGCTGTTTCACTTCCAATCCATCTCCCTGCTAATGCACCTGGGAAGGCAGCAGAAGATGGCCCAAGTATTTGGGCCTCTGAGACCCATGTGGGAGTCCTGGATGACTTTCCTGAGTCCCAGCTTCAGCCTGGCCGAACCCCAGATGCTGTGGCTATTTGGGAAGTGAACCAGTGGATGGAGGAGCTGTCTGTCTCTTCCTCTGGCCAACTGTTTGCTTTTTGTGCTTACATTGAAATTCAATTCTATTTTGAAATTCCTTATTCAGAAAGTAAAGCAATTGATTCTCACAGTTTTTGAGTTTAAAGTAATATTTTTAGTCTATTTACTATTTATTAAATTATTAATGAACCTTTAATTTGGCAATTTCCAAATGGTCTGTTTCATTGGAAAATACATGTATCTTCACACATAACTCTTAATAGCTAAACTGTAAACTTACACAGTGATTTGTGTTGTTCATATATTTTAGGCAGGATTACTTCATGTGTGAGCTCAGAGAATGCATAAACCACAATGTATCTGAGGCATCCGTTTTAGCTTGTACACCAGAGCATTCAATAACCACTTAATAACTACATTCCTGATCGAAAGAGCACTTTCCTCTTCAGTGGATTTATGCAATATTTCTTGCTTTTCAAAAATGTTCTCTACTATAGCAAATGACTTTGACCTTGAGGGTGAAGCAAAACAAAGCAAAGCAAACAAAAAACTCCACATTATTTCTTTCACTGTAAATGATTAAGTGCTTTTTTCCTGTTCACTGACTTAATTTTATAGTGTTTATGCTCTTTTTTTCCACTTGGTTTGTTACAGGGAGCTTACTGATAGAATGTAATAGAACTTCAAATTAAAATGGTACAAAAATAATTGAAAATAAAGATTAAAAGTGTACAGAGTGTATGTTCATTTGATACAAATGTGTGTGTGTCTGTGTACATGTAAAAATAAATAATAATACCCCAAGCACTTTTTTTTTGATAGGCAGAGTGGACAGTGAGAGAGAGAGACAGAGAGAAAGGTCTTCCTTTTTTCCGTTGGTTCACCCCCCCCAGTGGCCGCTGCGGCTGGCGCGCTGCGGCTGGCGCATGGCGCTGATCTGAAACCAGGAGCCAGGTGCTTCTCCTGGTCTCCCATGCGGGTGCAGGGCCCAAGGACTTGGGCCATCCTCCACTGCCTTCCCGGGCCACAGCAGAGAGCTGGCCTGGAAGAGGAACAACTGGGACAGAATCCGGTGCCTCGACTGGGACTAGAACCTGGTGTGCCGGCGCTGCAGGCGGAGGATTAGCCTATTGAGCCGCAGCACTGGCAAGCCCTTATTTTTAAAGCTGGCATGTACAATTTTAAAGTTGGGCAATTTACTATTGATACATATATTCATGTATATTACATATATGTATGTCAACCCTACATAAGTGAGATGCTCTACAACTTCAAAAATAGTATTAATATTTCACTGTGTACATAGTGTACTGGTAAATATTTCTAGTGACACTACATACATTAAAAATTAGAATTATCTCTATTAAATACTCTCAATAAAGCAACAATAATGTTACAGGAAAAGATATTGTGCTGAGATTTAGCATTCCTAGAGTAGCTAGAAGAATCAAATATGAACTCATCAATTCCCACAGCATGTCACCCCTATGCCTTAGATTCTTTCTTTGTCAATCTGTATATTAGAAGTACAATCTTCAGTATTATCTTTATGTTTACTAAATATTTAATTGTTCCTATTAAATGAAAATATAGTATTCACCCAACACTTGCCCAGAATAGGGCAAAGATGGAGGAATGTAATTAATGTAGTCTGCATTCTGCTTTATAGTATGTCAAACATGAACATGTGTATTGATGATTAACTGTAAAGGAACAAGAGAAATAACATATCATCACATATTGGATCAGCAGAAAATTATTACAATGCAAAAAAGTTAGAAAGAAAACAAAAATTCAGGAAAGTTGCATTTTTAATTCCCAAGCTGGAAATCTAATTAGCAAATTAAAGAACATAGTGATATTGTAGGAGAACTGTGTTCCTAGGAAAAATATATCTAAAGAAATCAATTTTTAAAATATTTAGATTATGGTACTCCTAAAGGGCAGGCATCTTATGGTTTTTGAGACTGGCTATGCTAAATAGGAAGTGAAAGTGCTTTTTTCTGGACTTCTTTTGAATGATCTACAAAGATGCTCCTCTACTTACAGTGGGGTGATCTCCCAATAAACCTATCATAAGATGAAAATAAAGGGCATTTAATTCATCCAATCTAGCAAACATCATAGCTTAGCAACACAGTGCACTGTAGTGTCACTAGTTTCCCCTTTTGGTCACATGGCTTACTGAGAGCTGCAGTTCAGCATTATATATGAATATTTTAATGCATATCATTAACTCAGAAAATGATTAATATTCCAAATTCCTGCTGCTGTTTCTACTGAGTATGTACTCCTTTTGTACCAAAATAAATTTGCAAAATAGTTGAACCTCAGTAAGTCAGAAAAACCACTAGTTTTAGTATTTCTAAGAAAGTTGCTAAGTCTTAGCTCTTCCCCTCAATAGTTATGTGATCTTAAGCCTGCAGAGCTAGTTTTCTTATTTAAAAAGTTGTAATACACTCATTTTCAGATTATTAGGAACAAATTTTTTCATTCATTGGATCATTTTTCTATCCATCTGACAAATAACCTTTCTAAGGATGAGAAAACTCACATATTAATATGTCATTCTTCAAGTTATCAATCATGTCCATGGAGTTAAATCTTTGGTTTCTCTGTGAAATAGAATTTTATGTGATGGCAAAAAAAATCTAGATGAGAAATACATTACCACAAATACCAGAAATATATATGTCTATGTATTTGTACTCATATATATGAATATATACATATTCAAGATCATACCTACTCCACATCTGTAGAATCTTACCTCCTTGCTTTCTTCCAGATCTGATTCACTACTGAAGTCCTCTGTATTTAAATTTTCAAAGTCAGACTCCCCTACAGCAATAGGTACAGTCACAGTAAGACTAGGATTGTTTATGAATGACATGTAATCACTTTCATCAATAATGTATTTTTCAACACTGCTGCCGGTTCCTATGCCACTTGTGGTTCCATTTACATCTTTAAGATAGTCAAGATCTTTCCCAATTTCTGCTGTATGGTTGGACATACAACTGTCTTTTTTATTGTTTAGATCATCAAGTGGTTTAATCTCATCCAAAATCTTTTGTTTCCTGACGAAGGACTGTTGGATAAATTCATATATTTTTCTTTTAACATAAGCTATCCCCTTGTGCATTCTGTCAACAGCAATTTGAAGGTTGTTCATTTCATTGTCATCATCAGTGGCTGCAAGGTTGTCTGCACTAAATGAGCTCAGAAGCAAGGCTAGAAAGAGGTTCAGGACCTTGAAAATAATAAAATTTAATTACAATTTCATCTAAAATAGAGAAGAGAAGGTTATGATCACTTATCACTATAAGTCCTAAAACTACATGAGAAAGAAACACCACAGCATAGCACCTAGAAGATGGGTGACCTGAATTTGTGATCTGACTCAACAGCTACTCACTAAACACCCTTAGGCAAAAACATGATTTGTACTGGTATCAAGTTTTCCACTTGTAAAATAAAGAATTTGAATAACCAACCTTAGAATAGTATGAGTAATGCAAAACAGACTTATAAATATATACATGAACATATATACCATACAATAATTATACATTTAGAAATAATTAATGTTATAATTATACAGTTAAATATGTTTTGTAGTTTCTTTTGGAAAAGTTGACATTACATTGGATGTTAATTGAAATATCACCATTATGATTCACAATGAGGATTAAGGGCTTAACATAGGCATACTTAGCCTGTCATATATTTCATACCCCACTGTTGACTAATTAGGAGAAATACAGTATTTCCATGAGACTGGCATATTAATTGTGTTCCTTTTAGAATAAATTATACATTTGTATATTATAAACAGTAGCATTAAGTTGAAGACAGAGAAGGATTACTCCATAGGCTAATCTCAGGCATGATTAGCTATCCTGCGTTTTAACTTAGAGCCACTAGACAACTGACCAACCCAGGTTGGCTAGTCTGTCATATCACATAAGTGACTAAATGTTATTTTCTAACAAAGGAGAATGAAATGGCATAATTATTATGAACACTTGCAGTCATCACTTTTAGTCCCATAGTGTCAAGTAATGTCAACCAGTCTCCCCTGTCTCGCACCCTCTTATTTTTCAACACTGTTGCTAGTTCCTATACCATCTGCAGCTCCATTTACCTTAAGATAATCAATATTTTTCCTGACTGCTGTTGTATGTTTGGATATTAAATATATTATTTTTAAAAAAGACTTCTGCCTCCATTAACTCTAAATTCATAAAATGCTCCCAGTGTATCCTCTTAGACCTATCTTCAATATGATATCCCATTGAAATTCATATAACAAATGTGATTAAATGAATGACACAGTGGAGTTGAGATACTGCTATATGATTTTGTTTTCAATTGAAAAATATAAGCATGTCCCAAATAAGGATCTTTTAAAAACAATATTCACAAGGTGGATTTGGACAAAATGGTCACCATTCTGTTATGCTCTTTACATATTTCTGAATACATATCTTAAGTGCATACATACCACTAGGTTTCCAATCACCATGACCATCATGAAGACAGTAAGGCACATGGCTTGACCAGCAACCTCCATACAGTCCCACATGGTCTCTATCCACTCTCCACACAGCACACGGAACACGATCAGGAAGGAGTGGAAGAAGTCATTCATGTGCCAGCGGGGGAGTTTGCAGTCACTGGCAATTTTGCATACACAATCTTTGTAGCTTTTGCCAAAGAGTTGCATGCCAACCACAGCAAAGATGAAGACTATTATGGCCAACACCAGGGTTAGATTTCCCAGAGCTCCCACTGAATTGCCGATGATCTTTATTAGCATATTTAATGTTGGCCAAGATTTTGCCAACTTGAAAACTCGGAGCTGGAAAACAAAATAATTAATATATATATTATGGTCATTAATTGTATTAAGATTTGCCAAGAAGTGATGACCAAAACTGAGTTTCTTGGGGCCAGTGCTGTGGCATAATATGGTAAGCCTCTGCCTGCAGTGTCTGCATCCCATAGGGGCACCAGTTCAGGTCCTGGCCACTCTACTTCTGATCCAGCTCTCTGCTTATAGGTTGGAAAAGCAGTGGAAGTGCTTGGGCCCCCATGTGGGAGGCCTGGAAGAAGCTCCTGGCTTCTAGCTTTGGATGGGCCTACCTCTGCCATTGTGGCCATTTGGGGAGTGAAGTAGCAGATGGAAGACCTTTTTCTCTGTCTCTCCCTCTCTCTGTCTGTAACTCTGCCTCTCAAATAAGTAAATAGATCTTTAAAAAAATTGAATTTCTTATAATAACTTCCCTGATCTCACCCTCTTAAGTTCATGACTATTTTTGGATCCCCTAGGAAGAATTTATATTTTTTTCCGTATGTAATCATGTAGATACTTTTCTTTGGTAGTAAGTTTTAAATGATTATTTAGGATTTAGTTATTCTTTATTTATTTTATAAAGGGAATCTAAGGTGTTTTAAGGTAATATTAGATGTCAATCTGAATGATCTCTGCTGTAAGACATTCATTTGTTAATAGCATGCAAAGTAACATATTGATCCCTGACATGTATTTATTAACATTTCTTTGGGACAGTCAGGATGTACCTACATTAAAATATTGGAATATTTTCTTTGACTCTATAGAACTTTCCTTGATTTCCTTGATATGAATTAATGTGCATGTTTTGTAATTCAATAAGCTTTCTTTTCTTTAATATCTGAAGATATACATTTTCCAGAAGCAGAATTAGAAAAAGTTTTTGCATGTACATCTTGTTTCTGTCATATACTGTTATTTATATTTTCAAGTTACTATTAAATGATGGTATATTTTATTGAAATAATTTCTTATATTAATCTGAAAATATCAACTGCAATAGTCCATAGAAACAATAATTAGAATGGTAACTGAATAATATAAAATTAATATGACAACACTCTTTGGAATAAAGGTTAATTGGGAATTTTGTTTCCATTATAGAAACATACTTAGACAATACAATGTTACCAAAAAAGTAAAGTGCAAATGACAGTACTATGTAAGAACCTGGATTGTTGGAAAGGTTTTGTTTTGTTTTTTACCAGTCGGAATGAACGGAGCACTGATAATCCTTCCACATTTGCGAGGCCAAGTTCTACCAGACTAAGGGTCACAATAAAACCATCAAAGATATTCCAGCCTTCTTGGAAATAATAATAAGGATCCATGGCAATAATTTTCAGAAACATTTCTGCTGTGAAGATCCCAGTGAAAACCTAAGATCAAAACAAAATTACTCTAATTTCATCAATGATAAAGTATAAATATGATATATTACTCTTTGAACAAAAGTTTTTTGCTGCTTTTCCAACAATGATTTTATTAACAACTTAAATTTGTAAGTTGTTGTTGATGAAAGACTCATAAATATTATTTCATTTTACCCTCAGAGAAGCTTTAATAAGTAGATTTGTTAAAATAATTACTTTGTAGATGAGAAAATCAAGCTCTTCAGATGAGTAAAATGCTCTACCCAATATCATCCAACTAGAATGCCAAAACGGGGATTTGCACACATATATACTTTTTATTACACATGTATTCTTTCTATTATATACCATTACCTTTTCCTTCAGACTTCATACAACACACAAACTGGCAAGATTTTGTCCATGGTTAGTTTTTTCTCTCTTTAAGCCTATTCCTATTTCCTTCAAATCATTTAGTTGTTTTCATGCTTGTGTATTGGAACTCGTGCATTGGTATCAGCATGGATTTGATACACAGACTAGATGGATCAAACAATATATTTATATAACAAATATATACTTTTTAGATAATAGAAGCAGAAAAGCTAGAAATGTTTTTGAATTTTTATTTCGTGCAAAGAACCTGACTATGGAGGATAAAAAGATCCACAATTTTGGCTCAGGTATTGAGGTTCCTGCAATCCCCATGGAAGATCCAGATTGAGTTCTCAGCTTCTAGTTTTGGTCTGGTCCACTACTGGCTATTCCAAACATTTGCAGAGTGAACCAGCAGATGGAAGGGTATGAGTGCTATCTCTCCCTAACAATCAAATAAACTTAACAAATAACAAATAATTTTTTTAAAGCCCATGCTTTTATTTTAGTCTTCTGTAGCAAGGGTACTTGTGATGAAACCATTTCAAAATATGTGTCCTAAGCTGAACTACTTCTTCATTTTGAAACACTTGTAAAAATCACTATTGACTTTCCAAGTAGTACTGTAGGCATATGCATACTATTTTTTCCCAAGTTTTTACATGAACAATAAGGGCTGTTATTTTTGGCAGGAGGTACGGTATAGCTTGTTGGACATAATTCACATTTTGGGGGGTTAAGAGGTGGGAAGAACGATTGAAATAATGGCGTACCCTATACAACGAAAACAGTCTCACAAACAGAAAACTTGAAGGCTGAACACATTTACCTTCTATATGCTTACCAAGTTTCCTACTGCAAGCACATTATTGAAATGTTCTGTCATTGGATAGTGCTCCATGGCCATGAAAAGAGTGTTTAAGACAATGCAGATGGTGATGGCCAGGTCAACAAATGGGTCCATCACGACCAGGTTGACAATGTGTTTCACTTTTAACCAGTACGGAGAACAGTCCCATATTAAGAATATATTGGAAAATTTATACCAACATGGTGGGCATTTCTGCCTGGATTCTTCAAGCTCTAGATTTAAAAATATAAAAATAACCACCAAAAGACATATTTTATAAATACATTTAAAAAATTTATTTCTGATCTACTAGACTTATTTTTAGTAATCAACACATTTCCATTTGTTACTAAGTGAAGCTGATTTGCATTTGATAAAACAAACCAGCAAAGAAAACCACAGAGGCAGCCATTTGGCCTAGCCATTAAGCCACCTGTTAAGATTTCTGCCTCCTGTGTCTTAGTGCCTTAGTTCTAATCCTGGCTCCGCTCTACTCTCAGCTTTCTGGTAATGTGAACTATGAGAGGCTGAAGGTAATGACTCAAGTAGTTGGGTCCCTACCAGCCATGTGAGAGATCAGGATTGAGTTCCCAGGTCCTGGCTTCTGATTAGTCCTGTCCAAGCTGTTTCAGATAATTAGGGAATGAAGCAGTGGGTAGCACTGCCTCTCTGTCTCCTTCTCTCTCTGTCTCACGAATAAAATAAATTTAAAATAATCAAAGAATTTACTATAGACTCCCAAAGATATTTCATTAGCCATCCACATAGAGCAGCAGTAGCAAAGAATAGCTTTTTCTCTTATGCATTGATACCATGGCTCAGCACTTATTAAGTGAGTGGTCTCTTAAATGAAGTCTCAGTGAGAATGTGGTTTGAGATAATGCAGATACTGTCAGTAAGTCTGTGTTAGTGACTGGCTATGTTGTCAAACTAAGGTCAGAAGAGTTAGGGAAGGAACTGAGGGGAGCTAAGAATCATCTTCTTAAGAATATTTAGGATGCGGTAGATAGAGCTTATGCTGCTGAAGTTCTAAGCTAAACAGAACCGTATGACTAATACGATTAGAAGCCTCTAATAGAAATGCTTTGTTACACATTTTCAAAGAGTTTTCAAGTAGAATATTCTTTACAGACCCACGCCATTTAGTTTAAATAAATTTTCTAAAGCTGCTGGAATATGTTAATATAAATAATAACTTTAATAACATCTATTACTTTGTCACTAGAATGCATTGTTTTCAAATCATAAACAGAGATGTTTGTCTAAAATGAAATAATGTAGGCTTAGTAAAATAACTGGAATGGAAAAATAGAATTTGTTACAAACCTTCCACTGTATTTGTTAGGATGCTGGCTATGCTCATTGCTCTTTGCCTTTGGGAAGGATCTTCCAGAAAGTCCATGGAAACGTGGAAAGAACTTGACCTTCTCTTTCTCATTTCAGTTTCAGTGGTTGTTCCCTGTAAAGAAATTGCTAATGCATTAATGATTAACTTGAGCAATATGATAAGCAAAGAACCAAATGGTAGCACAGTGAGTTTCATGAAACACATGCACCATGCACTGTCATACTTAATTGGGGATGGCAGATATTGCTGACTTATTGTATCATTAACCTGGAATGTTCAAACTGTTAACCATTTAGTCTTCAGAAAAATGGTTTACTTTAACTCTCTGACTTCATAATTTTATGAAATATTTTTGATATAGTTAACAAGTCTCTCAGCAAGTACATGTAATAGTAATCCTTATTTCTGAGTGAAAAATATAAATCTGATAATTTAATTAGTCACAAAAGTGATCAAGGCTTTTGCTTTTTGAGAAGGTAGCCATTTATTTTTCAAGAAATACTAATGATTGAACACACTTAGCTGCCATCTCATTTTCTGGGTACCAAATGTGAACAGGCTTGACAACACAACTCATACGTTAAAGATAAAACATGCATGTTGCATGGACAACAGTTTCATCCAGGGTATCAAAGCAATAAGTCATCTAATTGTGACTTAATCATGCCTCATCATGCTGATATATTTCCAAGTGAGTGAACAATCTAAAAAGGCAGCATCTGTTTAGAAATTCCTCATCTGGGTGTACAAACATAAACATACCTTTGTATACAGACAATTATTTTATCTGTGTGTATTCATAATTTTCTTATGTCTCTTCATTTAGATTAGTTTTAAGAAGACCTATATCAGCATTGTTTTTAGTAAGACACAAATGAGTACTAGAAATTTTAAGCTAACAATGAAATTATCTATTTAAGCACAGTGTTTTCAAAAATCTAAACTAAAGCAGAGATATATTGAATAATCTGTTGGAAAGATTTATTATACACCCTTTACACTTAAACATAAGGATCATTTATTTAATTCTATACAAAGTCTTAGAGTATGTCCTGCTGTTTAAATTCCAAGTGGGTATATAGCAAATCCTCCAACTGGAGTCAGGAATTATTGTGCCTAATCTTTAGCATATTCAATACATAAATGCATTCAGGTTTGTGCAGGAGAGTGTGGAAGTTTTAAGTATTAGTTGGTTAGTCGCTTAAAGGTGTTACAAGATGCAGGTGCATTCACAGCTTGACCAACCAGGAATCATTCTCAAGAGTTCCATTCTGTAGAAACACTGGCTGGTGCAGCAAAAATGGGCCAGCCATGCCTAAACTATTTAAAACATCCTTACATTGTCATCAGTAGCTGGCTTATCTATTATCACCTCTGGCAGAAGCTGTCCAACAGGCGATGTAGGAACTGAAGGTCCACCAACCAAGGAAACCACACCATTGCAATCCACACTGCTGTGCATCTTCCCATTCGCTGGAAACACCGCCAACATCCGGGATGACCTACTGGTCTGACTGAGGTTACTGTTGCGGCGCTCTCCGTGACGTCGGGGCACAAACAAGGAGTCTCTCCGGCTTTCATTATCCTCAAAGGTGCTGTGTTCATCATCAGCAAAGTCGTTCTCAGAACCCACATCCTTTGCCCGTCCTCTGAAGCTGAATAGGCTTGTTCTGCTATTTCTCCTTGGAGAAAATAGGGAGCCACGGATGCTCAACAATGACTAAGAGTTTGAGAAAAGCAACAAAAAGTAAAACCACATTAACATGGCTCTTTTCAGTGTACTTCAGCTTTGCAATATTAAGTGAAAGAAATTTCAGCAGTCATAAAAGATTGTGGTTCATTCTTTTTGATAAACATTCTCATTCTATGTGCACTCAGATTGTTTGTTTTGTAAAAGATTTATAGCTCTTAAGATTAAGAAATGAGAAGTCAGATTGCAAGCTAACAATACTGCAAAACAAAATAAACCCTGACACACCCTTAATCAAGTTCAAAAGAAGCAACCCTGGTATACTGCTATGGACAACATAAACCTTCTTTGAACACTGGTGATAGACCTAAACAAGGCCACACTGTTTTCAATGCTCTTTCCTTTCAAGGAATTCACAAATTACTCTAGTTCATTATTCTCAAATCACTTCAATTATCATTCATTTCTTGCCTATAAGGCACAGTGTTTCTGTTTTTTTTTAAGAGCACAATGTTTATTAAACTTCAGACTTCTGAAATTCAGAGTGATGTGCTTTTCAACATGGTGTATCATAACTAATATTTTCAAAAGCAGGCATGATGGTTTATAAAGAAATCGTGGGAGATAAGCAAGGTAAAACCATAACAAGAGGACCTTATTGATCAGCTAGGTCCAGAGCCAATTTTTGTTAAAAGATCTGAGCATCAGAAAGATTAAATATCATTGGTTGCAAACAAGTACCATCAGGCAGTCTCAGAACAAAAATCCTGGTTTCTTGACTTTCATCTCAAGCCCATTTCAATTATTTTAAGATGTAGACTCACAAAAATCTACAATAAAATGTTCTTGTAACTATGTGGTGAGGGGATAGGTTTAACTATGATAAAAATGGTAGTCAATGCAGTTGATGAAAATTCATGGGTCCTTCCTAGTTTTCATCCATAAACTCAGCATAGCCATACCTGGTGTGGGGAAGAGTACCTCTTTTCATAGGTCAATCGGTTCCCTTCAATGGAGAAGCGAAAGCCTTTCCTTCTGATGCTGTCTTCAGATTCAGATTTCTGGAATTCGTCCTCATCTTTCTCTTCCCCACCAGACTGCTCCTTCTGTTTTCTTTTCTTCCTGCGATTTCTTCTTTCCTTTGCACTCTTGGAACTCAACTTGGAGGCTTCAGAGGAGCTATCCGAGAGTCTGCCTGCTGCACTGGGCTCTCTGGAATGCTCTGAGGCCGTGGTAGCTGCTGCCTGCTACATTGAGGAAAAGCAGCTTCAGCTTGGCAGTGGCTGGCTTAACTATTATCTTTCACTAAAACAATGCAAGCATTTGCATGGCATTTAGGAAATACATTTAGCTGACAGAAGCTGGTAGGAGATGCTCATACAGAAGATGCTCTGCAAAAGTAAGGGGAGGGGGTTCTTTCCTAACAGAGGCTCTCAGAAATAATTTTGCTTTCCCCATAGTAACATTTATTATGTCTGTGTCATGCTTCACAGACCACAGATTAAAAAGTATCCACTGGGCATTGACAAGAACATAAATTCTTATTACTTTCTGAGATTTGATTTTCTCTAAAAATTGGTATTTAATTAACATTGCTTTTTTTTCTCTAAAAAAGAAACTGGAGCATAGATGAAAAGCTGACAAGTTACTTGAGGTCATAGCCAGAGGTAAGGAAGTGAGATGAAAACCTGAAGTCCTCAAATTTGTCGATGGTTCACAATCCCTTCCTCATCTTTCCATGATATTCTCTCTATCCAGTAGAACAGGGGACCAATAGTTTCCTGCTAAGGAAGACAACCTGCCCAATTCTCCAAAAACTGCCTCCACCATTTTTAATTATGCACTGGTTCTTACTGGCCATGTGGGTAAGGAATAAAACAATGCTCTTTGATTACAGCTTGTACTGGTACTAAGTTGGCATGTTTTAATGATTATCATTGCTCCCCACATACCCAAATTTCCAAAGCAACTTCATTTGTTTGTATTTAGTAAAGACAATGAGTTTGTATGCTAAAAAGGAAGAGTTATGGAAAAATAGGAGTAGTAGGAGGGCTTTTTACAATTTTTTTGTGCTGTGAGCAGTGACGTTTCACTATAAGAACAAGAAATCCCTCTTGGACATCCTGATCTGCATAAGATTCACGATGTTCATATACATATTGGATACCACTGTATCAGAAAACATTATTTGATTACTTCCTTATAATGACAGGTAAGCAATCACAATAAAGGCCAACATATTTTTGGTTAAAGGAAGAATGAGACTATTTATAAGAACCAGATGAACATTTTTGTGTATAATAAACAATGCATCTTTTAAACAGTAAAAATCATTTCCTTAGGATCTTCTTCTAATGCCAATATACTCAGAGGTTTTTCACCTGAGCAGACCCCAAAAATCATGTTTTATCTTTAATTCTGATAATCTTAAAAAGATTAAAATACCAGGAAAGTTTTTATTTTGTGGTTACTATTATAAAGATGATAATTCAATAGTATCCTTAAATGAAACTAAACAAAATAAAAATACAGAAATCCTTAATACTTTTCCATATCACCAGTTTTCTTAGGTTTTGTCACATACTTATGTCTCTCACTTTCTCTCCAGTATTTTAGTAACAATCAAAACAATAGAAAAGTTTGGCACTGTGAAACAGGGCATCCTTGATTTGATGAATTTACCTGAGCTGCCTCTTGTTGCTTTTTTAACTGTTCAAGCATCTGCTGAAACTCAGCTTCTTTCTGCTCAGCCTCTTCCAGTGTTGCCTGATTCTGCTCCTCATAGGCCATGGCCACCACAGCCAGGATCAGGTTTATCAGGTAGAATGAGCCCAAGAAAATGACCAGCACAAAAAATATCATGTATGTTTTTCCAGCAGCACGTAATGTCTGTAAAAATGAAGATCAGAATTGCTTTTCAGTATTATTTCACTAACTGGTGGCTTAAACTCTCAACTTAGCCTAGTGTCTTGTAGAACTCTGATAGAAATAATAACATTGGTAACAACTTTCCCTGCCTCTTTCATAGACTGTTTCTTTAATTCAGTCTCTTCCTTTGCCCCAACTGAAATATTCATGCTCTGATTTCTTAAAGGGAATTCTTGGATTCACTAAGAATGAAACAGAGTCGATAAAATACCACAAAGACCTCAGTCAAAGAGGTGATGTTCGGTGACCATGTTGGCAAAACTCACAGTTATCTTTCTACATCTGCATCTGCTCTTTCATTTTTACCACCACCCACCTGAGAAAGCATACTTGAGGGGTGAGACTGAGGGGAGATTGTTCTTTCATTTAGCCAGTCTGTGTCTGAGAAGGGTAGTGAAGTGGATTTGCCTCAGGGATCAAATGGAAAGAATGTCATCACTCTACTTAATATGGGTTATCATCAATAGCATAGGGGAGCTCACGTCTCTGGATTTCAACTTCTGTTCTTTTCATTATGTTGTGCTGAGGTTTGGATTTCACAGCTCACTTTGTAATGCTTATAGACTTCTACTTAAATATTGTATGTGTCTCCTCAGAATCTTACCAGCTGGTAAAGATTTTCCCAAAAGTCCTGAGTCATCAGTCGAAACAAGGATAAAAAAGCCCAGCTGAAGGTATCAAAACTTGTGTAGCCATAATTGGGGTTTCTACCAGCTTTTACACACATGTAGCCTTCTGGACATTGGCTGTAAATGAGGAAAAGAAAAGATTACAAGACATTCAGTTGTCTTTCTCTTCCGATAGTATCCTACACTTATCACATTATCTAGCCAGGAAGGTTTGCCATTTCAAAAGAAGAAAGTAACATAAATAGTAACTAACACATTTTTTGACATTTGATATAATTATTTTATTGGCCATGTGGTGTCATCATTGAAATGTGGCACAGAATTTCTAATAACATTTCAAAATACTGTTTTCTATTGACAATTAGCATTTCAAAGTATCTCCATTTATTTTTTTCTGCTCTGGAGTCTCCAGAATTAAGTCATTCCCCCATATACTTGCCTAAAAGAAAGAGCAGTATATTTAAAATCATTTTGTCTCATTGTATAAAACATCAATGCTTACCTAATATTTAAAATGTTCATTTAAAATATTCATGAAAATACATAGTAAAAGATAATACATATTTTATTAAATTTTGAAGACCTCTCATAATCTCATACTTACAAATTACCTTTATTACAGAAAATTAATATGAATAATTAGTTGGCTATCATCTATCAGTTTCTACAAAGAGAGAAAAGATACAGATACAGCACATTTAAAAAAATTGTAGAAAATAAAGATAACTGCATTTGCGGCTGGCATTGTGATGTAGCAGGTAAAGCCACCACCTATGACTCTGGCATCCTATATGGGCAACAATTCATGGCCCAGTTGCTCCAATTCCAATCCAGCTCCCTGCTAATGGCCTAGGAAAGACCATCCATGTGGAAGACCAGGAAGAAGCTCCTGGCTCCTGGCTTCAGCCTGGCCCAGTGCTGGCTGTTACAATCATCTAGGGAGTGAACCAGTGGATGGAAGATCTTTCTCTGTCTCTCCCATTCTCTCTGTAATTCTGACTTTCAAAATAAATAAATAAACTTTAAAAATAAAGATAAATGCATTTGATGCAAATATTTTGAAATTCATGCATTTTTTATAACACACATTTCTCTGAACTTTTTGCAAACTCCTAATTAAGTGTCTATATACACACAAATACACAAACACATACAAATTGTTGGCTTACCCTGCGTCAGAGCTATTTCCACATAGTAATGCATCCAAAACACCCTCCAGGAAATAATGATATCCTATTTAAAAAGAGAAAGCCATAAGATAACATCTTGCACTGTTAAGAGTTCTGAAATGAGAACATTCTGAATGTCTGGTCCTACTTATAGATTCATTGAGCAATTTTAGATCTTTTATTTAATTCATATAATTCTTTTACTTAATTCATTCAAACAAACAAGTGTTTCTTCCTTCTCCCAATGCTATTTATTATATTAAGGGGATTAGAAATAGTGCAAATTATTTACTCACTACCAAGGTAAAATAAGTGATGGTTACAGTACTAAGATAACATTTTAAAAAGAAATCAGTATTTTCCCACCAACCTGATGAATTAAAAAATTTCATTCAACTCTCTCTCTCTCTCTTCCTCTCCGTTTCCTGACCTCTGTCTCTGTCTCTGTCTCTGTCTCTCTCTCTCTTATGCTCTCCTTCTCCCTCTTTTCCTTCTTTGCTCCTTCCCTCCAGTCTGTTAAGTTTCCCCCAATAAACTCTTTCCCTTACTCTGGTGTTTGGTGTGTTTTGTGGCGGCCTTACGTTGGTGCCGTGACTCAGATCCAGGCTCCCCCAGTGACTTTGCTCTCCCTTTGGGGATCTCTGAGCTGCTCTGGGGTCCTGGATTTCTGCCAGTCACGAAACACACCCTTGGAACACCTTCCACAGCACTGACGAACACTCCGTGATCTCCATCCCCACACCGACCTTCCAAATTCTGAGTGTCTGTTTAAGTGTTTACAGGAGGTGATAATGGAACAAACCAAGGCATTCAGCAACCAGGCAGTCAACCAAATACTGCTACAGGGATATACTCAGCTCTCTACCCATGAGATAGCTGCTTGAGACAATGCCCCATGCCAGCGAAGAGTACCTCCTGGCCCCATGTCAGCAGGAAGTAGCTCTAAAGACAGATCATTGTCCCTCTACCCGTCCTGGACTTTTGGGACTAATCCTGCTTTTACAATTCCTGCTTTATAAAAAACATAAGGGGTGAATGTTAGTAAAATGGTGCAGTCTTATCTATGGCGTGATCTACACCCTGACACCATCCAAGGCTCTAGCCCCCCCCCCCCCCATTGCAGGGAGCTATCTGGCCCAACCACCAGTGTCAGCCCCACCCCCATCCTAATGGGGTTCCCCTCCTACTTCCCTGTTTGCCCCCCAGGGCAAAGTTTTAAAGGGACCTGTTCCTGAACACATGGCTCTCACACTTTTCTCTCTCTCTCTCTCTCTCTCTCTCTCCTTTTTCTCTCCATCTCCTGACCTCTGTCTCTATCTCTCTCCCTTATGCTCTGCTTCTTCCTCTTTTCCTTCTTTGCCCCTTCCCTCCAGTCTGTCAAGTTTCCCCCAATAAACTCTTTCCTTTAAGAAAAATTCATTCAGTAAAAATAGGTGATAAGAACAGAGATTTCTTTGCTTTCTCAAAATAGTCACATATTTCAAAATGAAAGGTTTATATATTTTCTGGTCTGCTACATTTGAACTCCATAAAATTTCTAAAATTAGTCATAATTTATATTCTATACACTTTGAGAATATAATATAGTCAGCTTACAGTGAAAGACACATAAATCATATCAACTATGAAAATAAAAGAGATTTTAAAATCTTAAATACCAAAGCTGAAATAATTACTAATTGGTAAACATTATACTATCTCAAAGGTTTCTGTTTCTGAGAAACTCCTAGACTTATTTTTTAAATTCATTTATTTATTTGAGAGAAAGAGAGACAGGGGTAGACAAATAGAGATATTCCATCCACTGATTTGCTCCTGACACTGTTGGATCAAGCTGAATCCAGGAAATCAGAATACAACCTAGGTCCCACACATGGTTGGCAGAGGCCCAAGTTCTTGAGCCAGCATCTGCTGGCTCTCAGGGTGTGCAATACAGGAAACTGGAATCAAGAGCAGAGCTGGGACTAAGGGGTGTCCTAACCACTGCACCAAACCACTATGCAAACTCCTGCCTCTCCGTGGTTTCTTCAAATGTCCTGTGGCAGTGTCAATTTTCTTTGCATTTTTCCTTCATATTTCCTCTTTCCTTTCCACTGAGGATTGGCATAAGTAAGAATTCACCCTTCACTATGTGCAAATACATACATTGTCATCACACTCATTTACTTATATTGTAATTATTTGCTTATAAATATTATTCCTCCTTGAAAGTCACAAGCATCAATTACTCCTATTTTACTAGTGTTTGAAACCTGGTAGCCTTTCAATAAAGTGCACTGAATGACCGAGCAAATGGATGACAAAACAAACAAATAAAACTCATGAGATTAACTAATATGCTGGAATAGATAAGGAAAAATATTTCTTGGGTGTTACATGTTTATTCCATGCATTGTTTTGTAAAAACCACACAGAACCACTTAAGGGCACATATCATTTTATTTCTAAATATGCTGATTTCCTTGAAATAGAAAAATTGACAGGGTTTCTTAATTTGCAGTTAAAAAGTAAAAGGACTATAATTTCTTTTTGATGGTTCATAATTATAAATGAAGATTTGTCCATTAAATTCAATAATGTAAGACTCTTGACCTGAAGAAAACACAAATTTCCAGTCATAAAAATTTTTAAAATTTTAATGAATTTAATTTTCTGTCACTTTCAAAGACCAATCATTTTGCTTATATTTACATTTGGTTGAAAATAACCTTTTTCAACAAATGGGATATTATTAGGGGAAATTGTTGTGATTGTAAATACAAACAAACCCCAGATTTCAGGAGTTGGTGACAGCAGTGGGCTTATGGTATCCTATGCAGCGAGTAGGGGATATCCATGCATTGCTCTAACACTTGCTATTCTTAATCAAAGGCACTTTTCTTTATTTAGAGATTTACAACTGTTGTAAACTATTTGTTAGCATATCTAAATATTATGGAAGAGTGAATCTGTACTAATATAAGGTACATTCCTGATCTATAACTATAGAAAGACATTGATAGTTCCTTAATTTTTTATCATGCTTTCATTACTTTAGTTATCAAAATAATAGTAATTTTTTATGATTAACCTTACTTGTCCTACACAGTCACTGAAGTTTTTTCATTTCTTTTTCAAAGTATTGCTCATCACTTTAAAATAACAAAGACATAGCACATAGACATTCAAGCACATCGAGAGCCTAAGTTTTTTGTGTTCATTATTTTTCCTTTAAAAGGATGTTTTTTCCCATGAATCATGTTCTAATTCTTCCTGCTTTTGAAATATTGCTACTAGCAGATATTAATATTAAAGAAAACAGGAAAAATATTATTTGTATTGACACTTAAAGAGAGGCTATTAAGATAATGATTTTTCCACCATTTTAGACTCTTTAAATGTTTGACTATTTTTGTAAACTCTTGAATTTAAGATAAACTGATTCCCATAACCTTTCTGATTTATCTGAGCATTTCTACTACTCTATCCTAAATCTTAATTGACTGTAAATTTTGACCTTTGATGTCATACTACTTTCCAAATATAAGAATAATATATATCTTTAGATCTCACTTGAGTTCCATAAAATAACATAATAATCTAAACCAGAACATCCTGAAGCATATGTTATCATCGCTGTTTTCCTCAACAGCCTGTACAGTTTCTAGTACTTTGTAAAAGTACTTTAGAACATAAAGGAAATTTCATACATTTCATCTGCTTTGATAACAACAATTATTATAGGAAGAATGTACAGCAACAAAAGAGCTTAGAAAAATTCTTATTGGATGAATTCACCTGCCTACCAAGTGAAGCAAGAGAAAGTGGTATTCAGGAATCAAAATTAGAATAATTATCACTAAAATAATTAAGTGTGTATGTTAACCAACAATGACGTAAATAACAAAATTCTTTAAAAATAGTCACATATAAATGATCTATATTTAAATTCTAGGGGAAAGAAACACCAAGTAAAAGGTAATTTTAAGTATTTTTAAATGGTTTGATTAGGTCATTTTCCAAGAAATCACCATCTGTTAGATGATTATTTTTAGTTTTCTGATTCCTAGATAGACAGCAGGTCAACAATGAAATGAATAGACATATATAACAATTCTTACTTGTATCTTGAATGTATGATTTCCAGTCAAACTCAAAGACAGTTTCATTGACAATTGTGCCATTGTTATCCACAGTAATATTCTTCTCTATACTATGTTCCTCCAGGGAAGCATTGGTGGGAGGCCACTGTATACACTTATTCCTCAGGTTGCCCATGAATAGCTGCAGCCCTATTAGAGCAAACACGCTCAGACAGAACACAGTCAGGATCATGACATCCGAGAGCTTCTTCACCGACTGGATCAGGGCCCCCACGATGGTCTTCAGTCCTGAAGGAAAGAAATCTATTACTATGAAGACTTAACATATCAGAAAAAAAGAGCTCTGCACAATTTTCTTAAAAACATAGACTCCACTGTTAAACCCCCAAATTTTTGCAATGCTAGTGCAAAAGCAACCCTTCACAGAAGGCTAGGGCTTACAAAGATGATGATCCAAACAATAAGACAAAAATCCAAGTATCCCATTTTGTGCACAGAAAATAATGAGAAGTTCAGGGTGTACACAGAGCTTATATTAGAAAAAATGGTTTGACTTTCCACTTAAAAAAAGATTTATTTATTTGTTAATCAGAGCTACAGAGAGTGAGGGAGAGACAGAGAGGGACAAACAGAGAAAAAGAGAGAGCGAGAGCTTTCAACAGCTGGTCCATCCCCAAGATGGCTACAATGGCCAGGACTGAGTTAGGCCAAAGCAATGATCCAGAAGCTTCTTTCTGGTCTCCTGTGTGGATGCAGGGGCCAAATACTCGGGCCATCTTCTGCTGATTTTTCCAGGCCATTAGCAGGAAGCTAGATTGGAAATGGAGCAGCTAGGACAAGAACTAGCACCCATTTGGGATGCCAGCATCGCAGGTAGGAAATTTACCCACAGCACCACAATGCCAGCTCCTGTATTTCCACTTTTTGTAATTGAAGCTTGCTCTACATTTTCATTAGGATCAGTTGTTAGTTTTGTAACAAATTACCTTAATAAATATTTTTAAGTCTTGCTATACAATTAGGACAGTTTGGCTATAAAGCCAGAGGTGGTTTAGAGTATAATTATACTTTAAGATATACTTCATGCACTCTTATGAAGTTATACTGTTTTTCGTTATCTTGTTCCCTTGTATTTTGTCAGCAAATGACTTACAAGATTTGCATTGTGTATACATAATCATCAATGGCTACAATTAATAATAAAACATAGATTGGTAGATTCAAAGGACAACAAAACCTTGGTAAAAGTGGCATGATAAAAAAAATGACAATGCTAAGAACAAATCACACAGAATGCTTTTTACAGAGTCTCCTGCAAAAAACTGTTAAATTCCAAGTTTTGTTGAGACAAAAATAATTTTCTGTGAAACACTTGTTTTAATGAATCTCAATTTTCTTTAATACTGAACATCAAAACAAAGAAAGTGACTCTAAAAAAACATGTTGAGACAGCTTAGGTATTTATCTGAGCTCTCACCTGGAATGACTGAAATTGTTTTCAATGCTCGGAGAACCCTGAATGTTCTCAACGCTGAGACATTGCCCAGGTCCACAAACTCTGTCACGTATCTGTAATGGGGGTTCACACACAAACACAGTAACAGAAAACAGAGAAAGAGCTGTTGGGACAAGGACCTTGTGCTTTCCACAAATCACATCTTACCTGGAACTATAGAAATAGTTTCCAAAGTTCTCAAGACTCTGTAAATGCGAACAGTTGAAAAACTGCCTAATTTTACAAATTCTGTAACATCCCTAGAGAATTAAATCACAATTATTATGCTGTTTGCTTGTGTATTTTGCAAAGTTCTCTTCAATTATTTTAAATGATTAATATTGTAAATGGCAAACAAGTAATTAGACGCCATCACACTGGCTTAATTCACTAATTTAAGGCCATTAACTAAATGTAAACTTCATAAAGTATACATCCCTGCTGCCATTTTTGAAAGCAATGTAATCAAAGTATTTACAAATAGTAAATACAAAGTATTTACTTTTTTTAAGTAAAAAGAAAATAAACATTGGTTATAGTTTTATTTATAGCTTTATTTAGAGTTTCAGTAGGAAAAAAAATGAAATCTCCCAATAGAAATTTAAGTATGAAAAGGCAAATTGCCCTTTATTCACAAGATAAGATTTTGCTCCCCCTACTTTTAAATGAAAGGTAAAATAAGGATATTACTTTATGGAGGGCCATTCCTGCCTTTTCCATCCCTGCTATTTTTATCTCAAGAAACAGAAGACCCAATATGTACTCTTTGAGCCGTGGCCAGAGTGCATGATGAAGGATGAGCTCATCTTATCCCATATGAAATGAGGACCAAATTGGCAGTGTCTGGAGACCTACATGTAACAGTGTCCCTCTCCTCCTCCTTTCTACCACAATAAACCTGCAAAAGGCTAGGAAAGTTTGCTCCTAAAGGGAGGATGAGGGCTAGTGGTGCTGGTCCACCTTCCTGCACACTCTGCTTTGCACCTGCTCTTGAATGGCATCCCATTATTTTTCTGGGTCTCTTCCTTGGTAATTTTAACACTACAAAAAGAATGGGAATGCAGAATTTGTTCATGTTACTGAGCATATAAGAATATGAGATAAAGCAAGAGGTTTATGTTCAGGTTAAGAAAGAGATGCAGAAAATGAAAAAGCAAAAGAACAGAGAAGATAGAAAAGAAGTCAGAAGAAAAATCGAAGCAGAGAATGTGCTTAAGTCTGAAAAATCAATCTGCTGATGAAATAAAAATTTAATATTAAAACACAATATAGAAAACATAATTTGTCAAATATATTCTCTTTTCCTGTTATTTTATTTGTCAAAGTCTTTTGATGTTAGCAGTTGTATATTTTCAATTATTTTATCAAATCAATAAAAGAGTATGTAGAATGTGTAGTATGGGTAAGCTCAGTGAAATTTGTGAGGCCTATGAAATTATTTGTGGCTATAATTAAAAAAACACTTTCAGAGATTTATTATAAATATATTTGTGCTGTTATACTGGACTGTGGGAATGTTGGAAGTACGAAATACATGAAATTTCCTGGCAGATATTTACATTATGTGAAAAGTGTAGTCTCAACTATTACAAGCCTTCATGAAACATGGAAATGCCATTTAGACCACCATTGTGCTAAACCAAAATCCATACCTTACATGGATAAATCACACAGAAATATTCTACAGTTAAAGCAACTCTGTTCTTTAAAAACATAAACACATATAGCAAACCAAACTATATTCTCCTTTGAAGTTTCAAAAGGAGATACTTACGCAAATGTGATGACAGTAAAATCAAGCCAGTTCCATGGATCCCGAAGGAAAGTAAAATCTTCTAAACAGAAACCCCTTGCAATAATTTTTATAAGTGATTCAAAAGTGTATATTCCTGTGAAGGTGTACCTGAAACAAGCATCCAGACATAACTGATTAGGCAATAGTTTCCCTTCGTAGCATATCAACTTCTTATCCTTAAGTCAGAGGGCCAGAAGAATACTAGAAAAAGAACTTGGGCAGGCTGATTTTATTCTTCTAGAAACAAAATATAGCCCTAAATTTAAATTCACCCTGACGCATGAAGAATTGGCTTTAAAGTACTGTAAGAGCAGTGTGAACTGCTCATGCCACTTAAACCTGTGCAGCGACTGTCTGAAATGTCTTGCACTTGACAAAAAAGAATGGAGCATCTTGAGAATTACCCAGCAAGTTCACAGGATTCAGTAGTTAGTCAGTAACAACACTGAAGAAATATAAAATGATTTTCTTTTAGAAAGCAAAGAAGAAAATCTAAATTTCAAAGATGCTTTAAGAAGAAGACAAGACAAATTGCAAGTGTTGTTCTCCCTTTCTGTGAGCTGGGTGAACTCACTTGGAAAAAAGATTGGATTAAAATCAAAGTGGTTATCTTCAAGTTATAAGAGGAGAAAATTTAATTTGGAATGATATCTTGTGATAATTCAGAAACTTAGATGTTTCCAAAGTTCAGATATTCTGTTCACAAGTTAAGGTCTAGAAAGTAGCAAAAAAATCACAGAAGCTGGAGTATTAGAAGACCTTTGGGGCCTCAAATATTAACTGCAGTATGTTAGTGAATTTTTGAATAAATTTTAGTTTTTTTTTTTCCTGAAACTTGTTTATTTCCTTATTGAATACAACCTAGAAATATCTGAGAAGGCAAGAGGCTCTTGGGGATACCTCTGTAGTTGTTAAAACAGTCAGCAGCACAGATTAATAGGAATTACATTATAAGCACTGTGACCAGGTATAGCAGTGATTAACAGAGTAGCCCCAGCTCTAGATACCACAGATTGGACCTCTCTGCCTGCACAGGTATCCCAAGAACAGAGAGCATCAATGCAGTTAGTAATGCATCTGCTTTTGGAAAGTGCTACCCAAACTCTTCAGTTAACCTTTAGTGTACTGAATCTTCAAGTTCTACAATCTCAAAATTTTAGATTTTATTTCAGCCAATTTTTTATGGTCATGTTTGAAGCTGATATAGACCTGACATGAAGTGGATATGCCTAGGAGAAATGAAAATTTTGTGAGATCAATTTTGCCTTCTCATGGAATGTGTAACTTTCCTTTTTCAACTTAGTAAATTCATCTGGAATTTAACTGGAGCCAACGTTTATCATATTGGCTCTGTTGTGCAATTGCTTTAACCATATTTACTATAGACGCTGTAGATCCTGAAGGAAAAGTGATGAAGGTGCAAGTATGATGTATTTCTGGTGACCACTATGTCCAGGTAAAAGAGAGAGATTAGATGTGACACCAGCAGGCTTTAGAACAATGAATATCATCATTGGGTCTAGAAATTGCTTTAATAAAAATGGTTTTCAGTTTTATTTTGAGGATAAGTTAAGACAGATTTTCAAAATCCAATGTATATTTATATATACATTCATATTTGCATATAATATTTAAACTATAAACTGAACTTACTCTACATTCTTTGTCCAGTCGGGAGGGTTACTCATAGTCATAAACACACAGTTCGTCAAAATGGTGCACATAATTAGCATGCTGAATAATGTAGACTATTGTTAAGGAACACACAAAATAACCAAACCCAAGTCTTTTATTAAATAAAGCTAAGAATGAAAAACCTGAGCTTCTATTCAGTAAGAACTTGGTGATAAATACATTGTGTACAAGTCATCTAATCCCTATATTTTATTTTCTCCACCTGTAAAATAACCTCACCTTCACAGAGAATTTGTTTAGATTAAATTAGATGGTGTATGATAAAGCATTATATCAGTGTAAGGTGTTGTTTTTCAGTTACTATTAAATCAGTATATTTACCTCCCAGAGAATTTTAATGGGAAGACAGTGTTTGAGTCACATTGAATGCACACTTTTTGTAGAGAAAGCAGTGACTTAAACTAATTAAGGTGACTGCAATAGTTAGTTATTGATCAAGGGCACATATGTGCAATATTGTAATGTCTTGAACACATGTTATCTAATATAAAAAATGTAGTTCAAAGTGCAGCATGGTGTGAAGTGTTGGGTTTCTCTATTCTCACAAATATTACACAAGTACACAGTGAATACTCGTGAAAGTTAATACTGTGAACATAATTAAAATTTGACATAGCAAAGTGACATAGGGCATGTCTTTCAGGCTCTCTGTATCACTGAACCTCCCTGTGTCTCTACCCACTTTTATATAATGAGGCAAATAATGTACAGATTTTGAAGTGCAAATTAAATGAGCTAATACACATGAACTATTTGGAACTGAACCTGCATATTAGTCAGTATGCTCTGTGTCAGCTGAAACAAATGAACAAGTCGTAAATAATTATGGAGCCGAAAAGGACCTTAAAAAACAACTGAACTTATCACTATATTTTAGAAATCAGAGATACAAGCTCTCAACTCCAGAGAGGTTAGATATCTTGGCCCAGGCCACAATATTTCCCGCTTCTATATCCAATATTCTTTCCCTGCAGTTTATTGCCAAAACAAAAACCTTCTTTATGTGAAAAAGAAAATTTCCATCATATGACCACATGATGGCACTAAGAATACAAACTAGGATAGGAAAAGTTGCAGAAATGTAAAATCTCTGCCTATACAATTTACAAAAATTTATGAGTGAAAGAGAGAAAATGAAAGAAACTTCCTATACACTGGCTCATTCTCCTCATGGCTATGATAGTCTGGGCTGGGCCAAGGCCTAAGTGGGAGCTGGGAATTCAATCCAAGTTTCCCACATGGGTGGCAAGAACCCAATCATTTAAGCCACCACTGCTGCTTCCCATGACCCCACTAATAGGAGCCAGAGGCAGGTACTGAATTGGGATTCTCAGATAGGATGCAGGCATCCAGATCTATAGGCCAAATACCTACCCTAAACATATGTACAATTTGTATGTTTCTAATTTTTAAATTTTAATATTGACATATTTATATTACTAAGCATCTCTTGCTATTTATTTTTTTAAATACCTTTTAAATTTTAGAGTCTTATTTTTTTTAAAAAAAAGTAGGATGGGCTTATGAAAATTATAAAGTATAATAGTATTTTTTTCTTTATATGAGTCTTCTAATCAGAGGAAGAACTTAGGTGCAAATGCCCTGTTAGCACCAATGGGAATCAAAAGCCAAATATTCCTTAAGGTCACTTGGGAATACAGTTTCAGTTTCTTTTGTTAACTTCCAGAATCTTTACTAAGTAATCAGTTTTGCATGACATAGTCATAACTCAAAAGACTTAAATTTGAAATTCAGCCAATGTTTTCACAAAAATTAATAGGAAATGTCAGAATTAAGTAAGTACTAACCAGTTTTCTGATATTCACTCATGGAAAATATGCTTAGTGATTTAAGGTATATTAAAGTATTTTACATCATAACTCTGGCTAAATTGTCATCTGGAAGTAGATTTTTCTACTTAGTATATCTTAGTATATCTTTATTCACCACAAATTCTATATAATTCTAAACCTCATACACAAATGATAAAGATAAGTACAGCTACTTTCTAGTAGATTTACAGGATTCAGTACATACACTAAAGATAACAGCTACACATGGACACACACACAAACACGTCACATTAAACACTTTAAAAATTTCAGTGACATCTATGTGATTAACTGACTTTCAGGATCAGCCTTATCTGACAAAATATGGAAAATGAGAGTGACGAAAGGTATAGAATATGGAATTTCCCAGCTTAATATTTTCTACAAAGTACTTATAGATTATGTACAAATAGTTGATATTAACCACTTGAAAAAGGATATGAATGTACCAAAATCTTAATAGCTATTTTCCTAAGAGGATTGAAGGGAGTTAAAATGTACAGGGCGGAGGTGGCACTGAACCGGAAGATGGCCTTCCCTTTATTCAATACTATAAAAGTCTGTAAGACAGGAACACAACATAGAAGTATAAAAGTATAAACCAGGTAATCTCTAGTATCTACTTCCTGTTATATGTCGTAGCGAATTATCCCAGTGTCGTGCGAGAAGCCAGCACAATCACCAGTTCTGATGTGTAACATGAAGAAAACTGTCACTGGATCTCATCTTCACTAGGGAGGACATCCAGTGATAGCACTTACCTTTTACCTGGTACTTACCTTCAGTTTTACGGAACATAAGACAATTAGCCCAGAGAATTCATTTTCTGAATATTTTAAATGTTTGAGCTAAATGGAAGTCTTAAATAGCTGCACAATTCATTTCATTCTAAAAATCTTAGGGTGCTACATTCCTTTCAAACATCTGGAAAATTAATCCTGTGGAATGTAAAGTCATTCAATAGAACTGATACTATTTTTGAATATTCCTTTACCATCTATGCTCATAGAAAAAACATATTATCACTCTAGTTGTAATAGAAAATAAAAACAGTCACCATCAAACCCCCTCCTATGTTTGATGGGTGTAATCCAATAATTGATTTCTGGAGGCCAGGTTCGCGGGAGAGTATCTTTTGACCAGGAGTGCTAAATTCTGTATTGGGATTTCAGAGTTAGCTGACACATTGAATTCTAATCCCAGTTGACTGTCCTGGCACACAGGAAAAGCTCAAAGGCCCTGGACAATCCAGGATCCATTAATATAAATGAAATTCCATTCCAAAAATTAGACTTATTTGAAAGCAATTGTCACTGTTCAGACAAAAAATATAAGAAACAAGGTATAATAGTGTATGAAGACTCATCACACAGTGTTTTTAAAGGCATTTACTTATAATTAAGACAGAGCCTGCAGTGGGAGAAAGCCTTTTTCTCTGTAAATATATTTAAGGAAGAGAATTTTAAGTTTTTTTAAGCTTAAATTTACATATTCTTCAAAAGCTCTGCTTTTTTTGTGGCTTTAGGTGCAATTCTGCATAGCAGGAATATATAACCATACAGGAAGCTGTATGTTTATTTTCTACTAAAAGTCTGATAATTCTTTATTCTTTACATTTAGTCATCTGGTCATTAGTAGATTTCTCACTTCTTTTACTCGCCTACCTTCAAAATTTACTAAATTCAAGTAATAGCCCCAATGTATTTGCTGAGTTGCTGCTTGGAATTAGCATCTCCTATCTGGTGTGGGTAGAAGTATCCTAAATAGACATTGAAAGGATGGTTACTCTACCAGTGCTGTTCTGAAAGTGATTCCTGGGTTGAGATGAGTTAGGCACAGATATTGAGAAATGTATTTTGAACTATATGAAACAACTTGACAAACTAATTTTTGTGCCATTTGAATCTAAAAATGAAATAATGGTGAGTTGTGGTTTTGGGGTCTATTTTTTTATTTTTATTTATTTATTTTTATTTTTTGACAGGCAGAGTGGACAGTGAGAGAGAGAAAGAGAGAAAGGTCTTCCTTTGCCATTGGCTCACCCTCCAATGGCTACCGCAGCCGGCGCACTGCAACCCGCGCACCGCGCTGATTGATGGCAGGAGCCAGGTACTTATCCTGGTCTCCCATGCAGGTGCAGGGCCCAAGTACCTAGGCCATCCTCCACTGCACTCCCTGGCCACAGCAGAGAGCTGGACTGGAAGAGGGGCAACTGGGACAGAATCCGGCGCCCCGACCGGGACTAGAACCCGGTGTGCCGGAGCTCAAGGTGAGGGTCTATTTTTTATTTCAATTTTCTAGAAATTATTTGTAATGCATTTTAGAGAAGAATGGAGGCCTCCATTTTTACCATCAGAGTTTGAGAAGCACTGGTCTAAGGGGAACCTCTGACTACATTCCCTCTACCACCTTTGAAGCAGCATGAATCTAGCATATAATAAGAAAGCTGTTCCATAAAGTTCATGTGTGAGTATGTGTGTGTGTGTGTGTGTGTGTGTGTGTGTGTGTGTGTTGGGGAAGAGGGACATACGCCTATGCTTACTAGAGGAACAATTACACAATGTTGTCTCTGGTGACAACACTCAGCCCTCTTTTTCTATGATTCATTCAGTTCCTCTGTCCTTAAGTGACACTGTGAGATAATCATAAAATGTGAACAGCCTTATGCAACGCAAATGCTTTTGCCTTTGGAAATACCAGCATCCAAGGACACAGAGAGGCCAAAAGTGAGTCGACTCAGGACTGAATACGGTCCACCTTTCAAATCTATGGTATGTGCTCATTTCACCAAAAATACGCAAAGTAAAACATGATAAAAACAGTGAGAGTTAGAGAGGAGTACTAGGAAAATTAAAGCATCAATATGTATATAAGTTGATTTTGTGATAGTTCTAGTGATACAAAGAACTAAATCATGTGCTTGAAGGTGAGGGTGGGCAAGATGCAACTGATTGTGACTCAGTGGACAAGGGAAATAAGCAGACTGTTGTTGAGAACATGAGACCACACACTTAGAAGAGACGACCTGTGACTCTGGCTCCTGGACACTCTCTAGCCCAAATCATGAACAGTGGAAATAACAGGGAAGAGAGAAAAGATACCGGGGTGGGAGGGAGCAAAAGCAAAAGACAAAGCTAGAGATGCCAAAATATAGGGTGAGGCAGTGATGGCATATTCTGCCTTGAGAACTAACAGAAAGAAAGAAACTCAACTGGGAAACTGAACAGAGAAGGGCCCACAAAGGGAGGATGGAGGGATGAGCTGGGCAGAGTGTTTAATGAAAGCACCGCACCTCTAATGCTGATATATGATTCCAAACCTAAAGAGTCCTTTGACACTGAGGAATTAAAACTTTTTTTTTTTGACAGGCAGAGTTAGACAGACAGACAGAGAGAGAGAGAAAGAGAGACACAGAGAGAGAAAGGTCTTCCTTCCATTGGTTCACCCCCGAAATGGTTGCTACGGCCAGCGCACTGCGAAGATCCGAAGGCAGGAGCCAGGTGCTTTTCCTGGTCTCCCATGGGGTGCAGGGCCCAAGCACCTGGGCCATCCTCCACTGCACTCCCGGGCCACAGCAGAGAGCTGTACTGGAAGAGGAGCAACTGGGACAGAATCCGGTGCCCTGACCGGGACTAGAACCTGGGGTGCCGGTGCCGCAGGTGGAAGATTAGCCTAGTGAGCTGCGGCGTCAGCCCAGGAATTAACACTTTGACATATAAGGAAGCTTTGCTGATTCTAAGATGTCTTCCTAGAATATAAAATTAAAGGAATATGTAAATTATTTTATACCTTAATGTTTACAAGATTTATGTGTACATTTTATATATGTCTGCAATTTGAATTTATAAATGGATTAGTAAGGGTTCACTGTACAACAATCTTGTGCTGCTTCAGTTTGCTACAAGGCATACAGGGGACCATGGTGTCCTTGACAGATCTATCCAGGAAACTGACAATAAGTTGGACATTGAAGGACCATTTTTACAGGATTTCTTCTGTGAGGACATTTCTTATTTCACATTGGAATACATATGTTTATGTGCTAACCACACATATGAGACTTTAAAGTGCTTATTGGGTTTATGGGTCTCCCCAAAAAGCAAAAGAATCCAGACTTATGTAATAATGCGATATATAGAATTTTCAACATACTATCATTTTTATGTCAGCAAGTAGATTCTATATGGAACTTCGTATTTATTATATGCAATGGATCTGATGTGTGCTTCCTTATCTGTCAGTATCTAACCTCCATAAATTTGCTTACATTGCAAAGAGACCCATCACTCAGTTAATCAGTGTTAAGAACTAAGAAAAGGGGATTGGCATTTGTGGTGTAGTAAAGTCACCACTTGCAATGTAGGCAATTGCTGGCATCTCGTGTGGACATTGGTTTAAGTCCTGGCTGAATCACTTCTGATCCAGCTCCCTGCTGATGTACCTGGGAAAGCAGCATAAGATGGCTCAATTCCCTGAGCTCCTGCTCACATGGGAGACCTGAGAGTGGCTCCTGGCTCCTGGCTTTGAACTGGGCCAGCTCCAGCTGTTGTAGCCATTTGGGGAGTAACCAATGGATGCAAAGTTCTCTCTCTCTCTCTCCTCTCCTCTCTCTCCTTTCTCTCGCTTTCTCTTCCTCTCCTTTCTTCTCCAAACTCTGTGTTTCAAATAAATAAATAAGCCTTAAAGAAAGTTTGAAAAAAAGAAAGGATACTTGACTTGAAAGATCCTCACACACGTATTTCTTCAAATAGTGTTATATATGGTACTGAAGGGAGAGAAGAATCAGAAGGGAACACTGTTTCATTTCAGAGACAGTTAAGTAACTCTAAGGATTTCGAACATAAGCAGAGAGAATAGAGCACTTCAAAAAGTCATGGAAAACAACTAAAGATAAGTTTGCGGGGCTAGTGCTATGGTGCAGTGGATCAAGCTGCCATCTGCAGTGCCGGCATCGCTTATGGACACAGATTCAAGATCTGGCTGCTCCATTTCCAATCCAGCTCAGCAAAAGATGGCCCATGTCCTTGGGCCCCTGCTCCTATGTGGGAGACCTGGAAGAAGCTCCTGGCTCCTGGCTTCAGACTGGCACAGCCCTGGCTGTTGTAGCCATAGGGGGAGTGAACCAGAAGATGGAAGATTTCTCTCTCTCCTTCTCTTTCTCTGTAACTCTTTCAAATAAATAAAATAAATCTTAAAAATAGGATAAGTTTGTTTTGCAAAAAATATTTTGAATTCCATGTATATGAAGGGTCTTCAACAAGTTCCTGAAAAATACATATTATGAAAAATTTTGCATGGATTTCAAAAAGTTTATGCCAAAATAAGCTTATCTTTTAACTCCATTTTCTGAAAACCATTTGAAATATTTTTGTATTTGTCTTCTCCATTTTACACATAAGGAAAGTTTTCAGACACTACACCAGATGTTATTGTACTGCAAACTGTATAAATAAATCTCATATAGCTTTAAGCAAATCAGGATTCATGAACTGTTCACTTCATTTTTGATTTATAAAACAGTATACTAGGTGGCTTATTTTAGTGAAGTATCTTAAGATGCTTTAAATTTAAGTATTTTAATAAAATTGCATTTATACAACTCCTCAGAATAATTTCTATTGCATTCAGTAGTTTCATTACAAAAGCAACAGTTCAAACCCGGAGGTGAAGGAGAAAAGACAGATGGCAGCATATAGCTGGAAATGGGCTTTTCTGAACAGCCCAAGGCTGATATGAACATTGACGTGGCTGGTCCCAGATGCTGGCACCAACAGTTTGTCCTTCAGTAGATTTCAGTCATATCTATGACTATTCTTAAAATTTGTCCCTTCACTTATTTGTTAAAGGGCTAAAATTAATGCTTGAATTACAGTCCTATAGAATGTTAAAAAATTCATTCAATCATTTTAATATATGCATAATTATTTTCTGCCTGAGAACATGGCAGTTGTTACTGAATTAGAAACTTGATTTCATATATGAAAAATCACTTCAAAGATCTATTTGCAGGAGTGTAAAATTCTTCCAATAGAGGTTGTCCTTGCTTGTCAATAAATTCTTCATATGTACTTACCAAAGCCAAGTAACATTTATTGAGCACCTCTATGAGTTGGTAATACAGATGAGCATTGTAGTCACTTGGAAAGTAGCATGGAGCTGGTTTTACTTTCAGTTGATTTCAACTCAAAATGCATGTATTAAATGTTTAGTAAAATATTTGCAAAGCCTTGTACTACAGTCAAAACAAAGATATGCTAGTCATACCCAAGGAATTCTAGAACTAAGGAATGTTCAACTATCTACAATTCATTCTCCTAGGAGAAAAACAAGGAAAATCAGTGGAAGGTTTATGGAGGCCAGCACTGTCCAATAAAAATACAGTGTGAGTACAAGTCTGAGCCACAGTAATGATTTTAACATTTCTAAAAAAATACATGTATTAACAACATTAACAAGAGAAAAAGGAAGTAGGTGAAATAAATTTTAAAAATGTTTTCTTTAACCTTATATATCTATAATATTACCACTAGAAAGTAAAGACAACTGTAAGAATTATTGAGATATTCTACATCATTTTTTTCTCACTATCCCAAATCTTCCAAATATGGCCTCAGCCCATTAGGCACCAGTAGACAACTTGGCTAATGACTGCTGACATAGAGTAACACCATTTATTGTTCAGTGGGTAATACCTTCTTTAGCAACCCTTGGTTGGTAAAAATCATTTCCTATTTTAAAGAAAATTGTTCCACAGAGAAACTGGTAAACACCGCTGGCAATCAGCAATTTAATGATCTGGTGAGCAGCATTAGGATAATGTAAGTGCAGTTTATCTCGTGCAGGGGTATAGACACTACAGTCAGATGTTTGGTTCACTAACTGACTCTGCTGCCTTAAAGCAGTGAGATTCTGGACAAGTTACTAACTCCTCAGCGACTCAGTTACCTCCTCTGAAAAGTGGAATAAATGAGCATAACTAATAGTGCTGCTGTGATTCCAAATCAGTGGGTCATATTCTGATGCCTTGCACTGTGTGCTTTATATAACACAGATGATTCTGTAGTAGTAGAGCTATCAATCTGGCTTTGTTGTTTTTAATTCATAATTTTGAAAAATCACTAGTGATTGTCCAAATTATCAATGTTGTGATATACATGAGTTAAAATCCTTCCCCTTGACCTAACCGCATAGTCATTAAAGAAACAATAATGTTATAGTAGGTTGGTAGAAACTGCTATTAGGAAAATTTATTTTTTACTATTTAGTAATTTTTTTCTTTGGGTTTATAGAAATCATTTGTTCATAATTTATTTCCAGGATGAACATTAAATTGAACAATCTATGGCTTAATTTTCTTTGGTAAATATAGCCATTACCTTATACTTTAATTCAAACTAGAGGACATATTCTTAAAAGTATATAGCTTTAATATAAGCTAACTTTGTATTTTATCTAAATGTTATCAGAAAATTGCCAATTAACAGGACTGATTCCAAATGTATTGTACTTTCCTTGTCTTAAAGTAAATCTAGTAAAAGACAAGAAGTGATAAAGAAAATTGAGCTGTGATGATGAATAATATAAAAACTTTTGAATGTGTCCCTGGCTGAAAATTTATCCTTTAGCCACAAAGTTTGAAACAGGTAATTTTGAACCTATACATCAGCAATGTTTCAAAATTTCCTTCGGAAGTTAATTTTTTGGAATTTTGAACATATTTTCTCATAGGGAAAAAAAATCTATATGTTACATGTAAATCTCCAGACCCAAAAGTCTATCTAACTCTTAAGTACAATTCTGAATTAATGGCACTATGCAACTTGACCACTTGTATAAGGTGTTATTCTGAAAATGGCAATAGGCTCTCAGTTGGCTCAGCTTCTGTCCAAAAGTGATATCAAATATCTCCCAGGTCTAAGATGCTATCTTAGGAAGAGGTTCTAGCCAGTAGAGGCAGAATGGGGACCAGATGGCAAGAGGAGAGATGTTTCAGAGTTTGGAGTATGAAGAACTAACTGCTTAGAAGACCAAGAGATTCCTGTTAGTACGCATTTTGGAGGACACTTTTCATTCTGAATCAATTCCATGGCATCTAATCCTATGTTTTTGCCTGAAGATGCTCTACATGATTTCATCTACATATCTTATTTGTTTTAACCTGTGGATGTAGGCCAAAACTCCTTTCCTTTTCCAACTCACTGAGCGATGAAAAGTTTTCTAGGAGGTTCTCTGCCTGACTCTGAAGTGAGCATGTAATATTAACTTTTTTTCCTCTCATAGTCTAATTTAATTTTTCCTTTTAGTATGATTAAAATAGTAAAAATTAAGGATGATCAGTCTAAAGAACAACCCATGACAGTGACGTACCTGTACCCCACCAAGTGATAACATATAGCCTTCACTTAAATACAGATGTGTACTTTTTTTTATTTGACAGATAGAGTTAGACAGTGAGATAGAGAGACAGAGAAAAAGGTCTTTCTTCCGTTGGTTCACTTCCCAAATGACTACCATGGCCGGCGCTGCACTGATCCAAAGCCAGGAGCCAGGTGCTTCTTCCTGGTCTCCCATGCAGATGCAGGGGCCCAAGCACTTGGACCATCCTCCACTGCCTTCCTGGGCCACAGCAGAGAGCTAGACTAGAAGAGGAGCAACCAGGACTAGAACCTGGTGCCCATATGGGATGGTGGTGCCGCAGATGGAGGATTAACCAAGTGAACCATGGAGCCGGCCCCCAGATGTGCACTTTAAGACATGGATTATGGACTAGAAGCCCACAGAGATTAGGTGGTCATCATACCTGCCAATTCTTGACCTATATGTCAGTAATGATAGATCTGTTGTTTCAAGAGAAATCCTAAATATGTGTTATTGTGTATGGATTTGTGACAAAGAGAGAGAGACATAGATATCTTGACTTATAAGTATTGGGAAATAATTCAAAATTTTAAACAGTATTGTGTAACTCCAAAAAAATATGTGGACTTGAGGCCTCATACAAAAGGGAAGAATATCACCTATAGAAGAGACTGTAAAATTGAAATTGCTTGTCTCCATGCTTTTCAGTTGTGTCAAATAGGGGTTGGGATCAGTGGAGGACATGGCCTCACTGAATGTGCCTAGCTACATTCTCATTAGATAATGCTATAAATGTCCTTACCTGTATCTAAAAGAAAGGAAATCTATGATCACAATTCAAATGGTAAAATACGGAGGTGAACTATACATCAGCTCTGTAATATCAGTATGTTCATGGATCTGTGCTTAGCTGATTTTTCTTTGTCTGGAAAGAACAAATTTGAGTCTCAGCTTGATTACAAACTTGCTGTATGGAAACTATGAGGAAATTATTACACTTTAATTTCTCCAGTCCAAGAGAAAAGATGATAATAATAACAACTTCAGGGTTGGTTTGAGTTTGAAATAAAAGAAAATGCATCTATGCCTTTAGTGAATTATAAAGTCTTTCATAAATATAAGGGTTATAATGTTTTAAATGCATGCCTATGTGTCTAGTTCTTAAATATACACACATAAGAATATTTCTGTTGGTCAAAGCAGTGTCAATTTTCAAATTTAAATTTTCAGATTAAATATCTTCCCTCTCAAACATTATATCACAGAAAATGATGCCCGCAGTTTTCTGCAATCTGACACCTAAACATCACACCTTCAAAATAGATTCTGATTTTAGCCGCTACTCTTTAGGCCCAGCCTCCACAAATACTTCCAGCTTATTTTTCTTTGATTTATTAGTTCACTGTGTTCTCCATAGAGAAGCTAGTATAATTTTTAATAATGTAAAGTGAACCGTGTCAATTCTGTACCAACAAACTTAAGAATTCATTTTTGCTCTAAAAATAGACTTCACACTCTCTGAGATCTACTAAGATGTGGCCCTCATAAGCCTCAGGCTCATCGTCTCAACATCATCTTATTCTCCTTTTAGGTACTACAATCCAGCTCTCTTTGTCTCCTTATATACTATTCCTTTTCCCTGGGAAACTCTTCTCTTTTTTTAGCCTTCAGATCTAAATTTAAACACCATTTCCTAACAGTTTCCTGAATCAATCCTCTTTTTTAAAAAGTGCTTATCATTGTAACAGAAGCTTTTCTAATTATTTTAGAAGCAGATTAATATAATTGAATCTCCAAGCTCTTAGTTTTTCACAGGCAAAGGAAGCCTCAGTGGTGAGGTGACAAGTCAGGCTTTGGGAAATACTACTGATATAGAAGATGAGAATAATAGCTTGCAAAGTGGCATGAGTCAAGGGACAGGAAGAGCAACTACAAAAAATTGGTCTGATTGCAAATCCAATGTAGCATGACAATGGGCCACAGAACTTCACAGATTTGGTTTTAAATCTGGTCCCCATTATTTAGTACCTTTGTTATCTTAGGCAAATTACTTACCTTCTGCTGCATTATTTTGAAATAAAAACAAGATCTTTCTTGGAAAGAACTGAGGATTAAATAACAATCATAAATATCCCAACATACAGTAGAAAGAATGCAGAGCTATTGCTTTTGCCTGCCTAGCACACTGTCTTCTTTACTAACCCCCATTCTCTTCCTTCTGGAGAACATCCCTGCTCCATTGTCTGCCCACGTGGCTTGGGTGAAGCTAACCCAGCTCCTGGCAATATGGGTCAGTTTGTGACACTGACCTAACCCATGAGACCATCACATTCCCATGACCACAGTGATTGGCTCAGTGGAGACCACGAAACCTAATTAGTGACACTTCCAGGACTTCTGCTAGAGTTTTTGAAGAAAACTTCAGCTCTTATTCTTGGGATTATCAGCTTAGTTGGTAATCGGATGTTGGCTTAGTGCTCCTGGTAGCTGTCTCTGCCACCCTGCAAATGAGGTCAGCATAGGAGAAAGTAGAACAAAAATGGAAGACTGTCCTGACAATGTTGTTTTAATACTATACCAGATTTTTTTTATTTGACAGGCAGAGTTAGACAGTGAGAGAGAAAGACAGAGAAAAAGGTCTTCCTTCCGCTGGTTCACTCCCCAAATGGCCACCATGGCCGGCGCTGCGCCAAACCGAAGGCAGGAGCCAGGTGCTTCTTCCTGGTCTCCCATGCAGATGCAGGGGCCCAAGCACTTGGGCCATCCTTCACTACCCTCCCAGGCCACAGGAGAGAGCTGGACTGGAAGAGGAGCAACCGGGACTAGAACCCGGTGCCCATATGGGATGCTGGCGCCACAGCCAGAGGATTAACCAAGTGAGCCATGGCGCCGGCCCCACCAGATCTTTTTTAAATACTGAAACCAAATAAACTCCATTGATTTCCTTTTTTTAAAAAAATTATTGCTGTTAGGTTTTGGTTGCCTTCAACCAAAGGGTCTCTTACTAATATAGTCACTATTTCATAAATGCTAACCTTCATCTTATGTGGCAACACATACTCTTGAGACTTTTTCTGAAACAGACTGGGAGATGAAAAAGAAAGGAGAATAAGAAAGAAATAGTGAGTGAGAGGAGAAAGATTAAGAAGCCAACTACAATGCCTAGGATGTACAGGAGAGTCTAGGTGACTGGAACTGATGATATTCAAAGAACAGTTGTTAATTAGAGACTTTCCATATGAAAATCCATGGAATCATAAACTTTTAACTATCATATACTTATCTGATTTTATAAGTCATTTTATAAAAACAATCTAATCCAAATAGAACACAAGACAAGCAGCTCCATGCCTAATCTAACAACTAACAACTTCAATGGCAATGACAGACCAGGCATAGATTCTAGGCCCCTCAGGCAGTGCTCCTGTAATGGTACATGAGATAATCAAACAAGGAGTACATTTTAAAAATGATTGCATGTCTGTTTTCCATAATTAACAAACTTATCTATTTTCACTAGATTGCCAAAATACCTCATTCTATTTCCAGTAAATTGTCACATTGTCAGAAGGCTATTTCCTCCCATGGTACTAATGAGTCATCTGTAATTTCAAGAACAAGAAGAGAGATAAGTTTTCTGTAATAAGGAGTGGGTGGAGAATTTCAATGTACAGCCAAATGGTGTAAAATCAACCCAAGCTATGAAAGCAAACTGAAAAAAAATCCCTTAGAAAAAAGGTGTTCTCACAAACTAAAGTGAGTCTTGCTATGCAATTAAAAATAATAAACAAAAAGAATCCAACATGGAATTGCGTTCTGAAAACCTCAGGATTAGAGTTAACATGGTATGGGAAATTGTATAACTGTGTACGGTGGCTTTTTTTTTTTAAACCATGACTGTTACCTTGGACTTGTGAAGACTTAACAAATATGAGGGTGAAAGTTCCTAATGCTTCCATATACTAGGGAGTTCAAGATATGGTTGCTACCATGTCTTCAGTTACTACTACAATATCACTGCTTTTGGTCTAAACTACCTTACCAGTTTTAGCAGAATTTTTGACCATTATATAACTTGAACATCTTAAACTAGGACAAAGAGGATAAAAATATGTGGGCATATGCCATTGGAACATACACCATCGGCAGTGACATTTCCATAAGCTCACTGACATTGTCTTTGTAAAAGATCACAGACTGCTTTGGTACAGTGTTGTCATCTCTATCCTCAGAAATTCCTTGCATGTATACCACTGCACCTCAGACTGAAACAGAAAGAATGGATTCTGCAGCCACTTCTGTGTGCTGACGTTTGAATGTTTACACCCTCCAAAACTCAGGTTGAGATTCAGCTGCCATTGTAAAAGTATTAAGTGGGATGAATGCTTCTATAAAAAGATGGGTATGCTACCCCTTGTCCCCTTGCTCTCTCTCTGTTCTCTCTTGGCCTGATCTCTCTCTCGCACCCTTCTGCCTTCCATCATGTGATGATGCAGCAAGAAGTTCCTTGCCAGAGACCAACTGCTTTAACTTGGGCTTCCCAGCCTCAAGAAAAGTGAAACAATAAATTTCTGTTCTTTGCAGATCACCCATTTGTTATTAAAAAAAAAAACAGTTAAGAACTGTGTTACAGTAGCACAAATGGACTAAGAGTCAGCTTTGTTAATTCTATACAATATTAAAAAAAGAGATGAGAAGCTTTGTGTATTAATACAAACAGCCCATTAATTATTATATTGAAGTTCAAACTTAGGGAATCATTGGCCTAATTGATATTTGCATATTGCAACTCACCCTGGCAACCAAATCCACGTCATCAACATGAGTGGCAAATCTTATCCTAAGAAACATTTTTCCAGCTGGTATTTGCACCATTAAACCCATTAGCTGCACCAAGAATACTGGATGTGTGTTAAGCATTGTTTTAATGAAAACCACCCCAACAATCTCAGATATCCAAGTTATTAAGATGAAACTGGCAATCAAATATTGAAAGAATTATTCATATATTTAAAAGGTTGAGATTTTGCTAAATATCTCAACTAACTGAGCACCTAAAAGGAAACCTGTTGAAGTGAAATACATACCATGAGAAACAATGACATGATCAGCACTTGTCCTATAGAGAACAACTTACTACTTCATTCCTTGGAGTACTTTTTTGTTCTACTTAATACCATTGGTTGAAGTCTTTAATTAACACACAGTTATTCTTAGGTGTTTAAATCTAGCTGAAAAGTGATCCACATTAAATATAAGAGTGGAAATAAGAGAGGGAGGAAATGTATAGTTCGGCACATGCTCAATTGGACTTATCCCTAATGGTAGAGTTAGAAATTGCCAGGGGATTCCAAATCAATATATCAGGGTGGTATGTACCAATGCCATCTCACTAGTCAAAGTGATCAATTTCAGTTCATAATTGATCATAATGATAGGATTAAGAGTCAAAGGGATCACATAAACAAGACTAGTGTCTGCTAATACTAACTGATAGAATTAAAAAGGAGAGAACCATCCAACACTGGAAGCAGGATACACAGCAGACCCATAGAATGGCAGATGTCCTAAACAGCACTCTGGCCTCAGAATCAGCCCTTAAGGCATTCAGATCCGGCTAAAAAGCCCATGAGAGTATTTCAGGCAAGGAAAGCCAAGGCACTGTGGGAAAAAAAAGACCTAAATGAAAGATCTCTGTGAGTGAGATCCCAGCGGAAAGAAGGAGGTACCTTTCTCTGAGGGAGGGAAGAACTTCCACTTTAACTATGGCCTTGTCTAAATAAGATCGGAGTTGGCGAACTCAAATGGCTTCCATAGCCTTGGCAGCTCATGACAAGAGCCTATGGTGATTACTGACGTCATAAATAAGAGTGTCAATTGTTAAATCAACAACAGCAGTCACTGTGCACTTACTCTCCGTGTAGGATCTCTGTCCTTAATGTGTTGTACTATGAGAATTAACAGTATAACTAGTACTCATACAGTACTTTATACTTTGTGTTTCTGTGTGGGTGCAAACTGTTGAAATCTTTACTTAGTATATACTAAATTGATCTTCTGTATATAAAGAGAATTGAAAATGAATCTTGATGCAAATGGGATGGGAGAGGGAGTGGGAGATGGGATGGTTGCAGGTGGGAGGGCAGTTATGGGGAGAAAAGGCCGCTATAATCCAAAAGTTGTACTTTGGAAATTTATATTTATTAAATTAAAAAATTTAATCAAATTTACTCAGAATTTAAGACTGCCTCAATAATGAATCCAATTAGGAAAGAAAATTTAAGACTAGAAATAATATATAGGCAACTTATAGAAATCTTTAAAATACAAAAATGCAAAAGAAGGAAATTTCATATAGTGAAATCATGTGTTCTAAATACACCATGTTAGTTTTTCAGGACTTCAGTTTCACAAAAATTGCTTTTGCTGCTGAATGACTTTCATTTAAAGGTTTGCTTGATGTCAGCTCTGTAGGAAAGCCAAGGATATTCCTACCTTGGGGAAAACTCTTTTCTGATAACAATATTTCTCTTATCAGGTTGTTCTACTTGCACATTGTGATTTGTTCCAAAATTCCAAAATGTTTTCTCTTCCTCCCACAATGTGCTTTTGTAGATAAGGATAGAAGATGTTAAATACAAATTCAAATGTGAGCCTAACAATATTCATAAGCATTATCTTATCCCAGGAGTCTGACTGACTAGTCATTTCAACAGAGTTAGTCTTTCATCTTCAGTTTTAAGACATTTAAGTATTTTGAAAAGGTTTGCATAATTTTATTTTGTACTTGCTTTTATATCCTTTGTTTCATATATAATTCATGATAAACAATCATAGATTTTTATTTGGGAACATTGACTCAAAACAGTGATGTTTATCAGTCTGAAGGTCTTTAATTTAAAAGATTAGAATTTCTGGTTGTCACATGAAGAATCACTATACTAGTCAACATGCAAAAGCTTGAACTTTCTCAATAGCAAACTATTTATTGTTTTACAAATAAGGATGCAGCACAGAAGCTGGGATGCTAGATTTCATCCCTGTTGGATTAACAGGTAGATAGTGATGTCCAGCCAGAGAAGTGTGGGCTGGGTAGGCCTGCTGAGGATGGAGCCCACTTACCCGTAGCAAGAGCAGTGTCCTAATAAACTGGATACATTCAAATGCTATAAATAAAGTGACATATTATATGACATAGATGAATTTCTGTGGAAACACAACAAAGGTCTTCTTCCTTAATTTTAAATAAGTTAAAATGGTTAAATAACTGGATTGTCTGCATTTTTACTTTCCTTATCCAAATAAAACTCTCATCATAGTTGATTGACTTTGAGCTTTGGGTTTTCAAATTTCACATTAAATTCATTTCTAAAGAACTGATTTAGTCCATCCCACTCCTTGGAATTTACCCAAATGGAATTAAAGGGGAGAAAAAAAGAGCCATTTGCACCTCAATATTTGTTGCAGCTCAATTCACAATAGCTAAGACATGGAATCAACCTAAATGTCCATCAACGGATGACTGGATAAAGAAACTATGGGATATGTACTCTATGGAACACTATACAGCAGTAAAAAACAATGAAATCCGGGCATTTACAACAAAATGGAGGAATCTGGAAAACATCATGCTGAATGAAATAAGCCAGTCCCAAAGGGACAAATATCATATGTTCTCCCTGATCGATGGCAACTAAACGAGCATCTAAAATGATACCCATTGAAGTGAAATGGACACCATGAGAGACAAAGACATGATCAGCCCTTGTCTAGACTGTTGAGGAACAACTTACTATTTTATTCCTTTTAGTATTTTTGTTGTTGTTGCTCTGTTTGTTCTAGATAAGACCACTGGTTGAACTCTGTAATCAGTGCACAATCATTCTTAGGCGTTTAAAATTAACAGAAAAGTGATCTTTGTTAAACATAGGAGTGGGAATAAGAGAGGGAGGAGATATATAGGTTGGCACATGCTCACTCGGACTTACCTCCAATGGTGGAACTAGAAATGTGCCAGGGGATTTCAACTCAATCTTACCAAGGAGGCAGGTACCAATGCCAGTGCACTTGGTAAAGTGATAAGTATAAATACACAACCGATCAAAAAGATAGGGTATGTGTCGATGAGATTTCACAAATAAGACCAGTGTAAGCAAATAATGAAGGATAGAATTAAAAAGGAGAGAATGATCCTGCAGGGGAAACAGGACACACAGCAGATTCATAGAATGGCAGCACTCCTGCCGCAGAATCAACCCTTGGGACATTCGGATCTGGCTAAAAGGTCCATGAGAGTCTCACAGGCATGGAAAGCCATGACACAGTGGCAAAAAACAATCTAAATGAAAGATCCTGGTGAACAAGACCCCAGCAGAAGGAACAGGCTATCAAGGAGAGAGGCGCCTTTCTCTGAAGGGAGGAAGGAACTTCCACTGTGATACGGCCTTGACTAAACAAGTTCAGAGTCAGTGAACTCAAGGGGCTTCCATAGCCTAGACAGCTCATAGCAAGATTTGATTTGGTGATTGCTGACGCCATAAATAAGAGTGCCAATTGTTAAATCAACAACGGGAGTCACTGGGTACATGCTCCCCACGTAGGATCTCTGTCCTTAATGTGTTCTACTATGAAACTTAAAAACAACACTACTAGTCGAACAATACCCTATACCTTGTGCGGTTGTGTGAGTGCAGCCTGTTGAAATCCCTGCTTAGTATATACTAAGTTGATCTTCAGTATATGAAGGTAATTGAAAACGAAACGTGATGAAGGGCGGGATGGGAGAGGGAGTGGGTGAGGGGAGGGCCATGGGAGGGGGGAGGTTGGGGGGGGGAGCCACAACAATACAAAAGTTGCACTTTGCAATTCGGGACGTGCTCAAGCTGACTTACCTCAAACAGCAGAGTTAGAAACATACCAGGGGATTACAATTCAATCCCATCAAGGTGGCATGTACCACTGCCATCTCACTAGTCCAGTTCACAATTGATCATAATGATAGGACTAAGAGCCAAAGGGAGCACATAAACAAGACTAGTGTCTGCAAATACTAGCTGATAGAATAAAAAAGGGAGAGAATGGTCCAACATGGGAAGCAAGATACACAGCAGACCCATAGAATGGCAGATGTCCTAAACAGCACTCTGGCCTCAGAAACAGCCCTTAAGGCATGCAGATCTGGCTGAAAAGCCCATGAGAGTATTTCAGGCATGGAAAGCCAAGACACTCTGGCAAAACAAACAAACAAACAAACAAAAAACCCTACATGAAAGATCTCTGCGAGTGAGATCCCAGTGAAAAGTACAGGTCATCAAAGAAGGAGGTACCTTTCTCTGAAGGGAGGAGAGAACTTCCACTTTGACTATGACCTTGTCTAAATATGATCAGAGTTGGTGAACTCAAGAGGCTTCCATAGCCTTGGTGACTCATGACAAGAGCCTAGGGAGATTACTGATGCCATAAACAAGAGTGCCAATTTGTTAATTCAACAACAGGAATCACTGTGCACTTACTCCTCATGTAGGATCTCTGTCGTTAATGTGCTGTACATTGTGATTTAATGCTATAACTAGTACTCAAACAGTATTGTTCACTTTGTGTTTCTATGTGGGTGCAAACTGTTGAAATCTTTACTTAATATATACTAAACTGATCTTCTATATATAAAGAGAATTGAAAATGAATCTTGATGTGAATGGAAGGGGGGAGGGAAGGGGAAAGGGGAGGGTTGCGGGTGGGAGGGAAGTTATGGGGGGGGGGAGGGAGCCATTGTAATCCATAAGCTGTACTTTGGAAATTTATATTCATTAAATAAAAGTTTAAAAAAAAGGTGCACTTTGTAAATTCACATTTATTAAATAAAAAACTATATAACAAACAAAAAAAAGAAAAAGAAAAAAAGAACTGATTTAGTGATAAAACGTAACTATTCTCAAAATTTAAATGGCAGTTATGAGATGGATAATCTTTCTTAACTACTTAAGCTTTGACAGTACAGTGACAAAAAGGCAAAGGTAAATAAAATAAAATGAAATTTATGAAAAATTATTTTTGTCTCTTGCTGTAAAATGAAAAATTATTTTTTTAAAAAGGAAAGTGTTAGACTGATTGTATCCTGAAAAGTTAAAACAAAATTGGACATAGGGATTATCATCCTTTTGTAGTGCTTTGACCTCATAAACTCTAGCAGTCAATCAGAAGTTATTTACAAAATTGTGTTGCATCCACAGTAAAACTAATTCTTTTGGGTGTATTTGGCAAGATCCAACTTCACATAGAACTGGGTCAGCAACAGAATCCCTAACATTTTTTAGGTTTTCTAAGGCCTATGTTCTACTAAAAAGTTATAAAAGTATCCGCCTGGTTACAATCTTTGTGTCGTATCTGTCTATACAGAGTTCACGAATGTATTACATCAGGTGAAAATGATAATAAAATGTTGCAAATTCATTGAAATCACAAATTTAATATAAAATTAATACAAAAAAGATTTTATCTTTTTCTTTGCTTTTCTTCTAGGTCTGGTGAAACCATAATTACAATGAAAAATTGGGTGCTTAATACAAAGTATTTATATCAAACATGAGACAGAAAATGCATGCATGCATTCAAATATTTTGTTGGGTTCTTCAGTTTTGTTAATTCTTTCCAATAGCAATATATTTCTATGAAATGATTGAATAATTTATAAAAGTATAGTTTATGTAGAAATGCTTTTTACCTGAGAAAAATTGGAAATTATTAATTTATTATATATAACATTATGAAGAATTAGAATATTTTTCAGTTTTCTTGAAGCCCCAAATTTGTTTCATGAGAAATTAATACTAATATTTTCTGAAGTCTTTATAATTCAGGATAATTTCAAGAGCGGAAAGCACATACAATTATATAGAAATTTAATCTCAGAGAATTTAACTCAATAAATTAGCCATCTATAACATATTTTATTTAGGTATCTGTCAGGTTCATTTAGGACAGCTTTATATGTTATAAATGATTTATTTCTCATTTTTCATAAGAAAACATGCATTTCCCATTTCTTAAACAGATGGATACTAACAACATTGTGGTAATGCAGTATGTGTTGATAGTACAACAGTTCCAGGTATGCAGTAGGCAATTAGCAGCAAAACAAGACTGATTAAAAAAACACTCACTTTTTTATTGATATAGTAGGGGTCCAGGTCCTCCAGGGGCTCTGACACCATCTCTGGAGGAATGTCTCCATAAATAAATGGAAGGTTCTTTCCAGCTTCCAAGTCACTATTTGGCTTTGGGCCATTTTCATCATCATCTTTCTTGTCTGGTTTGGGATTCTTAGCCTTTTCTTCTGCAATGCGCCTTTCAATAGCTGCAAGAGACTCTCTGGTGAAGAAGTTGAAGCTGTCAGGTCCTGGTGGTACAAGCACTGTTTGCTCCATCTTGTCATCCTGCACATCTTAATTACCATCTACTCTGCATATGAAAGTCCTAAGTGAAGAAAAGAATACAGATACTTTAAGGAGAAGATTAGGAGAAGATGTTAATATCAATACATTCTTTTCATGGAATATGAACCAGAGGCTGTTAGTTTTAGTTTACTGAATTTGAAATGAAATTTATAAATAAGAATTCTTAACAACATATTTTTCTATGTCGAGTGTTGTAGAGCAGCCAATGTTTATTAATTCTTGTGCTTGACTGATATAAGAGATGTGGTATAAAATAAAAGAATGAAAATACATTGGACCAATTACCAGTCACTGATGGAGTGTTCACTCTGTGACCCATGCAGAAGATGGAGACTGTGCTCTGAGAGACAGGACAAACTCAGTCAACAAGGATGGAACAGAAAGGATTTTTCTCTGAGAGGACAGATCTGACTCTGTAGGTCAGACTAGTGACTCCTAGAGATCCTGATGAGAATAGCTTGCCACACCAAGCAATAATTATCAATCAGATAGTCACCACAGTCCAAATTGGGCCTTAATCTATCCTAAGATTTGAGATTATGGGAATTTGCTCACTTCATAGGCAGCACCAGAGCTGGCTTATTGAATACATAAAGAAAATAGTCAATTCTCTATTAGACAAATTTGCATGCATAAGAAGGATGCAAAAACTAGGTTGGGGAAAAAAAAGTATTAGACTGAGGAAAAGGTAGGGGAAAGAGCTGTGGGTGCAGAAGACAGCTAGATTCTTCTGTTTCAAGAAAATCTATCAGAATGAAGACAGGACCTATAAACTCAATAAGAACTGACTTTTTCCCCCCCACTAAAGCAATAATGCAGTTCTTGCTAATTCTAGTCTCATAGCACTAAACAAATTATGAGGATTTGAGGCAAAATTCTCAATTCTATATAGCAGAATAAAATGTGATCTGATGCCAGAAACCAAATCCCAAATGCTTTGTCTTAAGGAGTATTTAATATAAGCTCAAAGTTCCACAGATATTACTAAGCAAAAATGTTTCACAGTCCAATTTACCACATGAGCATGGATTTTATATGAACACTGCATTAACTCTTTAAGACCAGCAAGCTATTATACAGTTAATTACATTTTTGGTGTATATAAATGGTAAGATCGACAAAACCCCAACTTTCAGACATCTTACTATCAAGATAGTGTGGTACTGGGGGGCGGAGCCAAGATGGCGGAATAGTGAGAGCGCTCACTGATAGTCCGGGAAAATTTAGTTTAATAAAAGTGGAGTTACAGTAGCCTCAGAAAAAGGATCAGGAAAAAATTGCAGAGGAAACTCTTCTGGATCTAGTGGCTGTGACTCGGAGGACCTACGGGGAAAGCAAGGTTGCCCACTGCTTGGAAGCCGAGCCGCGGGAGCCGCAGGGTCTGCGCAGTAGTGCAGGAAGGGGAGTGGATGTGACACAGACGACCAGCAGGGAGAGCAGGGACACCCAGGGCTCTGAGTCCAAACATCGGCGCTGGAAGGGGAGGTGAGCTCAGTAACCTGAGACATTGGTGGGGAAACGGCGGTCAGAATCTAGAGGGAAGCAGGCTTGAGGCAGGAAAGTTCACCAGACTGACTACAGGAGAGAAGGAAAAAAAAAAAAAAGGTAGGGGGGTACTGGTACAGAGGAGTTTCTCTCTCCGCCAACCTTGCAAAGGCGAGCAAGACACAAAGAGCAGGCCCCACTCTGGATATGCATAACAAAAGGGGAGAGCTAAGGAACTGAGGCACTACAATTCAGTAGCCTAGGCAACCCAGTGGGAGTCCGCAGGAGAAACTGAGCCCGCACAGACTCTTTGGGTAGAAGGCAGAGATCAGAAGCTAAATATCATCAATTCTGTTCAGCTGTGCGGTATTACTTACCTCCTGAATAAATAAAATAAAATAAAATAAAATAAAATAAAATAAAATAATATAACATAAATAAATAAACAAACAAAAGAGATTTACCACGCATAACCTGAGGGTGTCACTTTTGCACACCCGTAACCCGGAAGAACCAAGCAGAGCTCTCAGCACACCCATCTCAAGCCTCCAAGGCTCCTCCAACAGCAGACAGTCCACTTAACACAGACATAGTATAAAAAAAAAAAAAAACTCACAGTGAGGGAAGAAGAATTAACAATGCCAAGCAACAAACACAAAAATCGAGGGAACAAGATCAACAATGACACTATGACGCCTCCAAATAAACAAAACACCCCAAGCCAAGATTATGAAGATGATGAGATAGAAGAAATGCAAGATATGAATTTCAAAAAATTTATAAGAACATTTAGAAGTTTCCAAAAGCAAATCCTTGAACTCTCGTGAAAATGAAATTTTAAGGAAGAATCAAAATGAAACACAGAAACTAGTAGAACAGGAAAGTGTGATAGTGAAGAGAAAACAAAATGAAATGAAGAGCTCAATAGATCAAATGACAAACACATTAGAAAGTCTAAAAAACAGAGTCAGTGAAACAGAAGAGAGAATATCGGACTTAGAAGACAGAGCACAGGAAAACATACAGTCAAACCAAAGAAAAGTAGAGGAAATTAGAAATCTAAAAAATATTATTGGGAATCTACAGGATACTATTAAAAAAACCAACATTCGAGTTCTAGGAGTTCCTGAAGGCATGGAGAGGGAGAAAGGATTAGAAGGCCTTTTTAGTGAGATACTAGCAGAGATCTTTCTGGGTTTGGAGAAGGACAGAGACATCCTAGTACAGGAAGCTCATAGAACCCCCAATAAACATGACCAAAAGAGATCGTCACCACGACACATTGTAATTAAACTCACACAGTGAAACATAAAGAAAAGATCCTAAAATGTACAAGAGAGAAACGTCAGATTACTCTCAGAGGATCTCCAATCAGACTCACAGCAGAGTTCTCATCAGAAACACTACAGGCTAGGAGGGAAGGGTGAGACATAGCACAGGTGCTAAGAGAGAAAAATTGCCAGCCCAGAATATTATATCCTGCCAAGCTCTCATTTGTGAATGAAGGTGAAATAAAGACCTTTCATAGCAAACAGAAATTGAAAGACTTTGTGGCCACTCGTCCGGCCTTGCAAAAGATACTTAAAGATGTGCTACACTCAGAAACACAGAAACACGGCCATCAATATGAAAGAAGGTAAAGGAAGAAAACCTACCAGTAAAAGAGCATAGGAAGCTCAAAGCATATACTAGAAAATATCTCCGGGAAAATGGCAGGGTGAAGTCACTATGTATCAATAGTCACATTGAACATTAATGGTCTGAATTCTTCAGTTAAGACACCGATTGGCTGAGTGGCTTAAGGAACAAAACCCAACTATTTGCTGCCTACAAGTAACACATCTCTCTAACAAAGATGCATGCAGACTGAAAGTGAAAGGTTGGGAAAAGATAATCCATGCTAACAGAAACCAAAAAAAAGCAGGTGTAGCCATATTAATATCAGACAAAATAAACTTTAATTCAAAAACTGTTAAGAGAGACAAAGAGGGGCACTATATAATGATTAAGGGTTCAATTCAACAGGAAGATGTAACTATTAAAATGTATATTCACCTAATTACAGGGCACCGGTCTATTTAAAAGATATGTTAAGGGACTTAAAGGGAGACTTAGATTCCAATACAGTAGTACTGGGGGACTTCAATACTCTACTCTCAGAAATAGACAGATCATCTGGACAGAAGATCAACAAGGAAACAGCAGATTTAATCGACATTATTGCCCAAATGGATCTAACAGATATCTACAGACCTTTCAATCCTACATCTAAAGACTTACATTCTTCTCAGCAGTGCATGGAACCTTCTCTAGGATTGATCACATGCTAGGACATAAAGCAAGTCTCAGCAAATTCAAAAGAATTGGAATCATACCATGCAGCTTCTCAGACCACAGTGGAATGAAGCTGGAAATTATCAACTCAGGAAAGCCTAGAAAATATGCAAACACATGGAAACTGAACAACATGCTCCTGAATGAACAATGGGTCATTCAAGAAATCAAAAGAGAAATCAAAAACTTTCTGGAAGTAAATGAGGATAACAACACAACATATCAAAACTTATGATGGCAAAAGCAGTATTGAGAGGCAAGTCTATAGCAATAGGTTTCTATATCAAGAAATTGGAAAGGTACCAAATAATTATGAGCTTTCAGCGCATCTCAAGGACCTAGAAAAACTGCAGTAAAGCAGACACAAATCTAGTAGGAGAAGAGAAATAATTAAAATCAGAGAAGAAATGAACAGGATTGAATCCAAAAAAACATTACAAAAAATCAGCCAACAACGAGCTGGTTTTTTGAAAAAATAAAATTGACACCCCATTGGCCCAACTAACTAAAAAAAGAAGAGAAAAGACCCAAATCAATAAAATCAGATATGAAAAAGGAAACGTAACAACAGACACCACAGAAATAAAAAGAATCATCAGAAATTACTAGAAGGACTTGTATGCCAGCAAACAGGAAAATCTATCAGAAATGGATAGATTCCTGGACACATGCAACCTACCTAAATTGAGCCATGAAGACATAGAAACCCTAAATAGACCCATAACTGAAACAGAAATTTAAACAGTAATAAAGGCCCTCCCAACAAAGAAAAGCCCAGGACCAGATGGATTCACTGCTGAATTCTACCAGACATTTAAAGAAGAACTAATTCCATTTCTTCTCAAACTATTCAGAAGAATCAAAAAAGATGGAATCCTCCCAAATTCTTTCTATGAAGCCAGTATCACCTTAATTCCTAAGCCAGAGAAAGATGCAGCACTGAAAGAAAATTATAGACTAATATCCCTGATGAACATAGATGCAAAAATCCTCAATAAAATTCTCGCCAATAGAATGCAACAACACATCAGAAAAATCATCCACCCAGACCAAGTGGGATTTATCCCTGGTATGCAGGGATGGTTCAACATTCGCAAATCAATCAATGTGATTCACCACATTAACAGACTGCAAAAGAAAAACCATATGATTATCTCAATTGATGCAGAGAAAGCATTCGATAAAATACAACACCCTTTCATGATGAAAACTCTAAGCAAATTGGGTATTGAAGGAACATTCCCCAATATAACCAAAGCAATTTATGAAAAACCCACGGCCAACATCCTATGGAATGGGGAAAAGTTGGAAGCATTTCCACTGAGATCTGGCACCAGACAGGGATGCCCACTCTCACCACTGCTATTTAACATTGTTCTGGAAGTTTTAGCCAGAGCTATTTGGCAAGAAAAAGAAATTAAAGGGATACAAATTGGGAAGGAAGAAGTCAAACTATCCCTCTTTGCAGACGATATGATTCTTTACTTAGAGGATCCAAAGAACTCTACTAAGAGACTATTGGAACTCCTAGAGGAGTTTGGCAAAGTGGCAGGATATAAAATCAATGCACAAAAATCAACAGCCTTTGTATACACAAGCAATGCTATGGCTGAGGAAGAACTGCTAAAATCAATCACATTCACAATAGCTACAAAAACAATCAAATACCTTGAAATAAACTTAACCAAGGACGTTAAAGATCTCTACGATGAGAATTACAAAATCTTAAAGAAAGAAGTAGAAGAGGATACCAAAAAATGGAAAAATCTTCCATGCTCATGGATTGGAAGAATCAACATCATCAAAATGTCCATTCTCCCAAAAGCAATTTACAGATTCAAAGCAATCCCAATCAAGATACCAAAGACATTCTTCTCAGATCTAGAAAAAATGATGCTGAAATTCATATGGAGGCAAAAGAGACCTCGAATAGCTGAAGCAATCTTGTACAACAAAAACAAAGCCGGAAGCATCACAATACCAGATTTCAGGACATACTACAGGGCATTTGTAATCAAAACAGCATGGTACTGTTACAGAAACAGATGGATAGACCAATGGAACAGAATAGAAACACCAGAAATCAATCCAAACATCCATAGCCAAGTTATATTTGATCAAGGCTCTAAAACCAATTCCTGGAGCAAGGACAGTCTATTCAATAAACGGTGCTGGGAAAACTGGATTTCCACGTGCAGAAGCATGAAGCAAGACACCTACCTTACACCTTACACAAAAATCCACTCAACATGGATTAAAGATCTAAATCTATGACCTGACACCATGAAGTTATTAGAGAACATTGGAGAAACCCTTCAAGATATTGGCACAGGCAAAGAATTTCTGGAAAATACCCGGAAGGCACAGGCAGTCAAAGCCAAAATCAACTATTGGGATCGCATCAAATTGAGAAGTTTCTGTACTGCAAAAGAAACAGTCAGGGGAGTGAAGAGACAACTGACAGAATGGGAAAAAATATTTGCAAACTATGCAACAGATAAAGGGTTAATAACCAGAATCTACAAAGAGATCAAGAAACTCCACAAAAACAAAACCAACAACCCACTTAAGAGATGGGCCAAGGACCTCAATGGACATTTTTCAAAAGAGGAAATCCAAATGGCCAACAGGCACATGAAAAAATGTTCAGGATCACTAGCAATCAGGGAAATGCAAATCAAAACCACAATGAGGTTTCACCTCACCCCGGTTAGAATGGCTCACATACAGAAATCTACCAACAACAGATGCTGGCAGGATGTGAGGAAAAAGGGACACCAGCCCACTGTTGGTGGGAATGCAAACTGGTCAAGCCACTATGGAAGTCAGTCTGGAGATTCCTCAGAAACCTGAATATAACCCTACCATTCAACCCAGCCATCCCACTCCTTGGAATTTACCCAAAGGAATTTAAATTGGCAAACAAAAAAGCGGTCCACACCCTAATGTTTATTGCAGCACAATTCACAATAGCTAAGACCTGGAACCAACCTAAATGCCCATCAACGGTAGAATGGATAAAAAATCATGGGATATGTACTCTTTAGAATACTATACTGCAGTAAAAAAAAAAAAAAAAAAAAAAAAAAAAAAAAAAAAAAAAAAAACAATGAAATCCTGTCATTTCCAATGAAATGGAGGAATCTGGAACACATCATGCTGAGTGAAATAAGCCAGTCCCAAAGGGACAAATATCATATGTTCGCCCTGATCGGTGACAACTGACTGAACACCAAAAAGGAAACCTGTTGAAGTGAAATGGACACTATGAGAACCGGTGACTTGATCAGCATAGCCCTGACTGTTAATGAACAACTTAATACATTATACCTATTAGTATTTTTTTTGTCTGTTCTACTTAATACTACTGGTTTAATTCTGCAATTAATACACAGTTATTCTTAAGTGTTGAGATTTAACTGAAATGTGACCCCTGTTAAATATAAGAGTGGGAATAAGAGTGGGAAGAGATGTACAATTTGGGACATGCTCAAGCTGACTTGCCCCAAATGGTAGAGTTAGAAACATACCAGGGGATTCCAATTCAATCCCATCAAGGTGGCATGTACCAATGCCATCTCACTAGTCCCGGTGATTAATTTCTGTTCACAATTGATCATAATGATAGGACTAAGAGTCAAAGGGATCACATAAAGAAGTAAAGGGCCTGCTAATTCTAACCGATAGAATAAATAAAGGGGAGAGTGATCCAACATGGGAAGCGAGATACACAGCAGACCCATAGAATGGCAGATATCCTAGACAGCACTCTGGCCTCAGAATCAGCCCTAAAGGCATACGGATCTGGCTGAGAAGCCCATGACAGTATTTGAGGCATAGAAAGCCAAGACACTCTGGGAAAAAAAAAAAAATCTAAATGAAAGATCTCTGTGAGTGAGATCCCAGTGGAAAGAACAGGTCTTCAAAGAAGGAGGTACCTTTCTCTGAAGGGAGGAGAGAACTTCCACTTTGACTATGACCTTGTCTAAATAATATGAGTCGGTGAACTCAAAAGGCTTCCATAGCCTTGGAAACTCATGACTGGAGCATAGGGATATTACTGATGCCATAAACAGGAGTGTCAATTTGTAAAGTCAACAACAGGAGTCACTGTGTACATACTCCTCATGTAGGATCTCTGTCCTTAATGTGCTGTACATTGAGATTTAATGCTATAATGAGTACTCAAACAGTATTTTTCACTTTGTGTTTTTATGTGGGTGCAAACTGTTGAAATCTTTACTTAATGTATACTAAAATGATCTTCTGTATATATAGAAAATTGAAAATGAATCTTGATATGAATGGAAGGGGAGAGAGAGTGGGAAAAGGGAGGGTTGCGGGTATGAGGAAAGTCATTGCGAGGGGGGAAGCCATTGTAATCCATAAGCTGTACTTTGGAAATCTATATTCATTAAATAAAAGTTAAAAAAAAGATAGTGTAGTATTGTAAAGAGAATAGACAAATAGATAACAGAACAGAGAGCCCATATATAGTCCCACAAAAATGTAAACAAGCCACATATTGGGAGAAATCACTTTAAAAACACATTTTGATAAATGACATCACTTTTGAAATATACAAAAATCTTAAATCTCAATAGTAAGAAAACAAGCAATCTGAATCTGAATAAGAAGTAAGTCAAAGGCTTGTACAGACTCCTCATTGAAGAAGAAGTATTGCCTACAAATAAGCATATGAAAAGTTGCTGTACGTGTCATTAGTAAAGTGCATGTTAAAACAGCAATAGCATACCCTTAACACAGCAATAAGATACTCGTAACACACCTATTAGAATGGTCAAAGTCTAAAACACTGACAACAGTAATTGTTGGTGAGGACACAGAGCAAAAAGAACTGTCATTCACATCTCATAGGGAGGCAAAATGATATAGTTACTTGGAAGACAGTTCAGCACTTTCTTACAAAACTAAACATAGTACTATCACATGATCCAACGACTGAGCACATTAGTATTTAATTCAGAGGAACTGCATTCACATGATCACACAAAATTCTGCACATGGATATCTATAGCTGCTAGGATATTAATAGCTGCTAGAACTTGGAAGCAACCAAGATGTCCTTTAGTGAGGGCATGAATAATCTGTGGCACATACAGATAATGGAGTATTATTCAACACTAAATAGAAATGAGCTATCAAGCCATGAAAAGAGGTGGGATAATTTTAATTCTTTTATTTCAACTCCATAACATTATGGAAAACACAAAACTATGAATGCAGTTAACAGATCAGTGATTGTTAGGGTTTAGGGAGAGGGAAAGATATATATACACACACACACACACACACACACACACACACATATACATGTAAGTGGATTTTCAGTAAAAAGGTCAGTGGTTGTCGGGGATTAGGGAGAGGATATATATATATATTATATATATAATTACTTGTGGGGAGCAACTTGGACTAGACTAAGTTACTGGAATTAAGACTTATTCTATGCATCTGCTCTCCCACAATATGGCGCTGAGAAGGGAGAAACAGCTTCTACACAGCTGCCTCCAGTTCAACCAATAAACTGTAGGACCTGCTCCTGATTGGAGGAGAGCAGCGTACTCTGCATGTGGGTAGCAGAGTTGGGATTGGTGGAAAAGGACTATAAAGGAGGAGAGAGACAACATGCACCAGGAACATCTAAGGGGAACATCTGAGGGAACACCTGTGCAGCCCTCGAGAGAGCCGGCCGGCGGTGTGCCGCTCCCCCGCGGAAGTGGGGAATGTGGCAGGGGGAACCGCCCTTCCACGGAGGTGGAAGGGACGGTAGCCAACCCGGGAAGAACCAGCAGCAAACCCGGGGAGGGCCGAGCAGACGAAAGAACAGCGCAGGGTCCTGTCCCCTCCATGAAGACGGGGAGCGACATAATGGTGCCGTGACTCGGATATGAAGCCTAGGCAGGGTTTAGTGTCGTTCCTCCATGAAGAGGGGGAGCGACAATTACTAAAGGAATTTTTAAGGTGGTAAATTACTTTGAATGATACTATACAGTGCATGTGTACCATTAAACATTTGTCCAAGCCCATAGACTGTATACTACCAAGAGTGAAATCAAAAGTAAATCATGGTCTTTGGTTGGTCATTGTGTTTCAGTGCAAGATTATTAATTGTGACAAATGTACCACTCTGTTACAGGTTGCTGACAGTGAAAGAGAATATACATGTGGAAGAGCACATAGCATATAAGAATTTTTGTGCTTTTGGCTTAGTCTTTCTGCAAATGTAATGCTGCTGTAAAAAATAAAAATGTATTTGAAGGGGAAAACACAATGAAAGATATGTTGCTAAATAAAATGTAAGCATTAAAGAAATCTTTGAATAAACCTCAAAAGAAGTAAAAATGGATGAAAGCCATATTATCTCCTTGGTAAGGAATGTAATATAAAGATACCAAATTTCCCCAAATTAGTAGAATTAGCCCACAAAAATGATCAAAAAATTTTAGAACTAGAACATTTTCTATGAAACTTCATATGGAAAAGAACCAACAAGATTAGCTATAAAAAAGCTAGAAAAACAAATTAGTTGTAAGTACCAACTGTAGAAATAAGCAATGAAGAAGATAGAATCAGTTTACACTGACAAATATGAAATGCAAACATTTCAAATATATATATAAATGAGTGCAGACACAGAAATTACTCTTCTTTGAGCAATGGAGCCCATATTATAAGGACATCATACTGAGATTAGGGAAAATGTTTCTTCAACTCTAAGTATATCTTACATTAATAAACTACCTCAGTAAACCTTATATTAATTATTATATTAATACCATATGTCAATATACATAATTATATTAATTTTAAGAATAAAATCATTTTACAAATTATAACCTATTTCATAAGGCTACTTATGAAATATTTTAAAACTTTCAAGTCTTATTAAGTAATAATACTTTTTTCAGTAATATTATGGAAATAAGTTCTAAAATACATTTGGAATCTTGACTCTTCTGAAAAAATACAGAGACAAATTATGAGCCTTCTATAATTTACAGAAGAAAGGGAACATTATCTCTTCATCTTAAAATTATGAAATATATACATGGGGGAATAACCTCAGAGAAACTGTGCTTTTGGCTTAAGCTTTCTCTTTTCATGGAAACCATAATTTAAGTATATCTTTGAGACACAGGAGCCCACGTTCCTTTCTAAAGATATAAGGACAGCAAAACTTTCTTGTTGGAAAAAGTTGTCAAAGAGACAGATAGTTTCCTCCTTTTTTTAAGGAAACTTTTATTTAACAAATACAAATTTCATTAGTATATTTTGAGGAATATAGTGGTTCTTCCCCCCATACTTGCCCTCCCATCCCCAATCCCATGCCACCAACTACTCCCTCTCCCACCCCATTCTTCATTAAAATTCATTTTTTAATTAACTTTATATACATAAGGCCAACTCTTTACTGAAATTCAAGAATTTGCACCTACACACACACACCCACACACACAGTATAAAGAACTCTTTGAGAACATGTTTTACAGTTAATTCTCAAAGTACAACTCGTTAATGACAGAGGTCCTGCATGGGGAGTTAGTGCACAGTGACTCCTATTGTTAATTTAACAATTAACACTCTTATGTATGACATCAGTGATCACCCAAGGCTCTTGCCATGACATGCCAAGGCTATGGAAGCCTTTTGAGTCCACAGTCTCTGTCAGTGTTTAGAAAGGGCCATAAGCAAAGTAGAAGTTCTCTCCCCCTTCAGAGAAAAGTAGATTCTTCTTTGATGATCCCTTCTTTCCTCTAGGGTCTCGCTCACAGAAATCCTTCATGTAGGATTTATTTATTTATTTATTTATTTATTTATTTATTTATTTTTGCCAGAGTGTCTTGGCTTTCCATGCCTGAAATTCCCTAGTGGGCTTTTCAACAAGACCAGAATGCCTTAAGGGCTGATTCTGAGGTCAGAGTACTGTTTAGGGCATTTGTCATTCTATGAGTCTGCTGTGTAAACTGCTTCCAATGTTGGAACATTCTGGCCTTTTTAATTCTATCGTTATTATCAGACACCTAATCTTATTTACGTAATATCATTGACAAGCCTATCTAATGATCAATTAAACACTTACTATAATCACTTTAACACTTAAGATGGCATGATTGCCACCCAACTTAATGGAATTTGGAGTCCCATGGCAAGTTTTTAGCTTTACCCTTAGAAGTAAGTCAGTGGGAATATATGTAGAAATATACAATTCCTAAATCTCTTATTCCCACTCTTATTTTTAATTAGATCTATTTTCAATTGAATTTATACACATATGATTAATTCTATGTTAAGCAAAGAGTTCAACTAATGGTATAAAGTAGGAAAAAAGTAAAAATGAAAATACATAATAAGAATCTGTTCCTTAACAGTGAAGACACAGGCTGTCCAACTCATTGCTTCTCATGGTATCAATTTCACTTCTACTGGTTTCCTTTCAGGTGCTCTGTTAGTTATTACAAATCAGGGAGAACATATGATATTTGTCCTTTTGGGACTGGCTTATTTCACTAAATACGATGTTTTACGGATTCATCCATTTTGTTGCAAATGGCCAGATTTCATTTTATTTACCCCTGTGTAGTATTCCATAGAGTATGTATGCCATAATTTCTTTATCCAATCTTCAGTTGATGGGCATTTAGGTTGATTCCATGTCTTAGCTATCGTGAATTGAGCTGAAATAAACATGGGGGTGCAGATAACTCTTGAATTTTCTGATTTCATTTCCTTTAGGTAAATTCTGAGGAGTGAATTATCTACCAGCTTGGTCATATGGTAGGACTATATTCAGATTTCTGAGGTATCTCCAAACTGTCTTCCATAGTGATTTTACCAGTTTACATTCCTACCAATAGTAGATTAGGGTACCTTTTTCCCCACAACCTTGCCAACATTTGTTGCTTGTTGATTTCTGTATGAAAGCCATTCTAACTGGGGTGAGGTGAAACCTCATTGTGATTTTGACTTGCATTTCCCTGATGGCTAGTGATCCTGAACATTTTTTCATGTGTATGTTGGTCATTTGGTTTTTGAAAAATGTCTAAGTCCTTGGCCCATCTCATAAGAGGGTTATTTGTTGTGTTATTGTGGAGACTCGATCTCTTTATATATTCTGGTTATTAATCCTTTATTAGTTGTATGATTTGCAAATAATTTCTCCCAATCTGTGACATATTTTCAAAATGAACATGGATATGCAATTAGATAAAATAAAAAGGTAAATAAATACTATAGCTACAAAGAAATAAATAATGGGGATTGTATATTAAAAGACAATGAATTTGAAAGAATAGTAACAATATTAAAAGTTGAGAATAACTTGACAATAAAACAGAATGAAAAATATTCTTTGGAAGTTGCAGAAAATTAAAAATACAAGCTCTACTATTGAGTGGAGTTTTTACTTCTGAACATTATATAGCTCTCTTTCCTGTAGACTATCACATATACCAGGGTACTTCTGGCCGGCGCCGCGGCTCACTTGGCTAATCCTCCGCCTGTGGTGCCGGCACCCCCAGGTTCTAGTCCCAGTTGGGGCGCCCGTTCTGTCCTGGTTGCCCCTCTTCCTGGCCAGCTCTCTGCTGTGGCCAGGGAGTGCAGTGGAGGATGGTCCAAGTCCTTGGGCCCTGCACCCGCGTGGAAGACCAGGAAAAACACCTGGCTCCTGGCTTCAGATTAGCGGGGTTGCAGGCCACAGTGGCCATTGCGGGGTGAACCAACGGAAATGGAAGTCCTTTCTCTGTCTCTCTCTCTCTCTCTTACTGTCCACTCTGCCTGTCAAAAAAAGGGGGGGGGGGTACTTCTGAAAGCTTATGGAAAAAAGGAATTAAATAGTTTATTTGTGAAAACAATTGAATTCATGCATAATTTTTTCAAAATATTTACTCTCTATGAGTAAATATTGAAAACTTTCTCATGATACATTTTATTCTAAGAATGTCTTTAAATTCCATGTTTTTCTAAAAGTAGGGGCCTGTGCCGTGGCTCACTTGGTTAATCCTCCACCTGCGGTGCCAGCATCCCACATGGGCACCGGGTTCTAGTCCCGGTTGCTCCTCTTCCAGTCCAACTTTCTTCTGTGGCCCGGGAAGGTAGTGGAGGATGGCTCAAGTGCTTGGGTCCCTGTACCGCATGGGAGACCAGGAGGAAGCACCTGGCTCCTCACTGAGGATAGGCGTAGCCCCGACTGTAGCAGCCATTTGGGGGGTGAACCAATGAAAGGAAGACCTTTTTCTGTGTCTCTCTCTCACTTTCTAACTCTGTCAAATAAATTAAAAAAAAAAAAAGACTTAAAGTAATTCTCCTTTACCACACTCCTCCGCACTCCCTAATGCCATGAGATAATTCTGTCATTTTCTTGTTCCAGTTTCTACTATCATTATAATATGTTTAAACAATTACTATCATGTTATGACTTATCTGACCATAGAAGTAATTTATAGAGAAACATTTATCAAGCAATTGATGAGTGAACTAAATATACTGTCCTAAGTTTTTTCAGTTTGCAGCTCAATTTTTCTTTATGGAAAGGTATTTTTCTTTATACAACCTTTAATGTAATAGTATTTTGATTTTGAAGTAGAACATTTCATTTGGTCTGCAAAGCATACTTTCAAATGGAGAAACTTAATTTGCCACCACCTCTGAACTTAAGAAAGGTTACATAATAGCCGGCGCCACGGCTCAATAGGCTAATCCTCCACCTAATGGCGCCAGCACACTGGGTTCTAGTCCTGGTCGGGGTGCCAGATTCTGTCCCGGTTGCCCCTCTTCCAGGCCAGCTCTCTGCTGTGGCCCAGGAAGGCAGTGGAGGATGGCCCAACTGCTTGGGCCCTGCACCCCATTGGAGACCAGGAGAAGCACCTGGCTCCTGCCATCAGATCAGCGTGGTGCGCCGGCCGCAGCGCGCCAGCCGTGGCAGCCATTGGAGGGTGAACCAATGGCAAAAGGAAGACCTTTCTCTCTCTCTCTCTCACTATCCACTCTGCCTGTCAAAAAAAAAAAAAAAAAAAAAAGGTTACATAAGTTACTTTAAGTTACTTTAAGGTTTCATAAGTTACTTTACCATCAATTGTTCCAGTAGGAAAAAAAACTACTTTGTTCAAATTGACTATATTTCTTTTACTTTGTTGCATACATTGTCTGTATTTACTTTGGCTACTGATGCAAAGTTTACACACACACAGTTTGAAAAGCACTATAAATGGAGCTGAACTAAAACACTCCTTGTATGCGTGTTCAGACCCAAGAAATATATAATATTTCATTTTTTAGTTAATAAAATTGTGCAATTATTATTTATCTTCTTACAAAAGTATCAAACAAAATACTTGGGAAAACAAAATATAACCTAACTTTCCAAGGCTATCAGTGGGAATTAACTTTCATTTATTTCAAAGATTTATTTATTCATTTGAAAGTCAGAGTTCAGAGAGAGGGAAGGAGAGGCAGAGAGAGAGAGAGGTCTTCCATCCACTGGTTCACTCCCCAATTGGCCACAACGGCCAGCGCTGCACCGATCCAAAGTCAGGAGCCAGTAACTTCATCTGGGTCTTCTCATGAGAGTGCAAGGGCCCAAAGACTTGGGACATCTTCCACTGCTTTCCCAGCCATAGCAGAGAGCTGGATTGGAAGTGGAACAGTCAGGATTTGAACCGGTAACCATATGGGATGCCAGCATTGCAGGTAGTGACTTTATCTGCTATGCCATAGCACCGGCCCCAGGAATTAACTTTCAATATAATTTCTATCTGGCATATTTTGGATAGTATTTGACCAATTCAAAAAAAATTAGACTCATTTAACTCAGTGTCCATAATTTGTTTGATTGTATAGATGATTTAGTAGCCCAAAGTCTTGTATTTTGCCTTAAAGAAAATTCCTTACTCAAACATAGTTCTAACAGATAGCTGTTTTTAATCTTGCTTTTCTTTGCCTTAATATGGTAAACTTTATTTAGCAAAGTTATCCATTAGGTATCATCTTTGAGCAATTATTATTTTCACACTGTATCCCTACCTACATTATGAATTGTTTTTCTGAACTCTGGCAAAAATTTCTGGCAACTCAGCCATTGGACAGTATTCGGTATAATCTGTACTTAATATCTTCTAGAATCAAGATACTTTGTGTCTCAGACTTGGACTAGGAGCCTTGAACATTAGAAAATTCATTCTGTGGTTGAATGTTTTGTTGAACTAAATGTTCATATGTTTTCTGCTTAGAGCTTTTCCTTTATCATTTCAAAGAAATCATGAGAAGTTTATTTGCTCAAGAATATTTGTAGAGTAGTAGATGGAAGCTGCTTAAAGTCAATGTGCTATCCTTTTGCTTGTTAAAATTTTAAATATTCCTCCTTACCCCATTGTTGCCATTAATTCCTATTCCAGCATTTGTACATGTCTGGGATGTCAGCAATGTTTCATTCAGCAAAACTAATGTGTCAACACAAGCCATTAATCATGACCAGACTGCCAAAATGATCAAATATAGCTCTTCCATACAATTTTGAACCCAGATTCATATGTGTTCTAGCTGATTAGTCTTTGATTGTAGGTTAAGAACATAAGTGTCACTAGGATGGTTTTTGCAGAGAAGAAAGTAGGAGCATAGATAGCTCACATTGACATTCAAGATCTCTTCTAGAAGATCAAAATCAGATAATATAAGGCAATCCCTTTGAATGATTAATTTAAATCACAAATGTAGTAAAGACCTTAATTATAAACAAATTGAATAAATTGGACTTCTTTTCTTGTGAGAAAATAAGTGATATCATTTTGGTTTATGAGTGGTCTGGCCCCACATGCTTGGAAGTCACAGAGAGTGAAACGTAATCACTGCTGATTTTGTTTCTGGTTGCTGATTTTAAGGTAACAAATGTGAGGTGGGTTTTTCAGCCTATTTAATTTGGAAGGATGGAGGCCAGCTTCATGGTGCAGTAGGTTAATCCTCTGCATGCAGCAGTTCTAGTCCTGGCTCCTCCTCCTCCAATCCAGCTCTCTGCTACGGCCTGGGAAAGCAGAAGATGGCCCAAGTGCTTGGGCTCCTGCACCCCATGGGAGACTGGGAGAAAGCACCTGGCTTCTGGCTTCGGATTGGCGTAGCTCCAGCCATTGTGGCCATTTGGGGAGTGAACCAACCGAAGGAAGACCTTTCTCTCGGTCTCTCCCTCTCACTGTCTGTAACTCTACCTCTCAAATAAATAAATAAAATTAAAAACAAATGGAAGAAGGAAGGAATTGCTATAAATCCAGATTGAATATGGCAGGTTTTAAATAAAGGGGATTAATTGAAGAGGAGAAAACTTGTGGCCAGTGTTGGTCAATCTTTCCTTTCTCATTGCTCAACTTTTCTCTTCCACCTCTCCCTATCCCTGATTTTGTTAATTCCTTCCTCTTACTCAGTCTTCATCTCACTTCTGCTGCTTCCCTCCTCTCCTGTCCACCCTCCCCATTCTGTAAAAATGTCAGTAAGCCTTTGGGTTTTATTTGAAAACCTCTGCCTAGAAGTTACTTCATTCACACTCCACAAACACACAGAGAGAATGAATGGTGTCATTCTTGATGCTCTCTCAGGCAACTTTTACTCCTGGTGCTGTTATGAGTGGGGGTCATGCAATTGTCAGCAGCAGCCAGGGAAACAAGAGTCAGTGTTCAGCCTTTTATTGCTATGAGAAAACAATGAGAGAAAAACATCCCCAGCTTACAGAAAAAGAAGTCAGCAGAATCATTTTAACACAAGTGCTGAGGGTGAAGTTTTCACATTCTGTCTCTGCAAATATCTGCCTGGATGACCATTTCCATGAAATAATGAATGCATTCAATCAGTATGAAAATCACATGGGAACTTATGGCATGGTTAGACTCTTTTCCTGAGAGAGATATTGTGCATTCCTTTACTGAACATGTGTGTTCCTAAGAACTCATACTTCTTTTATTTTTATTTGGTGTGACATTCACCTTTCACTCCTGTGAGTGCTGCCTGAACATCTCAGATGGTGAAGTTGTTTAAGAGAAATCATAGAGTTGTAGCAGCCAGGGACAATTTAGAGAATGTGACACAAGAGTTGTCCTGGAGCATAAAGTTCTACTTTGGAGAGAAAAACCTACTTTGCACTTTCTTTTCCTGAAATTTGTATGAAACACATCATTGCAAATCAGTCAACAAGGGCATAGTTAATGGGAGAGGGATGGCATAAGATCCTGGAGCATCTGGGCAGAAATGGGAGCGAACTACAGGTGAATGAGAGCAAGACTGACTTGGGGGATGGGAGAGAGAATACCTACAGAATGAGATCTACTGTTTGACACTTAGACTTTTATGAACAACCTAAAGACAAAGGGAACTTCTCAGAGATATGAAAAACTAAAACCAGACACATCATAGCTATGGATATTCAAGTGATAAGATTTGGCATGTATCAAATGTGGACAATGAATAGTTCTAGGCACAGAAACGATAGTTATGTGTATTTTGATTAACGTGTCAGACAACAGAATTACTATCACTCTTTTCAAAGAAGAATCATTTTGGTACAGGGTGAGCTGAAAGAACTTAAAAAAAAAATGTCTTGGGTGGCAAATATAGTGGTGTAGCCTGGCCACTAGTTCAAGTCTTGGCTGCTCCATTTCCAGTCCAGCTACCTGTTGATGTGCCTGGGAAGGCAGCGGAAGATGGCCCAAGTGCTTGGTTCTGTTATTTCCTTCCTCTTAGTCAGCCCCCTTCTCATTTTTGCTGCTTTCTTCCTGCCCCATCCACCCTTCCAATTTGGTAAAAATGTCAGGAGTCCTTTGGATTTTATTTGAAAACCTCTGCCTAGGAGTTACTTCATTCATGTGGGGAGCCCAGAAAATGCTCCTGACTCCAGACTTCAGTCTGGCCCCAGCCCCAGCCATTGCAGTCATTTGGGGAGTAAACCAGTGGAGGGAAGATCTCTCTCTGTCTCTCCCTCTCTTTCTGTAACTCTTTCAAGTAAATAAAATAAATCTTTTTAAAAAAGAGTCTTGAAAGATGAAAGGCAAAGATAATTTCTTGATTCAAAAACTCACTACATTAAATTTTCTGCACATGTTACTTACTATTTATTACATAAAATATACTTAATCATTTAAAATTACGCTTAAATTAGCTTTCCATGTGTACTTGAAGTCAGTCATTCTCTATTACTTCTGTGATATTCTGGTCTGGGTTAAAGTGACCCTCCAGGGATTTCTAGCTACAGTTTTATCCTGATGAGTGTCCACAAACATGATTAACATAGATTTGTATAGAGAAGACACTACCAGATGTCCAGCACATCTGTCACAGTGGAGGTGACATTGAGCCAGGTCTATTCCTGGCTGGGTATGTGACACATGGTATATGTAAACAATTTTGTTCATTCACTGCTTTTTTCTGTAAACTAGATGCACATTTTATTTCTTATCTCATTTATAGATATTTTTGGTTCATCAAACTACATGTTGATAAACATGATAGCAAAAGATAAAGGTCAATGCATCTCATGCATTCTTTCAGCCTAACTATTTTGGTCATGCTAATGCCTTTTCTCAAGAATCAGTGAGGAAGAGCTGGAAAAAAACAGCTAAAACAAAAATTCTTAAGAAGAAAAAAATTGAATACTTTTGGATTTATTTCTATTTTTGCATCTCAGTATATTTTCTAACATTTCTAAAGTGATGAGAACATTTCCTTTTGTTATTCTCAATAGCAGGTGGCAGCTGAAGTTGTTCACTTGTATGCTTCATTGAAATCTTGTAAATCATTTAAATATTGCTATCACTTCCAACTAAATTATTTTTCCTTATGCTTAAATTCCTGAATATATCCTACCTGCTACCCCACCCTCACCCCCAAGGAAAGTCCCAAAGTCACTGGGCTAGGGCACTACTGCCACCCACCTGGGATACCCAGACAGAGTTTATTTCTAACTGCAGCCTGGCCCAGACCTGACTGTTGCAGCTGTGTGGGAAGTGAACCAATAGTTAAAAAAAACTCTCTATTTGTCTGTCCTGTCACTTTGTCTTTCAAATGAATACAAAATAAATCTTACAAAAAAATGAATCTGATTAGGGTTGCCAAAAAACCCCTGACATTAAATTAGATTTTAATTTCTATAAAGAAAATATTTTTATAGTATAGGTATACCAGATATAATATTTGAGACACACTTATACTAAACATTATTCATCATTTATCTGAAATTCAAATTTAATTGCAAATATTGTATTTTTATTTACTGAATCTGGCAACCTTAAATCTGAAGAAACTCATATCTGCTAAAAAAATTGTTCTGTTCACTAAAATTCAGTTAGTCTCAGTTCAGTTAGTATTCTCTTTGAAATGACAAACATTTCTAGAAAGTATGTGTGTTGTCCATGCATCAAGATGAATTAATTTAAAGAGATATCTTTCCTTTCAATGTCTAACATATTTCTCAGAATCAAACTGAATCTGTCAGCTTGAGGTTCTAGGAATTCCTCTTTTGGTGAGAAAAAGTAGACTGTGGGTTTCCCAAGAACTGCTAATTTCAGTGGAAGGGTACTTGAAGAAAAACTAATTTTAGTGGGGCTTTTATGACAGAAATATCAAAGTGCAAAAGAAAGACTATATATAAAAAGGCTGGAGGAGTGGAAAGTAATGAGTAGATATAGGTCAGACAGTAGATATGTATGAAGAACAAGTCTAGAGACAGAAATCTCAAGTAGAAGGTTCTGAAAACTTCACTCTTGTGGTTGGTTTCTGTGTCTGCATGTGCTAATTAGCCATGTTTCTTTCATTATTTAGAGTACTGAGGTGAGATTGTCCTCAGAGACTTGGGTAGTGCATTTTTCCACATTAGTGGCTTTTCTGCTTTGTTGATTTTCTCATTCCAGTCAACTACTTGACTCAGTAGTTCTTATACATGCAAACCCATAAAGAAAAGAAACAAGAGATCATTCTGAACACTAAGGATGAAACTACTATGCCTGGACAGCTATAACATCAAGGAGAAATGTGCTGTTAAACACCGTGTGAATCAAAATCCTAGAAACTTTTGGGAGATAAAGCAATTTTATTTTCCCTTCAATGTTAGAAGTGAGGCAATATATTCTCAGTAAAAGTGAAAGATTGAAGAAGAACAAGCAAACTCCTTACCAACAGCCAAGCCATAGAGTTTTCCTTAGATATTACAGTCTACAACCTGTATTGTCTTTATCACACACTGGGTGTGTGACAGATTCTTTCAATGAAGTGTAATTAAAACGGGTAGGTATTTGGCACAGTGATAGATTCACCACTTGGAAAGCCTACATCCTATATCAGAGTGCCTGAGTTCAAGTACCAGCTCCGCTTCTGATTTCAGTTTCTGTCCACTGCATATCCTGGGTGGCAGGTGGTGATGGCTCAAGTAATTGGATCACTGCCACTCAAATTGAATTTCAGTCACCTGGCTTCAGCCAGGCTCAGCACCAGCTTTTGACATCTGGGGAGTGAACCAGTGGATGGAAGATCTCTTTCTCCCTCTCTCTGTGTCTCTGTCACTCTGCCATTAAAAAATGAAAATAGAAAGCATTTTTACATGTAACTCTTATGGTACCCATATACCATAATTGCAAATTCCCTTTACCTCCCATAGAACCTGGAAGAGTGACATGTACTTAAGAGGTTCTTAAAAAATTTTCAAATAATAAATGATTGCTGTACTTTGAAGTAAATCTCTAAAAATGTATTCTAGACTCCAAAACCCAATATTTTATATTATTTATTGGTTTATTCACATTGTTATTTGTTACTCTAATAAAATGACTTCAAACCACAATTACATTCTTTGTCAAGTACTAGCATTTTTATTGCACCACAATCTGTGTGAAACAGATGTCAGGACATAATGAAATAATCTGCATTATCTTTTTATTTTTGTCCCCTCTGGAATAACGATTTTTATAGGAAAGAGAACTACAGAGAAGATTGACTAATGGGAAAAGTTATACAACTCACAGCTTTTGCACAATGTGCCAATGCAGTGTGGGGATGCTGTAAGGAGACAGGAAATAAAACAATTCCCCTCTGGAGCAGCAGTGCTCGCTCTCAGCTGAGAAGTTTTTATTTTATTTTTTTGAGAAATCACGTATTTATTTTAATCTAACATTAATCCTGTTAAGCACTTGATGCAAGGAGAGATATTTAGCTCAGGAAATCATCTAATGTATTTTTAGAAAGTAGAGATAGAGCAATTTTAAATATTTTTCTCTCTCTAACAAGCAATGCAGAGTCCCCACAAGAGGGACTTTGATGCTACTGAGTTGCATAAAAAAATAATGATACATTTACTGTGTGCTTTATTCAGTTTAACTTAGAAACAGGGTTTTAAAAACATCAGGGATCAAATAGCACTGGGATAGGATGTGGACTGAGATGCAGAGAAGGATCCAAATGTCACCTGCATTTGCAGGCGTTAGCACTTTTCACAAACTGACATATTTCACTGGCTATGTAGGAAAGTCAGGTCCCTTTGCAGCTACTCAATTGTGGGTTTGTTTCTTCTCCCAAAGAGGAATTTGGAGAAGACAAATTCAGCACTGGAGGGAAAGGCAAATAATGCAAATATTCAACAAATAAACATATCAACTAAATTTTTCATGCCCCAAATTTCTTATGAACTCCTCTGGAATGGTGTGTCAGAGAACCAAAATATGTGCCATACTGTGCTCAGTAAAGTTTTTGAATGAATGAATGAATGAATGAGTAATTGAATGAATTTATAATCAGTGACTTACCCTTGGTCATTTGCTTGGTGCAAGGCAATGCCACTGTCTTTCTCTCCCATCTCATTCTAATATGCATGTTATTAGCAAATTAAGAAGGCAAACCTATGATCATAATATAATTCAGAGCTTCATTCAAATAACAAATTTCCCCTTTCTGTAAAATCTCAAAATGCAACATTAAATTATAGTTAAGTAAAGATGTTTTTGTGGAGAACCAAAATAATACGGCGTATTACTTTAGTTTATCTAATAAAGACTGACCTTGAAGATATAAACCATTGCCTTCATAAAAATCACCTGGGGAAATTTATGAACATACATAATTGAACATCTCAAGCTTTGGTTTCAGAGATTTTAAGCCAGGCACAGAAGTTTTAATTAAACAACCTGTACATTGACTAAGATGTAAGACTTGAGCTTGATCAGAGGGTAAAATTTCAGAAACACTGGTCTGGAAGCGTGGATTAGGAAGAGCATCCTTTACAAATCAAATGCAAGCTTTTGACATCAAGGGGACTGAATAAATCCACACAATTATTGACTTGTGGATTACAGAAGGGTCCATAATTCCATTAATTCAAATGAAAAAAGAGGTCATTTATGACCTTGTGATTTCTTTTCCCAATCATGAAAATTTCAGGATGTGATTACCAAATTTAGGATGGGAATATGTAGAGCCAAAATTTAGTCCTAGTCCTTAATGAAACTGTATATAAGGCCCTGGTGCTGTGGTGTAGACACCACCTGCTGTGCTAGCATCCCATATGGAAGTCCCAGCTGATCTACTTTTGATCTAGTTCCCTGCTAATAGAGCAACAGAGCATGGCAAAAATACTTGGGCCCCTGTACCCACATAGGAGATCTGGAAGAAGCTCCTGGCTCCTGGCTTCAAACTGGCCTGGCTCTGGCAATTGTGGCCATTTGGAGAGTGACCAGCAGATGAAAGCTCTCTCTCCCTCTGTTTCTCCCTCTTTCTCTCTGTGACTCTGCCTTTCAAATAAACAGCAAATCTTTTAAAAAATTGTGCATATTATATATAAGAACTTCAATTCCATCATTTATGAAGTAACATAATTATGTGCCTCCTCAGCCTTTACCTCCTTTTAAAATTGAAAAATTAACATAGACAATGGTGTTTGCACCATTTAAGTCTCCCATTCCTCTCCCATGGCCATAGTATGGTGGACTATACGACGACACTGATCACAGAATACTTCATGAACTTAACTGAGACAGTAGGGTCCTCTCACTGAGGAATGTTTAAGATGGGTGACAGTGAGTGAGTCAGAATATTGTGGAAACACGATTTTTGAGTGATCTGGAGATGAGGTCGGGGAAGTTATGTCTGGCCATAAGCAAGTGGAGGACACAAAACAGATGAGCAAAATAGAGATAAGCAGATAACCATGCAGCCATGGGAAAAGGGAATTGACTGCCTTCCTTTGGTTCCTGACTTCCCTGTTCTACTTCAGTCTCTATGATTTTAGATGTGTTTTCACCTATGGGATTTCCAACTGTCTTCCTGCAATAACTTACTTTACTTTTACTAACTTGAACGTGCTTTTTTCCTGGAAAACATGTGTTCTCTAACAAAAATGTAATGTCGAAACAGAGCACCTGTGTTGGATTCCTGGCTTTGGCTCCTGATTCCTGTTTCCTGCCAATGCAGACCCTGAGAAGCATCATGACTCAGAGGCTGGTTCCCTGCCTCCCATATGGGAGACCTGGATTGAATTCTTGGCTCATGGCTCTAGCCTTAGCGCGACTCCAGTGGGTTATTGTGGTCATTAGGGGAGTAAACCAGTAAATGTGAGCTCTTTCTCTCTCTTTCTCTCTCTTTTTTTCCCATCTCTCTCTCTCTCACTCTCTCTCTCTCTCTCTCTCTCTCTCTGTGTGTGTGTGTGTGTGTGAGAGAGAGAGAGAGAGAGTGCTTCTCAAATAAATGTTTAAAAAACTGTTTGGAGGAGGCATTTGGCCTGGTGGTTAAGATGCCAGTTGAGACTGCTATATCCCATGTTGGAATACCTGGCATACCTACAGCAAATCCTGGAAGGCAGTGGGATGGCTTAAGTTACTCCATTTGTGAGACCTGGAAGGAGTTCTCAGCTCCACAGCCAGTCCTGGGGCCTCTGTGGGAATTTGAGGAATGTGGCAGCCTAAGGTACAGCTTGTGCTCTCTCTCTCTCTCTCTCTCTCTCTCTCTCTCTCTTTCTCACTCTTGCTGTCTCTCTTCCCTCTTCCCTTGCCACTCAAATAAGTTTTGAAAACCACTTTGTACATATTACATTTTTAGATTTTAAGATTTATTTATTTATTTGAAAGGCAAAATGACAAAGTGAGAGAGACACAGAGAGATCACAGCCAGACACCAGAAACTCCACTTCATCCTGATCAGGTTGCAGGGGCCCAAGTACCTGGACCATCTTCTGCTACCTTCCGAGGCACATTAGCAGGGAGCTGGATTGGAAGTGGAGCAGGCAGCACTCAAACTGGCATTTCAGTATGGGATGTCAGCATCACAAGTGGTGGTGTAAATCACTCTGCCACAACATTGGCTCCAGGTTTTTAGATTTTTATTGTGATTGCCAATGAGGAGAAAGTGAGGGTTCAATAAAATTAAGTATCATAGAAAACTGAGTGATTGGGTCTAATCAGATAGTTTGGAGGGAGTCTGAAATGTTTCACAGTTCAGTGCTTCTGTTTTATTCCCGGAAATTCAGGCAGCAGGGTTGATGTTTTATTAGAAATATTTGTGATTCTAACATGTTTTATCACTGGGAAATTGTACTGCATCACTTTCTTATGAAGTGTGTAAAAGAATCCTTACAAGTCAAACCTTTCTTAAAAAAGCACCTATAACACAATTTCAAGCATTTATACAAACATCTAGTTGGAATATTAGAACTATATGGTGTAAAAAATTGATTAGAATAAAATGGTTATTATTGTTATACCTTAAACATTAAAAAGAAATTGGAATGACCACTCAAGGAAGATTGGTTTTGAGGACAGCTACATCCTGCTAGATCTCTCAGTACCTGCACATAGAATCAGTTAATAAGCCAAGTGCTTAAAATTGTCCCTTTAAAATGATGGATTTAGACCTTGGGGGTACAGCTGCCTGATGGAACAAGTTTTGGTATAGTTGACAGTAAGTTGTGCACAGAATATTAAATTGAGTCAAATTTATTTCCCACATAAAGTCAGCTTTATACATTTTTATATAATCTTTTGGCAGAAAAAAGGAATAACATTCTGAATGTTGTACTTCAAAATCCAAAAAAATCTTAGTATAAAAATATCTAGTATTTTAGATACTTCAAAGGAGGACCAAGTGCAGAAATAAGCTGGGTGTGATAATAAGCCCAGAAAATTCTATCCAGTTGACACATTGCTAGCAATTTCACCCTCTAATAATTCAGTTGCTGGGCCTAACATAAAATGGAATTTTGCAAAAAATGATCTTTAATACTAGCCAGTGAATCAATAAAGCACCAAAGCAACTATGAAATCACAACAGTATTAATACATGTTAGAAAGTACAAGATTATCAGAGATTTGCTGTGTGTTCTCCTATTAACTCTTGTGTAGAAAAGAGTCAATCTATGTAACTCACTGTGTCCCTCCACCCATCCCCCTTTGCTATAAAGAAGCCAGACCCAGAACCAAACAAAGCACTACTATACCTCAGCACTGGGGCTGATGTGTGGTGCAGTGGGTTAAGCCACAGCTTGTGACACTTGCGCCCCATATCGGACTGCTTGTTTGAGTCTCAGCTATCCCATTTCCAATCTAGATTCCTGCTAATGCACCTGGGAAGGCAGTGGAAGGTGGTCCAACTACTTAGGACCCTTCCATCCTTGTGGGAGACCTGGATCCAGTTCCTGGCTCCTAACTTAAGCCTGGCCCACACCTGGCTGTTAAAGCACTTAGGGAGTGAACCACAGAATGGAAGCTCTCTCTTCTCTCTCTTAATTTCTCTTTGCTACTTTCAAATATGTAGATAAATATTTGGCAACATCTACTTCACCACTCCTTTTAGCTTGTTTGATCTTTATTATTCTCTTTTATATTATATTTGATTTTGTAATTCAGATCAAGTCAATTTTTTGGAAATAAGAATAAAATAAAGAAATGAAGCTTTCTGTTGTTACAGTTTATGTCCTTTTAAATGATTTATCTTTCCATAGAGATAAAAATTAAATTTCATGCACTCCTTTTTACAGATTTGCACAAACTTGAAGATAGCTATCCTGTCTCCCTTTGGTTTTCTCTTTTCCAAGCTAGAAAGAAAAGCTCAGTCATTTAACCTCATATGATAGGATTATATAATTATTTTTATTGTTCTTTCACTCACTTCCAATTTCTGGCTCAACTTCACTAATCTACTAAGGGTAAAAATTCTAATTGAATAATGGTAGGGTATTGATGGCTGAGTTTCGTATACCTTTACTTTGGGAGCTGGGAATGCAGTCCAAATCTCCCTTGTGGATGGCATGTACCCAGCTACTAGAGCCATCCTCTTCTTTTTCCCAGGATCTGCATTGTCAGAAAGCTGGAATTGGGAGCTGAAGATAGGTATTGAACCCTGTTACTCATCCAGGTATTTCTATCACTCAATTTAGTGATATAAAACTTGCATTGCTTTAGTCTGTTTTTTTTTTTTTTTTTTGACAGGCAGAGTCAGACAGTGAGAGAGAGAAAGATCTTCCTTTTTCCGTTGGTTCATCCCCCAAGTGGCCGCTATGGCTGGTGCATTGTGGCCGGCACGCTGTGCTCATCCAAAGCCAGGAGCAGGTGCTTTCTCTGGTCTCCCATATGGGTGCAGGGCCCAAGAAACTGGGCCATCCTCCATGGCACTCCCGGGCCACAGCAGATAGCTGGCCTGGAAGAGGAGCGACTGGGACAGAATCCGGCCCCCCGACGGGGACTAGAACCTGGTGTGCTGGCGCCGCAGGCGGAGGATTAGCCTAGTGAGCCTCAGCGTCGGCCAAGCCTGTGTTTTTGTACAAAGCAGTCTGATTTATTAAAAAAAGGAGGAGGGAAATTGAAATGATAAAATTCATCTTTGAATATAAAAACATTCCCATGATTCTCCAGTCTTCCCGCTATTAATCAGAAACAGGTATTCATAGATTTCCTGATAAATATAAGGTCCTATTGATTTCACCAAACTCATGACTAATTAGTTTCTCAATTTTGTTATTTGTATAATTTACTACTGATTCAAAATGTATTACAAATTAGCCTTTTTTTTTATTCAAGAGGAAGACACACACACACACCCCATGGCGAAGGAAGAGGGAGGAAAGAGAGGGAGATAGAGAAATACTATTCACCACCCAAATACTCCCAGTGTCTGGAACTGGCTTGGGTCAAAGCTGGGAGCTGGGAATTCAATTCTGATTTCCCATGCATGGCAGGAAGCCAACCACTTGAAACATCCATCACCTGCTATCTCTAACAACCTGCATTGGCAGGAAGCTGGAAGTGGGACCTGGAATCTGGTGTCAACCCAGATACTCTGATATTGAATGTTGGCATTCTAGCTAACATCTTAAATGCTGGTCCAAACACCCTCCTAATTGATCAGGCCTTGCTCTTGTCTACCTTGCCTATCTAGGCCATTTTCTACATATTCCAAAGTTATTGTGTTTTCTAGTTCTACATTTTCAGAGCTACTAACATCATTGACTACATACCACTTAAACATTTATCTTCAGCTTCAACATCTAGATCAATGAAAAGTTGTTACATGGTAATAGTTTTTGGATTGATCTCAATAGGTTACAATTAATGTATTTCTCAGAAATATCATGGAATCATTGTGAACTATCTTGAATCATTTGAACACTTCCCTAACATATGTAGAAAATTAGTCTCAGACTTAATCTAAAATTTTCAAAAATCCATAATGTCCACATCAGATCTGGATTTATACTGAATACATGCCTTACAAACCTTCACACAATCTTCACTTTTAAATTATATATACAGTTCCATCTAATAGGTAATGAGTTCTTAGAAGACGAATTGACATCTACTGTATATTAGTACTAGAAGTCAACACTGAAAATTCAACTTCTTTCAGATGGTGGTACTTTGTAACTGATACAAGATTTGAGAATCAATGAGGAAAGATCATGTCTTTCCTAAGAACACATCATGTTCAATTATGTAAAAGCCTCCCTGAAGCACAGATAAGTGATATCTATTGTTTTCCCTTGATGAACAAAACGTTTTCCTTTGTAAATAATAAATTAAAAGAAGAAACTTAAATTGGTCTGACATAATTTCTATTCATAGTATTATAGTGGTTTTATAAAATTATATTTGTAAGTTTATTTTTACTTATTTAAAATTCAGAGCAACAGAGGTGGGGAAGAGTTTTTTCATCTCCTGCTTTGTTTCTTAAATGCTTACAACAGTTGGCACTGAATCTGTCCCAAGTCAGGATCCAGGAATTCTATATGGATTCACCATGTAGATGGCAAGGACTCAAATGCTTAGTTCTTTATCTGCTGCCTCTCAGTTCCATTAGCAGGAAGATGAATCAGAAGTGGAGGTGAGACTTAATCTCAGGCACTTCAATATGAAATGGGTCCATCCCTAACCTGCTGTGCCACAACAATGGCCCCTTCACAGTGATTTTTATTCTATATAGTTTTAGATGACTATTAATTTCAACATATAAATGAATTTTTGCTTTTGTAGAAATTTACAGGCATTAAGGAAGATGTCTAAAATTATTTTTCAGTGGCTTAAAACATCAAGAATTTTTTTTTTTTTTTTGACAGGCAGAGTGGATAGTGAGAGAGAGAGACAGAGAGAAAGGTCTTCCTTTGCCATTGGTTCACCCTCCAATGGCCGCCACGGCCGGCGCACTGCATCCGGTGCACTGCGCTGATCCGAAGCCAGGAGACAGGTACTTATCCTGGTCTCCCATGGGGTGCAGGGCCCAAGCAGTTGGGCCATCCTCCACTGCCTTCCCAGGCCACAGCAGAGAGCTGGCCTGGAAGAGGGGCAACCGGGACAGAATCCGGCGCCCCAACCAGGACTAGAACCCGGTGTGCCGGCGCCGCTAGGTAGAGGATTAGCCTATTGAGCCACGGCGCCGGCCAAGAATTTTATTAACTCACCATTTTGTGGGCCACTAGTTCGGGCTAGATCCAACTGTGTGGTTCCTTTCTTATCTCCCTTAGCTCATTCAAGTGACATCACTCAGCTGGTGGGTTGGCTTGGGGCCATTGGGTCTGTACACTTTATTTGCAAGTATTTGTATCTGTTACACATGGTCTAATTCTCCATTAGACAACCTTGGGTTTCTTCACATGGAGGTTTAAGGGCAGGAGGAGGGACAATCTCATTGTGAAAACACTTGTCAAGTTCTTGCATATTTGTTATTGTCCTGTTGGTCAAAGTATGGCAACTAGACAAGTCAGAGCCAATGTAAGGGGAACCACACCAGGATATGGATAGACTGAGTGTGAACCACTGGGGACCATTGATGTGATTATCACTTTTCTTAAATACAGACCACCAAATTACTTTTCCTATCATTTACCACGAGAATTAACAACATTCTGTGTATTACCCATTACTGATGGAAATCTGAAAGTATTTCCATAATTTTCTACCTTATTTAACAACTTACAAATGTACAAGGATTAACCTTAAATTCTGTTCTCTTCTTACTTAGACGGGGATATCTACTTCTGGGAATCTGTATCCCTATCTCATCCTTTAGTCCCATTTTATTTGCTCCTCCTAATTGGCATTTGAGAATGTAATAAAAGGTATCTGCATAGATCTGACTTAAATGGAAATCTATTAAACATTTCTAGATGTGCTAATATTTAGGCTTTAATTTGAAACAAGGGATATGAAAAGTTATTTGGTATGTTCAAACACCATTGTACTTAATTCTTGATTTGAGGTTGTGTTCAAGAAGACTATAGAATTAGAAAGCTTATTTGTAGATAAATGGATTTCATTACAGATATATTTGTGCACAATGTGTATCTTTTAGATTATGATTTTTTCTTAATTTCATTTATAACAGATCACTAGAATTAGATATATATGGATTTAAGTATGTAGATATGGTAGATATGTACACGTGTCTGGGTGTGTGCAGGCTTAATATTAAATTAGGAAATCATATATTTTGAATTAGCAATGTAAATATGGGCTTTTACAAATTTTGAAAAATGTTTTATTTACACAAAAGGAACACATTTCATATATTTCATATATACAGTTATAAAACATGATACTTCCCACCCTACTTTTGTTCCCTCCCTCACACCCTCTCTTATCTTCCCTCTTTCTTATTATTCTTTAAATTATTTGCATTGACACACTTTCAATTTACTTTGTCATCATAAGCTTAACTTTCCATTAAATAAAGAATTCAATAACTACTAACTAGAGGAACCATTGTTCCTCAAGAGTATAGACAAAGGCTATAAAAATAATCAGCTGGTGCCATGGCTCGCTAGGCTAATCCTCCGCCTGTGGCGCCGGCACCCCAGTTTCTAGTCCCGGATGGGGCACCAGATTCTGTTCCGGTTTTTCCTCTTCCAGTCCAGCTCTCTGCTGTGGCCCTGGAAGGCAGTGCAGGATGGCCCAAGTGCTTGCGTGCCTGCACCTGCATGGGAGATCAGGAAGCACCTGGCTCCTGGCTTCAAATCGGCGCAGCGCGCCGGCCGTAGAGACCATTTTGGGGGTGAACCAATGGAAAAAGGAAGACCTTTCTCTCTGTCTTTCTCTCTCACTGTCTAACTCTGCCTGTCAAAAAAAAAAAATAAAATCTCAAAATGTCAAGTTTACTCATATGCATTTTTCTGTATTCTGTATATTAGTTACCACAGGGAAAACATATGATATTTGTCATTTGGTGACAGGTTTATTTCACCAAGTATAATGGTCTCCAATTACATCAATTTTGTAGTGAAAGACAGGATTTCATACTTTTTTATGGCTGAGTAATATTCTATCACGTAAATATACTACAATTATTTTATCCAGCCAACAGTTGATGGATATCTGGGTTGATTTTTTATTTTAGCTATTATGGATTGAGCTGTTGTAAACATGGGGTACAAATAACTCTTAAGGCTCTCATTTATGAAAGTTCCATGAAAGATCCTATTTTATTTTTCACATTTATGACTACAAAAGCCAATAAGTTAATTTGTATGCTTGAATGCTAAAACTATTTTCCAACCAAACATTTTTCCCGTTTGTACATTCTAGGGCAATGAAATTTAAAAATTAAAAAAAATATATATTGGTACAATCCAAGGTTGAGGAATGTCTGACCTGTTTGTTGCATAAGCCATGTGCCATTATTTGTTCTGGCCCTGGCAAGGAAACTGCAGGCAGGACTCAAAATTCAATAATTCTATAGCAGGCTAATGTTTAAGCTGATAATTTTGCATGGCTCACAAATGATGTTTAAGTATCTAAATGATCCTACCCCCAAATAACAGCAAAAAAGTAATATATTAATGTCCATAATGAGAACCACCACAAGACTAAATAGCAATCTGGCTGGCCAATTGTTAATTGGTCAAATCTGTTCAAAGGTAAGAAGCTTTGCTACCCATGCTGTGGCGTAGCAGGTAAAGCTGCCGCCTGCAGTGCCAGCATCCCATATGAGTGCTGGTTCAAGTCCCGGCTGCTCCATATCTGATACAGCTCTCTGCTATAGCTTGGGAAAGCAGTGGAAGATGGCCCAAGTCCTCGGGCTCCTGAACCCATGTGTGAGACCCAAAAGAAGGTCCTGGTTCCTGGCTTTGGATCAGCCCAGCTCTGGCCATTGCATCCATTTGAGGAGTGAACCAGCAGATGGAGGACCTTTCTCTCTCTCTCTCTCAGCTTCTGCCTCTCTGTAACTCTGCCTTTCAAATAATAAATAAATGAATCTTTTAAAAAAAGGAATTTAAAACAGTGACATAACTAAGAAGTATTTGTTTTTAACAATATAACAAATGATGAAATGATCTTACTGTGCTTATCTGAATCAATGAATTTTTTAAAAAGTATCACAATGAGACTAAAGAGTTGCTCAATTTAAGATTGAATAGTGGTCATGTATTTGGTAATTTTTAAAAAATTATTTATTTATTTATTTGAATGCCAGATTGATTGAGGCAGAGAGTAGCCTTCATCCACTGATCACTCCCCTAAGTAGCCATAAAGGTCAGGGCTGGTCCAGGATGGAGCAAGATGCCCGGAGCTCCCTTTGTTTCTCACATGAGTGGCAGGGACCCAAGAACATGAACAATCTCTACTGCTTTCCCAGGCACATTAGGAGGGAGCAGGATTGGAACCAGAGGTGCTAGGACTCAAACTGGTTCTCTGATATGGGATGCCAGCTTATCAGGCAACAGCTTATCTCTCTATACCACAATGCCATACCTTGTATTGGGCAATTTAAAGATGAAGTTTGAAGAGTGACTTATAGCTGTCACTAGAGAAAATGTGTTAACCATCTGATCATTTAAAATGAAAGATGTACATGTTAGCAGTTAGAAGCCATAGAATCAGAGGTTTTGTTTGCAATGTATATGAAGAATTAATTAGATAATGTATTAATTATGAATACATTTTATATCATTATTATTTAGATGTAACAGATATAGAAAAAAAATTCAACAAATTGGGCTGGTGTGGTGGCATAGTGAGTAAAGCTGCTGCCAGCGGCACCAGCATCCCATATGGACACTGGTTCAAGATCCAGAAGGAGCTCCTGGCTTTGGCCTGGCCCACCCGTTGTCATTGTGACCATCTGGGGAGTGAACCAGCAGATGGAAGGTGTTCTTCTTTTTTTTTTTTTTTTTTTTTTTTTTTTTGACAGGCAGAGTGGACAGTGAGAGAGAGAGACAGATAGAAAGGTCTTCCTTTGCTGTTGGTTCACCCTCCAATGGCCGCCATGGTCAGCATGCTGCGGCCGGCGCACCGCGCTGATCCGAAGCCAGGAGCCAGGTGTTTCTCCTGGTCTCCCATGTGGGTGCAGGGCTCAAGCACTTGGGCCATCCTCCACTGCACTCCCGGGCCACAGCAGAGAGCTGGACTGGAAGAGGAGCAACCGGGACAGAATCCGGCACCCCGACCGGGACTAGAACCTGGTGTGCCAGCGCTGCAGGCAGAGGATTAGCCTATTGAGCCACTGCACAGGCTGGAAGATTTCTTTTTATCTCTCTCTGTATCCCACTCTCTTTGTAACTCTTTCAAATAAATAAATAAATCTTAAAAAAAGAAAAAAAATTAAATTTTCAGCAATATTTGAACTGTCTACCTCAAGAATAAAGCAAGATTTTTGTACCTTAGGGCATATTTCCATTCTGGTTAAGAATAAACAGTTAATGGAACCAGGTGTTCAGTCAGGCAGTTAAGATACCCACATCCCACACTGGAGTGTCTGAATTTGATTCCCTGCTCCAGGTCCAGACTCTTGTCAGTGCAGACCCTGGGAGGCAGCACTGATGACTTAAGTAATTGAGCTCCTCTCACTCACTTGGGAGATCCACATTGTAATTCCAGCTTCTGGCTTTGGCCCGAGTCCTGTGGGCATTTTGTGAGTATACCAAGGGATGAACTTTTACATAACTTCTTAAAAATTTTCAAAAAATTAAACAACTATTGATCTGTTTACCAGGATCCAAGAATTTGGGTTTGGGGATATATTTGGAGCAGTGCAGTCCACTTGGAAAGACACACTTGAATAACCACAGATTCTAACATTGTATAAGCACAATGGCTAGTTATCTTTGAGAGAGAGAAGAAACTCAGAAGATGACGTGATCAATTCTTTCAGAACAGGACAGAGAGCAGAAATGTTGCTAGGAGAAGCCTGCTAAGTCAGGGAGAGTTTAGATGGGTTTTCTAACGTGAATGAAAATTCACCAGGAAGACAAAGGAAAAGTTCTAAGGACATTGGAAATATGTGAAACTAGTATTTTTAGTTACTTAGGAAAAACTACCAAAACAGAATGCTAACAGTATTTAAGAATATCTACTCAGTGCCAAACATTGTATGATCTACTTGACCAACACAACCTCAGACTTTATCAATACAATTTGCTTATACAAATAATTATCAATATTCTGTAAATGAGAAAACAAAAGTCAGAAAAAAAGAACGCTAACCAACATGATACTGTGGACAGCTAGAGTTGACATATGAGCACCGATTTGTCCAACACCAGCCCTAGGTTCTTTCCATTCTATCGAATTTACCTGGAACTGTATCTTTGCTTATGGTGTAGTGCCTGACACTATGCTTATAAATATCTTCTGAAGGAAAGAATGAGTGAGTGGCTTGAAATAAATCTCAACTTAGTCTGTTAATATGATTGGTGTATTTATTGGTAGAGAAAAGAATTATAAACAGATGGGAACAGATTTGCCAATACTTTCTAAGGAAAGTGATGAAGCTACACACTATCAATAACTGCTAATCTTTACAGAAAGGAAAAGAAGTCATCCCCATGTTCTAGAAGAAAAATCATGAAATAGAAAATAAGAAAGAGATAATGATGATTCCTGTCCAATATGAAGCATAACACTGTAAGCAGGAACACAGAGTCCACTGAATTACTAACATGATTACCCTTAATCATAGTGAATATAGGAAGCTAAACTTATAAGGATAATTGTTTTGGCTTAAAAAGTAAGTGGGCAATGAAAAATGGAGACAGTGACTGACTGAGAGTCTTTACTATGACTAAAAGGACAAGATGCTACAGTTGGCAGAGGGAGAAGCAAAGTCTAATAAAGATATCTTATTAGATGGTACAGAAAATGAGCTAAGGATCAAGATCCATGAGAAGACTGTGGGTTTGAAGACATAGAAATTGAGAAGTTTATACAAAAGAAGAAGAAATGATTCAGAAGGCAGATCCTTACTGGCAGATAACATCATTTCCCCTCTCTTAAGCTCTCTCTTCATCTACAATGTGTAGATTTAACGCAATATTCCATATTTCATCCTCTCAGAATAATCTCTCTTCAACTGAAATCAAGGTACATTTTACGTATGAGATGTTCAACTGATATTTCTTGGCCAGTAGGCTTTATACAAAGTTTTCTCATCTTCGAAATGAATTGACCACTTTGTCTTATCCCAGTGCTGCTTATAGGAAATAGCAGTGCTTGAAAGAAAGGAAACAATTAACAACATGGTCGTGAGAAAGTACTCCCTCAGGGAGTAAAAATAACAGAAAATAATTGTTTGTGGGAGAGCAATTCTGAAATGAAATGAGAGACTTTCACATCTTGTTTCTGGTGTCTCAAATAAACTCAATGAAGTCCTGAGGGCAATAGTTTATATCTTACATCTTATATTTTAGGATTTTTGCTATAGAAGAAAGAATGTGCAGTTTTATTAATTTAGTGTTTTATAGCAATTTCTAGGATACCTTGCCCTTATCCAGTGGGATTTCTTCAAAACATGATAAATATTTTCACTGTAAAAAGATTCCGGAGTCAATAAACTCAGAAACTGGCTGTGTTTTTTTTTTTTTTAATTCTCGAACTAAAATTTCTAAGTGTAATTTTAAAATCTATTATACAAGGTGTGGGGCATTGTGGTGCAGTGGTTTAAGCCACTGCCAGTGATGCCAGCATCCCATATAGACAATGGTTTGAGTCCCAGCTGCTCCACTTCTTATCCAGTTCTCTGCTAATACACCTGAAAAAACAGTGGAGATGGCTCAAGTATGTAGGTCCCTGCTACCCACATGAGAGGCTTGGATAGGGTTCCAGGATCCTTGCTTGGGCCTGGCCCAGCCCCAGCCATCTTTGTCTCTCTGCAACACTGCCTTTCAAATAAATAAATACATATTTTTTTTAAAAAAAATCTTTTTCTCCAGGGTTTCTTCCTTTGGCCAAAGATCTTAAGGTTAAAAATGAGGACACAAATTTAATTAGCAGGGTTATCAACAGCCCTGTATGTAATTCAAGACTTATGACATAGAAGTGAAAAACTCATACTTGGCCAACAAATTTATTAACTGTGGACTTCATATGTCTTAAAACTTCCACATGTATAGCTACATTTTGTTGGAACCTGTCACATTATTTATTACATAAAACACTTGATCATATGAAAACAGTTTAAATCTATTTCATTTGGCTCACCTTAGCCCAAAACAATGAATCCCTATGAAATCTATTTTATGAGTAATTCAATAGTGAACAAAACACTTGAAATACAGATGTGATTAGGTACATTTCACCCAATGAATTCCCAATTTTTATTTCTAAATGGAAATGCTAGACTATATTTAATTCTCATTAGCAAACTGCCATATTCCATGAAGTTAATTGAGAAGATGATTTAAGTTACACCCAGCCAATTCTTTTCCATGAATAATAACAGGACATTAAGCATTTGCCACTACAAAATAAAAAAAATTGAAAATCAATAATATTAACTGAACAAAAGAACTTGTAGCCACCAATATTGGTCTGGAATAAAATCAGGATATAGAAACCACATACTAAGTACCTAGAGAGCATTAATCACCTTTTTATTCTTTACTATACAATATAAATTGCCTTATCCATAATAGAAATAGAAAAGTTGATACTTTGATAAAAATATTCTAAAAGTATTTGGATTTACAGATGCCATGTTAGAAGAGGTTGACATATAAAATATAATAGTTCAAAATTCAATAGCTATAACAAAAATCAAAAGCTAAAATCCAGAACATTTTATAGTATTGGACATCATATAGTGAAACTGATGTGATTTGTAGGAAAATGTCAATTTTACAATGATGAAATACTTTTATTATATCTTGACATGTGATATATAATGTATCATGGTGTTTATTCTAATTCATTTTTAATAAATATTAAAATAACACAAATTGGAAAACAATTTTTGTATCAATTCATCTATGATTAACAACTACTACCCTGGTCAATTAATTTTGCCACAATTTGGTGCTAATAAAGGAGATATTCATATATAAAAGGAAGAATTTGGGCCCATATATAATAACATACATGATGTCAAAATTAATCATAGAGTTAAATGTAAGAGCTCAAATTATTAATTTTTTAAAACTGAATAAAATGAATTTAGATTATATATAGGTTTCTTAGCACAGTGATCCAAGGAAAAAATTGATCAATTGTACTTCATCAAAATAATTTGAACTTTAAAAGGTAATATCAAGAAAGTGATGACAACTCATATAAAAGGAGAAAATATTTGCAAATCATGTATCTGCTGAGGGATTATATCCAGCACATATATTTAAAAGAACTCTTACAAGTCAATGATAAGAAGACAAGGAACACAAATTTAAAAGTAGGAAGGGATTTGGATAGACATTTACAAAAAAGATATGTTAAAGTTCAGTATCATATCCAAAGATGCTCTTCTAGCATTAGTCATGAGGAAAATGCAAATCAAAACCCAACTGAGATGCTACGTTACACAGTAGTCACTACAATTTAAAAAAGTGAGACAATACCAAATGTTGGTGATGATGTAGAAAAATTGGAGCTCTCATAAATTGCTGGTAGGAATGCAAAATGGTGTAGGCACTGTAGAAACCACTTTGGCAGGTTTTCACAATGTTACACATAGATTTATTATATGTTTCAGCAATTTTACTCCTAGATGTCTAACCAAGTTAAATAAAAGCACATCACATGAAGAACTATACAAGAATGATCACAGTGGCATTATTCATAACTGCAAAAAAAAAAAACGAAAAATACAAAAACAGGAAGCCTTCCTCATGTCCATTAACTGAGTAAAAGTATAAATATAATGTGTTATATCAAACAACTAGATACTATTAGGAAATTAAAAGGAATGAAGTAGTGATATGTGTGGCAAAATGGATGAACCTCAAAAATGTTAAGCAAAAGAAGTAAATGTAAAAGATGACTTATTACATGACTTCATTCATATGAAATGTCCACAGAAGGCAAACATTGTCCAACAGAAAGTTGTAGTTGCCTAGGGAATGGAGAGTGACTAAAAATGGGAATTAGGTTTCTTTACAGCTCAATGGACATTTTCTAAAATGAGATTATAATCTCAGTTATATGAGTGTAAATATATTAAAAATATTGAGCTATTCAAGGACCTAATATCACAATGATGATCACATAATGAATGACAATATTTTGATTCCTTTGGTTTTTAGTTTATGAACCAAAGTAACTTGTTTGGTTTATAAAATATTTGAAGAACTGAAGAATTTTACAGAAATGATGGCAATAACTAGAGCATTTGATTGACAAAGATGTTTCATTTTGTAATTTTGCTTTCACCTAAAGTCAAAAATGATTTTTTCTTAGAATGTATGTTAATTACTCTTGTTGTAATGATGAGCATTACATAGGGGAAAAAATCTTTGTTCCACAATTTAAGTTGGAATTTTGAATCATATCCTAACCAACAGGCTCACTACTAAATTGTCATTAAGAGACTAGTACATATAAGTAAGAAGACTGATTTTCTTAAAATCAATAATACTGAGGCTAGATATAGTACACAGAGTCTAAAAGAGGTAATGAATTACACCTTTTCATTTTTTATATATTTGTGATGTTTTATGTAATAATAAAATACATATGGTTTTCATTCTGATTCCTGACACAGAGCTCTGAAACCCTTGTGACAGTGATAGTGGTGATAGGAGCATCATTTTGTTTTAATAATTGGACTTATTCCCAGCTCCCGACACAGCAGCCTCTGTGATTCTTGGAATTTCCTGAGAATTGAGATTCTTTTGTATTCATATAAGATGATTAGTGACTGGGGGAACCCCAGACAGCTTCAGGGTCAGGGGTAGTCACAAGAAAGCTCAGAGGATTGATTTCAGTCCCACCTGTTAACTTAAGGGAAGGGAAAGTGGCTTGAGATTGCATTAGCTACCAATGGTCAATGATTTGGAGTGGCCATAAAAACCCTCCTACCTATAGCTTGCCTGGATTTCTTCCATTTGACTGTCCCTGAGGTGTAAGATTGTTTCTTTATGAAAAAATAAAAAAACCTGGAAATAATAAGTAAGCTATTTTCTTGAATTATGCGAGCTATTCTAGCAAATTACTGAACTCAAGGAGGTAGTGGTCACCCCTTATTTGTAGTTCATCAGTGAGAAATACTGGAGATCTAAAATTTGCAGCTGATGTCTGAAGTAGAAGCAGTCTTATGAGACCAAGTTACTAGTTTCTAGGACCTCATGATAATTCCAATTATACAATATCAGAATTGAATTGAATTGAAAAATTGAACTGAACTGAACTGAATTGAATTGAAGAACACTCAACAAGTGTCAGAGAACTAGTGGGGGGCAGGGAGAAAAGCCCCATATATTCAGTGTCAAACCTTGTATTGTAAAAAGAAGCAGTATCTGGCTTATATTTATCTAAAATCTAAATATTTGAGTATACATTTTGGCACCTTATACATAGTAAGGATTCAATACATATTTATTGAATGAGTGACTACTAAGTGAAAGAAAGAATGAGCAAATTATTTCTTGCCTTGACCAGCTTCCTGACTGTTCTACTCCAAGGATCAGTAACCATGAGAGTTACTACAATAGCTAAAATAACATATTGGTTGAACATTTCCTCCCAGTTTTTACTACAATGAGAATCCAGTATATGGCCAATCATAAAAATAATATGGAATAATAGGCTTATTATAATTTTAAATTATTTTAGATTGTACTATGTTGCATTAAATTTATATGTAAATTAGCCAACTGTTTTATTGGTTAGAAAGTTCTCGACTTTAAATGGCATAAAGTGGAGTCAGAGCTGTGGCACAGCAAGTTCAGCCACTGCATGCAGTGCCAGTTTCCCATGTGGGTGACAATTTAAGTCCCAGCTGCTCCACTTCCAATCCAGCTACCTGGCAACACACCTAGGAAAGCAGCAGAAGATGGCCCAATTGCTTGGGCCCCTGAACCTCTGTGGGAGACCCAATGTAGCTCCTAGTTCCTGGCTTCAGCCCAGCCCATCTCTGGTCATTGTAGCCATTTGGGGAGTGAGCCAGCAGTGGGAGGCTTTCTCTCTCTGCTTTTCCAGTTCCCTCTTTCTTTCTGTAACTCTACCTTTCAAATACATAAATAAATCTTTTTAAAAAATGGCATCAAGTGAGAAAGACTGAAGGACAGGGAGGCTTCAGGGTTGGTTAACTTATGTCTCACTAATTGCACCAAGGACCCACACTTTGTGTTCCTGCCTCTGTTCCACTAGGATAGTTTCAGTGATGGCTGACCAGGATGGCTACGGCAGCTATAGGCTCCCACCTCCAGATAGACGCTACTCAGAACTTACCATCCTGGGACTTAAAAAAAAAAAAAAAAAAAATGGAACGCTTCATGAATTTGCGTGTCATCCTTGCACAGGGGCCATGCTAATCTTCTCTGTATCATTCTAATTTTAGTATATGTGCTGCCGAAGCGAGCACCTGGGACTTTTTCTTAGGTGACAACTATGTTTTTCCAGAAGTCCCATGGCCAACTTCCCTCATTTTTCACAGTGAGCATGAGGTCATTGCCCCAAGGTTAATCTGATCATTGGCAAAGGCAAAGGAATCAACCCTACACAAATCAACCCACTCTAGAACAGGGACAGGCCCATTTCCCCGACTCTGGAAGGGACCTAGGGGACCGGCAGCTGCTCAGAAGTATAGCTCTGCATATGAAGAAGAAAGATGAGTGCTGGCTATTACTACGTCCACATTTTGGAGAGAAAGTACATCTTCCAGGTTATTTCAGGTGACCTTGAAAATAATAGCAACTGTAAAAGCTGTGAAATTGCAAGTTATTCTCTGGGAATTAAATGTATACATTAAGGTTATTGCCAGAGGATGTGAATTACTATTCTTTGAGATATGATGATAATTAAAGTAGTTTTTAACATTGTGCTGTTACCTGATTTGGGCCACAATGTGATGTCTCCTCCTCATGGAGGAGACTAATCATTCACTTTTAATAATAACTACACATATTCCACTCATATGTGAAGAATAGATAAGAACCTTCAACCTATTTCTACTTTCTTAACTATGTTCCAAATTTTGTATTACTCAATAGGCTCATTAATGACAGATTTATTGGATATTATAAATCCCTTAAAAACTTCATATCAAGGAATCTGAGAACTATATGTTGCTGGAAAGTGACACATAAAAAATCAGATATAAGTTAGATGATGCAATGATCTTCAGATAGCTATAAAATAGTTATATACTTATATCAATTTCTGTCTCTATTCCTTAATGTAGGAAGAAGTTCAGGAATATAAACATACTAGCCCAAAGTGGTATATTTTGAACAAATGGGAAGAAGATGAGAACGTGACCCAAAGTAGTGAGTCAAACCCTAACTATGCTCTCTTTGCCCAGTAAGTACCAGGAAGGAGAATAAAAGATGAAGAGAAAAAGTCCACTGCATTAAAATATGCACCTGAATCATTTCCTCCAGGTTTAAGTGTTAATTATTGTTTGCACTACATAGACTGTGCTAAGTATTATTTCCTTATCAAAAAAGCATACACTGGGTTGGGCCTTTGGCTCAGCCATTAAGACACATTTTGGGAAACCCATATCTCAGAGTGCCTGGGTTCAAGTTCTGGCTCAATTCTAAATTCTAGGTTCCTGCTAATGTGCACCATGGGAGGAGGCTGGTGATGGCTAAAGTCCTTGGATCACTGCCACACATATGGGAGACCTTGATGGAGTTCCAGCCTCCTGGTTTCAGTTTGGCCCAGCCCCAGCTGTTGCATATGCAATTGTGGAATGAAACAATAGAGGGTAGCTCTGCCTGCCTGTCTTCTCTGTCTATCTTCCAAATAAATAAGAAGGAATTTAAAGAAGAAAAAAAGAAAATATTTATGCGAGACTGTTTATAAAACAAATTATGATTACTAATAGTATCTAATGTGCTGTTACCTCCAAAATAATTACCCAACATAGAATGAGATAAAATTTCCATGACTATAGAAAATTTTAATATTTAATTAAATACATTTAAAAATCTGCTGGAATATTTTGAAATTATTAAAACTTAATATATATATATATATATATATATATATTACAGGCAGAGTTAGACAGTGAGAGAGACAGAGAGAAAGTCTTCTTTTTTCCATTGATTCATCCCCCAAATGGCTGCTACAGCCGGCGCGCTGTGCCGATCCGAAGCCAGGAGCCAGGTGCTTCCTCCTGGTCTCCCATGTGGGTGCGGGGCCCAAGCACTTGGGCCATCCTCCACTGCCTTCCTGAGCCACAGCAGAGAGCTGGACTGGAAGAGGAGCAACTGGGACAGAACTGGCACCCCAACCAGGACTAGAACCTGGAGTGCCGGCGCTGCAGGCAGAGGATTAGCCTAGTGAGCCGCGGTGCTGGCTAAAACTATATTTTTGAATGTCAAGAAAAATTGTTTAAGATGTGACATACAAAATGAAATTGAAAACACCATAGGAATTTCATTATTCAAACACAATGGTTTAGCATAAAATATTAAGTATTAAAAATAATAACTTATTTTTAATCTCTATTCATTTTTTAATTTGAGAGGTAGAGTGAGGGGGAGTATAGAGAGAAAGAGGGAGAAAAGGGGAGAGAGAGATCTTCTATCTCTCATATGCTATTTTACCCCCTAGATAGTCAACAGCCAGAACTAGACCAGGCTGAAGGCAAGAAACTGGAACTCCATCTAGTTCTCACACATGGGTTGCAGGGGTCCAAGTACCTACTACCTCCCAAGATGCAAATTAGCAGGAAGTTGATCTAGAAGTAGAGTAGTTGGAATTTGAATAAGTCACTCCCATATGGGACAGGGTCATCTCAAGAAGCAGCTTAACTCACTGTGCCATACGTCCAATCCTAGTAACAATTTGTTACTGTGGGAAAAATCCTATAACATTGTGAGATTATAAATATAATTTTTTATTTATACTTTTCTAAGTAGTCTAATTTTTCAATAATAATATTTATATTTATAGCTCTAGAAAGATAATACTTGGATACTTTTTAAAACATTATACAATGAGTAATAGATGAATATAGATAGTTCCCAGAAGCCAGCCATCCTGAAGATTTAACACTTTTCAACAATAAAAGTTTGAGGTACATTCTAGAAATTCACTGCTGGCAATGTGGAAGTTCTAATTGGGGATAGGGGATTGTGGCAATTTAGGAAAAGAATAATAGAAAATTCTTACATTGGTTCATTCAAGGCAAGATGAAAGTCCAAATATTTGTATTTCATAGACTTCAGATATATTTTGTAACAATTTTTTATTCAATTTACTTGAACATACGAACTAAACTGATGACATGAGCAGGTCATAACACAAAATTTACTAACTTGTATATTGTGACAAATATTTTTTCTATGCAGCATAACTTGAAGGACTCAGCTACTTGTATTACAATAATCTCAATGAATATGTCAATACTGCAAAACACATAAAATACTTTCATTATCTGTTAATATACCATTAATGACATCAGAAGAATGATGAAGCTCTTAAGCTCCTAATGGCAATATATATTTGCCAATTTTCTATTAAAAGGTCAAATTTTGTCATTTGCAACAAATATTGCCCATTAATTTTCTGAAGTTATTATTCCTCTTCTTTCATTTTCAGGAAGTTATTTGTTCATCACCTAAGTCTGTTTTGTCACAATTGTACTTTCTTTCAAGTAAGAATAATGTTCTATGGAAATGCAGGGAGTTCAGCTTGCACTCCAAGCAACTGTACTGATACATTTTTTTTTTACATAATCATCATTGTATTTTACTGTGTGGCAGATGCCTTTCATCCATACTTTCTATTTCTGCATGCAAAATATTAAAAAATATGTATACTTGAGGGTATAGATGAAATCAATTTAATTTTTCCTGTTTCATCGAAGATATTTCTTTAGTGTAACTGAACTTCCATTTTATTTATTTCTTTCTTATTTTTTTACTCATCTGTTTTTCCTGGAAGTGAAATATAGTGAAGAATACATTGCCTACCAGTATAGTTTAGTGTCACTGTTTTGTGTGTGTTAAAGTTAGGAGTTTCAATTGTTTTTATATCATACGTACAAAAAACAGCACAATGAAAAAGGTAATTTTTTATATTATGTAATTAATTTTGACCTGATGGACTCCCTAAATATTCTCAAGGGTATACATGAGATTTTGTGGACCATACTTTGAAAAAAACTGTTAAAATCACAATAATTTTCTAGTTTCTGGATTAAATTTTGTACACATCAAAGACTATGAGTGTTCTAAAAAGATCACAATGCAGATATATTTAGATAACTCACTGAGTGGAGGAAAAGTTAGAAATGAAGATTATGCAAAAATAGAGGGTAAAACAAAATGCCAAGAGAGGAAAGAATATGAGAATAAGGGAGAATAAAATAGGAATTGCCCATAGGCAATTGGCTTTCCACTCTCTTTTTCCAGAGTTCTATAAAGACAATGTCCTACTTTCTTTTCCTTTGCTTACTGATTTCTATTTAGATTCTTCCTACCTGTGTTTAAACTTGCTTTTTGAAACTTCCTCAAAAGGCACTGTTTCATTCATTCATACATGTTGATTACTCCTGAAATTTCTTAAATATGGATATACAATCTTTCAGATTCTTCAAACCATCTGAAACCTGAAATGTCAGGGTCCAGAAAGTATAGAAATTATGACATTCTAGATCTGGAAACTCTATTGTTCTGTTTTTATACCAACACACTGAGATACACAGCTCAAAACACCACTAGACTTTTTTAATGGCATATCACATTCCAGGATAATATCCAAACTGCTGCCTAGTAACATTTGTCCAGTCTCAAAGTAACTCTTTCCAGGATTTTCAAATCCACTGAATTTCTTAGCTTGAAATATTTATGTGACAGAATTTTCTTAATTTCTCTCTTTTGTGAATATATAATTGAAAACTCTGAGCACTGCTTTCATTTCTTTATTCAATTTTCTTTAATTTTTAAATTATTCATATTTCTTTAAAAATAATCTAGATATTTTTATCTGTTATATCATTCATAATCTATTCCTACTCACACAAAATTCTTACTTTTAACATAACTAACTTCACATTTCCAAATGCAACATATCCTAGTAATTACCTGCCACCCTGCCACCTCTGACTCAATCACATATACTGTTCACTTATTCTTGTCAACCTTTGATAATCTTATAACTTGATTTTGCCAATTTGTTTAACTTGATTTTAGGCAGTTTGAAACTTTATAAAGATACTGTGTCAATATTTGCAAGTGATTTTTATCTGTTTATTTTATAGTAATCTCAATTTCACAAATGTCGATATTTATGAAAACAATCCATTGCAAAATACAGGCACTCCGTAACACAAAATAATTATTGTCAAGTGTTGCTGAATTCTAAAGAGAGCAGTTAGGATACCATATAACACAACTTTCATAATAACTGAAAATTCAAACCCAATTTTGGCTAAGACTCCCTCCCAAAGCTTTTCTGTTTTTATAAATTATCAAAATGTTGTGCATTTATTATTGAAGGTTTTAGCCCTAATATTTTTCATATTCCAGGGGGGAGGAATATTTAAGCATTCAACTTTTTTCTCAATAACTGTACACTGAGTTTACTATTGTGGTTAGTGAATATGAATATGATGAATATGTTTTTAGAAGAATAGATATACCCAGTTTAATTTTTTTTCAAAGTTTATGCTATTTATTTTATACGAAGAGAGGGATAGAGAGTTCACATCTACTGGTTCACTCCCCACTGCCCATAACAGCTGGGACCAGCCCAAAGCCAGGAAAGGTCCCACCTGCAAGGACCCAAGAAGTGGGAATCAATACCTGCTGCCTCCCTGGGTGCACATGAGCGAGAAACTAGAATCAGAAGCAGAATCAGGGCTGAATCCCAGGTTTTGCAATACTAGATGGAGATGTCCCAAGTTGCTTCTTAAGCATTGCACCAAATTTCCACATCTACTCTAACTTTTAAAGCAACACACGTTTATTTTAGAGATTGTTTTTATACATACACACCAAAAAAAAAAAAAACAAAGCATTTGACTAATATTGATAATTTTGTTGTATAGAATTCTGTTACCTTATCATCTTTCCTATTTTGTGCTCCCAATGTATTTTGTGTAATGAGAATTATTAGTTTTGTTATAAGAAAAAATAGGAAAAAATATTCTATTTTTTTAAAACAAAATTTGTGAAGAAGAAAAAGAAATCCTTTTCAAACTAAATAATTCATTTCTCTTCTTTTTTTGTAGACAAATCATGTTTTTGTTTTCAGAATTAGGAACATAGTAGATATACATGTTTATATGGTCCTTTTTAATGTCCTATCATATCCTAAGCAATTTTTGTAAAATTAAATATTATTTGAAATGATACTTTAATGACACTACACTTTCTCATTGTTTGAATAGTTCATGATATTTTTTCAAAAAATTGAATTTATTTCAGAAGTAGACAAACAAAGAGAAAGGGAGACAGAGCCAAATTCTCTCCGAATGCCCACAACAGTCCATGGCTAGAACCAAAACTCAAGAGCAGGAATTATTTAATCCATGTCTTCCATGTGAGTTTCAGGAACCCAATTACTTGAACCATTATCCTTGCATCCCAGGACCTGCACTAGCAGGAAGCAGGAACCAGGAGCTGGAGGAAGCAAACTCAGGTATTCTACTGTGAGATGCCCCTGTCTTAACCAGTAGACTGAACGATTGCCCCAGACCATGACTCATTTAACCATTCTCCAAAGGTATTACATGTAGATTATTTTTAGTTTGCAATTTTCTTTGAGTGGAATCACTTTTCCTATATGCAAAACAATACATAGAAGGATCAGTTTTGTAGCTCAAACTTGACTAAGCAGATGCTCAGGCCCTGGAATTTCAGTGTTAGCCATGAATGTCAAATAAAAAAAAAAAAGCAACCTGATAACTTTCAACCTGATTCCTCCTAGCAGATAACAGCACCTTACAGAAACCACATAAAAATATTTCAGCTCCCTGCTGTCACAGATTTCTTTGCTCCTATCACTTCCAGGCTAGATTTCAGTTACCCCAAAACTCTGTGAACCATATCTTTCCAAGTCATTACTTTTATACTTAAACTAACTTGGTTCAGTTTCAATTATTTAATCACTTTGAGATTCTTTGCACATAAATTCTCCATGATTCCCAGTTTTTATGGCCCTTTTGTTACTTTTTGTCACTGAAACAAATAAGCATGTTAATTCTTATCATACAGCATGGGTGTACACATTACATTATGGTCACAGCATTGGAACCAAAGTTACCATGACTTTGCTTCTGTCCACTTTGTCATTCATCATGCTTCTTTAAAGAAAGACCTAATTAATTCGTTTATCAAAATATTAAAATATTAAGCCATATGCAGACAACTTCTTGGTATTCAATGGGAAGTGGATATGAATACCCAAAATCCATTTCTAGAACAAGTTAATCAAAAATTAAAATGACAGATTTTTGTTTATCATTTTAATCATAAGTGCGGCCAAAGACAACTATAAAGTTCTGTTGTGTCTTCCTCAAAATTGGTATGTTGAAGGGTTAACCCTCAGTTCCTCGGAATTCTGCTGTGTTTGGAGATAAGGCCTTCAACGAGGTAATTAATTTAAAGGAGGCCTTTATCATGGGTTCCCATGTAGTATGATTGATGTCCTTATGAGAGTGAGAAATTTGAACTCAAAAGGATATCTCAGGGATACATTTTCACAAGGACACAGTGATGAGAACACCAATAGGCCATAGTGAAGGGTCTCAGAAGAAAGCACACTGACCCACACTGAGCTCACAGACTCTCAGTCTACAGAAAAATGAGAAAGGAACTTCTGCTGTGAAAGCCTCACAACCCAAGGCAGCTACGACGACCACCCCTCAACCTCAGGTTCAATAGTTCACTAATGGTATTTGTGAAACACAAGCATGTTTGTATAAGTTCAAAAGAGCATGTGCAATGTAGTAGAGATTTTTGGAAATAACTAATAGTCTTTCTATAGAACTACTATCTCAGGGCTGGCATTGTGGCATAGCAGGTTAGGCCATGGCCTGTGATGCCGGTGTCCCACATGGGTGCCTGTTTGAGCCCCAGGTTCTGTTGGTGTGCCTGGGAAAGCAGCAGAGGATACTCCAAGTCCCTTGGCTCTTGCATCCATGTCGGAGACCCAGATGAATCTCCTCGCTCCTGGCTTCAGCCTGACCCATCCCTGGCCATTTTGACCATTTGGGGAGTGAACCAGTGGGTAGAAAATTCATATCCTCCCTCTCTCTCCCTTTCTTTTTTTCTATCTTTCAAATAAATAAAAATAAATCTTTAAAAACTATTAGCTCATAACCAAAATGCAGTCATTATCTCCTTTATTTCCAGTGGAGTCATAAATGAACATATTCTCAATAATAGTGAGAAAATTGACATAAACTAGGACTAAAAGAGTGTTTAACATTTATGGGTATATGGGAAAGTTCTCTCACACTTTATATTTATTAGGGTTCTCAAGAAGGAAGAATCTCACTGATGTTTTCTTTAAAAATGTATTGCTAAGAAATAGGTAATACCAAAATAAATATAAGGAATAATAGATGTCAAAATCATAGACACATGGTTAACAAAATTACTAAGAAAATTCAATGAGGAAAGAATAGTTTTTTTCAACAAATGATGCTGGAACAACTACTTATCAATAAGTAAGAGAATGAAGCTGGCTTTTGCCTCAAATTATATACAAAAACATCACTCCAAGTGGATGACAGACTTAAATGTGAGAACCAAAGCTGTAATGACTGAAGGGAATGAAACAGGAATACATTTTTCATGACCTCAGGTTAGTTAGTGACTTCTTATGTTTGACAATAAAAGCAAAGTGACAAAAGAAAAAGCTGACAGATGTAGACACTTTATCAAAATTAAAGCCCATGTTGTAAATAGAGCACCAAAGGAGAAACAGGATGAGAGGGAAGAACTTTTCACCATCACAAGGCTCAGGCTAAGTTAAAAGGAAAGCTTATGCATGCTTCTTGAGAACAACAATGTCTAAAGGGAAGGGGGGTGGAGCAAGTAGAAAATACAAGGCGGTAAGCAGCTAGAATGTGAGTTTTGAAGGAATAAAGCTATAACAATAAAGTTTTACCAAAAATATTTTACCAAATTTTTTGAGGTCATATTCATAGGCACTCATTTGCAAATAATGGTGTGTTCAAACACCTCTCAGTAGCTTCTGTGTCCTGGCCATTATAGGAGTAAAACCCTTCTTTCTATCCTAAAGTTCTCTTCCTGCCTGGACCTCTCCCATGTAGTTATTTCAATGGGAACATGCTGAAATGCAAGAAAGACTGCCTGGGTGACTTGGGGTTACATTTTACTGATAGTTTTTTAAGTCATTCTAACCAATAATCTCATTCAAAGAGATCTTTTTTCACTAAATAGTGTCTTTTCAACAGTTTTTGAGCTAATTTCACAATGTTCTAGAAACTATAGTATTTCTCAAAGAAATTTACAAATTGTTAATTATTTTCTGTGTGAATGTAAGTGGTTTAAGTTTTTTCTTGTAAACCTAGTATCTTCTTAACACTAAATATAAGACTTATATTTTCTCAACATACCACCTAGGCTTGTTGTTTGTTTTTCATAAAAAACAAAGGCAATTAGAACTTAGCCCAACCACCAAGATTCCATATTCTTGGGTAGCCACCTGTTAGGGCCCAGCTCCTTCCGTTTCCTGGACTCAGAGATCTCTCAGCAGGCAGGCACCCTTCCTTGGGTTAAGTACTGTATGCCTTGCAGACTTTGTGCCTTCTCTCTTCCCTCCGCCTCAAAGGCTCTTCTCTACCCTAAGACTGATTGGTCCCTCATCTCATTTAGATTTTTTTTTTTTTTTTTTTTTTGACAGGCAGAGTGGACAGTGAGAGAGAGACAGAGAGAAAGGTCTTCCTTTGCCGTTGGTTCACCCTCCAATGGCCGCCGCGGCCGGCGCGCTGCGGCCGGCGCACCGCGCTGATCCGATGGCAGGAGCCAGGAGCCAGGTGCTTTTCCTGGTCTCCCATGCGGGTGCAGGGCCCAAGCACCTGTGCCATCCTCCACTGCATTCCCTGACCACAGCAGAGGGCTGGCCTGGAAGAGGAGCAACCGGGACAGAATCCGGCGCCCCGACCGGGACTAGAACCCGGTGTGCCGGCGCCGCTAGGCGGAGGATTAGCCTAGTGAGCCGCGGCGCCGGCCAGATTTTTGTTTTAAAAACATTTTCTCCTTAAAATTATTTTTGTAAAATCATCTTCTCTCTGAATGCTCCTCTCATCCTCATTGTCTTCTTCTTATTGTGGGCTAATTTTCTTCAATGAGTATTTACTGGTATTACTTAACACATGGATTTATGCACTCTACCTGCCATTGTCACTATACCCAAAGTACCATGTAGGCAAGGTTTTTGTTTTATTCATCATATATATGGCATCTAGTATAGGGACTCTCCAATAGTAAAGGAAGACACCAATTTCTTTTTTTCAGTGAGCAAACTGAGCCTATTTGCAAAATTATTCTAAACAAAATAAACGTTTGAAATTTTGATGTGCAAGAAAGCAATGAATTGCAGCCGCTGTGTCTGCTGCAAAACTATCTGGGCTGACCTGTAGCTCTTCCATCGCACAGATGGAAAGGAACGGTCAAGATCAGAGGTCCTGGGCCTCCCCACTCTTCTCACTGTATAACATCAGGCAAGTTAACTATCTCAAGGTGCCTTGGTTTCCTCATTCTGTAAAATTAACAATGGTACCAACATCGTAGGAATAAATGGCAGAGAGTAAGTGCTCTGTGTTTTTGTTAAACAAAACAGGACATGTGAATCTAGGTTTATAGACAATAGACAAAAGAAAAAAGTTGGAAAAGCAGAGTTCAGGGCAATTTGGGGAAATTTTGTGTAATTTTGTTTCTGAGTACAGTTGAACCAAGAAGAAATGTCTTCCCTATCACTACCCTGAAACAGCTTAATCTAAACTGAGATATAAACTATGCTGAATTGATTAATAGGAATTTTAAAGAGAAGTGATTATTTCACTGATCACAGCCTCATAGACAGTGAGGGTGACCATTAGGGGACCTCCCAATATTGATTCATTTTCTCTCTCTCCCCTTTTCCCTACCCCCTCCCCTCAACTCTCTCTCTCTCACCCTCCCCCTTCCAAGCTGGGAGAGATCATGCTTTTGGCAAGTATAAGGAAGAGGTGTTGAGTTCAAAGTCTCCAACCATCCAGGAAGAAGGCAACCCTTGCACTGGTCTGCCGGCTACATTTTGGAGGATGCTCTCATGTGTCAAGTTCATATCAACATAACCCCCAGAGAACTGCCCTGTCTGTGGCTTCCTAGAGGTAAGACCAAACGAGCCCCAATCTTCCCTGCTTTGTCAACACTGGAGAGCACAATGTACATTTTCCCTCTGATTCCCTGACAGTGCTCTCTAATCAATCAAGGAGTGTTTCTTACTGGACTCCTGCATGAGATTCTGGAGTTCTTATCTGCTGCACTGGAGAGGATAGAGTACTTTGGGTCTGCAGTCTATGTGTTTGCCTCAGGTCCCTCTGGTTGGTAAAGTAGACTCTTGGTTGAGATCTCCAGTGCCTTCTTGGATACTATATAATTAATTAGGTCTCCAATTGTACTTCTCACCCTCTGCCCCATAGATTGAGAAGCTCTCTCTGCCATCTCTTAAAGGGAAATTGCCAAAATAAATGAGTCTCCAGATAGCCAATTTCCCAGCAAGAGGAAAGCCCTGTAAATGGACACTATTATTATTGGCATAAAATTCGATGTGTTATTTTTACCAGGACGTGCACTCAGGATATATTGGCCTCCTAAATAGATATTCGAGAAAAACAGATAAACAACTGTGAAGGAGAGAGAAGAAAAGCCACACAGATGAGTTGCCCCGAGTTTAATGAAAACTAATTCCATTTCTAGGTTCATGTGATATAACCAGCCACTTGGGCTCTGTTCTAGTGGTTTATAATGTTACCTCACCCTCTCCACGAAATTGTTTTCCCGTAAATCTCTGTGGCCATCCATTCCTGTCTACACATTATGTTCCCAAAATAGACACCATCTAAAAATCTCTTCAAGGAGCTCTGTGAAGGGAGGCCTGAGCTACAGCACTCCTCCTAGAAGAGAGATGCAGCGTTTAAGAGCCATTATGATAGCAACCACCACAAAGCAGAGCTTCCAAGGAGTTTTTCACCACAGTTATTCTGCTTCTGAAATGCACAGCTGAGGGAAAGAAAAGTGTCAGCCACCCAGCGGACGTGCAGGAGCTCCAAGTTGCATCACCCTGGCGTGCCACATCTTGCAGCAAATGAGAAAGGTAAGCTACCCCCTGCTTTGGGCTGGAGGAAAGAAAGCAGGAACCACCAGTCTCAGCATGGAATTTTCCTATTTCTGTTTGGCATAATCCTCTTGGGATGATTGGAAGTGATGTTTGGAGAAATATGTTCTGTTACTACACTAGCACACCAGAAATACCATGCAAACCTGCAAATCCATGGGAAAAAAAAAGTGTGACAGCAACAGCATTTGGCAATGTTCAAGTTTGCTGCTGCACTTCAGAAATATTTAGGCACACGCACATATGGACAGAAACATACCCTCCCTTGACTTCATTATTTCATCGGACACGAGAAAAAACACCTGCCCAGCACTTATTTGGAATGATCTGTTAAGCGGAGTGAATGGTCACCAGTATGTAACTGAAGAGAACAAATGAAATATGAGAAGTAAATGCGATGGGGGTAGGGTCTTAAAACACACACCTCAAACAGGTAGGATGGAGGGAATCCAAGCTAACAAAGGCATTTGGAAAAGCCTCCTCTCCACCCACAAATATTTTTTGAGTGGTTTAGAAAAGAAATAAGGTTCCTACTGGGAAGCAAGCAGCATCTGCAGTATCACTGCTGACTGTGACCTTTGTCTAGTTAAAAGTAAACCAATATTTTCCTGTCTGGCATTGCATGGAAAAAGGGACTCCTCACCACTTCCCTTAAGCTCCTTTTTTTTTTAGTGTGGTTCAATAGGAGTTAGGGAGAAAAAAAATCATTGTCCTACCCTCTTCCAATGCAGGAGGCATTTCTTCCCTAATGCTCAGTCTCTGCCCAAGGATGCTGAACACCCCTGCAGTGCTAGGCTCCAGCAGTAGTCCGGATGCCTTCTTCCTTCCTGTGGAGTTAACACTGAGCTCTAATTTTTGCTCCATCCTTGGGAACAATATGACCTCTATTCATAAGCAGCTAGTCTGGTTGCAAAGCCCCATTGAAGGAGGGGGCTTCAAAAGTAGACCTTAAATAGGAAGCAAGCGAGCAAAAGCAAGAACTGGCTAAATTCCAAGATATTTCAGGCCAAAGAATCTCATCTCATATCAAAATGCTGAACTGCAAAATAAACCTGATTTCAGTTCGTGGAAGGTTGAGAGATGAGGGGGGAGGGGAGGGGAGGAGGAAAGAGGGAGGAGGGGGATAGTTGATTGGAATTCACTTACAAAAATGGACTTCCTGCTCTGCTCAAACTATATTTCCACAGACCCCCTTTCCAAAGAAATAACAGGAATGAATGAGCCTAAAATCGCAATGAAACAATTAGATGGCTTACCTGATTAAAGGAAAATTACCCATCTGCAGTGAGGAACAGCATCTCCCAAAGACCAGATGATAATGTGCCTCTGGTGCAAATACTCCGATTCCTTCTTGCAAAAGGTGACCAAGTATTTACAAGGGCTGCAGTCTCACTGGGGCAGAACACACACACACAAACACACACGCGCGCACACATACACACATGCACCAGAGACCTCTGCAGTATCCTCTCGGCTTCATCCTCGCCTCACTGTATGGTACCTAATACAAATCAGCAAATAGCTTGTTTGAAAAAAAAAAAAAAAAAAAAAAAAAGTGGGGACAGCACCTTACATTCCACCGCCATCTAGTGGTCAACAGTTAAATTCTTTCACTGTCTGGATTTGTCTTTCTCAACCTCTTCTCTCTCAGCCTCCTCTTTCCCTTCTTCCCTTTAGCTCTCTCACTGTGGCTTTATCTTGTCTCTCCTTCATTCCCAGTTGCTCTGTCCTGTCATGCACCCCAAAGCTCGAATATGAAAAAGCTTAAAATTAACTATAGCTATTTTCAAATATATCAACAACTTCATTGTTATTTTTGCTTGGAGACATTACTTTATTTCATTAGGAATCATAATTACTTTACAGATTTAGAGTTCATGCATAAAAGTTTGTCTTATCATTCCACCAGCAGAAAAGTTAGGTGTCCTTAATTACAGATCTATGGCTTAACTCTGGGGAGCTACTTGTAGTTTTTTTTTTCTCATTTTTAATATTATATTTTAATAGTAGGTTCTGTAAATACCAAGTTTGTATTATTTGTGAGCAGCAATGGTGTGAGAAGATGTGGGTTTTCCTTCAACACTAAATGACCATATGCTTTGGAGCAAGTCCAATGTGGAAATGGAAAGTTACATGTCTCTCATTTTCATCTGTAATTAGAAGTGTAGCAAAAATTTCTTCCTATTCTTATTTCCTGTGATCTGACTCTCTTTTTTACATGAAGCCAATTAAGTTTTACTGATAGGTAGAATTATGAATGCCATGTATGTCAAGTTTTTTTTTTTTTGAAGCAATAGTGAATTACTCTAGGAAATTAGAGTAGGCACTTTCTATGTTATATACCACTTTAAAACTGAATCAGTCTAAACTTTTGGGCATGCACAAATTCAAAATTAACTGTATGTGATTTCATAAATATTATTTCATGAAACATTTGCAGCATTTAAATATTTCATCTTGGCTGTTATCTCTTTGCCATCCAGCATACTTGTTATTGACGGCAATCATTGCATGTGCTTTATCATTTTTTAAGTGACACTAACTTCAATATTTAATTTTTCTATTCCTTACGCCACAAAAGTAAGACAGATACTTATAATTGTCCCATTGTACAAGTGAAAATACTGAGACTTTCTGAGACTTGTTGAGATTTAGTCAAGGCCACACAGCTTGCAAAGCAATGCAACTAAGGCTCTTGGTTCCAAATTCCATTTTTATTTGCTACATACCTAAAAGTCTATCTCCCTCTCCTTGTTCTGGAATGACAGGAATGTAGTTTTTATTTAAATGTTCACAAAACATTTGCTACTTCTTAATTACGAACTTATGAGGTCATCTCATGGGTGCATCTTCTTATCTATAAAAGAAATGACATGACATAACTTCCTGTTCCAGCTCAAAACCCCCATATTTTTACAATGAGCACAACCACATTGATTTGCCATTATTCAGTGTCTGGGAGATAATGTTGCTCAGCCTCTGGTGGAATCAGGGAGATGTTGAAGGAAGCTGCATAGACAGATGATCAACATTTTATAAATAATTACCAGAATGTTAGAGATGAAAAATGAGTGTGAGATATGTGAACTAACAGGCACTATTTCTTTTAATCATAAGAGTAACATATTCAATATGAATACTACTTAGGGTTTAGGTAGACAGAAATACAAAGCAAGAATATCCCATCATAGACTGTAATGCCTTATAATTGTCTATTAAAGGGTGAATTTTCAAAGTTTTATTTATTTATTTGGAAGGCTTGGCAGGGGATGTGTGTCTTCCATCTGATGGCCCACCCAGCTGTACCACTATGCCCAACCCTGGGGAAAGGTCCATTTGTGGAATGTCCCCTCTCAGTCCTCCCAACAGCTCTCTTTTTCAGATTCCCAGGAACGAACCTGCTATCTGACTACAGAGGACTAGAGTAGGGGCAGCTGTCTGCTCAGGTGATGGAGAAAAGATGATCACTACAAGTGATTCTGGAGCCAAGGGGCCAGCCTTCCCTCACCATGAGCTGTCAAGACCAGGTAAGCTTGGAACAAGGGGTCAGAAATCAGGTATGGAGGAAGAAGAAATAATGAAGGAGAACCAGAAAAATCCCCTAGGACACCCGTGATTTTCCTGTCTCCAGCCCTATTCCTTCTCAAGATCAGAAACTTTCTTGATTTGAGGTCCATAATAGACCCAAATAAATTCCACCTTTTGTTTAGGCTGGACTGTTTTTGTTACTTTAAGGGGTCCTGACCAGGTCACACTCACTGCAAGAAAGTTCCAAGTATTGCATCAAGTACTCTCTATATTCTGGGCATCTACACCTTTAGATGTTCCTTCTGCCAAGCATTTGCTATAGCTATGCCAGGCACATAGGTAGCACCAGCAAACAAACCATCCCTTGTGATATTTACACTGCCATGTGAGACAAGTAGAGGGGCAAATTGCTTTCAATGATCAAACACCTCCCTTCCACCTCCATGTCGTTGTGTACAACTTGCACCTGTCAATAGACCTTTCACTCATCTATACATTGCAAAGCCCACCAATGTTTTAAATGCCTAGGTCAAAATTTAATTATTCTCCATTATCTTACTTTATCAGTGGGCAGAATCTGTTTTATTTTGTCAATTATGGAACCACTTCATGGTTTCTTTTATGGAATATGGTTGCTTGTTAGGCTGAAGGCATTGATCATGAGAATCAATGGCTATTCCTGTTCAGATTGGAAAAAAACCAACCAACATCTCAATCTTAACTAAATGGTTCAAGCTTCTGTATACAATTTCATTCACTGTAACTGAAACAATTTAACAACATTGGTAAATCTAAATATTCCTTATTTAAACCCTGACAGAAAAGTAAAATATGAGATCTTTCATGAAATTAGAGTATTATATACACTTAAATCACATATTAATTCACACTTTGGGAAACAGATAAATGAAAATAAGATTTGATTTGTTGCCACTTTGTACCATTATTGCAACTGCCCCATTTGACTTTGTGCTGAGAGTTTATATGCACATTTTATTCATCTTCCAGATCATAAACTCTCTGTGGAAATAGCTCTGCATTCTGTTTATCTTTGGACGGTAGTTTAGTTTATTGAGATATAATTTTGTCTCTTTCTCACTGATCTGTTTCCAACTTCAAAGAATGAGGAGGGAATTCATTCTCATCACGCCCTTAAAAGGAGCCATTCTAGGAGGTCTTCTGTAATTTTGTCCCAGACGGTGGAAAGAGTTTACTGGCCATTTACTCTGTGATAATGCATCCTTCACCTGTGAATGCAGAAACTTCTGGACCTAGCTAAGGGGCTTGGGTTGTGCCTTTTCTATGAGAGTTTTGAACATGAAAAAGATGATGGAAGCAGAAGATATTCTTTATCCATCATGTGACACTGTCTCTGTCACGAGGACTTGATTATTGCCTTGTTCTAGCTCTGTCAGTTGCTAGCAGTAGTTCACTACCCACATGGAGAAGAGAATATTGTAGTGAGACATCATCTTTGTCTTGAGACCTTGGGTATTATAGAAGGAGCAATGTTGCTCAGGTGGAAAAAGCTGTGCTAGATATTTTGTCTGCCTGTTTTCAGACACACAAGAGAGTCTCTTGATGAGATTAGAATCTTGAACATGTTTCAGAGAAGAGTTATCTCAACATCCAAGGGCTGAAGAATTAATGTGACTAATATCTGAATATTATTTAAAATTTTATATATAAAATAAAGATTTGTTACTATAAACATTCCCAATGTCCATTTCTTAGAGCTTTGAACCTTTAATTCAGATGCTTTATAAAAGGAATGCATTAATCACCTTCAGGCCTGGGAAGAAGTGACTCACTCTTGATCATTGGACAATACTACTGATTGGATTCCACAGTAACAGCAATTAACTGCATCCTGACTCTGCTTTTGTAGATGTGAATTTCCCAGTAATTGTTCTGGAAATGCAGCATTCTGCTCAGATTTACCACCAATGTCTTCCTCCCACCGAAGGCTATAGCACCCACTCTTAGAATTAAAACTGTTTCCTAGCAGTAAAGAAGAAATACAAATCATCACTTGAAGTTTGATTTGTCATTTTGAAAGTGAGCCAGCAGTGAATGTTGAATTTACCTGAGATTATAGATATGCATTTTATTTATTTATTTATTTTAACTTTTATTTAATGAATATAAATTTCCAAAGTACAGCTTATGGATTACAATGGCTTCCCCCCAATAACGTCCCTCCCACCCGCTACCCTCCCCTTTCCCACTCCCTCTCCCCTTCCATTCACATCAAGATTCATTTTTGATTCTCTTTGTATACAGAAGATCAGTTTAGCATACATGAAGTAAAGATGTCAACAGTTTGCTCCCACACAGAAACATAAAGTGAAAAATACTGTTTGAGTACTAGTTATAGCATTAAATCTCAATGTACAGCACACTAAGGACAAAGATCCTACATGAGGAGTAAGTGCACAGTGACTCCTGTTGTTGACTTAACAAATTGACACTCTTGTTTATGGCCTCAGTAATCACCCTAGGCTCTTGTCATGAGCTGCCAAGGCTATGGAAGCCCCCTGAGTTCACCGACTCTGATCATATTTAGACAAGGCCATGGTCAAAGTGGTTCTCTCCTCCCTTCAGAGAAAGGTACCTCCTTCTTTGATGACCCGTTCTTTCCACTGGGATCTCACTCACAGAGATCTTTCATTTGGGTTTTTTTTTCCCCCCAGAGTGTCTTGGCTTTCCATGCCTGAAATACTCTCATGGGCTTTTCAGCCAGATCCGAATGCCTTAAGGGCTGATTCTGAGGCCAGAGTGCTGTTTAGGACATCTGCCATTCTATGGGTCTGCTGTGTATCTCACTTCCCATGTTGCATCGTTTTCTCCTTTTTTATTCTATCAGCTAGTATTTGCAGACACTATTCTTGTTTATGTGATCCCTTTGACTCTTAGTCCTTTCATTATGATCAATTGTGAACAGAAATTAATCACCGGGACTAGTGAGATGGCATTGGTACATGCCACCTTGATGGGATTGAATTGGAATCCCCTGGTATGTTTCTAACTCTACCATTTGAGGTAAGTCAGCTTGAGCATGTCCCGAATTGCACATCTCTTCCCTCTCTTATTCCCACTCTTATATTTAACAGCGATCACTTTTCGGTTAAGTTTCAGCACTTAAGAAGAATTGTGTATTGATTACAGTATTCAACCAAAAGTATTAAGTAGAACAAACAAAAAAAAATACTAAGAGGGATAACATATTAATGCATTTTAAAGACTTATTTTATGTATTTGAAAGAGTTACAGAGAGAGAGGGAGAGACAGAGAGTCTTCCATCTACTGGTCATTCCCCAAATGGCAGTAACAGTCAGGGCTGGGCCAGGCCTAATCCAGGAGCCAGGAGCTTCTTCCAGATCTCCTACATGGATTCAGGAGCCCAGGCACTTGGGACATCCTCCAATGTTTCCCAGGTGAACTAGCAGGGAGTTGTATAGAAAATAAAGCAGCCAGTTCTTTAACCAGTGCCCAAATGGGATGCCAGCATCTTGAATCAGTGCCCATTGGGATGCCAGCATCTTGGGTGGCAGTCTTACCCACCACGTGACAATATCAACCCCTGTAAATACATTTTTAAAAAGCAATTGAGAATTCTCTTTTAAAACTAGAGTCAACTTTCTTTTCAGCCAGTTTAATGTTATAATTTCTTGGTTAAAAAAACTAGCCTACTGATCAGATAAATCTTATAGATACTAAAGTGGACATTTAAAATTGTAGTATGCCTATGTAGTCCACAAATGAGAACATAATCAGCTAATTTTTTAAACTTTTATTTAATGAATATAAATTTCCAAAGTACAGCTTATGGATTACAATGGCTTCCCCCCCATAATGCCCCTCCCACCCGCAACCCTCCCATTTCCCACTCCCTCTCCCCTTCCATTCACATCAAGATTCATTTTCGATTCTCTTTATATACAGAAGATCAGTTTAGCATACATTAAGTAAAGATTTCAAACATGATATAGAAATACCTGAGAGATTTCTTCTCCAATTGGAAATTACTGAACAGAAGTTGTTAAAAGCTGGTGATTTTCGACTCCTCGATTACCATTTTACATTCTCTTATAGTTAATCTAAATAATTGAATCTATTGAAGCTGTTTTTCTTTCTGATTTGCTTCTAAAATATTTTTCATGTGTCTACAGAATATATGTGCTTGTTGGCATGCACACAACTATTTAGAACTTTATAAAATCTTACATAAAATCATTAAATTTATACCCAGTTTTCTCTCTCTCTTTCTGGTAATGGAGCAGAAAGAACAGTAAAGACCTTTCTTATGGCGCTGCAATGTAAGTTGAAATAAGAGAAAGGAAGGAGGTTGTGGGATCATGACAGAGATGATTAGATCCCCCAGGCCTTACTCCAGTGACTTACTTCTGTTTCATCCAAGGCATGGAAACTCAGAATTGAATTCTGACTCTACAGATGATAATTTTCAGGAAGGCAGTTACTCCTAATTGGCAGACTCACTGAGATTTCCTTTTAACAGCAGGCAGTCATTGGTATTGGAGAAGAAAATAGAATTCCCAAAGCAGAGAACTAGGTTTTATGAAGTAAGAATACTATATGAATTTGATTTTTCAAAGCAGAGTTGAATATATACATGGAAAACTTATGATGAGATCAGCATTACAATATAGGTTCAAAATGAGTATTAAATTTCAAGTGGGGCTGGCATCCTGGTGCAACTGGTGAAGCTTCCACCATGTGGAATCGTGTGTAAGCACGAGTTTTAATCTCGTCTGTTCTGCTTCCCATCCAGCTTCTTGCTAATGCACCAAGGAAAGAAGACAATGGTAGTCCAAGTCCTTGGGTCCCTGCCTCTTACATGGGAGACCTGGATGGGGTTCTAAGCTCCTGGCTTTGGTTTGGCTCAGCCTGGACTGTCATGGCCATTTTGGGAGTGAACCAGTGGATAGAAGATCTCTCTCCTTCTCTCTCCATAACATTGCCTTTCAAATAAGTAAATATTTTTAAAAGTACAAAGTTACTTTTATCACTTTTAATGTTATCATTTCCATTATATTCCCATACATACAACATTAAATAAATCAACTTAGTGTTGTATATTTATTTTCAACTTGAAGTTGTTTTTGAGGACCTAGTTGTTTTTGTCAGCTAATGTGTAAGAGTACATTACTAATAGTTGCTGAAGATGATACCAAATTGTCATTTTTCATGATAACAAAGTCAGCCTTTTCTTAAACAAGTAACATACCATCAAATCTTCACTATTTTGCTTTTTTCATTTCCTCTGCTTGTATCATCTTTTCATTGGCCATATCCCCATCCACCCTCTATTTATGTATCTCCATACTGTCTGACTCCACTATATAATCTCTTTGACAGTAAGGAGTACCTCTTATTTTTCGTTCCCAAAACATCACAGTATCTGTGGTTAAACTAGTTTCTGAAAGTGAATTGCTCATATCTTCTGAGTACTGATGAATCAAAATTCCAAAACAGAATTCCAATAAAACCCACAAATAGGAATAATAATTTTGTAAACCTCATAACAAAAGAACATCAATTGACAAAATAATTACCACTGCTTTATGGAGATGTTTTTAGCAGCCATTGAGGATTTGTGGAGCTGAAAAGTTCTGAGAGATCATCCAGAAAGGAGTTCTTATTTTGGATATGAGTGGACTGATTCCAAGCTAGGTGATGTAACCTGTCCAAGGTCACATGGAAAGTTTTCCACCATGAATGTCCATTCAATTTTTCCCACAATTTAACTATGAAAAATTACTATTGAATAGGTGCATCAGCAGATAAGAAGCAAAATGAAAGTGAGTGGATTATTTCTAGTTATGCAACAATTGATTTTCACTCATATTTTGACAGAAAGATGGATATGATAGTAGGTTTGATGGCAGTTACAGTTTAAGAAGATGATGGGCTAACCAATATTGGTTTTATGAAAGAATAAAGAAAGTTATCATCCTGCAGTATAGCTATACATTTTTAAAAATATTAACCACAAAATGTCTAAACTCAAGGATGGCACTGTGACATAGTGGGTAAAGCTGCCTCCTGCAGTGCCGGCATCCCATATGGGCACTGGTTCAAGTCCTGGCTGTTCCACTTCTGATCCAGCTCTCTGCTATGGCCTGGGAAAGCAGTGGAAGATGGCTCAAGTCCTTGGGTCCCTCTACCACTGTGAGAGACACAGAAGCTCCTGGTTCCTGGCTTTGGATCGGCATAGCTCTGGCTGTTGTGGCCAGTTGGGAAGTGAACCAGTAGATGGAAGACCTCTCTATTTCCCTGCCTCTCCTTCTCTCTCTATATAACTCTGACTTGAAAATAAATAAATAAATCTTTTTTAAAAATGCCCAAATTCAATGATTAAATACCTGTTAAGTCAGAGTGCAACATTCACAACTTTTATGAAGACCAAAAGAGAACCTTGAGAAATAGGAAGCAAGTGATCTTGAAGTTCTATAATTTCTTTGAAAAGTCAAAATATAGTCTAAAATATATATGTTTATTTAAGCTACTAAACAATATTCAAAGGACAGTTATCTTTCATAGGGAAACAAAATTGAATGTTTTGCTTGTAGCTGTACCTCTCCCTTAAGTATATGAAGCCTCATAAGCCTTTGGTTCAAGCATTTGATCAAGTATTTGCTTCATAAAGCACTGGATCAAGGCATATCACAATATTTAAAGCATTGTTTCTAGACCACTTGCCACAGGAAAATAGAAAAGAAATATAAATGTAAATAAAATGTATGAACAATCATATAAAGAACTAGTTACTATTTCTGGGTTCTAGTCTGTGCCTATGTTTGTTCTTTCCTAAGTTCTTAAGTCAATTAAACATAATGCATGAGTTTTTAATCTGTTCTGCTTCATTCAGTGACTTATTCCCTTTGCAGAGACAAAAGCTATCATTAAGAAAAATAAATATAATTGATTTTTTCTTGGAACCCAAATACATACAAACTTTCCATTTTAACATCACTTGCTTAGATATTGAAGAAGTTTAATTAGATTATTTTATGAAGAGGGCTTTCTTTATTCTAAAGGAAATAGATGATATTTCAGAAGATAATTCTTTATTTACAGACTAAAACTGAACTTTGCCATAACTTAGCATAAGCAAATATATAGTCCCTTTCCCCCTAAAGGACTCTTGCCAACATCTCTTTCCTTTTCTGTTCACAGGCAGAAAGCCATTGACTTTACCAAGTGCATAGACAAGTCTTCCATGATGAAGGCCTATATCATTAGAATTAGGTGCTATCACATTTCTCATAAAAATTAACACCTTTCTCTCACATTCTTAAACAGTTCTGATCTTCAGAAGTCAATTCACAGACTCATAGCAATCACACATGATTACATCTTTTTTCTCTTTTCTTGGGGAAAGCAAAAGTTCTGCCCAAGGCCAAATAACGCACAGATGTCACTAGGCCCTATTTCAGAGAATCAACCCCTTTAGAAGATTTTGGCAAGGAAGGGGGAAAACAGTACACAGAGGGTCAGATAGTAATTACAGTTAGCCTTAGCTTCTTGGAATGCGTTGGAAACATAAGCATTCATAAATTGAGTTCACAAACTGCTAACTATAGATTTCCCCCTCTGCCAAGATGAAAAAGAGGAGCCCCAATATGTTGTACTCACACCTGGGATCATTCCAGCACAGGTATGGAAGTGATGTGCTAGGCAGTTACATCAATGCTCATGTGTAGTCTCCCATACCTATTCATCTGCAGTTGAATACAAGGCAAACATATTCTTTTGTTTATTATGGGATGTTGAAATGACAGAACAACTGTGTCTCAATATTTTCCATGACATGTGATACATTAGGAAGCTCAGAAATGGGCATACTTGTCCCATTATCCATTTATTCTTCTTGAAAGTCTCTTTTACATTTAGTTTGCTATCTTGACATCAAAGGAACCTATATTTCTCCTCTCTGTGGTTAACAGCAGGTTGTAAAACAGGTAAAGACTCCTTCTGGATATGCACTCCTTTCATTGGCATACTGGATTTGACAATTCCCATTTCTATTCCTCTTACTCTTTTTTTTTAACTTTTATTAAATGAATATAAATTTCCAAAGTACGACTTATGGATTACAATGGCTTCCCCCCCATACCGTCCCTCCCACCCACAACCCTCCCCTTTCCCACTCCCTCTCCCCTTCCATTCACATCAAGATTCATTTTCGATTATCTTAATATACAGAAGATCAGCTTAGTATACATTAAGTAAGGATTTCAACAGTTTGCTCCCACACAGAAACATAAAGTGAAAAATAATAGATGATTTTTTTTAAATGATGATGAAATCAGATCAGACCTATTGTCATGTTTAATCCCAGTGAGAGTCAAGTTGGGAATTGATAATTTCTTTTTTTTTTTTTTTTACAGAAGATCAGTTTAGTATGCATTAAGTAAAGATTTCAACAATTTGTACCCCCATAGAAACACAAAGTGAAATATATTGTTTGAGTACTTGTTATAGCATTAAATCTCAATGCACAGCACATTAAGGACAGAGATCCTACATGAGGAGTAAGTGCACAGTGACTCCTGTTGTTGACTTTACCAATTGACACTCTTGTCTATGGCATCAGTAATCTCCCTATGTTCCAGTCATGAGTTTCCAAGGCTATGGAAGCCCTCTGAGTTCTTCGATTCTTATCTTGTTTAGACAAGGTCATAGTCAAAGTGGAGGTTCTCTCCTCCCTTCAGAGAAAGGTACCTCCTTCTTTGATGACCTGTTCTTTCCACTGGGATCTCACTCACAGAGATCTTTTGCCAGAGTGTCTTGGCTTTCCATGCCTGAAATACTGTCATGGGCTTTTCAGCCAGATCTGAATGCCTTTAGGGCTGATTCTGAGGCCAGAGTGCTGTTTAGGACATCTGCCATTCTATGAGTCTGCTGAGTATCTCACTTCCCATGTTGGATCACTCTCCCCTTTATTTATTCTATCGGTTAGTGTTAGCAGGTACTAGACTTGTTTATGTGCTCCCTTTGACTCTTAGTCCTATCATTATGATCCATTGTGAACTGAAATTGATCACTTGGAATAGTGAGATGGCATTGGTACATGCCACCTTGATGGGATTGAATTGTAATCCCCTGGTATGTTTCTAACTCTACCATTTGGGGCAAGTCAGCTTGAGCATGTCCCGAATTGCACATCTCTTCCCTCTCTTATTCCCACTCTTATGTTTAACAGGGATCACATTTCAGTTAATTTTCAACACTTAAGAATAACTGTGTATTAATTACAGAATTAAACCAGGCATATAAGTAGAACAGACAAAAAAACTACTAAGAGGGATAATGTATTAAGTTGTTCATTAACAGTCAGGGCTATGCTGATCAAGTCACCGTTTCCCATAGTGTCCTCTTACTCTTTCTGTAAGTCTAAGCAAACATAGAATGTGCATCTTTCCATGACTTTCCATGACTTCAGCAATAATGAAACTCAGCTATCATTTGCTATTCTTTTCATGGTAGTTGTTTCTAAGATTTTATCACACACACACACACACACACACACACAGAGTTGGTTAATGTTCCGTTGCCTCTTTCCCATTTCCCCTTCCTTCTGCTGTACAAGACAGCAGTACTGTAATTACACCTAGAGTTATACTTCCATGAAGCACTGATGACTTTAAAACCATACTTTGGATTCCATCAGGTGTCTGGCAGGAAATAGCTGTTACCTGAAATGGGGTTAAATGAAAGTAATTTAGGGACCAGTACTGGGACTTAGTGGGTAAAGCCACCACTTGTGGTGCCGGCATCCCATTTGAGCATCAGTTCAGGTCCTTGCTGTTCCACTTTTGGTCCAGCTCCTGCACCTGCATGGAAGACCGAGAGGAAGCTCCTGGCTCCAGGCTTCTGCACAGCTCTGGCCATTTTAGCCAGTTGGGGAGTGAACCAGCAGATGGAAGACCTCTCTCTGTGTCTCTGCTTCTCCTTCTCCCTCTGTGTAACTCTGGCTTTCAAATAAAACAAATAAATCTTTAAAAAATGAAAGAAATTTGAACTCTGTAATTAACACACAATTATTCTTAGGTGTTTAAATTTTAACTGAAAAGTGATCCCTGTTAAGAATCTGGAAAGCATTATGCTGAGTGAAATAAGCCAGTCCCAAAGGGACAAATACCATATGTTCTCCCTGATCGGTGACAACTAACTGAGCACCAAAAAGGAAACCTGTAAAAGTGAAATGAACACTGTGAGAAATGGTGACTTGATCAGCCCTTGCCCTGACTGTTGATGAACAACTTAATATGTTATCCCTCTTAGTATTTTTTTTTGTTTAGTTGTTCTACTTAATACTTTGGGTTGAATACTGTAATCAATACACAGTTATTCTCAAGTGTTGAAACTTAACTGAAAAGTGATCGCTGTTAAATATAAGAGTGGGAATAAGAGAGGGAAGAGATGTGCAATTCGGGACATGCTCAAGCTGACTTACCTCAAATGGTAGAGTTAGAAACATACCAGGGGATTCCAATTCAATCCCATCAAGGTGGCATGTACCAATGCCATCTCACTAGTCCTGGTGATCAATTTCTGTTCACAATTGATCATAATGATAGGACTAAGAGCCAAAGGGATCACATAAACAAGAATAGTGTCTGCAAATACTAGCTGATAGAATAAAAAGGGAGAGAATGATCCAACATGGGAAGCGAGATACACAGCAGACCCATAGAATGGCAGATGTCCTAAACAGCACTCTGGCCTCAGAATCAGCCCTTAAGGCATTCGGATCTGGCTGAAAAGCCCATGAGAGTATTTCAGGCATGGAAAGCCAAGACACTCTGGGGGGAAAAAAAAAACCTAAATGAAAGATCTCCGTGAGTGAGATCCCAGTGGAAAGAAAGGGCCATCAAAGAAGGAGGTACCTTTCTCTGAAGGGAGGAGAGAACTTCCACTTTGACCATGGCCTTGTCTAAATATGATCAGAGTCGGTGAACTCAGGGGGCTTCCATAGCCTTGGCAGCTCATGACAAGAGCCTAGGGTGATTACTGAGGCCATAAACAAGAGTGTCAATTTGTTAAGTCAACAACAGGAGTCACTGTGCACTTACTCCTCATGTAGGATCTCTGTCCTTAATGTGCTGTACATTGAGATTTAATGCTATAACTAGTACTCAAACAGTATTTTTCACTTTATGTTTCTGTGTGGGAGCAAACTGTTGAAATCTTTACTTAATGTATGCTAAAATGATCTTCTGTTTACAAAGAGAATCAAAAATGAATCTTGATGTGAATGGAAGGGGAGAGGGAGTGGGAAAGGGGAGGGTAGCGGGTGGGAGAGACGTTATGGGGGGAAGCCATTGTAATCCATAAGCTGTACTTTGGAAATTTATATTAATTAAATAAAAGTTAAAAAAATGAAAGTAATTTAATGACAAAGTTATCTACCATGTGGATTAACATAATTGATGAAACACCCAACAACTAGCAAGAAATATCATCCCTGGGAAAAGAATGGGATAGTGACACCAGCTCCTACTGAAAGTTGGAGTTTTGAAGGAGGTTTATCTAGAAAAGAATAGCTACTTCTTTAGAAGCTGAGATGTGATGCAGAGGAGTGGATACTCTCCTATTTCCTTTTTATGCCTGTCTTGGGCTGAATTCAAGGAAGTCATTGGACAAAATCTTCCAGATTATACAATCAATGGAAATTGATTCTGATGGGTAAGCTTTCTCTCCAGTCTGTCGCTTGTCCCACTTCTAACTCACATTTCAGCACTCCTAACACTTTCTTCAGTTGGCCTACATTCCTACAACCCCTTTTTCAGGGTTCCAGCTCTTGCAGGACTCTGGGAGTGTTGCTCTTTCCAGGTGCCCATTTAGTCTTCCCTACTGTTGCAAGTTCCTGGGTGTCTCATCATCTTAATTCAGCTCCCTTCAGTTTTCTCTTTGTGTAGTCTTTTCATTTATAATATCATAATTAAAATATTTACTCCTTTGTAAACACAAGGACTTGAAGCCTACCAGATTTGAAGGGCCATGGTAACTGGGGAGAAAACCAACATGTACTATCTTATCTTAAAATGTTTCTTTCTCTTTGCTTAAAAAACACACACACACACTCATGATGCCATTATCTTGTACACAGAAAATCCCAAAGTAAAGATGCAGTAGTGTTTCTATATAAAGTAAAAATCAGTAGTGTTTCTATATAACAATAGCGAATTATTGAAAAAAAGAGTCAAGAAAGTAGTCACATTTATAATAGCTAAGAAGAAAACAAATGGAAGTAAATTTAACCAAAAAGGTGAAAGATATTATAATGAAGACTCAGAAAGACTGAAGGAAAAAATGGAAGAGGACACCAATAAAGAGAAATTACAGCCCATGTTCATAAATTAGAAGTTATTGTTATAGCACACATGTGGCCCTGAAACCATCTCTAGAGTCAATGCAAACCTCTGACATTATAGGACTAGAAAAAACATCTAAAATTCATATAGAACCATAATAATTCCTAAATAACCAATGCAATCTTGAGGCAAAAGAACAAAGCAATAAGCATCACACTAACTGACTTCAAAATACAAAATACAAAAATACAAAATAGTAATCAAAATAACATAGTATTGGCATTAAAAACAGATGCATTGACCAATGTATCAAAATAGAAAGGCCTAGAAGTAACTCATGAATCTATAGCCAACTAACATTTGAACAAAGTGCTGAGAACACGCATTGAGGAGACAGTCTCTACAATAAATGATACTGGGGAAATTGAAAATCCACATGCAGAAGAATAAAGCTAGACCTTTGTCTCTTTTCATATACAAAAATCAACTCAAAATGCATCAAAGACCTAGAAGAAACCATAGCAGAAATGCTGTAAGACATTGTGATGGGCAAAGATTTTTGGCTAAGATCTCAAAAATACATGCAACAGAAGTAAAAATATACAAATGGGATTATATAAAATTAAAAGGTTATAACTGTAAAAGAAACAAACTCAGCAAAAAGACATTTCACAGAATGGGAGAAAATATTTGCAAACTATACACCTGTCAAGGGATTAGTAATAAGAATATGTAAGGAACTCAAACAATTCAATAAGAAACATTGTCAATCTGTTCTAAAAATACGCAATATATCTAAATAGACATTTGCTGAAAGAAGATATAGATGTACAATTGGCTAACATGTATTTGGAGAAATGTTCAATATGAGGATTAATCAGAGAAATACAAATCAAAACCACAATAAGATTACCTCACTCCAATTAGATTAGCTTTATCAAAATGACAAAACCTGCTTGTGAGGAGGTGGAGAAAGGGGCACCCTTATATACTCTTGGTAGGAAAGTCAATGTGTATGGCCATTTTAGTAAACAGTATGGATGTACCTCAAAAAATTTAAAAAATTATCATATGATCCAGCTATCTCACTATTGTTTATATTTTCAAAGAAAATTATATCAGTATGTCAGATACACATTTTCACTCCCATATTTATTATAGCACTATTCACAATAGCCAAGAAATTAAAACAACCTAAGGCTATCAATTCACGAATGGATAAAGAAAATGTGTTCTATATACATAATAAAATATTATGTATTATAAAAAACATGAAATCTTGTACTTTGCAACAGCATGTGTGGAACTGGAGGTCATTATGATAATTGAAATAATCCAGGTACAGAAAGACAAGGATCACACAATCTCACTGATTTGTGGAATCTAAAATAGTTAAAGTTGTGAGTTGAATAGTGGTTACCAGAATCTGGGAAGAGTAGGAAGGATGGAGGGATGGAGAAATATTTGTCAACAGGTACCAGCTTACAGTTAGAGAAAAGAAATGACAGCAGATGTTCTATTGCATAACAGGGGGACTATAGATGACAATAATGTACTGCATACTTCACAAAATCTAAAAGATGGAATTTTCAATATTTTCACCACATAGACATTATAGGCTTGAGGACATAGGTATGCTTTGTCCATTTGGTATTATACAACATATACAGATATCAAAACATATAGTACCTCATAAACACATACAGTTTTATGTGTCAACTTAAAAGTTAACAAACAGATATTTAAAATAGCTTACAGAGATCAGCAATATCTTAAGATAAATGATTTTAATATATTAACCTTAACACTATGCCTACACAGGAATAAATATATCAATATTCAAGCATTGGGGCTGGCACTGTGGCATAGCAGATAAAGCTGCCACCTGCAGTGCCGGCATTCCATATGGGTGCTTGTTAGAGTCCCAGCTGCCCCTCTTCTGATCCGGGTCTCTGCTACGGCCTGAGAAAGCAGTGGAAGATGGCCCAAGTGCTTGAACCGCCACAGCCATGTGGGAGACCTGGAACAAGCTCCTGGCTGGGGAGCTTTGGCTTGGCTCATCTCTGGCTGTTGCAGCCATTTGGGGAGTGAACCAGCGGGTGGAAGACCTTTCTCTCTGTTTCTCCCTCTTTCTGTCTATAGCTCTACCTCTCGAGCAAATAAATTTATCTTAAAAAAAGAAAAAATCAAGCATTAGTATTCTCAAATCAATTCTAATAATGATTAAAGAGGAAGAATAATTATTCCTTATATTTATTGACTTTATATGCTGGAACATTTAAATCTTGCAGTAATTTCATGAAATAGATATTAAGATTTATAGATGAGAAAACTGAGACATAGAATAATTATCTTGGCCAAGACCACATAGAAAGGAGGTGATTAACTGTAGTTTTTATACCAGCAATCTATTTGAAGTATTTCCAATATAAGGCAAATCAGCTTGTTCACATAAAATTCTCTGCAATTTCACATTATTCAAATCATGGTGGCAAATCTCCGGGATCCATGTTCAAAGAACAAAGGAAAGATGACATAGCTGTTCTTCCCTGGAATGGTTTATTTCACATTACATACATGCAGGATGAAATGGGGGAGACATTTCAATGTGTGGCTGGCCCAAGACAGTTTTGAAATTTATGGTAGATCCAGAGCCTATATTTTTGTCAGACACATTGTGGGATGGCTGGGGGCAGAGTGGGAGTGTGACAGTTGACAGTGGTTTCTTTAGCTTCCCACAGCATGTAAAGGAGGGTAATTATGTTTGAAAATACTTTCACCAAGTCAATAATAGAATATACATGTGAGGAGTGGAGATAATTTGCTTTGATCTAGCATGCTATAGTCTCTAGAAGTTTAAATTTGTTAAAAAATGAAAAACTAAATAACATACTTATTGATCATTATTATTTGACCAGATTGATTCAGCAAAGCTTCGTGTTGCACACATCATACTCAAAGAGGTGATTTCTCTCAGTTCATTTCTAGAAACAAGTGCTTTTTTGCCCTGATTGATACTTGTGAAGGGATAAGCCACAAAAATACCATGCCACTTTCTAAATATTAAAGCTTTGCTGGCTCCTCAAAGTGTGGCAGTAGACTAGCACATTGCCATTTCGTAGCAGTGTGTTGAAAATGAGGACTCTTGGCCCCCACCCAAGACCTTCTAAATCAGAATGTACATTTTAAGAAGATGTCCAGGCAATTCCTGTGCACATTAATGCTTGAGAAGCAATGCTGTAGAAACCTGTTGTCCATCTTCACAGCCGACCTCAGCTCTTTCAGCTGACCCACTTGCCTCTGCACTCAGAACATATAAATCCATCACTCTGCCCTTCTCACAATTCCCTAGCCACACCTAACACCTTTGAAGGCATGCTCAGCCACACCAATTAATATCCACCAGGCAAATGTCTAACCTGCTCTTTAAGTAACATTTTAAATGCTGATGGAGCTGTGTGGTTCTTTAAGGAAAAAATAACATTTCAAATTTTCTTCCCACAAGTCCATTCTGCAGAGGCATTTACTGTTAATATTCCTTAAATAACCTGTTTAGAAATTTCTTGTATATATCCAAGCATCTGAAATACATATGTTGTCTGTTTTTTTTCCCCAGAAATGACATCACATGATACACCTGGATGTACACCTTGTTTAATTTACATAGTTTATCACTAATCTGTTCCTTTGTTATTTCCCTTTTCCAATTTTACACTTTTTTTATAGGCAGATGAAGAGAGAAACCAAAAGGGAGACAGAGGGCCGGCGCCGCGGCTCACTAGGCTAATCCTCCGCCTTGCGGCGCCGGCACACCGGGTTCTAGTCCTGGTCGGGGCGCCGGATTCTGTCCCGGTTGCCCCTCTTCCAGGCCAGCCCTCTGCTGTGGCCAGGGAGTGCAGTGGAGGATGGCCCAGGTGCTTGGGTCCTGCACCCCATGGGAGACCAGGAAAAGCACCTGGCTCCTGGCTCCTGTCACCGGATCAGCGCGGTGCGCTGGCCGCAGCGCGCCGGCTGCGGCAGCCACTGGAGGGTGAACCAACGGCAAAAGGAAGACCTTTCTCTCTGTCTCTCTCTCTCACTGTCCACTCTGCCTGTCAAAAAAAAAAAAAAAAAAAAAAAAAAAAAAAAAAAAAAAAAAAAAAAAAGGGAGACAGAGATCTTTTGTCTGCCAGTTTACTTCCTAAATGCCTGCAACAGCTAGGACTGAGCAAGGCTGAAGCCAGGAGCCCAGAACTCAGTCTAGGTCTCCCATGTGGGTGGAAGGGCTCTAAGTACTTGAATCATCACCTGCTGCCTTCCAGGCTGCACAGTAGCCAAACGTTGGACCAGAAGAATGGCGAGAATTACAACCTTATTCTGGGATATGGGTATTTTAACCACTGCATGGAATACCTACCCTGTCCCTTAGAGCATATTTTATTAGGCATATAGATGGATACATCAAAACAAATAAATTTCAAATGATAAATATGTGATTTCCTCTTTTTTATTTTTTGCTTTTTCAAACAATAGTGATATAAAAACCACTTTAAAATGTATTTCCCATTTGTGTAAGACTCTGTAAGTTACATACTCAGGAAATGGATATGCTGAGTAGAAGGGATGTGCCTTTTGATGTTGGTAGGTATCTTTTTTTTTTTTTTTTTTTTTTTTTTTTTTTTTTTTTTGACAGGCAGAGTGGACAGTGAGAGAGAGACAGAGAGAAAGGTATTCCTTTGCCGTTGGTTCACCCTCCAATGGCTGCTGTGGCCGGTGTGCTGCGGCCGGCGCACCGCGCTGATCCGATGGCAGCAGCCAGGTGCTTCTCCTGGTCTCCCACGGGGTGCAGAGCCCAAGCACTTGGGCCATCCTCCACAACACTCCTTGGCCACAGCAGAGAGCTGGCCTGGAAGAGGGGCAACCGGGACAGAATCCGGTGCCCCGACTGGAACTAGAACCTGGTGTGCCGGCACCGCAAGGCAGAGGATTAGCCTAGTGAGCCGTGGCACCGGCCAGTAGGTATCAATAGACCTCCTTCCAGACATGCATATTTTCTATTCTAATAAGAACAATATAACTGTTTCCTATATCTTTGACATCACTAGGAATTGTAAAACTTCTTACTTGGTGAAATCTAGGCATATTTTTGACACCACCCAAGAGTTTCCTTGAGGTGCTTACCAGGAGAAGTACAGAGTGGAGGAGAAAGAGAGTGCATTTTAATAGATGGTACCATGCACAGACAGATGTAAGGTTGGGTTTGTGAAAGAGGATAGAGTTTGGGAAAGTGGTCAGAAGGTGAGTTCACACAGGATCTGGTCTACCTGCTAAAGAGGAAATGATGGAGCCACATTCAGAATGAAACCAAGAGAATATGGTGTTGAAAAGCTCAAGTCAAACATTTTGTTTTGTCCTTCTCCCAACTGGAGGGAGTCATCTATTTTCTGTTTGGGCACTCACTGATAATAGTAGTGTCTTATAATTGGCTTATTTTCTCCTAAACCTAAGTTAGACAAAGTGGGATTGGTTATGAAAGAGTTGGCTAATGGCCAGGAAAGCAAGTTTGTAAATCTGAAAGTCAAAACCAAAACTTAAAAAAAAAAAGTGTCTTAGTTGTGCTAACAAAGCTATTTCTTTTTAAGATTTATTTTATTTATTTGAAAGGGAAAGTTACAGAGAGAGGACACACACACAGACACACACACACACAGGGAGAGAGAGAGCGAGAGCGAGAGAGAGAGAGAGAGAGAGAGAACCTTCCATCCATTGGTTAACTCACCAGATGGCCACAATAGCCAGGACAGGGGCAGACTGAAGCCAGGAGCCGGGAGCTTCTTCTAGGTCTCCAACATGGATACAAGTGGCCCAAAGACTTGAGTCATCTTCCTCTGCTTTCCCAGGCCATTAGCAGGGAGTTGGATTGGAAGTGGAACAGCTGGGACTAGAACTGGTGCCCATGTTGGATGCTGATGCTGCATGCAGTGCTTAGCCCTGGTAGTTCTATTTTTAATTCTAACTATATATAATATTGAACCTTGCCTTGTAGAATAGTGAAAAAAAGATACAGAATGGCTTCTGAGGATATTGAACATTTATTTCTTATTATAAAATGATAGATGCAATGTGAAGTATCTTCAAAAGTTGCTGTGAATTGCCAAGTATCATGTCTGTAGAAATATTAATATAGTAATTCAAATATATGCCATTATTATGTTGACTAACAGAAATTTATCTACAGATTTCTTAGTCTAATGTGTTTTATTCATAGATATCCCAGAATAAAGACCTAATTTGAAATGTTAGTACAGCACACTAAAAAGAATTCCTGACTCTTGGGAAAAATATGTGTTGTGGGGAGCAACTGAGACTGGGCTAAGTTACTGGAATTAAGACTTATTCTATGCATCTGCTCTCCCACAATATGGCACTGGGGAGGAGTAAACTTCTACGCAGCTGCCTCTCACCAACTTGACAAACTGCAGGAGCTGATCCTGCTCCTGATTGGAGGAGAGCAGTGTACTCGGTGTGTGGGTAGCAGAGTTGGGATTGGTGGAAGAGGACTATAAAGGAGGAGAGAGACAACATGCACCAGGAACATCTAAGGGAAACATCCGAATAACATCTGAGCAGCCCCTGAGAGAGCCGGCCGGCGGTGTGCCGCTCCCCTGCGGAAGTGGGGAAAGTGGCAGGGGGAGCCGCCCTTCCACGGAGGTGGAAGGATCAGTAGCCAACCCGGGAAGAACCAGCAGCAAACCCGGGAAGGGCCGAGCAGACAAAAGAACAGCACAGGGTCCTGTGTTGTTCCTCCACAAAGTGGGGGAGTGACAATGTGTGTGTGTGTGTGTGAAGCTTGTGAACTTCTACAACAAATATAAGCCTTAGAAAATTTCTGAACACTGTTGCTGAAATGCATAAACATTTTATGGGGAGGTATCATTTAAAATTTTGGGACCCTAACATGTAATGTGTGATTTTAAAGGCCAACAACTGCCATCTACCAATACTTCTAAAGATAAGAAAACGAACTTAACTACTTATTCTCAGCCTGAAATTTTATCACTTTATGTGTACATTAGGACCCCAATTGCCTTCTGTGAAGATTGGGTGATCCTAAATTGAATGTATATAATCTTTGAAACTTGTAGATGATTTCGAGCATACCACCTGGATACAGTAGCTATAGAAAGTAGATTACTGTTCACTTGGGGAAGAGAATTTAGGGTGCTAGATCATGCAGGGAGGAAGTGAGGAGTAGAAGTGGGAGAAGGAGGAAGAGTGGGGGGAAATGTCCATATTTTGATGACATCTATTCAAACTGAAAGGTGATGGGTCTAGAGAAGTCTCTAGTAGAAACCAGTGAAAGAGGGAATTAGGGTCACTTGATTGAATGGTGAGATGGTATCTGTGGAACCAGGGCTTTAGGGCATAAGTGCTGTAAGATTCTAACTCCCTGAGAAATTGTAGAGAAGGCATTTGGACTCCAGAGTATGGAGTTGGTAAGTATTTGAAGAAATTACACCCAGATATTCAAGAGGACAAAATGTTGCAGCTTACACCTGGGTATTCAAGTAAGAAATATATTTATTTATTTGCTTATAAATTTTAACCTTTCCAAAAGGAGAAGCAATACATTTATTGTATTATTTAGTATAATAGAGCTTTTCATTGGGGAGTTAATTTAGGCCAGTGCTTCCCAAATGAGGAGGGAGAAATTCTGCTTTCAGAAGACATGCATTAATGCCTGGAAACATTCTGATTGTCACTAGTGGAGACTGCTGCTGGCACCTCTTAAGTAGAGACCAGGGATGCTCCTGACCATTTTGCTATACAGAGGACAGATCCCACAGGAAAGAATATCTCAGTTAAAATGTCGATGTGCTGAGTTGAGAAGCTCTGTTTTAAACCAATCTATCATTTTGCAAATGAGAAATGGAAAATCAAACAGGGTTAGTGATATGTGCCAAGTCACAGAGTGAACAAATAGAAGAGACAAATTCTCTAGTGTTTTTTCTTTTTTCTTTTCTTTTTTTTTTCATTTTTTTTTTTTTTGATAGGCAGAGTGGACAGTGAGAGAGAGAGACAGAGAGAAAGGTCTTCCTTTTGCTCTTGGTTCACCCTCCAATGGCCGCTGCGGCCAGCGCACCGCGCTGATCCAATGGCAGGAGCCAGGTGCAGGTGCTTCTCCTGGTCTCCCATGGGGTGCGGGGCCCAAGTACTTGGGCCATCCTCCACTGCACTCCTGGGCCACAGCAGAGAGCTGGCCTGGAAGAGGGGCAACCGAGACAGAATCCGGCGCCCCGACCGGGACTGGAACCCGGTGTGCCGGCGCCACAAGGCGGAGGATTAGCCTAGTGAGCCGCGGCGCCGGCCTAGTGTTTTTTCTATTACCTGATTTAACTTCTAAGAGCTATAGTTCTCAAGTGGAACTGTTGGATAAGAGTTTTTTTAATAAAGATTATTTATTTGAAAGTTAGAGTTACAGAGAGAGACAGGGAGAGACAGAGGGCAGTCCACCATCTGCTGGTTCACTCCCCAAATGGCTACAGGAGCCAGGAGCTTCATCTGGGTATCCCATATAGGGGGACAGGAGCCTAAGCACTTGTACCATCTTCCACTGTTTTCCCCAGGCCATTAGCAGGGAGCTAGATCAGAAGTGAAGCAACTAGGGTACAAACCGGAGCTCTGTGGGATGCTGGCATCACAGGCAGTAGCTTTACCACTATGCCACAACACCGGCCCCAGAAAATAGTTTTTATGATTATATTTAGACTTAAGATGTTCAGACTTATCTCAAAAAACTTTAAAATATATTGTTGGTTACACTTGGATATCTAGGCAATGAAGAACATAGAGAATTTAATTACATAATATGTATTCAATTTTACATAGTAAAATTATCTTTATGATGTTTAATGAAATGACTGCCCAGCATAGTGTTTCTCATACTTCAGTATGCCTTACAGTCTATCTGGAGGGCTTGTAAAAACATCAATCAACAAAACTCCCCTGGAGGTTTTGACTCAATAAATCTAAAGTGAGTATTGAAAATAAACAAGTTCCCAGGTAATGCTGGGAGATTATGCATTGTGAACGACTGGCCTAACAACTGGTAGGTACTTAGTAAATGTAACCCTAATGTCACATGTGTTTAAAAGAGTCAACCTCATTGAAACTGTAACCTCACTTTATCATAGAGTAGTAAATAATTTTAATCCACACATAGAGGAATATACTCATAAAGATGGAAGAATAAAAACTTATTTAAATTTCATTTAATCTAAATTTCTCACTTTAAAAGTAAAGAACTTCATATTTTAGGTTAACTACCAGAAAGAAGTATTAGTTTGTAACAAACAGCCAATAAAAAACAGTTTTAAAATCATTTGTAAATAACTGAGTAATGTCAATGTTATCACAAATATACATAAACCCGAAGATTGTAAATGCATTCAAGTATATTTTCAGCATTACAGTTATGAGAAACAGTCCAAATGCCAAACTAAGTAGAACCTGGTCTGATAGGGCTCTTAAACCTCTGTGTAACTATGGGAAAAATGTCTATTGACATCAGTAATATAAAACTAGGCCCTGAGGGACTATAACTGTCTCTTCAAATTATTTGGAAAAGCATGTACATGCTTAATCACTTAAATATAGCATAAAATTATAAGCAGTGTGTTCTCATCATAAACAATCAATGTGCTACTTTTAATCACAGTTAATATAGTAAAACGTACCCCAAGGAAATTCATTTCAGTAACACTCATTTTCATTTATTTAACTTAATAAAAAGAATGTAAGAAATTTCAGATGCTTTAAAACTGTTTCCCTGGAAAGTGCACTTTAACTATCCTGCCACTTGCCAATGCTTGTTAAGAGACTCAAACAAACAACAGAATGTCAACTTTCCATTTAGCTCTTTGAGATCATGAGGAAATCTACATAGCCTTTTTCCTCATAATTCATGACCTCCTGTGCAAGGCAATGAATTTCACTTGCCAAGGGTGTGCAGAAAAAGCTGCATTTATCTTCAACTTAAAAATATCCATCAATCTTGTAAATTAGGTTTCTATTTCTATTGTGCCATCATCTCTGGTTAAAGCTAATGGCAATTCCTTGCCTATATCACACTGCTGCCGCAATCTTACGTACAACTACATCAGGCTTTTCTGCAGCATTTGATAAGAACCTGCTATTTTAACTAATTCCTGGAGCAGGACACGGTGTAAGAGTCTGAAACAGAATTAGTGGTATAATGTTTCTCCTGTTACTCATAGAGTGAATAATTGTTCCTGTCAAACCTAGGGTCATCCCTCCAAGCCTCCTAAATGCAGCACAGGTTGAGCCAATGCGTTAACCCAGCATCGTGCAGCACAAGTATCAAATGGCGCTTTTACTGCAGTATTCACCTGGCAAATAACTAGGCAGGGTTTATTGTTTGTTGAAGTCTTGCAGCTGCTGGGTCATACAGGCTCCATTACTACCTTAAGAAAACAATCACAACAGGAGAAAACCCAGGCAGACACACAGACACACACACAGACACACACAGACACACACACACATCTTATTTACATGAGAAGCCAATTTATAATCAGAGACAAGAGTAGCATAAAAACCAAGAAAGGTAGTAAATATTTAAATTACAAGCCACAACTCATAATGCTCTCCTGCAACACCTCTTAACCAAAGAATTGCACTCAGAGTCTAAACATCAAATCAACATTCATTCCTTGATGGTTAGAGATGATGCTTACTCAGCAAATTCCAAGTTATCGTTTATTTACTCCAAGTATGCTAAAGCTAGGATTATTAGACGACTTATAGTGCTTTTTCAAGCCTGCTGAAATAACTGGAATCTCTCAGAAATTTCTCCCTGTACTTCTCAGCATGGCTGACAGGAATCTGTCAAGACTACAGTATCGAAACAACTGAATCTTTTAAAAATATTTACCCCCGAAAGATGTAGTGAAAGCTCAGCTTCCTTCAGCCTCCATAGCCCCTGAAGTGTTAATCAGAAGAAACAGTCCCATGAGTTCCCACAGGCCAGCAGTGCGTCTCCTACACTTGACCTAGAGAGCGTTACATAAGGAAGCATCAGTGCTGGGAGCTTGCTGAATGTCATCACCAGCGAGAGTAAGACGTGTTGGCAGCAGCAGGCAGGCGGGCAGGCTGGGAGTTTGCATGGAGATCCTGAAGTCTTTCTTGTCTTCCTCTTTTGAAATATTTTGGAAGGAGCGTTAAGAAAGGCTCAGAAACTGGGCTCATGTTTTTTTTTTCTTTTTTTCGTTGTGAGAAGAATGACCAAGAGCACAAAAGCTGAATCTTGCAAGTGTGAGGCGTCTCTTTCAGTGTTTGCAGTAAACCCTAGAATGAACTGCTGTCTGCAAAGTCCTGTACCGTGACATCTAAAATGAAGTGGCTGGTAAAGCTCAAAGGCTGATACGGAGAGCTTTTGTCTACCTTTAACTCATCGTGGTAAGTAGGGGGGGAAATGTGAATCCGTAACGTGATAATAATAGTTGGGGCTGAGAGTTGTTTCATAGGATGATAACTAAAGAATTTGTGAAATCATGTTCCTTAAATATTCTGCTTCAAGCAATATGATAGGATTTTTACTCTTGTATATAAAATTTAGAATATGATGAGTTAAACTGGTTGTGCTTCATGTGTTTCAACTTCTGAAATTATCATGCAAGAAATAAGAAAAGGGGTAACTATCCAGTGGTTTGAAGATGAATGTCAGGTGTGTTAATCGATTACTTCTGTTGTCTATACTCTAAAACAAGGTCAGGTTTTAACACCAGATTTTGCATATAATGAATCAATTTTTAGGCACTAAAGAAAGTTTCTCATAATAGAGCAAGGGAATCACTATGCTTTAGAGATAAGCTTTGCTGGAGTCACTTCTGGACATCTGGGGGATACTTTGAACAGCAAATTAAAAACAATGCACTCTCCATCTAATTTTCATTCAATTATCTTAACTGTGCAATACAAGTTACACCCTTAAAAGCCAGGAATAACAACTGCAGTCCTCTATGATTGTGAGTACAGTGATATTGTGTTATTAATATAAGATGACATTGTTGTTTAATTATATATAAAATTGTGGTTTTATATGGGATGTGGGCTAAGATGTATAATTCCTGAGGCAACAGAAATAGAGAAACCATGCATCATTTAAAATAATCTTAATGTTCTGTTCTTAGTTGGAAAGCATATCAGCTAATGCAGTATCCTGAGAATAGAGTAAGGAAATAAGAGAATTTAGGTATCAAAGAACACAATGATCTAATTCTACCCCAGACTTTAACTTGTAAGGAAACTGAGATAGAAAGAAGTTAAATGACCTACCTTAGCTGAAATGTTGGAAGAAGGGAGTAGAAATGTCTTCCTGATACTCACCTGGTGTTCTGCTACTATACTGCCGTGGACAACTGTGCTATGATACTACAGTAAATGTTTGCTATATAGTGCTTTTTTTCCCCTCATGGAAATGATAGAAAACAAAGTGGAGTAGCAGTAAGTATCTGCTTTCAGCTATGGTTTGATTTTGGAAAAACAAGTCCTGTGTTGTGTGGAATGAGAGATTTTCTGCAATTATTTCTTACAACTGTAATGAACATATTGGTGCAACATTTAATTAAATCTTTCAATCATGATTCTATATCCTAAAAATTAAGCTGTGCAGACCATGCTGGTGGTTCAAATTCTTTTATTTTGTTGATGTAGATTGTGGTACTAGGCTTCCTCATCTCTTGGAGAGCTAAGATATGTGAGATAAACAACACATAGGATGCAAATACATGGAAAATAGAATGCTTTATAAAAGATTCTGTGTATTCCTATCAAGTAAACAGAGCCATTTCCAGTCAAGCATTGTAATTTTAACCCTTGTATCCCTGCCTGTAGTACAATATTTCCTGTGCCCTAAGTAAATATTTGGGAGACTATATGGAGGAATAAAAAGTATTCATAATGTGTTCATGTGTGGGAACTGCATATGCTATGGCCTGGCAGAGTTCTTTGGAGGATTCATTCTAAGATTTGTATCAAAATGATATATTAATATATACTTTTAATAATTGCCAAGATAAATAGTTTTGAAATATTTGAAAACTTAAAAAAAATTTTAAATATTTAGAAATGGTTTTTAGGTTTCCCCTAATTGGATTAACTTGGTACAGGTTTGGCTGTTCTTAGAGGCATTCCAATATTCATTAAAGAGTTTTGTGTGTTTCAAGTGACATTAAATCCAGAGGTAGACTTCAGAGCTGGTCAGGAAGACCCACAGTGCTCAGGGTCTTAAGCTCATTTTTCTTCCTCTCAATTCTTTTTAGCCTGTGTCTTTAATCTTTACTCTTTTGTGGTCTCAAGATGGCTGTATCATATCCAGCTTTCTGACTGCATTTTGAGTAGGAAAATAAGAGAAGTGAAAGGCATAAAGTATGCACCAGCTGAATCAACTCTCTCCAAGAGCTTTCACAGACGGCACCTCTAGAGTCTTTAACATCTTACGGCTCCCAATTATGAAACATTCCCATGCTCCACCCTAGGGGCGTTTGAAATAATTATGTTTTCAATTGAGACCATTGCCAAATGAAATAGGGGTTCAGTTTTCTAAGGGAAGGAGGTAGTCTGTCCCCTCTCACCTCACCAATTCTCCCTTAGTATATAGTCTTGCTTACTGGGAAAAATTCTAAGCATTCCGTGTGATTGGATAATCTAAACTTATTTATATTCCAAAAGAATTAAAAAGCTGGGGCGTTGTGTGCAGAGGGTTAAGCCACTGCCTGCCACACCTGCATCCCCTGTTGGAGTGCTGGTTAAAGCCCCAGATGCTCTGCTTCTAATCCACCTCTCTGCTAATGAACTATGGAAGGCACGTGAAGATGGATAAGTACCTGAGCCCATGACACCTATGTCAGAAACCTGGACGGAGTTCTAGGCTCCTGATGTCAACCTGTAGCATGCTGGGTCATTGTGGCCATTCGGGGAATGAACCAGCGGATGGAAGATTTCTTTTTCTGTCTCTCCCTCCATTTCTCTGTCACTCTTTAAAGGAAGAAAATTAAAAACGAAATTAAAAACCTTTTCATTTTGTATCTGAGCTATCTGTGGAAAAAATCCTTCTCAAAAATTAATATTTATTAATATTATTCATAACTAATAATTCATTCATTCATCCCATAACCAAAGTTGCCTCTAATGATTTAAGAATACGTAGATTTATCTAAATGATGATACAATTTAGTGCCAAGCATTTCATCTGGTTATTATGCTTTTCTATCTTTTTAAGATTTATTTATTTGAAAGGCAGGATTATGGAGAGAGAGAGGGAGAGAGAGAGAGAAAGAAAGAGAAAGATCTTCAATCTGCTGGTTCACTCCACAAATGGCTGCAATGGCTGCAATGGATGGAGCTGGGTGTATCTGAAGCCAGGAGCTAGGAGCTTCTTCCTGGTCTCCTACATGGTTGCAGGGGGCCCATGTACCTGGCCATCTTCAGCTGCTTTCTCAAGTACATCAGCAGGGAGCTGGATAGAAAGTGGAGCAGACTCGGACTTCAACCAGAGCCCCTATGGGATGCCAGTGCTGCAGATGGTGGCTTTACCCACTATGCCACAGAGCTAGCCCCTCTTTTTATCTTATTGAAAACCATGGTTTATTGATAAGACCAGACCAATTTTTCTGCAAGATATTTACCATTGGAATTTTTCTGATTGCTGCCTCATTATATCATTTATCCTGTTCTTCCATATACTATAGAGTGATCATTTTGTTTGCTCCAGTTGTCACAGTTCTGGTCACAATCTGATTGTCACATTATTTTCTTTAAAAATAATTAACAGTCCAATTCAATCCCATCAAGGTAGCATGTACCAATGCCATCTCACTAGTCCAAGTGATCAATTTCAGTTCACAATTGATCATAATGATAGGACTAAGAGTCAAAGGGATCACATAAACAAGAATAGTGTGTGCTAATACAAATTGATAGAATAAAAAAGGGAGAGAATGATCCAATATGGGAAGCGGGATACACAGCAGACCCATAGAATGGCAGATGTCCTAAGCAGCGCTCTGGCCTCAGAATCGGCCCTTGAGGCATTCGGATCTGGCTGAAGAGCCCATGAGAGTATTTTAGGCATGGAAAGCCAAGACACTCTGGCAAAAAAAGAGGACCTAAATGAAAGAGCTCTTCAAGTGAGATCCCAGTAGAAAGAAAGGGCCATCAAAGAAGGAGGTACCTTTCTCTGGAGGGAAGAGAGAACTTCCACTTGGACTATGACCTTGTCTAAATAAGATCGATGTCCACAAACTCAAAAGGCTTCCATAGCCTTGGCAACTCATGACAAGAGCCTAGGGAGATTACTGAGGCCATAAACAAGAGTGTCAATTTGTTAAGTCAACAACAGGAGTCACTGTGCACTTACTCCTCATGTAGGATCTCTGTCCTTAATGTGTTGTTCAATGTGAATTAATGCTATAACTAGGACTCAAACAGTATTTTTCACTTTGTGTTTCTGTGTGGGTACAAACTGATGAAATCTTTACTTGATATATGCTAAATTGATCTTCTGTATATAAAGAGAATAGAAAATGAATCGATGTGAATGGAATGGGAGAGGGAGTGGGAGTTGGGAGGGTTGAGGGTGGGAGGGAAGTTATGGGGGGGGAAGCCATTGTAATCCCTAAACTGTACTTTGGAAATTTATATTTACTAAATGAAAGTTAAAAAATAATTAACAGTAATTATGTGTATGTATGGGCTAGAGTATGACTTGCATACAATATGTGCTAATCAAATCACAGTAACCAACATTTCCCCTCTTTGATGTTATCTTATGATTAGAGTCTTAGAATTTCTTCTATTTGTGCATAAAATATAGGCTAGGTTACTGTGAACTATTGCGACTCCAGTATGTTGTGTAACCCTAGGAATTTATTCCTTCAATCTAAATCCGATTTGCTACCTATTACCCAAACTCCCTCTATCTCCCCTATTCTTCCCAGAGTACTAATTAGGGCATCATGTTGAGTGAAGTAAGCCAGATACAGAAAGACAGATACTGCATGTTTTCCCTCATATGGAGAAGCTAAAATCTCAATGTTATCATAGAATAGTAATTACTGTCCTAGTTTTGATTGTTACTTGGGTTACAAATGAATTTATAAGTGTATTGTAGTCAAATGGATGCAAAGAAAAATTGTAGAGACTTTTCAAAATGAAAAGGAGGAAATAATTCTATGCCTCCATTGCACTCCATTACTCCCACCCCCCCAAATCAGGTTATCCAAAGGAATTTCTTTGAAAAAAGATTGTGTAAAAACATGTGGATACTAAATTAAAGCCCCAACTCTTGGAATCTCAGCAATTACTAAGTAAAATGGTATTTTATTGAGTGCTTTTCTTGTTCTGCCTGTTACTTGCAAAAATCAGCTGCAAGTGGCTTCTTTTGGCTGGTCCATGGAAAAGCTTAAGTTCTCCCAAGTCAGTTACAAGAATGTGCCTCTAGAACAGAGGTCATTTTTCATGTTGGATCAAGGAACCATGCTGGTGTCTTTGAAAGGACCGGAAATAAGATAGCTCCTCTATCCAAAAACCTTACCTTAGGCTTCTAGAGGATTACAGGGCAGACTGGAATAACAATTTCTAACTTTAGAAGAAAAATATGGGCTTCATTTCTATTAAAACTAGCTTTTGTATAGAAGATAATTGACTTTTGAACCCAAATCACAACCACCTTGAGATAACATGTTTAAAAACAATTATATATTATACTAGCCTCTACTTAACTGAAAACCTACAGAAAACATTATTCATTCACTATACTAGAATAAATAAGGAAAAAAATCATAGCAGAAAATCAGGCTATATGTGGTGTAAGTGGAGATAAAAATTAAAAGATAGTTATTGGGCAGTTATGAATTTTATATACCACAAACTCAAGATAAAATTATTTTTCCATAAATTAATTTCTATTTTAATGTCCCATTTTAACCCAATGTCAGAAAAATTTAAGTATGTCTGAATGCATTCAATCATTTCAGTACATTTTTAGTTATTTCAGATTTGACCCTGTAAAATGTGAGATTTTCATCTTTTCCCTTTGTATTAACTAAAGTGACACTAGCTTCAGCAACAAATACTCCCCAAAGTCTTGGAGGCTTAGCACACTGAAGGACTAACTCATGCAAAGTCCTGGTTGGCAGATGCCATCTGTGTGCACATTCATGAATTCAGTGTGTTCAGTATTGTGGCTTCTTTTGCCTGTAGATTTTCAGAACCATCTCACAGATGGAAAAAGTGATCATGAGGAATTGCACCTACTTCTTTAGAACAGAAATGACACATGACTGACTCATATTTCAGTGGTGAGAAATAGTCACAGAGACCCATCTAAATGTAATAGGAGGCTGAGAAATGTTGTCCCTAGCTGGAAAACCACTTTATTTAACTTTAAAGATTCATTTAACTTATTTGAAAGGCAGAGTAACAGAGAGGAAGAGACAGGGCATGAAGTCAATCTTCTATCCATTGGTTCTCTCTCCAAATGGCCCCAACAGCTCAGGCTGGGCCAGGTGGAAGCTGGGAGTGTGGAACTCCATCTGGCAGCAGGGCCTCAAGCACTTGGGCCACCTTGTATTGATTCCCCAGGTATATTAGTACATTAAGCCATAGTGCCAGCACCTGAGTAGCCTCTTTCTGGAAGGGAACACACACAAATTTTGGTGTTCGCCAAGCTATCTCTGCCCTCCTTTTGTATTATAGTTGAAACATTAAAATATATCATCTTTGGCCAATTGTCATTCTTAGATTAAATTAAAGAACTGAGGAGTTTTTCTCTGTGTGTGGCAGTGGGAAGAATTCCTCATTGTGTTGGTGGCATGATTGGTTGTATTTTACGCTTTTAAAATGAGATCCCACCCTTTTTCTTTGGCTCAAACAGGCCATAAGAACTTTAATATAGATTGTCAAGTGCTTATAGTATAGTACCTAAAATTCCAGTCTCTTAATTTTAAATAAAGTATCTTAAATTGCTGCAGTTTCACTTGCCTTGACAAGCTGCAGAAATGTAGTATTCAAGTTGTATTCATAGATGTTTCCATTAAAATTCATTTATATTAATAAGGAAAAAGGCACAATGGCAGGCAATTAACAGTCTGCTTGAATATTAATAGCTCAACTAATCAGCCTAAAATAATTATAAACTCTTTGTACACTTCCCAGAGGGCTTAGTACAAGGATATGAGAGAGAGAGAGAGATGTATTTGAATGGAAGAAATTTAATTTTTAAAATAAAATTGGAAACAAAGTGGAAACAAAAATGGAAAAGGTAGGAACAAAGAATGAACTCCATGAACCAGCAGATGGAAGACGTCTCTCTCTCTCTACCTCTCTCTACCTCTCTCTGTAACTCTGTCTTTCAAATAAATCTTTTAAAAAATGAACTCAAGAGAAAGAAAAATCCAGGTAGCTTTGAGATGAACCCCAAATGTTAAACTGTGAAGGCTATTCTAGAATGATGGAAAAGTAATTACTAGAAATACATAAAAATGGTCTGAAAAATACATTGTGTATATTGAGGAAAAATGTTTATGATCAATACTCTTGAGTCTGTTGGAAGAAGGAAGGATGAGGCTCCCTCAGCCCTTATGAGTGAGTGGCTGAAGAATCTGGTTATTCCAAGCAATTGCTTTCATAAAGGAGCTGGGGAAAAGCAATAGTACTGACATGGTCCCCCAATCCAAACAGGTTTATCCATTTAAATGTCTGGACAATACAAAAAATGATTAAAGCTGGTGTTTCACCAGGCAGGCCAGCTAACATGGTGACAAAGGTGGACAGTGGCCAACACTGATGAGGTCCTCATTAGCTCTGGTAATTGTAGGGGTTTTGAGTATCTGCTGCTATATAAATGTTAAATATGTTGCTTTCAGTCAGACTTCCATCAGGAAAGAGGGAGGGAAGGGGAGCAAAGGAGGAGGTAGAGGGGGAGGGAGAGAAGGGAGAGTGGGAGGGAGAAAGGGAGAAAGGGGGAGAGAGAGAGAAAGAGAGAGAGAGAGAGAATAGTAAAGTGTTGAGGATGAGTACCTGAATAATTAAAAAAAAAACACTTTTATTTAAAAGTATTGTGTAACCTAGTGATCATCAGAGCATTTGGAGATTTGCAGTTTTGTCATTACATATTTTTCAGTATTTTCTTTTAAACCTGATGGAATAAATACAAAGTAGGCATTTCTACTTAGTCTAGGAAGAGTTACTCTACAGGAAAAGCTTTTTTGTTTCCCTTACCTGTTCCATCCCTTCATTAAACACACACACACACGCACACGCACACATGCACACACACCCCAGAACTTAGAAGTTTTGAAAACTAAAAAAAATGAGGCACAGAGAAAGGGAGAATCACCATCATCATGGATGATGGATGGAGTGAGATGGTGTCTGAGGAGGAAAAGGCAATCTTCTAATTTTTGTCTGCCATTTTCTCTTTTTGAAGTTGGTTTTTCAAGTAGGATCTCAGAATGTGCAGGTCCTGGTTCATTATCCAGTGCATTAGATTTTCTCTAAGTCAGCCTTGAACATCTGGCACAACTGTGCTTGTCTCTTCCTGGTATTCCCCACATCACATTTCCAGTCAATCTCCACATGTTACTCTTATTCAAGAAATTCCCTCTCAATCTATAGGTAATTCTTACACCAGTTCAAGAAAAATTAATTGACTTTTCCATCCACTTACTCCAGCCGATGTTCTAGTCACACTGAATTGCTTAGATACAGAAATCTTGATGCTACTTTATACCTCTACGAATGCGTTCTGTCCTCACCACTACACCTGTCATTACCCATCCCATCCTTAGTTAACCCTCCCATCCGTGGTCCTTTCCCTTAAAAGGGCACTAATTTGCATTAGAGACTCCTTTTAGGCTTAACAGTCAGTTCTTTAAGAAGCCTTTACTGGGTCTTCTGCCTCCCTGCCAAATGGAAGTGATTACAGCTCATTGGGATATTACTGTGGCTTATAAAGCTCAGTGCACTCATATTATCTCCTATTGCAGAGTTGCTTACATATGACCCATCTCAACTAATTGATTAACTATCTGGAAACGAAGATTGTGGAATATTCATGTTTGAATTCCTAGCACCTAAAATAGAACCTTTTTGGAAAACAATATATGTATTCAATAACTGTTCAGCATGATAAAAATTGTGATGATTGATAAAAATTGAGTACTATATACTTTTGGTAAACCCAAGCATGGATTAATCAAAAGTAAAATACTAGGGATTATGATACATTCTGAAAAAGATACTTTTTTATAAGATATCACTACTGTCATTGAAAATGTCATTTAAAGAAATATAGAAAAGATTTTAATGTCATTTAAAATTGTCTTTACACTCAGTCTTCAAAGAAATATTTCTTAAAATAGGTAATATTTGTATTTCAAAAATTCAATTGCAGGCAATGACAGCGTTTTTTTTTTTTTAATTATTCATTTGAGAGGCAGAGTTACAGAAGTGGTAGAGACAGTGAGAGAGGTTTTCTATCTACTGATTCACTCTCCAAATGGCTGCAGTGGCCAGAGCTGGGCAGATCAGAAACCAGGAGCCAGAAGCATCGTCTGGATCTCCCACATGGGTGCAAGGGCCCAAGCACTAGGACCATCTTCTGCTTTCCCAGGCCATCAGCAGGGAGCTGGATTGGAAGTAGAGCAGCCTAACCCTTGAACTGGAACCCATATGGGAAGCTGACGTCACAGGCAGAAGCTTAGCCTATTATACCACAGCACCAGCCCCAAGAAATGACAACTTTTAAAAACAAAATCTGGTTATGGAAGAAGCTCACATTTGACATTTATTAAACTATTTTATTGAATCCATATGTATCTAGAATTTTTTATATAGTATAGATGTTTTAATTTCATAAACTCTTACATTGAATTTATTATCCTTTTTTAAAGATTTGTTTGTTTATTTGAAAGTCAGAGTTACACAGAGAGAAAAGGAGAGGCAAACAGAGGGGGTGGGTCTTCCATTTGCTGGTTCACTCCCCAGATGGCTGCAACGGCCGGAGCTGCACCCGCCCAAGCCAGGAGCCAGGAGCTTCCTCTGGGTCTCTCAGGTGGGTACAGGGGCCCAAGGGCTTGGGCCATCTTCTACTGCTTTCCCACACCATAGCAGAGAGCTGGATTGGAAGTGGAACAGCTGGGTCTTGAATTGGCACTCTTATGGGATGCCGGCACTGCAAATGGTGGCTTTACCCGCTATGCCACAGCACTGGCCCCTATTATTTTATCCTTATAATAACACTGCAATAGATGTTAAACGTATTTCACTGTCCTACCTACCCCACAAAAACAAAGTGCACACAGGACTCTTCCAAGGTCTCATAATTGGGATGTTGGCTTTTCATTTCAAGTAATTAATTTACTTTCGGGATTTACGTTTTGCCATGATAGGCTTTCATTCTGTTCAAAGTGCTGAGTATATTTTTAAGTGTGTCAGTAATCCAAGTAGTCAACAAACATTTCTTGTGTGTTACCATTTATTGCTCCTGCAAAGTCCTCAGGCATTTTAAATCAGAATTCTAAACTAAGCTATTGTACTTTGAACCCAGCTGCAGAAAAGCTATATTCAACCCAAGAGTCTTTGCACTTCATGCATTTTGATGTGGAGATCTGTGAGTACTTCACACTTGAAACTAGCCCAGTTCCCTCTATTTAAGGTTAGAGTATTCTAGAGATACAGAACTAAGGCTATATTTTCTAAACTGGATAGTCTAGACTGACCCATTTGTGTATGTTTCTTTGCTTCATTTTTTTCCCACTCTCCAACTTTTCTGTCAGAGGAAGGATCTGGGGAAAATTAGGTGACTTGTCCTGGTCACGTAACTAGTTGACAGCAGATCTTGGCTATAATAAAAGAAATGAAAAAAATGACTGAAACATAAACAGACAAGATATTTTTGTAGATACAGCTGGATTATGACATATTTCTGAAATATTCCATTTATTGAGCCTCTAAATTTTTTCTTCATAGTGACATTATACACCATGAGGCATCATCTTTTTGTCCTTTTATAACTGAATATCTTGAGAATGCTGGGTAATTACAGATAAATGCTAATCAGAATTTATATTTGTACAAATGTGCTTAATACTTTACAAGGAGCATTGATTTATTTGATCCAGGTGGGCTGGATAAAGCACTCAGCTGATTCTATGCCCCCATTAAGATGGAGTCCAGGATACATCTCAGGTGGCAGAACTCTGTGCAGTGCTCTTTGCAGGAACAAGAACACTGTAGGACTCCATTCATCAGGTGCAGGGCTCCATGGATGTGCTTTGAATGTGAGTGAGGAATATTTAATTGTAAACCAAACCTGCCGTAGAGCATCTCTGTTACTAGCCAGGATCCCACTTGGAATTTTAAAAGTAAAACTCATAATTCCAGAGACAGGTTCAGGGTTGTAAAAATGGTGGTGAACAGATTTTCAGAAATTCATAGCTCTGCTATTATTGTCACAATTAGTCCTGAGATGATTTTTATTTGGAGAAGAAAATCTCAGAAGTGATTAGTCAACTAGCCGAGCAGCTGCAAATGTCTTCAGATTTGAAAGCATTGCCCTCTGTTTAGAGGACATGCAATACAGCTCCAAAGACAAGCGGATTTTGCACATAAAAGAAACTACTCTGTCAGCAGGCTTAATAAGGTATGAAAATTTTTCCTCATAGCTTGTATTAAGGTACATTCTAAACCAACAAATTAAAGGACTTGGAGGCTGGAGGAAATCCAAATTTTGCCATTGTCCCACATGGCTGTCTTGAAATTTGACTTTCATACATAGCCTTTGTTTTTTGTTTTGTTTTGTTTTGTTTTGACAGGCAGAGTGGACAGTGAGAGAGAGACAGAGAGAAAGGTCTTCCTTTTTCCATTGGTTCACCCTCCAATGGCTCCTGCGGCCGGTGTGCTGTGGCCGGTGCACCGCGCTGATCCAAAGCCAGGAGCCAGGTGCTTCTCCTGGTCTCCAATGAGGTTGCAGGGTCCAAGGACCTGGGCCATCCTCCACTGCACTCCGGGGCCACAGCAGAGAGCTGGACTGGAAGAGAAGTAGCCCGGACAGAACCGGCGCCCTGACCGGGACTAGAACGTGATGTGCCAGCACCGCAGGCGGAGGATTAGCCTATTGAGCTGTGACGCCGGAGCATACATAGCCTTTTTTCAAGAAAAAAGTATTTCTGTAATACACTAACACACATCTTTTTGTAACCATATGATATTTTTAAAAATGTAATATGTTAATGGTCTGGTATTTTATTTTTGAACTCTAATTATTAGTTTTATATACTAAATAATAATATTTGACATAGTCATGAGAAAGCTGTTTGATTTCTAAACATAAATTTATAGAACAAATCATGGAAGAAACTACCTACAAGAAGCACACTGTTTTGACCATGTTTTGCCTGTAATCCTGATTCCTTTGTACCCAGGGCTGACTTTGTAAAGGGAGAAGGAATGATAATGCCTGCTTCGTATGATTGTGTCATATTTTAGTGGGAAAATATATTAGACACTGTACATGTTTGGACACTCAATACTGTTCATGTATATTTTTACAGCTCTCACTTAAAGATGGGAATTTTGATCTCTGGTTTAAAAAAAGCTAGAAGACTATTTTTAGAGAGGTTAATCTAAATTCAACTATTTTTAAAAAAGATTTATTTATTAGCAAGGCAGAGTTAGAGAGATTTTTAAATTTAGTTTAGGTTATACAAGATGCATGTATTTCCTATATACAGGTTCAGAAAAATAGTGATACTTCCCAACTTACCCTCTCCTACCCATGCTCCCACCCTTCTTCCTCCTACCTCTTCTATTCCCACTCTTAATTTTTCAATGATCAATTTTCAGTTAACTTTATACTCATTGGATTAACGCTACATTAAGAGTTCAACAAATAGTATATAAAAAAAAAACACTGTTCCTTAAGGATTGTTAAAAATCATTATATCCCAAAATGTCCATTTTATTCCTATAGATTAGCTTTTAGGTACTCTATTAGTTACCACAGATCAGAGAAAACATGTTATTTGTCTTTTTTAGACTGGCTTATTTCACTAAGTATAATGGTTTGCAGTTGCATCCATTTTGTTGCAAAAAAAAAGCATTTCAGTTTTTTCATTTTTTTTACAGTTGAGTAGTACTCCATACCATATATATACCATAATTTCTTTATCCAGTCATCAGTTGATGGACGTCTGGGTTGATTCCATATCTTAGCTACTGTGAATTGAGCTGCAATGAGCATGGGGGTGCAGATCCCTCTTACATCTGCTGATTTTATTTTGTTTGAGTAAATTCCCAGAAGTGTGATGGCTGAGTCATATAGTAGGTCTGTATTCATATTTCTGAGGTGGAGAGAGAGATCTTTCATGTTCTGGTTCACTTCCCAAATGGCTGCAATATCCAGAACTGGACTGGTCTGAAGCCAGGAGCTAGGAGCTTCTTCTGTGTCTCCCAGTACTTGGGCTATCCTCCTTAGCTTCCACAAGCACATTAGCAGGGAGCTGGATTGGAAGTGGGGCAACTGGGACTTGAGCAAGCATCCATGTGAGATGCCAGCATAGCAGGTGGTAGCTGTATCTGCTTTGCCACAATGCTCGCCACATAATCAAATTTTAAATATTCTTTCTGAAATTTTTTGGAAATCACTTTCTATTCTCACTTCTCTGTTAAAGGAAAGGAGAGCAGGCTCAAAGTATCCCTTTTTGTAGAGGAGTCATACTTACAGCTGTGTGACCAATGATCCTGTTATTGACTGGATTTTCAAAGTATCCTTGCTTCTAATATACTTACCCACCTGCTCTGGATTCCCTCTGTCCACTCTCACCCCTCTCCACTAAGCATACATGTAACTCCATACCTGTGCTGTATTGGAGTTCTGGGAAATACATGTAATGGGCAGTATAATGCTGTAGGAGTGGTGTTCAGTGATGGAAATACAAAAATGCCTGAAGCTCAAAAGAGAAGACCGCTTCCTTCTTTGGTGGTTTGAGAAGTTTTCTTGGAAAAATGGGATTTAGTTAGAGATAGGAGAAGGAGCTACCACAGAGAAGAATATTAAGAGGTTGGAGTACTTACTCCTTCTTAAAGGCAAAAGAAGAGGAGGAGAACATCTCCCAAATAAGAACTAAGCCAGTTTATTTGGAGCTAAGGGTTTGTGCAATATTGTGATTAATCACAGGAACAGTTGCCAAGCTTTCATCATAAGAATATTCTCTGGGAGATTTCATCAAGTTCTATTGCCTATTATTTTCTGTTGACATATTTTACATGGCATCTTCGATAATAGAGGTCACCTTTTTTAAAAAAAGAAAATAAAAACACAAAGCTCATTAGAGGAATGATTTATGTGTGATATTTAAAATCCAAGCAATGTCATTGTCTTGAGAAAATTATGAGTGTTGAGTATAAGTTTGAATGTCCTTGAAATTTCTAAATATATAGCTTGACATTTTTACTTAGTACATATTGATTGTATTTTGGCATCTCATATTTATTATTTAACAGAAAATTATGAAACAGTATGGTCTTGTAGCACATATTTTGGATTTTAAATGCAAAACTTGATTTGGAATCCTTCTTTTACCATTAAATATTCTTTGGTTGTGTGACCTTGAGTATATTTCTCATCTGTGAATCTTTCTTGTCATGCGCAAAATAGGTGAGTCTAAGCTTAAATACATTTTATTCTCTTCAGGTTCTAAAAAGCATATTATGTTGCATTTTCAAAATAAAGCACAGTGTTTTTATACCTTTTTCAAATCCCATTCAGGATGGATGGGATCTACATAATTCATATCTTTTGTTTTTCTAGATGTAGTGAGAGAATGTTTTGAAGTAGTGTGTAGCCAAGTTAAACTTTTTAAAAATTTTTTATGTGTAAAAAGGGAGCAAACTTCATGTATTACATATATATATATTTTAAGAGCATGATACTTATTACCATAGCATCTCTCCTTTCTTTCCTCTTCCTCCCTCTCATCCTCTCTCCTTTTCTTTTCATCTTTTACAATGACATAATTTCCATTTCCTTTATAATCACAGCATAACCCTCACTAAATGCAGCATTTAACACCTAATAGGTAGAAAAAGATATCATCTCTCGGCTCTTGGGGGGGAGGGGCTTGCAAGCAGTGTGGAAATTGTGTAATTTAGCAAGGGTAAAAGCACAAGGCTTTTCAGTTTAAAAGTGTATCACAGACACAGTCACACTTGGCTTAAATAGTGTTTCATGAAAGGTAAAAATGAACTCGGTGCTCTCTGTTGGAGACAGTAGAGAAGCCTCCTGTGTGAGGAGTGTGCACAGCCTCCCGTGTGGAGGACGTCTGCACAAGAGGCCAGTTGCTGAGGTTGCCTGCCCCAGTTATGATCACAAACAGTGGCTCTGATAATGTTACCATCTTAGCTTCCAGCAGGAAGATTTGGCTCCTTCTCTGAGCAAAAATATGTTGGATAGAACATTTCTTGCTACTAGCTAGTGCTGACAATTGGTTAAACATTGCTGATGTATTGCTACCATCAGAAGCTGTAAGGGTTTTTCTCTGAGCCTAGGCAAGGAAGGTTGTTGACCTTCTGGGTGTACATAAATTCTGACAACCCTGAAAAACACTTGCAGACATTCCATAAGCCTGGATCCTATATAGGTGTGTAATTTTAGCTACTCATAAAGAAATAACACCAGTGCTAATCTTAATACACATTTTAGCGGGAGGTAATTTCTCTCTAATTGCCTACGACTACACACTTTAATTCAATCAAAGCTTAAGCTTTCCTTACCAAGTGATTAATAAAAGAGCAAGCTCTTTTATTTTTTTTTTATCTGACAAAAATAAATGTAAATGCTGTTTCTTTAAGGTTTGAAAACACTGGAAACTATTTCTATACTCCAAAGAAGATTTCGATTTTGTATTTTCTATTATTTTTATATTTAAAACTTAGTTTATTTAATCAAAATAAGACAATTCTTATAAAACATTTAATTCACATTAAATCTAAACAAAGTCATGTGTATTTAGCCATGATCTTGTGTCAAAGTCATAGTAAAACACAGGCAGAGCTGGATTAAGTTTTGGCTCTTGTGACTTCTAGAAGTTGCTTAAATATTCTGAATCTTTGCTTTCATTGGTGAAATGGGGATAATAATCTGAAATCATATAGCTGTAAACTAAGGTGTTAAAAAATACTACTCTTGGGGCCAGTGCCATGGCTCCCTTGGTTAATCCTCTGCCTGCGCCGCCAGCATCCCATATGGGTGCCGGGTTCTAGTTCCAGCTGCTCCTCTTCCAGTCCAGCTCTCTGCTGTGGCCCAGGAGGGCAGTAGAGGATGGCACAAGTCCTTGGGCCCTGCACCCCATGGGAGACCAGAAGAAGCACCTGGCTCCTGGCTTCGGATCAGCGCAGCGCCAGCTGTAGCGGCCATTTGGGGAGTGAACCAACAGAAGGAAGACCTTTCTCTTTGTCTCTCTCTCACTATCTATAAATCTACCTGTCAAATAATTTTAAAAAAGAATAAAAAAATACTCTTCCATCTCTTCATTAATCAAAATGAAAGTTCTTGGTAAGATTTAATAATTAAAGAAAAAAATAACTTTATGACTTTGATGTATAACTTTTATTTTCCTCACTTGTAACCTTTCCTGAAATGTCATGATCTCTTTATTGGCTGCAGTTACCACCTATGATGGTCTCTAAATTTCTATTTCTGATCCAAATAAATTTTTCTGTGCTCAAGGTAGTTTATCTATATGCTTTTTAGTAATCTCCACATATGTCTCCTAAATTAACATTAAACTCAACATTTCCAAACCTGAATTTAGCATCTTCACCATTGCATCTCCTCAGACCTTTTTTAGAAGTGCAATGAACTATTGTTTTCTTTTGCTTTGTTTACTAGGGTGGGTGCTCAGGCCACAGATTGGGGTTAGAACATGAACTCTGTTTTCTCCAAATTTTTCACATCCAGTTGCCAAGTCCTATCTTTTCTAGTTCTTTCAGGTTCATTTATGGCTCTCTGTCCTCACTGCCACTACCCAACTGCAGGCCCCATCATCCTTTGCCTGGGTTTTTGCAATCGAATTTCCATTGGTCTCTCTGCCAATGGTCACACACCTCTCTAATCTGTTGCTTATATTGCAGTTAAGAAGATCCTTCTAAATATATATCATAGTGTCTTTTCTGTGCTAAAACCCAGGTTTACCACTATTTATGAAATGTATCCTTAATATGCTTTTTAAAAATGATTTATTTATTTGAAAGCCTGAGTTACAGAGAGAGGTAGAGACAGAAAGAGGTCTTCCATCTGCTGGTTCACTCTCCAAATGACCAGAGCTGCACCGATCCAAAGCCAGGAGCCAGGAACTTCATCTGGGTCTCCAATGTGGGTGCAGGGGCCCAAGGACCTGGGCTATCTTGTACTGCTATCCCAGGCCATAGCAGAGAGCTGGATTGGAAGAGGAACATCCAGACTAGAACCAGTGCCCATGTGGGATGTCGATGCTTCAATCCATGGATTTAACCTGCTGCACCACAGGGCCGGCCCCCTTAAGAGTAGAATGCACTCCCTAGATATCTAGCAGATTCTCCCAATATGGATTAGTAGAACAGAAATTATTTTCAGTTTTTGGCATTTTTAATTGTAATTTTAATTAACTATCTACAAATCATATTGAATTTGTTAAAAGAAGCCTAGGAACATAAGGATATTCCCTTTCTCCTTACTCCCTTTCCCCTTCTACCTTTCTTTTTAATTTTTGAGATAATACATCCTACATTTACATTGTAGGAAAAAGGCTTAATATTTCACCAAATAAGTTTACCAAGTAAAAAGCAAAAAGACTCTGGTTTAGTGGAAATAGATATAACATCTATACACAATCATTGAATGGAAAAATTATCATTTCACCCGAATCCAGTTTTTCTGGCTAATTAGAAATTTTATTTGCAATTCCCAGGTGTCTAGTGATCCTGAACATTTTTTGATACGTCTGTTGGCCATTTGAATGTCATCTTTTGAAAAATAATTGTTCAAGTCCTTTTTCCATTTCTTTATTGTTTTGTTATTGATATTCTTGAACTCTTTATAGATTATGGATATTAATCCTTTATCAGTTAGAGATTTGCAAATACTTTGTCCTGTCAGTTACCTCTTCAATTTGTTAAGTGTTTACTTTGCAGTCACAATTGTCTTATTGCTTTGGTTGCTCATGCTTCAGGAATCTTTTCCAAGAAGTCTTTACTCAGGCCAATGTCTTGCGAAGTTGCCCCAATGTTGTCTTATAGAAATTTAATGATATCAAGTCATAGATTTAGATCCCTGATACATTTTGAGGTGACTTGAGTTTAAGTTGTATGGTTGGGATTTTATTTAATACTTCTGAATGTGGAGATCCAATTTTCCAAACACGATTTGTTGAAAAGACTGTCCTTTTCCCAGGAATTAATGCTAACTCCTTTGTCAAAGATAAGTTGCTTGTAAGTGTATGGATTGATTTCTGATTTCTATAGATTGCATTCCGTTCCATTGGTCTACTGGCTTTTTTTTTTTTAACCAGTGTCAGGATGGTTTGATTGTAACTGCCCAGTATTACGTCTTGAAATTTGGTAGTGTGATACCTCTGGCTTTGTTTCTATTGTTCAAGATTGATTTAGCTATTTGGGGTCTTTTGCTTCTCCTTGTGAATTTTAGCATGTTTTTTAATCAGATCAGAATATTGTCATTGATATATTGATTGGGATTGCATTGAATCTGCAAATTGCTATTGGTGGTATTGATATTTTGATGATATTAATTCTTCCAATCCACAAACATGGACAATATTTCCATTTTTTGTTTCTTCTATTTTTTTTTCTTGAATGTTTTATAATTTTCATCATGGAGATCTTTCACCTACTTGGTTAATTTTTCCAAAGGTGTTTAAATTTTTTTGCAGGTATTGTGAATGGGATTTACCTTACAAGTTCTCTCTCAGCCACAGCTTTGTCTAAGTGCACAAAGGCTATTGATTTTTGTGTGTTAATTTTATATCCTGTTCTTCACCAAAATCTCTTATGAGTTTCAATAGTCTCTTAATAGAAATATTTTTGGTTCTGCTATATAAAGAATCGTGTCTTCTGTGAACAAGGAAAATTTGACTTCTTCCTTTCCATTTTGAATCACTTTGATTTCTTTTTCTTGCCAATGGTTCTGGCTAAAACTTCCAGAACTATATTGAATAGCAATGGAGTAAGTGGGCATCCTTGTCTGGTTCCATATCTTGGTGGAAATGCTACCAACTTTTCCCCAGTCACTATGATGCTAGCTGTGGGTTTATTGTGTATCATATATTGCCTTGAATGTGTTGAGGAATCTTCCTTCTGTACCCTATTTGCTTAACATTTTTATCATGAAAGGATATTGGATTTTATCAATTGGTTTCAATTTTGTTTATTTCTTCTCTAATTCGTTTTTTTATTTTTTTAACTTTTATTTAATAAATATAAAATTCAAAAGTACAGTTTATGGATTACAATGGCTTCCCCCCCCCATTACTACCCTCCCAACTCCCGCTCCCTCTCCCATTCCATTCACATCAAGATTCATTTTCTTTTTTTTTTATCTTTTATTTAATGAATATAAATTTCCAAAGTACGACTCATGGGTTACAATGGCTTCCCCCCCCATACCGTCCCTCCCACCCACAACCCTCCCCTTTCCCACTCCCTCTCCCCTTCCATTCACATCAAGATTCATTTTCGATTATCTTAATATACAGAAGATCAGCTTAGTATACCTTAAGTAAGGCTTTCAACAGTGTGCTCCCACACAGAAACATAAAGTGAAAAATAATAGATGATTTTTTTTAAATGATGATGAAATCAGATCAGACCTATTGTCATGTTTAATCCCAGTGAGAGTCAAGTTGGGAATTGATAATTTCTTTTTTTTTTTTTCTTTTTTTTTTTTTTTTACAGAAGATCAGTTTAGTGTACATTAAGTAAAGATTTCAATCGTTTGCACCCCCATAGAAACACAAAGTGAAATATACTGTTTGAGTACTCGTTATAGCATTAAGCCTCAATGTACAGCACATTAAGGACAGAGATCCTACATGTGGAGTAAGTGCACAGTGACTCCTGTTGTTGACTTAACAAATTGACACTCTTGTTTATGGCATCAGTAATCTCCCTATGCACCAGTCATGAGTTTCCAAGGCTATGGAAGCCCCTTGAGTTCTCCGACTCTTATCTGGTTTAGACACGGTCATAGTCAAAGTGGAGGTTCTCTCCTCCCTTCAGAGAAAGGTACCTCCTTCTTTGATGACCTGTTCTTTCCACTGGGATCTCACTCACAGAGATCTTTTTGCCAGAGTGTCTTGGCTTTCCATGCCTGAAATACTCTCATGGGCTTTTCAGCCAGATCCGAGTGCCTTTAGGGCTGATTCTGTGGCCAGAGTGCTATTTAGGACATCCGCCATTCTATGAGTCTGCTGAGTATCTCACTTCCCATGTTGGATCACTCTCCCCTTTATTTATTCTATCGGTTAGTGTTAGCAGGTACTAGACTTGTTTATGTGCTCCCTTTGACTCTTAGTCCTTTCATTATGATCAATTGTGAACTGAAATTGATCACTTGGACTAGTGAGATGGCATTGGTACATGCCACCTTGATGGGATTGAACTGGAATCCCCTGGTATGTTTCCAACTCTACCAATTGGGGCAAGTCAGCCCGAGCATGCCCCAAATTATACATCTCTTCCCTCTCTTATTCCCACTCTTATGTTTAACAGGGATCACATTTCAGTTAATTTTCAACACTTAAGAATAACTGTGTGATAATTACAGAATTAAACCAGGCATATTAAGTAGAACAGACAAAAAAACTACTAAGAGGGATAATGTATTAAGTTGTCCATTAACAGTCAGGGCTATGCTGATCAAGCCACCATTTCTCATAGTGTCCATTTCACTTCAGGAGGTTTCCTTTTTGGTGTTCAGTCAGTTGTCACCGATCAGGGAGAACATATGGTATTTGGCCCTTTGGGACTGGCTTACTTCACTCAGCATGATGTGTTCCAGATTCCTCCATTTTGTTGCAAATGACTGGATTTCGTTGTTTCTTACTGCGGTATAGTATTCTAAAGAATACATACCCCATAATTTCTTTATCCATTCTACCATTGATGGGCATTTAGGTTGGTTCCAGGTCTTGGCTATTGTGAATTGTGCTGCAGTAAACATTAGGGTGCAGACCGCTTTTTTGTTTGTCAATTTAAATTCCTTTGGGTAAATTCCAAGGAGTGGGATGGCTGGGTCGAACGGTAGGGTTATATTCAGGTTTCTGAGGAATCTCCAGACTGACTTCCATAGTGGCTTGACCAGTTTGCATTCCCACCAACAGTGGGTTAGTGTCCCTCTTTCCCCACATCCTCGCCAGCATCTGTTGTTGGTAGATTTCTGAATGTGAGCCATTCTAACCGGGGTGAGGTGAAACCTCATTGTGCTTTTGATTTGCATTTCCCTGATTGCTAGTGACCTTGAACATTTTTTCATGTGCCTGTTGGCCATTTGGATTTCCTCTTTTGAAAAATGTCTATTGAAGTCCTTGGCCCATCTCTTAAGTGGGTTGTTGGTTTTGTTTTTGTGGAGTTTCTTGATCTCTTTGTAAATTCTGGTTATTAACCCTTTATCTGTTGCATAGTTTGTAAATATTTTTTCCCATTCTGTCAGTTGTCACTTCACTCTCATGACTGTTTCTTTTGCAGTACAGAAACTTCTCAATTTGATGCGATCCCAATAGTTGATTTTGGCTTTGACTGCCTGTGCCTCCCGGGTCTTTTCCAGAAATTCTTTGCCTGTGCCAATATCTTGAAGGGTTTCTCCAATGTTCTCTAATAACTTAATGGTGTCAGGTCATAGATTTAGATCTTTAATCCACGTTGAGTGAATTTTTGTGTAAGGTGTAAGGTAGGGGTCTTGCTTCATGCTTCTGCACGTGGAAATCCAGTTTTCCCAGCACCATTTATTGAATAGACTGTCCTTCCTCCAGGGATTGGTTTTAGATCCTTGATCAAATATAAGTTGGCTGTAGATGTTTGGGTTGATTTCTGGTGTTTCAATTCTGTTCCATTGGTCTATCCATCTGTTTCTGTACCAGTACCATGCTGTTTTGATTACAAATGCCCTGTAGTATGTCCTGAAATCTGGTATTGTGATGCCTCCGGCTTTGTTTTTGTTGTACAAGATTGCTTTAGCTATTCGAGGTCTCTTGTGCCTTCATATGAATTTCAGCATCATTTTTTCTAGATCTGAGAAGAAGGTCTTTGGTATCTTGATTGGGATTGCATTGAATCTATAAATTGCTTTTGGGAGAATGGACATTTTGATGATGTTGATTCTTCCAATCCATGAGCATGGAAGATTTTTCCATTTCTTGGTATCCTCTTCTATTTCTTTCTTTAAGATTTTGTAATTTTCATCGTAGAGATCTTTAACATCCTTGGTTAAGTTTATTCCAAGGTATTTGATTGTTTTTGTAACTATTGTGAATGGGATTGATCTTAGAAGTTTTTTCTCAGCCATGGCATTGCTTGTGTATACAAAGGCTGTTGAATTCTGTGCATTGATTTTATATCCTGCCACTTTTCCAAACTCCTCTATGAGTTCCAATAGTCTCTTAGTAGAGTTCTTTGGATCCTCTAAGTACAGAATCATATCGTCTGCAAAGAGGGATAGTTTGACTTCTTCCTTCTTGATTTGTATTCCTTTGATTTCTTTTTCTTGTCTGATGGCTCTGGCTAAAACTTCCAGAACTATATTGAATAGCAGTGGTGAGAGTGGGCATCCCTGCCTGGTGCCAGATTTCAGTGGAAATGCTTCCAACTTTTCCCCATTCAATAGGATGCTGGCTGTGGGTTTTTTATAAATTGTTTTGATTATATTGAGGAATGTTCCTTCTATACCCAATTTGCTTAGAGTTTTCATCATGAAAGGGTGTTGAATTTTATCAAATGCTTTCTCCGCATCAATTGAGATAATCATATGGTTTTTCTTTTGCAGTCTGTTAATGTGGTGAATCACATTGATTGATTTGCGAATGTTGAACCATCCTTGCATACCAGGGATGAATCCCACTTGGTCTGGGTGGATGATTTTCCTGATGTGTTGTTGTACTCTATTGGCCAGAATTTTATTGAGGATTTTTGCGTCTATGTTCATCAGGGATATTGGTCTGTAATTTTCTTTCAGTGCTGCATCTTTCTCTGGCTTAGGGATTAAGGTGATGCTGGCTTCATAGAAAGAATTTGGGAGGATTCCCTCTTCTTCGATTGTTCTGAATAGTTTGAGAAGAATTGGAGTTAGTTCCTCTTTAAATGTCTGGTAGAATTCAGCAGTGAATCCATCTGGTCCTGGGCTTTTCTTTGTTGGGAGGGCCTTTATTACTGTTTCAATTTCTGTTTCAGTTATGGGTCTATTTAGGTTTTCTATGTCTTCATGGTTCAATTTTGGTAGATTGCATGTTTCCAGGAATCTATCCATTTCTGATAGGTTTTCCTGTTTGCTGGCATACAAGTCTTGTAGTAATTTCTGATGATTCTTTTTATTTCTGTGGTGTCTGTTGTTACGTTTCCTTTTTCATCTCTGATTTTATTGATTTGGGTCTTTTCTCTTCTTTTTTTAGTTAGTTGGGCCAATGGGGTGTCAATTTTGTTTATTTTTTCAAAAAACCAGCTTCTCGCTTGGCTGATTTTTTGTAATGTTTTTTTTGGATTCAATCCTGTTAATTTCTTCTCTGGTTTTAATTATTTCTCTTCTCCTACTAGATTTGGGTTTGGTTTGCTGCAGTTTTTCTAGGTCCTTGAGGTGCGCTGAAAGCTCATTTATTTGGTGCCTTTCCAATTTCTTGATATAGGCACCTATTGCTATAAATTTGCCTCTCAATAATGCTTTTGCTGTATGCCATAAGTTTTGATATGTTGTGTTGTTGTCTTCATTTACTTCCAGAAAGTTTTTGATTTCTCTTTTGATTTCTTGAATGACCCAGTGTTCATTCAGGAGCATGTTGTTCAGTCTCCATGTGTTTGCATACTTTCTGGGGTTTCCTGAGTTGCTAATTTCCAGCTTCATTCCGCTGTGGTCTGAGAAGCTTCATGGTATGATTCTAATTCTTTTAAATTGGCTGAGACTTGCTTTATGGCCTAGTATGTGGTCAATCCTAGAGAAGGTTCCATGCACTGCTGAAAAGAATGTGAAGTCTGTAGATGTAGGGTTGAAAGTTCTGTAGATATCTGTTAGATCCATTTGGGCAATAGTGTCAATTAAATCTGCTGTTTCCTTGTTGATCTTCTGTCCGGATGATCTGTGTATTTCTGAGAGTGGAGTATTGAAGTCCCCCAGTACTATTGTATTGGAATCTAAATCTCCCTTTAAGTCCCTTAACATATCTTTTAAATAGACCGGTGCCCTGTAATTAGGTGCATATACATTTATAATAGTTACATCTTCCTGTTGAATTGAACCCTTAATCATTATATAGTGCCCCTCTTTGTCTCTCTTAACAGTTTTTGTATTAAAGTTTATCTTGTCTGATATTAATATGGCTACACCTGCTTTTTTTTTGGTTTCTGTTGGCATGGAATATCTTTTCCCAACCTTTCACTTTCAGTCTGCATGCCTCTTTGTTAGAGAGATGTGTTTCTTGTAGGCAACAAATAGTTGGGTTGTGTTCTGTGAGCCAGTCAGCCAAACGGTGTCTTTTAACTGAAGAATTCAGACCATTAATGTTCAATGTGACTATTGATAAGTAGTGACTTTGCCCTGCCTTTTTCCCGGAAATATTTCCTAGTATATGCTTTGAGCTTCCCATGCTCTTTTACTGGTAGGTGTTCTTCCTTTCCCTTCTTTCATATTGATGGCCGTGTTTCTGTGTTTCTGAGTGTAGCACATCTTTAAGTATCTTTTGCAGGGCCGGACGAGTGGCCACAAAGTCTTTCAATTTCTGTTTGCTATGAAAGGTCTTTATTTCACCTTCATTCACAAATGATAGCTTAGCAGGATATAATATTCTGGGCTGGCAATTTTTCTCTCTTAGGACCTGTGCTATGTCTCGCCATTCCCTCCTAGCCTGTAGTGTTTCTGATGAGAATTCTGCTGTGATTCTGATTGGAGATCCTCTGAGAGTAATCTGACGTTTCTCTCTTGCACATTTTAGGATCTTTTCTTTATGTTTCACTGTGGTAAGTTTAATTACCACGTGTCGTGGTGAGGATCTCTTTTGGTCATGTTTATTGGGGGTTCTATGAGCTTCCTCTACTAGGATATCTCTGTCCTTCTGCAAACCTGCAAAGTTCTCTGCTAGTATCTCACTAAAAAGGCCTTCCAATCCTTTCTCTTTCTCCATGCCTTCAGGAACTCCTAGAACTCGAATGTTGGTTTTTTTAATAGTATCCTGTAGGTTCCCAACAATATTTTTTAGATTTCTAATTTCCTCTTCTTTTCTTTGGTTTGACTGTATGTTTTCCTGTGCTCTATCTTCTAAGTCCTATATTCTCTCTTCTGCTTCACCCATTCTGTTTTTAAGGCTTTCTAATGTGTTTGTCATTTGATCTATTGAGCTCTTCATTTCATTTTGATTTCTCTTCACTATAACACTTTCCTGTTCTACTAGTTTCTGCGTTTCATTTTGACTCTTCCTTAAAATTTCATTTTCACGAGAGAGATTTTCAATCTTGTCCATTAAGGATTTCTGTAGTTCAAGGATTTGCTTTTGAAAACTTCTAAATGTTCTTATCATAAATTTTTTGAAATCCGTATCTTGCATTTCTTCTATCTCATCATCTTCATAATCTTGGCTTGGGGTGTTTTGTTTATTTGGAGGCATCATAGTGTCATCATTGATCTTGCTCCCTCTATTTCTGTGTTTGTTACTCGGCATAGTTAATTCTTCTTGCTTCACTGTGCGTTTTTTTTTTTTTTTAATACTGTGTCCATGTTAAGTGGACTGCCTGCTGTTGGAGGAGCCTTGGAGGCTTGAGATGGGTGCGGCCTGAGAGCTCTGCCTGGTTCTTCCTGGTTAAGGGTGTGCAAAGGTGACACCCTCAGGTTATGCGTGGTAAATCTCTCTCTTTTTATTTATTTATTTATTTTATTTATTCAGGGGGTAAGTAACACCGCATGGCATGGCCGTGCAGAATTGATGGTATTTTGCTTCCAGTCTTTGGCTCCTCTGGACTTCCACTGGGTTGCCTAGGCTACTGAATTGTAGTGACTCAGTTCCTTAGCTCTCCCCCATTGATATGTAAATCCAGAGAGGAGGCCTGCTCTTTGTCTCTTGGGAATTCTTCAAGCCTTGCAGCCTAGTAACCTTTGCAAGGTTAGGAGGAAGAGAAACCCCGAAGCTTTTTTTTTCCTTCTTTCCGGTAGTGAGTTTGCTGCACTTTCCGGCCCCCCTCTAGATTCTGACCCCCGTTTCCCCACCAATGTCTCGGGTTATTGAGCTCACCTCCCCTTCCAGTGCCAATGTGTGGACTTGGTGCCCTGAGCATCCCAAGTCTCCCCGCTGTTGTCTGTGTGGCATGCACTCCCCTTCGAGCACTGGCGCGCAGACCCTGGGGCTTCTGCAGCTCGGTCCCGCGACTTGGCTTCCGCGCGGTGGGCGACCTTGTTCTCCCAGTAGGTCCTCCGATTCATCTTGGCTCCCTCCCAAGATTCATTTTCAATTCTCTTTATATACAGAAGATCAATTTAGCATATATCAAGTAAAGATTTCAACAGTTTGCACCCACACAGAACACAAAGTGTAAAATACTGTTTGAGTACTAGTTATAGCATTAGTTCTCATTGAACAACACATTAAAGAAAGGGATCCTACATGAGGAGTAAGTGCACAATGACTCCTGTTGTTGACTTGACAAATTGACACTCTTGTTTATGGCATCAGTAATCTCTCTAGGCTCTTGTCATGAGTTGCCAAGGCTATGGAAGCCTTTTGAGTTTGTGGACATCGATCTTATTTAGACAAGGTCATAGTCAAAGTGGAAGTTCTCTCCTCCCTTCAGAGAAAGGTACCTCCTTTTCTTTTGCAGTACAGAAACTTCTCAATTTGATGCAATCCCAAATGTTAATTTTGGCTTTGACTGCCTGTGCTTCCAGGGTCTTTTCCAAGAAGTCTTTGCCAGTACCTATATCTTTCAGGGTTTCTCCAATGTTCTCTAATAATTTGATGGTGTCACGTCATAGATTTAGGTCTTTACTCCATGTTGAGTGGATTTTTGTGTAAGGTGTACAGCAGGGGTCTTGCTTCATGGTTCTGCATGTGGAAATCCAGTTTTCCCAGCACCATTTATTGAATAGACTGTCCTTACTCCAGGGATTGGTTTTGGATCCTTGATCAAATATGAGTTGGCTGTAGACGTTTGGATTGATTTCTGGTGTTTCAATTCTGTTCCGTTGGTCTATCCATCTGTTTCTGTACCAGTACCATGCTGTTTTGATTACAACTGCCCTGTAGTATGTCCTGAAATCTGGTATTGTGATGCCTCCGGCTATATTTCTGTTGTACAAGATTGCTTTAGCTATTCAAGGTCTCTTGTGCCTTCATATGAATTTAAGCATCATTTTTTCCAGATCAGAGAAGAATGTCTTTGGCATCTTGATTGGGATTGCATTGAATCTATAAATTGCTTTTGGGAGAATGGACATTTTGATGATGTTGATTCTTCCAATCCATGAGCATGGAAGATTTTTCCATTTCTTGGTATCCTCTTCTATTTCTTTCTTTAAGATTTTTTAATTTTCATCGTAGAGATCTTTAACATCCTTGGTTAAGTTTATTCCAAGGTATTTGATTGTTTTTGTGGCTATTGTGAACGGGATTGATCTTAGCAGTTCTTTCTCAGCCATGGTAATGCCTGTGTATACAAAGGCTGTTGAATTCTGTGCATTGATTTTATATCCTGCCACTTTTCCAAACTCCTCTAGGAGTTCCAATAGTCTCTTAGTAGAGTTCTTTGGATCCTCTAAGTAAAGAATCATATCGTCTGCAAAGAGGGATAGTTTGACTTCTTCCTTCCCAATTTGTATCCCTTTAATTTCTTTTTCTTGCCAAATAGCTCTGGCTAAAACTTCCAGAACTATATTGAATAGCAGTGGTGAGAGTGGGCATCCCTGTCTGGTACCAGATCTCAGTGGAAATGCTTCCTACTTTTCCCCATTCAATAGGATACTGGCCATGGTTTTTCATAAGTTGCTTTGATTGCATTGAGGAATGTTCCTTCTATACCCATTTTGCTTAGAGTTTTCATCATGAATGGGTGTTGAATTTTATCAAATGCTTTCTCTGCATCTATTGAGATAATCATATGGCTTTTCTTCTACAGTTTGTTAATGTGGCATATTACATTGATTGATTTGCAAATGTTGAACCATCCCTGCATACCAGGGATGAATCCCACTTGGTCTGGGTGGATGATCTGCCCTTAATGTGTTGTACTATGAGAATTAGTGACAAAACTACTACTCAAACAGTACTCTATACTTTGTGTGTCTTTCTGGGTGCACTCTGTTGAAATATTTACTTATTATATACTAAGTTGATCTTCTGTATATAAAGATAATTGAAAATGAATCATGATAAAGATTGGGATGGGAGAAGGAGTAGAGATGAGATGATTGTGGTTGAGAGGGAGGTGATGGGGGGAAAAGCTATTATAATCCAAAAGTTATACTTTGGAAATTTATATTTATTAAATAAAAGTTGAAAAAAAGAGATTTCAACTATTTGCACCCACAGAGACAATCAAAGTATAAAGTATAGTTTGAATACAAGTTTTACAATTAATTCTCATAGTACAACTCATTATGAACAGAAGTCCAGCGTTGGGAGCAAGTGCGCAGTGACTCCTGTTGTTGATTTAACAATTGACACTCTTATTCATGATGTCAGTGAACACCCGAGGCTCTTGACATGAGCTGCCAAGGCTATGGAAGCCTTTTGAGTTCATAAACTCTTTCGGTTTTTAGACATGGCCATATAAAAAGTGGAAGTTCTCTCCTCCCTTCAGACAAAGCACACCCTTCTTTGATGGCCCCTTCTTTCCACTGGGTCTCACTCACAGAGATCCTTCATGCTGAACTGCTTTTGCTACTGTGTCTTGGCTTTCTGTGCCTGAAATACTCTCATGATGTTTTCATTCCAGACTTAGAGGCTGATTCTGAGGTCAGAGTGCTATTTATGGTGTTTGTCATTCTTTGAGTCTGTTGTGTGGCTGCTTCCCATGTTGGAACTTTTTCTCCTTTGTAATTCTATCCATTGTTATTACCAGGTCCTTGTTCTTACTTATGTGATCCCTTTGATGGTTCTATGCATATGATCAATTCCATACTTAATATGATAACATTATAACATAATATGGGATGCCACCCAGCTAAATGGGATTTGGAGTCTCATGGCAAGTTTTTAGCTTCACCCTTAGCGGTAGATCTCCACAGATGTATGTTGATTCCTACAACTCTACCCTCTTTCATTCCCACTCTTATTTTTAACTGGGATCTATTTTCAATTGACTTAATACATGTATGTTTTATTCTATGTTAATTAAGGAGTTCAGCCAATGGTATTAAGTATAGGAGAAAAAAAAGTAAAACATAGATAAAATGAAATAATAAAGTGTTCCTCAACACTCAAGACAAGGGGTTGTTCAAGTAATTACTTCTCATAATGTCTGTTTCACTTTTACAGGTTTCCTTTTAGTTCTATTAATTGTCACAGATCAGAGAGAACATATTATATTTGTCCCTTTGAGACTGGCTTATTTCACTAAGTATGATATATCCCAGATTCATCCATTTAGCTGTAAATGACTGGATTTCTTTTTTTAACTGCTGTGTAGTATTCCATAGAATACATACCCACAGTTTCTTTATCCAAGAATACATGGATGGGCATTTAGGTTGATTCCATGTCTGGCTATTGTGAAATGAGCTGCAATAAGCATAGAGGTGCAGATGTCTCTTTTATTGCTGATTTCATTTCCTTTGGGTAAATTCGGAGGAGTGGGATGGATAGGTCATATGGTAGGGCTATATTCAGATTTCTGAAGTATCTCCAAACTGTCTTCCATAGTGTCCCTACCAGTCTGCGTTCCCACCAACAGCGGATTAGGGTACCTTTTCCCCCACACCTTTCCAGCATTAGTTGTTGATTTCTGAAAGAAAGCCATTCTAACTGGAGTGAGGTAAAACCTTGTTGTGCTTTTGATTTGCATCTCCCTAATAGCTAGTGATCTTGAGCATTTTTTTCATGTGTCTGTAGGCCATTTGGATTTCCTTTTTTGAGAAATGTCCATTTAAGTCCTCTGCCCACTTCTTGACTGGGTTGTTTGCTTTGCTATTGTTGAGTTTTTTGATTGCTTTATATGTTCTGGTTATTAATGCTTTCAGTTGCGTGGTTTGCAACTAATTTCTCCCATTATTTTGGTTGTCTCTTTACTTGTCTGACTGTTTCTTTTGCTGTACAGAAGCTTCTCAATTTGATATATTCCCACTTGTTCATCTTGGGTTTTATTGCCTGTGTCTCCAGGGTCTTTTCCAGTAATTCTGTGCCCAGGCCAATGTCTTGCATGGATTCCACAATGCTCTCTAGTGATTTGATGGTATTGGGTCATAGATTTAGGTCTTTAATCCATTTTGAATGGATTTTTGTGTAAGGTGTAAGGTAGGGGTCTTGCTTCATAGTTCTGCATGTGGAAATCCTGTTTTCCTAGCACCTTTTGTTGAAGAGACTGTCCTTGCTCCAGGGAATGATTTTAGCTCCTTGGTCAAATATAAGTTGGTTGTAGATGGTTGGATTAATTTCTGGAGTTTCTAATCTGTTCCATTGGTCTATCCATCTGTTTTTGTACTAATACCAGGCTGTTTTGATTATAACTGTCTTGTGGTATGTCTTGAAATTTGGTATTGTTATGCCTCCAGCTTTATTTGTTTTTTTTTTTTTTTATAAAATTGCTTTAGCTATCCTAGGCCTCTGTGTTTCCAAATGAATTTCAGCATCATTTTTTTCTAGATCTGAGAAGAATATCTTTGGTATTTTGATTGGTATTGAATTGAATATCTAAATTATTTTCAAAATAATGGACATTTTGATGATGTTGATTCTTCTAATCCATGAAAATGGAAGTTCTTTCCCTTTTTTATGTCTTCTTTTTCTTTAGAGCTTTGTAATTATCATCATAGAGATCTTTGACTTCCTTGGTTAAATTTCTTACAAGGTATTTAAGTTTTGTAGATATTATGAATGGAATTGATCTTAGAAGTTCTTTCTCAGCCATGGTATTGTCTGTATATATAAAGGCTGTTTTTGTGTGTGTGTGTGTTGATTTATATCCTGCTATTTTGCCAAACTCTTTTATGAGTTCCAGTAGTCTCCTAATGGAGTCTTTTGGTTCCCCTATATATATATAATCATGTCATCTGCAAATAAGGATACTTTGACTTCATCTTTACCAATCTGAATACCTTTGATTTCTTTTTCTTGCCTGATGGCTCTAGGTAAAACTTCCAGGACTATACTGAATAGCAATGGAGAGAGTTGGCATCCTTGTCTGGTTACAGATCTCAGTGAGAATGCTTCCAGTTTTTCCCCATTCAGTAGAATGCTGGCTGTGGGTTTGTCATAAATTACCTTAATTATGTTGAGGAATATTCCTTCTAGACCAAATTTGCTTAAAGTTTTCATCATGAAAGGGTGTTGTATTTTATCAAATGCTTTCTGTGCATCAATTGAGATAATCATATGGTTTTTGTTCTTTAATTTGTTAATGTGATGTATCACATTGATTGATTACAAGTGTTGAACCATCCCTGCATAGCAGGGATAAATCCCACTTAGTCTGGGTGAATTATCTTCTTGATGTGTTGTTGAATTTGATTGGCCAGTATTTTCTTGAGGATTTTTGCATCTGTTTTCATCAGGGAAATTGGACTATAGTTTTCTTTCTCTGTTGCATCTTTTCCATATTTAGGAATTAAGGTGATGCTGGCTTCATAGAGAGAATTTGGGAGGATTCCTTCCCTTTCAATTGTTTTAAATTGCTTGAGAAGAATTGGAATTAGTTCTTCTTTAAATGTTTTCTAAAATTCAGCAGTGAAGCCATTCAGTCCTGGGCTTTTCTTTATTGGGAGGGTAGTTATAATTGACTCAATTTTTGTCTCAGTTATGGGTCTGTTTAGGTTTTCTGTGTCTTCATGGCTCAGTTTAGGTAGGTTATATGTGTCCAGGAATCTATCCATTTCTTCTAGGTTTCCAGTTTGTTGGCATACAGCTCTTTGTAGTCACTTCTTCCTGTTGAATTAATCCCTTAATCATTTCATAGTGCCCTTCTTTGTGTCTTTTAAAGTTCTTTGTGTTAAAGTCTGCTTTGTATGATATTAGCATGGCTACTCCTGTCCCTTTTTCCTTTGGATTAGCGTATAATCAAAAAATCATTCCTCAGTGGAACAGACAAGGACTATGAGCAATCATTGATTCTCAAAATGTCTCTTTCATCCCAATACATTACATTTTAGTTATTCTATTGTTATCTTGGATCAGGGAAACCATATGATATCTGTCTTTTTGGTTAGTTGCACCAATGTTGTGCCCTGTAATTGGGTGTGTATACATTTTTTTGACAGGCAGAGTTAGACAGAGAGAGAGAGAGAAAGGTCTTCCTTCCATTAGTTCACTCCCCAAATGGCCACTATGGTCGGCATGCTGTGCCGATCTGAAGCCAGGAGCCAGGTGCTTTCTTCCGATCTCCCATATAGGTGCAGGGGCCCAAGCACTTGGGCCATCCTCCACTGCCTTCCCCGGGCCACAGCAGAGAGCTGGACTGGAAGAGGAGCAACTGGGACAGAACCAGCACCCCAACCAGGACTAGAACTTGGAGTATCAGTGCCACAGGCAGAGGATTAACTTAGTGAGATGCGGCACCAGCCGGGTGTGTATACATTTCTTATAGTCATGTCTTCCTCTTGAATTGATCCCTTAATCATTACATAATACCCTTCTTCATCTCTTTTAACAGTTTTTATGTTGAAGTCTATTTTGTCTGATATTAGGATGGCAATACCAGCTCTCTTTTGGTTTCTGTTGGCAGGAATATCTTTTTCCATCCTTTCATTTCAGTCTGCTTGTATCTTTGTTCATGAGGTGTATTTCTTGTTAACAGCAAATAGATGGGTCTTGTCTTTTAATCCATTCTGCCAATCTGTACTTTTTTAACTGGTTAGTTAAGGCCATTTACATTCAGGTGACTATTAGTAAGTAACAACTTGGCCCTGATATTTTTCAATAAATACTCATATTGATTACTTTGGATATTTTTTGTACTTCTGTGGGGGGGTTTACTTTCTCATTCTTTCATAATTATGGCTATCTCTCTATGTTTCTGTGTGTAGCACATTCTTAAGCATCTTTTGTAAGGCAGAATGAGTGGTGACAACTTCTTTGAATTTCTGTTTCTTATGGAATGTCTTTTTCATCTTCATTCATAAATGAGAGTTTTTCAGGGTATGGTATTCTGGGTTGACAGTTTTTTTTTTCTTAAGACTTGGACTATATCTCACCATTCTCTCCTAGACTGTAGGGTTTCTGATGAGAAGTCAGCTCTGGGTGTAGTTGGCGATCTGAAAGTAATCTGGTCTTTGTTTCTCTCATGCACATTTTAGAATCTTTTTAATGTGGAAAGTTTGACTACAATGTGTCATGGTGAAGATCTTTTCTAGTCATGTCTGTTAGTTCTATATGCTTCCTGTACCTGGACAACCCTTTCTTTCTACAAAATGGTAAAGTTTTCTGTAATTATTTCACTAAATATGCTTTCTAGTTCATTCTCTTTCCACACCCACAGGAATGCCTATCATCTGAGCTTTGGATCATTTGATAGTATCTCATAGATCTCAAACACTGTTTTTAAGTTGGCTAATTTCTTCATATTTTTGTCTTTTTTTTTTTCAGTCTTCAGTCTCACTGTAAAATTTCCACATACTTTTCTGCTGCCTCGCCAAGTCTGCTGTTGAGGCTTTCTACCACATTTTTTATTGAGGTATTGAATTCTTCATTTTCAATAATTCATTTTGATTTCACTTTAAAATCTCAATTCCTCGGAACAAATTTTTGTTCATATCAAATATGTTTTTTTTAGGTCATGGATTTGCTTCTGATATCTTTTCAGTAATCCTATGATTAAATTGTGAATCCTGTTTCTGATGTTTCCTCAGTCTCCATCTTTCCATTCTTTTTATTTTATAGAAAGCTTTTATTTAATAAATATAAATTTCATAAGTATAAATTTTGGACTATAGTGGTTCTTCCCCCATACCTACCCTCTCAACTCTAAATCATCCCACCTCCTACTTCCTCTCCCATCTCATTATTCATTAAGGTTCACTTTTAATTAACTTTATAAACAGAAGATTAACTCTATACTAAGTAAAGATTTTAACAGTCTACACCCACACAGACATACAAAGTATAAAGTACTGTTTGAAGACTAGTTTTACCATTAATTCTCATAGTACAACACATTAAGGACAGAGGTCCTATATGGGGAGCAGGTGCACAGTGATTCCTGTTGTTGATTTAACAATTGACACTTTAAGAAGTCAGGGATCACCTGAGGCTCTTGTCATGAGCTTCCAAGGCTATGGAAGCCTCTTGAGTCCACAAACTCCATTGGTATTTAGATGGAGCCATAAGCAAAGTGGAAATTCTCTCCTCCCTTCAGAGAAAGGTACCTCCTTCTTTGATGGATCCTTATTTCCACCAGGATCTCACAGCGATCTTTCATTTAGGTCATTTTTTGCCACAGTGTCTTGGCTTTCCGTGCCTAAAATGCTCTCATGGGCTTTTTAGCCAGATCCAAATGCCTGAAGGGCTGATTCTGAGGCCAGAGTACTGTTTAGGGTATTTGTCATTCTATGAGTCTGCTGTGTGTCCTGCTTCCCATGTTGGATCATTCTCTCTTTTTAAATTCAACTATTATTATTGGCAGACATTTGTGAATCCATCCAGTCCTGGGCTTTCCTTTGTTGGGAGGGTGTTCATTACTGATTGAATTTCTGACCCGGTTATGGGTCTGTTTAGGTTTTCTATTTCTTCATGGTTCAATTTAGGTAGGTCATATGTTTCCAGGAATCTATCCCTCTTGATAGATTTCCCTGTTTGCTGGCATACAAGTCCTTGTAGTAATTTCTGATGACTCTTTTTATTTCTGTGGAGTCTGTTACATTCCCATTTCATCTCTGATTTTACTGATATAAATCTTCTCTCTACTTTTTTTGGTTAGTTGGGCCAATGGGGTGTCAATTTTGTTTATTTTTTTCAAGAAACCAGCTCTTCACTTGGCTGATCCTTTGTAATGTTTTTTTTTTGATTCAATTCTGTTGATTTCTTCTCTAATTTTAATTATTTATTTTCTCCTACTAGTTTTGGCTTTTGTTTGCTGTAGTTTTTTCTAGATCCTTGAGATGCATTGATAGCTCATTTATTTGCTGCCTTTCCAATTTTTTGATGTAGGAACCTATTGCTATAAACTTTCCTCTTAACATTGCTTTTTGCTGAATCCCATAAGTTTTGATATGTTGTGCTGTTATCTTCATTTGCTTCCAGAAAGTTTTTGTTTTCTCTTTTGATTTCTTCTATGACCCACTGTTGATTCAGGATCATGTTGTTTGGTCTCCATGTGTTTGCATATGCTTTAGAGATTCCTGAATTGCTGATTTCCAGCTTCATTCCATTGTGGTCTGAGAAGATGCATGGTATGATTTTAATTTTTTTGAATTTTCTGAGACCTGCTTTATGGACTAGTATGTGGTCAATTCTAGAGAAAGTTCCATGCACTGCTTAGAAGATCTCTTCTGCAACTGTAGGATGAAAAGTTTAGTAGATTGCTGTTAGGTCTATTTGGTCTGTAGTGTCGATTAAATCTGCTGTTTCCTTGTTGATTTCCCTCTGGTTGATCTGTCCGTTGCTGTAAGTACAATATTGAAGTCCCCTAATACTATTGTATTGAAGTCTAAGTCTCCTTTTAAATCCCTTAACATTTCTTTTAAATAGCCAGGTGCCCTTTAATTAGGTGCATATACATTTATAATAGTTGCATCTTCTTGTTGAATTGATCCCATAACCATTATATAGTGCCCCTCTTTGTCTCTTTTAACTGCTTTTGTGTTAGTGTATTTTGTCTGATATTAAGATGGCTATGCCAGCTCTTTTTTGTTTTTGTTTTTGTTTTTTTTTTTTTGTTGGCATGGAATATCCTTTTACAACCTTTCACTTTCAGTATGCATGCATCTTTGTTGGAAAGATGTGTTTCTTGTAAGCAGCGCATAGATGGGTTTTGCTTTTTAATCCATTCAGCCAGTCTGTGCCTTTTAACTGGAGAGTTGAGGCTATTAACATTCAATGTGACTATTGATAAGTAGTGACTTTGCCCTGCCATTTTTCCAAATATATTTCTAATATATAGTTTGAACTTCCTGTGATCTTTTACTGAGAGATTTTCTTCCTTTACCTTCTTTCATATTGATGACCATGTTTCTGTGTTTCTGTGTGTAACACATCTTTAAGCATCTTTTGCAGGGCTGGATGAGTGGTGACAAATGCTTTCAATTTCTGTTTGTTATGAAAGGTCTTTATTTCACCTTCATTCACAAATTAGAGCTTTGTGGGTTATAATATTCTGGGATTACATTTTTCTCTTAGTACTTGGGCTATAACTCAACATTTCCTTTTAGCCTGTAGGGTTTCTGAGGAGAAGTCTGCTATGAGCCTAATTTTAGAGCCTCTGAAAGTGATCTGTCATTTCTTGCGCATTTTAGAATCTTTTCTTTGTTTCACTGTTTTGAGTTTGATTACAATGTGTCATAGTGAGGATATTTTCTGGTCTTGTCTATTGGGAGTCCTTTGTTTTTCCTGTACTTGGACATCCCTTTCTTTCTCTAAAACTGGGAAATTTTCTTCTAGTATTTCACTAAAAATTATCCTCCAGCTCTATCACCCTCGGTTGCTGCAGTCTCACCTCCATCTCCAAACTGTCGCTCCCCCTCTTCGTGGAGGAACGACACAGGACCCTGCGCTGTTCTTTTGTCTGCTCGGCCCTCCCCGGGTTTGCTGCTGGTTCTTCCCAGGTTGGCTACCAACCCTTCCACCTCCGTGGAAGGGCGGTTCCCCCTGCCACATTCCCCACTTCCGCGAGGGAACGGCACACCAGCGGCCGGCTCTCTCGGGGGCTGCACAGGTGTTCCTTCAGATAGATGTTCCCCTTAGATGTTCCTGGTGCATATTGTCTCTCTCCTCCTTTATAGTCCTCTTCTGCCAATCCCAACTCTGCCACCCACACGCCGAGTATGCTGCTCTCCAATCAGGAGCAGGATCAGCTCCTGGAAGTCATCACTCAAGTTGGCAAGAGGCAGCTGCGTAGAAGCTGTTTTCTCCTCTCCCAGCGCCATATTGTGGGAGAGCAGATGCATAGAATAAGTCTTAATTCCAGTAACTTAGTCTAGTCCGAGTTGCTCCCCACACAAACTGCTGCCCATTCCTCTCTCAGCCACTGCAGCTGTGACTGTGTGCATGTCTGCATCATCAGCATTAAATCTTTTTTCCATGTTTCAGTCTTTTTCAGTGTATCTTTGTTGGTGAGGTGTGTTTCATGTAGTCAGCAAATAGATTGGTCTTGTTTTTTAATCCATTCAACCAGTCTGTATTTTTTTAACTGGAGAGTTGAAGCCATTTACTTTTTCAGTTACTATTGATAAGTAATGACTTGGCCCTGCCATTTTTAATAAATATTTGTGTTGTTTATTTTTTTTAAACTTTTATTTAATGAGTATAAATTTCCAAAGTACGACTCATGGGTTACAATGGCTTCACCCCATAACATCCCTCCAACCCGCAACCCTCCCCTTATCCACTCCCTTTCCCCTTCCATTCACATCAAGATTCATTTTCGATTCTCTTTATATACAGAAGATCAGTTTAGCATACATTAAGTAAAGATTTCAACAGTTTGCTCCCACACAGAAACATAAAGTGAAAAATACTGTTTGAGTACTAGTTATAGCATTAAATCTCAATGTACAGCACATTAAGGACAGAGATCCTACATGAGGAGTAAGTGCACAGTGACTCCTGTTGTTGACTTAACAAATTGACACTCTTGTTTATGGCATCAGTAATCACCCTAGGCTCTTGTCATGAGCTGCCAAGGCTATGGAAGCCCCCTGAGTTCACTGACTCTGATCATATTTAGACAAGGCCATGGTCAAAGTGGAAGTTCTCTCCTCCCTTCAGAGAAAGGTACCTCCTTCTTTGATGACCCATTCTTTCCACTGGGATCTCACTCGCAGAGATCTTTCATTTAGGTTTTTTTATTTTCCCCAGAGTGTCTTGGTTTTCCATGCCTGAAATACTCTCATGGGCATTTCAGCCGGATTCACATGCCTTAAGGGCTGATTCTGAGGCCAGAGTGCTGTTCGGACATTTGCCATTCTATGGGTCTGCTGTGTATCTCACTTCCCATGTTGGATCATTCTCTCCCTTTTTATTCTATCAGCTAGTATTTGCAGACACTGTTCTTGTTTATGTGATCCCTTTTGGCTCTTAGTCCTATCATTATGATCAATTGTGAACAGAAATTGATCACTGGGACTAGTGAGATGACGTTGGTACATGCCACCTCGGTGGGATTGAATTGGAATCCCCTGGTATGTTTCTAACTCTACCGTTTGAGGCAAGTCAGCTTGAGCATGTCCTGAATTGCACATCTCTTCCTTCTCTTATTCCCACTCTTATATTTAACAGTGATAACTTTTAAGTTAAGTTGCAGCACTTAAGAAGAATTGTGTATTGATTACAGTATTCAACCAAAAGTATTAAGTAGAACAAACAAAAAAAATACTAAGAGGGATAACATATTAAGCTGCTCATCAACAGTCAGGGTGAAGGCTGATCAAGTCACCGTTTCTCATAGTGTTCATTTCACTTTAACATGTTCCCTTTTTGGTGCTCAGTTAGTTGTCACCTGTCAAGGAGAACAAGTGGTATTTGTGCCTTTGGGATTGGCTTATTTCACTCAACATAATGTTTTCCAAATTCCTAACAGGGATCACTTTTCAGTTAAAATTTAAACACCTAAGAATAATTGTGTGTTAATTACAGAGTTCAACCAACGGTACTAGAACAAAAAAAAAATACTAAAATGGATAAAGTATTACATTGTACATCAACCGTCAGGACAAGAGCTGATCAAGTCACTGTTTCTCATAGTGTCTATTTCACTTCAACAAGTATCCCCTTTGGTGCTCAGTTAGTTGTCGCCAGTCAGGGAGAACATATGATATTTGTATTTGTACCTTCATTAGGAGACTTTTTGCCTTCACATTCTTTCATAAGGATAACTATCATTCTGTGTTTCTGTGCATAACACATCATTAAGCATCTTTTGTAAGGCTGGATATGTAGTGATCAATTCTTTCAATTTGTTTTGAAGGTCTTTGTTCCACCTTAATCATAAATGAGAGAGCTTTGCAGATTACAGTATTCTGAGTTGACAGTTTTTTTTTTCTCTTAAGACTTGGAATATGTCCCTCTATCTCTGCTAGCCTGTAGAGTTTCTAATGAGAAGTAAGCTGTGAGTCTAATTGGAGATCTGAAAGTAATCTGGTGTTTCTCTCATGCACATTTTAGAATCTTTTCTTTATGTTTTACTATTGAAAGTTTAACTACAATGTGTCATGGTAAAGATCTTTTCAGGTCATGACTATTAGGAGTTCTATGTTCTTCCTATACTAGAACATCCTTTTTTTCCCTCCACATTGGGAGTGTTTTCTATAATTATTTCACTAATTAGGCCTTCTAATCCATTCTCTCTTTCCACTGCTTTAGGAACTCCTAAGACCTGTATGTTGAGTCTTTTGATAGTATCCCATAAATCTCTAACACTGTTTTTAAGTTTTCCTAATATCTATTTTTTTTATCTGAATAAAGTTTCCAAAGATTTCACTTCTAGCTTGGATATCCTTTCTTCAGCCTCACCAAGACTGTTGTTAAAGCTTTTCATTACTGTTGTCTATTTGATCTATTGAGTTCCTCATTTCTAATATTTCATTTTTCTTTCTCTTTAAAATCTCAATTTCATGGGAAATATATCATTCATGTTATATATGGATTTATTTAATTTGTAGATTTGCTTCTCATTGTTTCTGAGTAATCCCATTATTAATCTTTTGAGTGTCATTTCAGGCATTTCATCAATCTCTTCATCTTCACATTCTAATATTGAAGTGTTGTGTTTCTTTGGGGCCATCATGTTTTCTTCCTTATTCTTGGTTTTTGAATTTCTGCATTTATTTTTAGGTATTTGTGGAGATACTTGTTGGTTTTTTTTCTCTGATGGCTGTTATCTATGGACTATACCTCTGCTTAATGGAACATCTGCACTTTCAGTGAGTACCCAGAGGTGTGTGCTGGGTATGTCCTGGAATCTCATCCATGCTCAGAATGGAGCAAGAATTCAGGTGATACCTAAATTGGGCATGGTAGATCTCCTCTTATAAACAGAAATGGGGCATGGTCACCTTTGTCTGTGGTCTGTAGCTATCTGTTAAGTCCACTTTGTCTATAGTGTTGATTAAGTATGTTGTCTCCTTGATGATTTTCTGTCTGGTTGATCTGTCCATTGCTGAATGTGGGGTATTGTATTCACCCATTACTATTTTTAAAGATTTATTTATTTGAAAAACAGAGTTACAGAGATGCAGAGGCAGAGAGAGGGAGGGGAGGGAGAGAAGTCTTCCATTAGCCAGTTCACTCCCCATATGGCTGCAATGGCTAGAGCTGTGCTGACGCAAAGCCAGGAGTCAGGATCTTTTTCTGGGTTTCCCACATGGGTGCAGGGGCCAAGGACTTGGGCCATCTCCTATTGCTTTCCTAGCAGATATAGCAGAGACCTGGATTGGATGTGGAGCAACTGGTTCTCAAACTGGTACCCATATGGGATGCTGGCACTGCAAGAGGTGGCATTACCTGCTATGCCACAGTGTTGCCCTGCCATTACTATTTCATTTGAGTCTATGACTCATTTTAAATCCAGTAACATTTCTTTTAAATAGCCAGGTGCTCTGTAATTAATGCATATTTATTTATAACAGTCACATCTTCCTGTTGAATTAATCCCTTAATCATTATAAATTGCCTTTCTTTGACTCTTTTAATAATTTTTCTGTTAAAGTCTGTATTGTCTGTTATTAGAATAGCTACACCAGCTCCTTTTTGGTTTCTGTTAGCATGGATTATCTTTTTCCATCCTTTCACTTTCAGTCTGTGTGCATCTTTGGTGAGATGTATTTCTTGTAGGCAGCAAGTAGTTGAAGTTTCTTTTTTAATTCATTCAGCCAGTCTGCATCTTTTAACTGGAGTGTTGAGTCCATTTATATTCAAAGTGACTATTGGTAAGTATTGACTTTGTCCTGCCATAATTCAGTTAATAACCCAATTTTTTACTTTGGGTTTCCTTTGTACTTTTTATTGGGTGATTTTCTGCCTTCACTTTCTTTTGCAGTGATGTTTCTGTTTCTGTGTTTCTTTGTGTACCATATCCTTGAATATCTTTTTAGGACTGGGAAGGTAGTTACAAATTCTTTAAATTTCTGTTTGTTAGAGAAGATCTTTATTTCACCTTCATTCAGAAATGAGAGCTTTTCATGGTAGAGTATTCCGGGTTGACCATATTTTTCTCTAATTTGGAATATATCTCTCCATTCTCTCCTAGCCTACAGGGTTTCTGTTGAGAAGTACACTGTGAGTCTAATTGAAGTTCCTCTGAATGTGATCTGGTGTTTTTCTTGTGCACATTTTAGAACCTTTTCTTTATGTTTTACTTTGGAGAGTTTTACTATGTATTGTGGTAAAGATCTTTTCTGGTCATGTCTATTGGAAGTGCTGCATGCTTCCTACACTTGGATGTCCCTTTCTTTCTCCAAATTGGGGAAGTTTTCTGTTATCATTTAATTTAAAAAGGCCTTCTAATCCTTTCACTCTTTCCATGCCTTCAGAAACTCCTAGGACCTATATGTTGGGTCATTTGATAGTATCTTGTAGATCTCCAACAATATTTTTTAGTTTTCTAATTTCTTTTATTTTATTTTTTTGGTCTGACTATAAAAATTCCAGAATTTTGTCTTCAATTTCTGATATTCTTTCTTACACTGAATTTTTCATTTGATCTATTGGGTTCTTCATTTATTGTATTTCATTCTGATTTCTCTTTGATATCTCAATTTCATGGGAAAATTTTTCATTTAGTTCATGAAATTTGCTTCTGATTGCTTCTATGTAATCTGATTAATATTATGAATTCCATTTCTGGCATATACTCAATCTCTTCATCTTCATCTTCTATTGAAGTGTTGTAGAGTTCCTTTGGAAGGTTCATAGTGTCTTATTATTATTTAAGTTTCTTCCTTTGTTTTTCAGCATTTGTGTAGTTTTTTTGTCTTTGCTTTTATCTTTGATTTGTGTCTTTGTGGCTTGGTAAAAATGCTTATACTTTCAGTGAGTACCAGGAGGTGTGTGTTGGGTGTTTTCTGCTTGCACTATTCTGTATTCTATGGTGGAGTAAATATCCAAGGTAGGACCCCCATGGGCCTTTGTAGCTCTCTGGTTATCTGGATGTAGGAGGGTATTTATCTGAGTTGGAGTGACTGGTCCTTCTCAAAACTGCAGGACACCCTGGTGTTAGTCCCTGTTTTTTTCAGTACTAGTTCATACTGCCTAATAAACTGCACATTTGATCTCTGGTATCTTTCCTATGAGCACAGTTCCCTCTGTTATGAGCTGTTATGAGCTGCTATAGGTCTGTGGGTCGCCAGCCCCTGCCTGCTGGAACCCAGTTCACTTCTCAATGGTGGTGGGCAGACATGAGCTTTCGATAGGCAGAGCTTCCCTTTGCTTTAAATCACCCACCTGCACCCAAAAACATAGAAAAATATTGCAAAGGAATGGACTTGTTTTTTTCCTGGCTGCCGGCTGCCTGTCCCTGCAGGATGGAGGAGATAGTGGGATTGGGAGGGAGGCGCCATCTTCATAATTGCTCATTTATTTTTTTTTCTCCATGTGGAACTTCAAAAGCAGTTCACCAAGCACTCCCACCTGCTGTTATCTGCAGCTCCATGGGCCTGTGGATTCCCCTCTCACCTGGTCCACCACTGCTCACACTCTCCTCTCTAGGTCTGAACCTCTGCTTTTTTTGGTCCTTCTTTGTTCTTTTGGTGTGGACCTGGAGCATCACTGTTTTTCTCACTGGGTTTCCCACTGTGAATTCTCCATGGCTTTATCATTTTTATAATTATTAATTTTGCCCTGTGATTCTGACTGTCCTGAGACTAGTCTGCCATCATGGAACTCCCAACTGTATTGTATTTGTTCCTCAGTTAGTTAATGTGAATTATCACATTTATTTATTTGCAAATATTAAACCAACCCTGCATAGCAGAGATAAATTCCCCCTTGGTCCAGGTGAATGATCTTTCTGATGTGTTGTTGGATTGGATTAACTAATATTTTTTTTTTTTTTTTGACAGGCAGAGTGGACAGTGAGAGAGAAAGACAGAGAGAAAGGTCTTCCTTTGCCGTTGGTTCACCCTCCAATGGCCGCTGCGGCCGGCGCGCTGCAGCCGGAGCACCGCGCTGATCTGGTGGCAGGAGCCAGGAGCCAGGTGCTTTTCCTGGTCTCCCATGGGGTGCAGGGCCCAAGCACTTGGGCCATCCTCCACTGCACTCCCTGGCCACAGCAGAGAGCTGGCCTGGAAGAGGGGCAACCGGGACAGAATCCAGTACCCCAACCGGGACTAGAACCCGGTGTGCTGGCGCCGCTAGGCGGAGGATTAGCCTAGTGAGCCGTGGCGCCGGTGGATTAACTAGTATTTTTGATGATTTTTACATCTATGTTCAGGGATGTTGGTCTATAGCTTACTTTCTCTGTTGTATTTTTTTCTGGTTCAGGAATTAAGTGTTACTGGCTTTATAGAAGGAGTTTGGGAGGATTCTCTCCCTTTAATCTGGTTGAATAGTTTGAGAAGAATTGGAATTAGTTCTTCATTGTATGTCTTATAGAATTCAGCAGTGAAGCCTTGTCTTTTCTTTGTTGGGAGGGTCTTTATTACTGATTCAATCTACATCTTGGTTTTTTGTTTTCTATGTTTTGGACTTAATTTGGATAGAATGTGTCCAGGAATTTATATATTTCTTCTAGGTTTCCCAATTTGTTGGTATACAGCTCTTTGTAGTAATTCCTGTTGATTCCTTTTGTTTCAGTGGTATCTGTTGTTACATTTCCATTTTATTCTGAGATTTTATAGATTTGGATCTTTAGGCTCTTGTTTTTGGTTGGTTGGGTGAATGAAGTACCAATTTTGTTTATTTTTCAAAAAAGCCTTTATTTCACTGATCTATTTTTATTTGGTTTCAATTTTGCTTATTCTCGAATTTAAATTATTCCTTTCCTCTTACTCATTTTTGTTTGGATTCTCATTGTTTTGCTAGGTTCTTGAGATACGTTGATAGCTCATTTATTTGATGCCTTTCCAATTTGTTGAAATATGCACTAACTGATATAAATTTCCTTCTTAACACTGCTTTTGCTTATCCCATGTTTATATGTTGTGTTGTTGACTTCATTTCCAGAAACTTTTTGATTTCTTCTATGACACACTGCTCATTCAAGAGCATGTTGTTCAGTATCCATTGTTTGCATATTTTCTCAAGATTCTTGCAAATTCTAGCTTCATTCCATTATGCTCAGACAAGATGTATGGTATGATTTTTTTTGTTTAAATTTTCTGACACTTGGTTTATGACCTACCATATGGTCTATCCTAGAGAAAATTCCATGCACTGGTGAAAAGAATGTGTATTATATAACTGTTGGATGAAAATTTATGTAGGTGTCATTAAATCTATTTGGCCCACAGATTATCCCTGTTGTTTCTCTGTCATGTTTATGTGTTGGTGATCTGTCAGCTGATGAAAGTGGAATGTTGAAGTCCCCCATTTCTATCGTATTAGAGTTTATGTCTCCCTCTATATCCATATCATGTATTTTAAATACCAGGCACCCTATAATTGGGTGTAAGTACATTTATTATAGTCAAATGTTCCTGTTGAAATGATCCTAATCATTACATTAAGCCACTCTCTTTCTTTTTTTTTTCAATTTTTGTGTAAATTTTATTTTGTTTGATATTAAGATGGCAACATCACCTCTTTTTTGCTTTCCATTAGTATGGAATATGTTTTCCCATCCTTTCTCTTTCAGTCTGCATGTATCTTTATTAGTGAGGTGTGTTTTTTTGTAGACAGCAAATAGATGTGTCTTATTTTTTTAATCCATTTATCCAATCTGTATCTTTTAACCAGAACGTTGAGGTCATTAACATTCAAGGTTACTATTGTATTGGTAAATAATGACTTGGCTCTGCCATTTTTCCATAAATATTCTTATTGTTTCCTTTGGTTTCCTTTGTACTTTTACTGGGAGATTTTCTGCCTTCACATTCTTTAATAATGATGACTATTTTTCAATGTTTCTGTGTGTAGCACTCCTTAAACATGTTTTGTAAAGTTGGATTGTGGTGACAAATTCTTTCAATTTCTGTTTGTTATGGAAAGTCTTTATTTCACCTTTATTCATAAGTGAGATTTTTGCAGAGTACAATATTTTGAATTTACAGTTTTTTTCTCTTAAGATTTGGACTACATCTCACCATTCTCTCCTAGCTGGTAGAGTTTCTGAGAAGTCAGCTGTGAGTCTAATTGGAGGTCCTCTGATAGTACTGTGGTGTTTCTCTTTTGGACATTTTCGAATCTTTTTTTTTTCTGTTTTACTGCTGAAAGTTTGACTGCAATGTGTCGTGGTGAAGGTATTTTCTGGTCCTTTCTGTTAGGAGTTCTATAGGCTTTCCTACTCAGTTGTGCCTTTCTTCAAATTGGAGATGTTTCTGTAATTATTTCACTAAATAGGCCTTCTAATCCATTCATATTCCACTCCTTCAGGAACTTCTAAGATATGTATGTTATATCTTTGAATAGGATCCCTTAAATCACCACACTGTTTTTAATTTTTCTAATTTCATCTTTTTTTTTGGTCTTAGATATTTCCAAAAATTTGTCTTCTAACTCCAATATTCTTTCTTTTGCCTCACCAAGCTGTTTTTTAAGACTTTAAACTACATTTTATTGGATCTATTGAATTTTTATTTATAATATTTCATTTGATTTCTCTTTAAAATCTCAACTTGATGGTAAAAATTTCATTCATGTTATGGATTGATTTAATTCATGGATTTTCATCTCATTGCTTCTGAGTAAACTAATGATTAATCTTTTGAAACCCATTTCAGGCATTTCATCAATCTCTTCATCTTCAGATTCTAATATTGAAGTGTTGTATTCCTTTTGGGGTTTTCATGTTGTTTTCCTTATTCTTGTTTCTTAAATTTCTGCATTTTGTTTTAGGCATTTGTTGAGATACTTGTTGGTTTTTTCCTCTGATGGCTCTTCTCATTGAACTATGTTTATGTCATTTAGTGGAATGTCTGCACTTTCATTGGCTACCTCTAGGTTTTTGCTGGATGTTGCCAGGGAGTTCTTGTCAGTGTTCCACGCTGGGGTGTGTGTCCAGGGTGACACCCAAGATTGGCATGGTAGATGCCCTCTTCTTTTTTTTATATCAGAAGGGAGGATTTATTTACCTCTGTTAGTGTGATTACACCATCTCATCCTCTCTTCCAAGGTGATCAATGCCTGTGTGTTAGCCCACAGTGGGTGTGATACTCATCCACACTGCCATAAGAACCACACAAAGGATCTGTGCAGTTCTCAGTGTGAGCCCAGATCCTATTGTAATGACTCACTCCAGGCAATCAGGGAGCTCTGAGCTTGTGGAGCTGCTCACAGTGATTGCCCAGAGACCCTGACACACCCCGTGCCTTCCCACAGTCCCTGCACATAAGGCTCCCAAAGTCACAGGAAGCAGAGCATCTACTCTGCCCTACTAGACTGTCCTGTCCATAGAGAGGCAGAGACATTCCCAGAGCCAGCTACCCGTGAATTCTTCACTTATGCGGAGCCTGTGATATATAGAGACACTGGGGGCACCTCACAGTCCTATGCTGGTGCCCAGCCCCCTGTAATCCTTTCAGCCAGACTCATAGTCAATGGGGAATGTGAATTTTTCCCTCTGGTGAAATACATGGATCACATGCATACACAAGAGCCATGGGTCACAGCCCCTTCTAATATCACAGTGGAGCTTTCTCTTTGCTGGTTGCTAGTTACACAAATCCATGGCCCTGCAGCAGCTACTGACAACATGGCATCTGTCTCATCTCAGCCACTTGGTGGGTGTATGCACAAGAGCTGATACAACTGTTATGTATGTCCAAAATGGTGCCTGCCCTCTCTCATTCAGTTGCCAGGCACCATTGTTGGGGGACACAGAGACAGAAACATGCCCCCTTTTTTTCTGCTGCATTAGCTGGTAAACTGTCCTTCACATGGCTTCAGGTCAGACTCATGCCAGGCTCTCCCCCCAGCTATATCACCCATGGCAAGGGCTGCTGCAGTCTGATCTCACCTCACTCTTCAAAGCTGGTGTTCTCTCAGGGTGTCATCTGCTGGGGTCTTATGTTGTATCCGTGCTTGAGCTATGCATCTACACCGCCACATAGATCCATGGTCCCTCTTCCTTCCTTAGAATTTTCAATGCAGTTTTCTCCCTAACTCTCCCCTGAGAACGTACTCTCTCCACTTTTTTTTTAAAACTATTGTCCCCTAGTCTAGAGCAACTAGCTGCCTCCCTACCCCACCATCTTTAAAGTCCCCCATTTTACTTGATGACATTTTAAAGTATGCCTTAATCATCCTTGAATTTCAAAATGAATCAGCATTTTCGATGTCTAATAGAAGGTAGGTTTGGAGATCCTAGTTTGGCAAATGCTTGAGGTATTTATTTATACAATAAGAATGGTTTGCTCAAAAGAAATTTCAGGTTACTTGCTCCAAACAGATTGTCCTTTCCCCTGATGTTATTAGAAATTTACCATTATCAAATAGTAAATTAAGGGATACTGACAATCAAGGCTGAATTATGGTCTGTTCCTAGTCTTGGCACCTCTTAAAAATCATATTTTTGTTTTGCTTTATTTATAAAGGTGAACAAATGTATTTCATAGGTACAAAAGAGGTAGGAGCATAGTGCTATATCCCACCCTACACTTCTCCCACTCATGTGCACACCTTCCCTCTTCCTTCTTTTCTTATTTCCTTTAATTTTTACAATGATACACTTTCGGTTTATTTTATAATCATAAGCTTAACTCTCTAGTAATTAAATAATTCAATCAATAGTAAAAAAAAACACTGTTCCTCAATAGTAGAGACATGGGATGTAATAATAATCAAATTTCAAAATGTCAATGTTGCTCATATACATTATAATTTTTTATATTTTTTTGTACTTTACTAGTTATCACAGATCAGGAAAAACATGGTATTTGTCTTTTTGGCCTAACTTGTTTCACTAATCATAATGATTTTCAGTTGCATCCATTTTGTTGTAAAAAACAGGATTTCATTCTTTCTTATGGATGAATAATATTCCACAGTGTATATATACCACATTTTTAAAATACAGTCATCGGTTGATATACATCTGGGTTGATTCCATATCTTCGCTATGTGAATTTTACTTCAATAAACATGGCACTATAGAGAACTCTTTCATATGATGATTTCATTTAGTTTGGGTAAATTCACAGGAGTCAGATTGCTTGGTCATATGTTGTATCTATTTTCAGCTTTCTGAAGAATCTTCCGCAATGGCTGAATTAGTTTAAATTCCTACCAACAGTGTAGTAGGGTATCTTTTCCCCCACATCCTCTAGGTAGCTTTTTATAAAACGGAGGCTCTAATTACCTGCTGAGGAAGAAGGAAATTGCTTCCACAGAAAGCACTTCCTGGAAATAGAAATTTAGGTCAGTAAAATCCCTAGGAACCTTGGAAGTTACACTGATATTTCAGTTTCTTCTAAATGTGTTTCTTACCACTCTCCCACCACCACACACACACACACACACACACACTCTTTTATATAAAGAGAGAGAGGTCCCCCAAAAGTATTAGGAAGCATAGTTACATATGCCCTGCTTTATTTCCGTTGGAATTTTCTATAAGAACATTTTTTTTTAGAAGAAAGGATTTTGTACCTTAAAAACATCCTCACTCACGGAGCTTTATTTTTATAACACATTTACTTTCTTTTGCTGTGGTAGAAAGTGCTTTATGGGGAATCAGTAAATTGCTTGCTTCCATATTGGGTTAATGTTTGCCAATGAAATAAAAACACTTTAATGTGCTCTTCAGTCCAACATTACCACTTCTTGGCCATGTTTAAATTTGGGTTTAAGAGCTTCAGTGTCTGCCAAAAACAATGTCCACTTTGACAGTGATTATGGGGCATGTAAAATTTCACCACTTTTTAGAGTCTTCAATTCTGTATTTATAGAGGAGAAATAAGTTTAGGATGTTGGATATTTTCTGTGTGTACAGTATGAAACATTTAAATAAAGTTTTTTTCAGGAAAAGGCACACACTGTTCATATGCCTCAGCCACTCTGTAGTTCTCTTTCTTTTTTGGTATATACGGGTACTTCAGAAAGTTTGTGAAAAAATGTAATGAAAAATATAAATTATCTTTTCCTTTGATTACTATGTTCAGCCTGTTCCTATTTCCCGCTTAACTATGATCTTTCCACTTTCTACTTGTTGAATCCTTTATTGAGTGGACCTAGTAGAACTTTGGCTACAATGTAAATTAAAAATATGTTATCTGAAAAAATAAAATACTAAACACAAATATTAAATAAATATTAAACATTTATTTTGGTGCTAATTTTTTAAATCTCTGTTTAGTTTTTCCATTATATACAATTCTACAAATTATGACAAATTTTGCACCAAATTTTTTTTTGCACTAAAATAAGCTTATACTTTTAGGTTAGTTTGATTTTTACACAAAGGGGTACCCACATCCACTGATCATAGTGAACTTCATTTTTCAGTAGAGCACATCTCTTAAATTTCATTTATGCATAGCTACTTGGTAGAAATAAATGCGCAGATTTGGATCCATTTTACTACCTAGTCCTTGGAGCACCATAAAAATAAAAACTTGGTCCTTATGTTGTATCCTTTTTGATCCAAGAAGTGAAATAATTTCACATACATTAAGTCACTCCCAAGCAAGAGATTAACAAGTGTTTAATAGTTTTCAGAAATTGCACTCTAAATATCAGATCCAAAGATTTCTGACTAATAAGTTATTGATGCCTGTTCTCAAACTGAAGTACCATATTTGTCATTGAAACTGAGACTGATTGTCTTCATGTTTCCTGTGTTTCTACAGATATCATTCAAATATTCACTCTTTCTTGATTGTATTCCACTGCCAAAGAAAAGAAAGTGCTAATTGTTTTGCCTTCCCTTCTTTAAGTTCTAGCCATCCTTTGTGTGTAGATGTGGTGAGGGATATCCTTGCGTAATTACACTAACTGGGAAAATTAACTATCTTGCTCCATTCTGAATAATATATTAAATCATTCTTTAATGTGTAAATATAGAGGCTAGCTCATCTCACTCAGAAAGAATCTTATTTCTTCAATTATTTTTTGTTTATTTCCAAGAAAGCGCGAGAGTTTTGGATGCCACTGCTAAAAGTAGTTTGCTAAACAACAGGGCAGCTTATCTTCTCCAGTGCTTGCATTAATGAAAGCATCTCTGTGCAAACCAGATGTCCCTTGCATTTGCAAACTCTTGGGCATCAGGGAAATAAGTCTAGTAGAACATTGCTATATTTTCTTATTTTGTACAAATTTCTTATTCAATGTGAACCAGTTAGAATCCTTATAAAAGTGACCTCAGAAGAGTATCCAAATAGACAATGAAGCTGGATCCTGAAGACAGCTTTACTGGGCAACTAGCCCACTCTCTGTATTCCTAATTGACCTGATTATACTTCCTGCCCAATAGCTCATATATAGAACATGGGGCCAAGTTTGCTTCAAGGTTAAAGATTCAGTATGATATTCTAATTTTAAATGAGCCCTTAGTCCTAAGCTCATCCTATTTGCTTTATTTCTAAACTGATTATAGAGTTCATTTACTAGAATGAAGTTTGATCTATAAAACCTCAGTCATATATATTGGGCTATGCTATGCGTATTATATACATCAGCTCTTCTGGTTCTTTATTTCAAGGCCTAGTTTATTCTTTTGGCAAGAGTGCCAGAATTCACTTCAGGAAAACTGCCTGTTCTTACATTTGTAGTCAAGGTCTCTTGCTCTATTTGGTCAAGAGGCAGAACAAATGACTTAAATCAAGCCAAGTGGATTTTCTCTCTCCCAGACTTTGAATTTGAGCAGATTGAACACCAAGGTAGAAAATCAGAGACCATCCATTTTGGTAATGTTATTCTGATGAGTCTCTTTGGATTTTTAGAGCCTTGTAAACTTTTTGAGTATTCTTTTTTTAGCCTTTCCATAAATTTTGCACTTCTAAATATCTTTTTGATACATTGCTGTCTACCTATACTTAGCCATATTTGACTCCTGTTGTTTCTTAGCAACTATTTTTAGCTGAATATGTGGTTTTACTGAGTGTTACTTTTTAACTGCATCTACAGTACTTGTGGAATTTGATCAACATAATTGTTCTGAATGTGTAGTTGTGGGTACATTTTGACAGTTTTAGAGATGGTTTCACAGTGGAACCTGACACCAATTTGGATTTTAGACCTTAAATCTAAAGAGAAGAATGAATTCACACATCATACTTCTGGTTTTGGAATATATACTTATTTAGATGCTTATAAAAATATATTTTCGTGATACGTTACCAGGAGATATAAAACCATAAAATATGCAAATCTATATATTGAATGAAGTTGTAAATTTACAATCTAGTAATGCCATGTTAGGCATAACTATGGAAAATAAAACAAAAATGTTAAACTAAAATTATGATATATGACTGCCTTATGATGTCATTTGTAATTTGTTTTCAAATGAGGAATAGGTGCTGTGATGTCAGAGCAGATGCGACACCTGTGTTAAAATGAACTGAGAAAATTTGATAGAGGACTGGTAAAGACTGGATTGAGGGCTGGTGCCGCGGCTCAATAGGCTAATCCTCCGCCTGCGGACCCAGCACCTTGGGTTCTAGTCCCGGTCAGGGTGCTGGTTTTGTCCTGGTTGCTCCTCTTCCAGTCCAGCTCTCTGCTGTGGCCCAGGAGGGCAGTGGAGGATGGCCCAAGTGCTTGGACCCTGCACCCGCATGGGAGACCAGGAAAAGCACCTGGCTCCTGGCTTCGGATCAGTGCGGTGCGCCGGCCGCAGCGGCCACTGGGGGGTGAACCAGTGTCTTTCTTTCTGTCTCTCTCTCTCACTGTCCACTCTGCCTGTAAAATAAAAATAAAAAATAAAAAAAGACTGGATTGAAGTACTTCCAGAAGGATGGGGTATCCAGTAAGTAACATCTGACCCTTCAAGGCATGCCAAGTCACAAGAAGGGGACAGCTGTAGGTGGTACATAATCAAATACTTCTGAATTGGCCTCTCACAGATAAATTCTTCACTCTCAAAACCCTCCAATTTGACTCTTACATTAGCTCTTCAAATTTATGTTTGCTCAGATTGTCTGACTTGGAAACTCATCCGATCAAATCTCAGAGCTCTTGATCACCCCACTTTTCTTGCAAGTTGAGAATTGCCTCTTGCCTCTAAATATTGATTTTGGAATGCCCCTTTAGTAAGGCCTTTTATTTTTTTTCAATTGGCTGCTCTTGTGATCTAAAATGTCCCTATTACGCATCACCTCCTGGGTGTTTTCCAAGCTTCTCTCCTTTACCATCCCTAAGGTTATACTTACATAACTGGATGAATTGGAGAGTCTAAAGGAAAGATCCTCTGCAGTGATAAAGCACAGACAACATATCAGGAACTGAGCAGGTGCAGAAAAGTATATTTATTAAGAGGAGCAGCTCTGTTAAGATAAAAGGATTGAATGAAGGAATAATGGAGGATTAAAATGATAAAGGAGGTTGCAGTTTAAGCATAGCAACAGATTAATTGGTTGGGATTTTATCCAGCAGACAATGGGATACAACACTTAATGTTGCTAACCATTGCATTCTTTATGAACATTTGGATTTAGAAACTTTAATTTGGGACTATCATTCTGAAACATTGAAACAAGGAAGCCTTGGCAACAACCAAGATATGAAGAGATGAGGACTGTGAGTAGGACGGAGATGGCAGATTTGGAAACCATTGCCTGATGTTGGGAGGTAATGATTTTCCTTACATCTCCAAGTGATTTGAATTGTGCTTTTAATACACAGAATGAATTATCCATGGTTGCCCTATAGATTTCCAAGAGTCATGATAATAACAAAAATGTCACTACTTGATACAAATTAGGCTTCATAATAGTTTGATTCTGCAAAATTCCTTTGTGTCATCCTTTCTAATTTGAATAGCATTTACTGCTCTGTCTGGGGCTTCCACTCCATGCTGAATTGAAGTAGGAATATTTGTCATGTTCTAAATCTTAAGAGGAAATCTTTCAGCTTTTTCCACTCAGTATCATACTAGCTGTGGGTCTGAGATATATAGCTTTTTTTGTGTTGCATTACATTTCTCCTATAAATATTTACTGAGAGTTTTATCATGAAGTGATGTTGAAACGGGAGTCACTGAGTACATGCTCCCCACGTAGGATCTCTGTCCTTAATGTGTTTTCCTATGAAACTTAAAGACAACACTACTAGTTGAACAATACCCTATACCTTGTGCAGGTGTGTGAGGGCAGCCTGTTGAAACCCTTGCTTAGTATATACTAAGTTGATCTGTATATGAAGGTAATTGAAAATGAAACTCGATGAAGGGCAGGATGGGCGAGGGAGTGGGAGAGGGGAGGGCCGCGGGAGGGAGGGAGGTTGGGGGGGGGAGCCACAACAATACAAAAGTTGCACTTTGTAAATTCACATTTATTTAATAATAAAAAAAGAAGTGATGCTTTTTTCTTCATCTATTGAAATGATTGCCATTTATTCTGTTAATTTATTGTATGGTATTTATTTACTTAAGTATTCTGAAACATCCTTGCATTTATTAGATGAATCCCACTTGATCATGCCAAATGATTTTTTTTTTGATGAGCTGTGGAAGATAAATTGAACCTGTTTGAAGGTGTCGTGATATTACATATAGAAAACCCAAGACTCCATTAAAAACCATTAGCCCTGAAAAAGAAATTCAGCTCAACATACAGAAATTTGTAGCATTTATTTTCTACATTCACAGAAAGCTATCTGAAAAAGAAAAAATGATAATCCCAACAGCAATAACTATAAGTAATATGAAGGAATAATTTTAACAAAGGAGCTGAAAGATCTCCATAATACAAGGGTACTTCAAAAGAATCATGAACATGTCCTATAATGAGAAAACACATGAATTTAATTTTTTCATACCAAAGTAAGTATCTTTCGATTCCATTTCCATGAACTTTTTGAAGTATTTTTATAAAAGTCTATAAAACATTGAAAAAATTGAGGAAGACATACATAAAAAATGAAAAGATATCTTACTCTGTGATTTCTCTGACCTGGTAAAATACATTTAAATAGGGATGTCTGAGCTAGCAGACTGCAGAAGATTGGCCTGTGATCAACGACTAGGGAATGGGTACTGAGATTTTGTTCAATGCTACTTTCACTTTACTTTAGTTTATCAAACTGGCCACAAGCAGCTAAGATGGATAAAAGCCAGGTATAGATACGAATGAGTGAGGAGTTGCAGCATCCCACTGCCCTTAGTCCTTTGTGAGGCACACTCAATGTGAGTTACCTATAAGCAGAGGGAATATTGGTGTAAAGCTGTGGATTTACTGTCTTTATATATATATATATATATATATATATATATATATATAAATTTTTTTTTGACAGGCCGAGTTAGACAGTGAGAGAGACAGAGAGAAAAGGCTTCCTTTTCCTTTGGTTCACCCCCCAAATGGCTGCTACGGCCAGCGTGTTGCAGCCGGCGCACTGCGCCAATCTGAAGCCAGGAGCCAGGTGCTTCCTCCTGATCTCCCATGCGGGTGCAGGGCCCAAGCACTTGGGCCATCCTCCACTGCACTCCTGGGCCACAGCAGAGAGCTGGATTGGAAGCGGAGCAACTGGGACAGAATCCGGCACCCCATCTGGGACTGGAACCCAGGTGCGCTGCAGGTGGAGGATTAGCCAAGTGAGCCACAAAAAACGATTTATTTTGTTTATTAGAAAGGCAGAATTAGACAGAGAGGAAGAGACAAAGAGAGAAAAGTCTTCTATTCACTGGTTCACTCCCTAGTTGGCTGCAATGTCCAGTGCTGGGCCGGGCTGAAGCAGGAGCCAAGAGTTTCTTCTGGGTCTTCCATATAGGTGCAGGGGTCCAAGCACTTAAGCCATCCTCTGCTGCTTTCCCAGGTCATTAGCAGGGAGCTGGATTGGAAATGGAGCAGCTGGATGCAAAGCAGCACCCTTATGGGACGCTGGCACTGCAGGTGGTGGTTTAATCCCTAGGCCACATTAGTGGCCCCATCTTTATAATTTTAGAGGCCACACCATAATTCAATAGTATAGAGCAATCCTTGCTGTTCACATTACTTCTCATTTCCAACCCTGCAGGTGGCCTTTTAAAGTGAGATTTATGGTATTTATATTTGTCTGCTTAGGTGTTCCTTGCTTGTTTCCCTCACTGTTGTATCATGCTTGTTGCATAGCTTACTTTCTCTTCCTTAGTTCAATTGATTCTTTGAGCCCTTTGAGTACAACTAAGACATTGTCCCTTTTCCAGTACACATCTCCATACTGTGTAAGAACTGAGTAAAGATGAATCTACATCTCCAGAAAGCCAAGTATTTTTTGGAGATGTCTTAACAACTTTGAGCAAGGGGATGGATCCTGGCACATGAAATGTATGGCAGAAGACAACTAATCACCAAGATCCTCTCTTCACCCCAAAACTTTCTGCCATGCTGCTTAGAATGGACTTGGGTTATTTTGAAGTCTTTTACTAAAAATCAGGAACAGTAGAATTACAAAGAAAGAAGAAGACAAAGAAGAAATTTGTCATAAATATTGGGTGAGGAAGATGGTAGGTGAGAAGATCACTCATTGTATGTCACTTATATGAAGTTCATATAAGAGAACTTCAGAAACTTCAAAGGCAAATGGAATTGAAATATAGGTTTATTTTGGTATAAAAATTTGAAAACCACGCTTTTTTTTCCAGAATATGCATTTTCCATGGAGTCTCTGAAGATGCTGATATCCATAGATTTCAAAATGTTTTTCACCAACATAATCTTAGCTTTTAATTGTATTTTCCATGAATATTTTGAAGTACCCTTGTAATACTCAACTACTATTACTATTGTTATTGTCATTATTATAGAACTGTGATTATGTTTTGTTCACTGCTTTTTTCCCTTCAGTGCCTAGAATAGTAGTAACTTATAGTAGGCGATCAATAAATGTCCATTGAATTAGTTGTTTTAGAAAGAGATTCATCACATATCATTTCTTTCCTCATATACTGAATTTCAGAAATGTGAGACTTTGCTAGCAAGTGAAAATAATGTGTCCAATAATTATTTTGATATTGGATATTTTGATGTCCTCATATTTTTTGATAGAATATTTTTCTTTAATAAATTTCTGTCTTCATTCTAATGAAACTGTCTGAAGTAATTCATCAACAAAATATTAGAAAAATATAAATTTTATCATTAGCAAATTGGTAGCACAATAAAATAGTACAATTTATCTTTTTTGCTAAGTTGATAGAAAAGAAGTCCTGATATTTCTTCTTAGCATTTAACATTTTTCTGCTAACTTCTTGAGTATACTCTACCCTGAGTGGTATATTAATAGATTCATGTCCTGATATGAATAATATCTTTATTCTGGAAGAATACAAAGTACTGTAAAATGCACAAAATCAATCACAATTTCTATAAATAGGAGTGAAACTATAGTTTCTATTTAAGTCACTGCTTTTCTATTCCAAAAAATTTTATTCCTCTTAATGAAAGCTAAAACAAAACAATATCTATGATGATAATAATCCTCATCCTAAATTTATAACATAACACCCAAATTTTAACATTCAGCTATTGTGAACTAGCAACTTATATTTGTTAAGACTCAGATAATGAACTTCTGCTTAAAATGATATATTTTAATTTATTACATGAACTAAAGAATGTAAGTAAATTGTGTTAGGTAGGCCTAAGGAATAGCAAAGGCTGATGATAGGGAGAGTGAGCATCTTTATGTGATTTCTATCCATATAGTAAATAAATTAATAAATTTTTTTTACTCAAGCACATATCTTTTATCTTCATTTGAAATTAACAGCTTTCAAATAAGTCTTCATTCCTGCAAACTTAGATTAATAAATGCCCAAAGATCTCATACACTTATTGGAATAAAAACCTTTTGCAGTTTTATTTCTGTTAGACATTCCTGCTCTTAGAAGCACTCCTTGTTAGTTTAACAGTGTAGCTATCTATAATTTCCCATTGCTATATTAGCATATATATCTTCCAAGATAGGTAGGGGCATAGTCCAAAACAGCAAGTCTGAATGATATCAGATGTGATAGAATGACTCTGGAATGCCAGGGGAAGAAGTACCAAGAGCGAATGAGTGGTGACAAGAAAGGATATCAGATGTAATGAAACAGAGTGTAGGACAGCACCACCCACTTTAACATAGCTGCAATGGAAAGACAAGATCAATCCAAACAATAACCAAAAGGAGTCAAGGAAGAAATTAATAAAATTGTGGAACTCTCCTGAATAAAAAATTATTCTTTTTATCACTCATACTAGACTAACTTGTTTGTGGAACATGAAACTAACTGCATTTTGGAGGCTCAGTTTATTTTATTGGCCAAAAGATGGAGCCACAACATAAAGAATTTTCAAGAGATGCAGCCCAAAATAGAACCACATTTTCTCTTTTTACTAGATTATTATTTTAAAACATTTTATGGAATATGGAGTAGCCTGAATGTCATCTTGCTTTTAACAGTGGAGTGTAACTTTTTAAAAAAGGTTTTACTTATTTGAAAGAGAGAGACAGAAACAGAGACAGAGAGAAAGAAATATCTTTTTCTTTCTGCTGGTTTGTTCCCCAAGGAGCTAGATCAGAAATGCAGCAGCTGGGACTTGGACTGGCACTCATATTAAATGCTGGCCTCACAAAGTGACAGTTCAAGCTGCTTTAGCACAACACTAACCCTGGAAATAACATGTCCTATCCTCATCTCTGCAGATAATTATTATAGTATCAGGCAATTGGCACTCAGTTAATACACACACAGAGGATTCATTGCTTCTGTCCTCAGTGAATTCTGTAAGAAAAAAACACCTGTGAGGCAGCATAATGTGTTACAGGTTTATAGAAATATAATCATGTCAGCTACCTTGAATAAAGGGAAACTTTACCAAATGTGTGGCATTTGAGCTGCAACTCTTCAACCCTCTTGTTAGTCTCATGTAATAGATAACTTGGGGATATATTTTGAGACAAGGAGAGGCTCTATTTTTTTTTTTTAATCTGTAGGGTATCATCTACAAGCTCCACTGTCGTCATATCTACTAATCATACTATTACTTTTTTTTTTTTTGACAGGCAGAGTGGACAGTGAGAGAGAGAGAGAGAAAAGGCTTCCTTTGCCGTTGGTTCACCCTCCAATGGCCGCCGCGGCCGCTGCGTTGTGGCCGGCGCATTGCGCTGATCCGAAGCCAGGAGCCAGGTGCATCTCCTGGTCTCCCATGCTGGTGCAGGGCCCAAGCACCTGGGCCATCCTCCACTGCACTCCCTGGCCACAGCAGAGAGCGGCCTGGAAGAGGGGCAACCAGGACCAAATCCAGCGCCCCGACCGGGACTAGAACCTGGTGTGCCGGCGCCGCAAGGCGGAGGATTAGCCTAGTGAGCCACGGCGCCGGCCACATAACTATTACTTTTTAAAACTTCCTAAGCATTTTATAAGTTCCAGTATTTACTGCTCATAGTAATATATACTTATCCATGATAAGAACAAAATAAAGAAATCATAATTTCTAACTCTGTAAGTTCTCACACTCAGTAAGTAGTGAAGACTGAGATCCAATGTGCGCTTAACACACAGGTGAGGGACAGTCTACTAGATATCTCACTTAATACTGTAACTTTTTACCACGCAACAACATGCTTGAAGAGAACTAGCATGGCCTTGAGACAAATTGGCAACTTGACAGAACCGGTGCTTTTTTGGATTGAGCAGTTTTAGGAAAGGATACTAAGGTTTGGGTATAAAAAAACATAGCGATAGGAATTAAAGTCAAGTCCAGAGCATTTTCCATTGGTTATAGAACCTATGTGCATGTTAGAATCAACATGGGAGTTTTTAAAACTGACCATACCTGAACTGGTTTTTAAAGCCCCCAGATGATGGTAATGTGTGGTGAAGTTTGTGAAGCAAGGGTCTTGGCCAGTGTTTTTCCAGCAGTAATGTATATACAAATCATCGGCATCAGGAAAACCCCTATGCAAAGTGTAATTGCTGAGGGAAAGCCTTCAACACCATCTGGAAACTTGTTAGAAATACAAATTGGCTCATTAGGCTAATCCTCCGCCTTGTGGTGCCAGCACACCGGGTTCTAGTCCCGGTCGGGGCGCCGGATTCTGTCCCGGTTGCCCCTCTTCCAGGCCAGCTCTCTGCTGTGGCCAGGGAGTGCAGTGGAGGATGGCCCAAGTGCTTGGGCCCTGTACCCCATGGGAGACCAGGAGAAGCACCTGGCTCCTGGCTTTGGATCAGCGCGGTGCGCTGGCTGCATCGCACTGGCCATGGCGGCCATTGGAGGTGAACCAACGGCAAAGGAAGACCTTTCTCTCTGTCTCTCTCTCTCACTGTACACTCTGCCTGTCAAAAAAAATACAAATTGTCTGCCCCAGACTACCTCTATTGAATCAGAAACCTCAAGTACATCCCAGCAGTCTGCGTTTTCTTCCAGTGATGCTGATGTGTGCAGTGTGTATGAACCAATGGTCTATTCTAGCTTGAGGCCACTCCCCTCATCTTACTATCTTGTTTCTGGTAGTTGAAAGTAACTCCATCCTCTAAAGAGAGGGAACTTCACTACTTCATGGAGAGTTTTCACCTAGAAACTGACCTAACTTAGTTTTCACCAGAATTGCTGAACATCACATGTTGTTTTATACTGAGTCCCTTTATCTTTCTATGTCTGCTCCCTTTGATATCTAGGACGGGGATGTTGGAGGAGGTATTAAAAGAAAAAGGAGATGAGGAAGAGCAAAAGCAGAGGGAGTGTTTCCAAGATTTTGTCGTGCATTGAAGTCTGAATAGTACTCCTAGGATTCTCATTTCATCTAATTATATACTCTACATAGAGTTGATGGTAGAAACAAGATTTACATCATCTGTGACACATGCAGGATGTTCAGAAATAGCTCAGCACTTTAACTTTTTGCTGCTTTGCATTTTGCCTACCTGCTTTCTGGTGGCCTTTTTGACTACTGCTCCCTGAAACAAATGAAAAATGTGGTATCTAGAATCAGAGAGATATGAATTGGAACTCTGGTATCATTCCTTTCATGATGAGTACCCCTGGGCAAGTTAGTCAAGTTAATTTCCACATTTCTGGCAGGAGGCTCACAGACCAGTTTTGTAAGATAAGATGCCAAATGGAAAACACTTTGCATTTTTCTTGGCATATGGTAGACATAAGCAGTGCATTTGGGCCAGCTGCAGCAGGTGATGCTGCACAGTTCCTTCCAAGTCAGCATTCAGTGCCTTCACATTATTTGGTTGAAATGGGCCCAAGTGTATTTATACCACAGAAAATGACAAAAGGTACATATAAATATGGACTTTTTTCTCCAGGACAGCAGGTTACTAAACATTTATAACCACAGTATTGGTAGGCATTACTTTTGTGGCTATCTGCTGATGGGATGATTTTAGAAGATAATTCACTTTTCTCTTATGGAGCAACCAAATATATTGAATCATAGCCCAAAGAGGGAATATGTGTGGAGGGGATCCAAGAAAAACATTCCCTGAGATCTCTTTTCAATCATACAACCCTCATATTTTCCCAGGAATTTCTCCCTAAAATTCACTGGCTTGTGGGAAAAGGAAACACTAAGTTTTGAGTAGGCTTGGAACTTTTTGTGAGATCAGTCTTCCAGCAGTTTTCCTTTGAAGCCAAATTAACTGAGTTTAGGGCTCTGAAAAACTCAATTTTGCTAATATTTGTTGAGCATCTGTTGGATGTCAGGCTGATTAGGGATGTTGATAGCAACACAAATATGATCTAAACCACATGGGGTTGCATTTATCAAAGGAGAGGATACAGTTATACATGTAGATCATATCATAATATTTTAGATAAGATGAAGGTAGTTTAATGTTGTAGAGAGTGACCAGGGTAGTGGACTCCTTTAAACAGTCTGACAGGGAAAGGCCCCTCCAAGGAGGAAACATTAAAGCTTCAATCTAAAAGATGCAGCTGTGTTGTGAATCAGAGGAACATTCCAGGTGTAGAAGAGTGAGGGTGAGGTTTTGAGGCAAGAACTGACACACTGGGTCTAGGAACAGAGAGAAGGCCAGCTGAAGGGAGCGCTATGAGTATAGGAAAAGACAGTGGAAAAGAGAGCACTATAGTTAAACCAGCCAGGGGGGTAAGGCCCTTTGGAGTGTTCAGAAGTCTGCCTTTGGTGCTAAGTGAAATGGAGTTCTAAAGCACATTAAGAAGAATTGGGGTGATGGGAAGAGTGGTGGATATAAATTAAAGTTTAAAAGGATCACTTTGGTTGCTCTGAGGAGAAATATATTAGGGAATCCAAAGTGCAGCCAAAAACACCATTTAAGTAGCTACTCCACGAGTCTAGGCAAAACATAATAGTGATTTGGGCTAGGATGATGGTGGTAGAGATGTGGAGAAGTGAATATATTTGGAGTGTATTTTATAGGTGAACCAACCTTATGTATTTGATGGATTAGATGTATATCTAAGGGAGGCGGAGCCAAGATGGTGGAATAGTGAGGGCGTGCACCAATAGTCCAGGAAAATTTAGTTTAATAAAAGTGGAGTTACGGTAGCCTCAGAAAAAAGATCAGGAAAAAATTGCAGAGGAAACTCTTTCGGATCTAGTGGCTGTGACTCGGAGGACCTACAGGGAGAGCAAGGTTGCCCACCGCGTGGAAGCTGAGCCGCGGAAGCCACAGGGTCTGCGCGCCAGTGCGGGAAGGGGAGTGGATGTGACACAGATGACCAGTGGGGAGAGCAAGGATGCCAAGGGCTCTGAGTCCAAACATTGGCACTGGAAGGGGAGGTGAGCTCAGTAACCCGAGACATTGGCGGAGAAATGGAGGTCAGAATCTAGAGGGAAGCGGGCTTGAGGCAGGAAAGTTCATCAGACTGACTACAGGAGAGAAGGGGGAAAAAAAAAAAAGGTGGGGGAGGTACTGGTACAGACAAGTTTCTCTCTCCGCCAACCTTGCAAAGGCAAGCAAGACACAAAGAGCAGGCCCAACTCTGGATATACATAACAAAAGGGGAGAGCTAAGGAACTGAGGCGCTACAATTCAGTAGCCTAGGCAACCCAGTGGGAGTCCGCAGGAGAAACTGAGCCCGCACAGACTCTTTGGGTAGAAGCCAGAGATCAGAAGCTAATTACCATCAATTCTGCTCAGGCATGCGGTATTACTTACCTCCTGAATAAATAAATAAATAAATAGAGAGAGATTTACCATGCATAACCTGAGGGTGAAACCTTTGCACACCCATAACCTGGAAGAACTAAGCAGAGCTCTCAGGCCATACCCATCTCAAGCCTCCAAGGCTCCTCCAACAGCAGACAGTCCACTTAACACAGACATAGTATATAAAAAAAAAAAAAAAACTCACAGTGAGGGAAGAAGAATTAACAATGCCAAGCAACAAACACAAAAATCGAGGGAACAAGATCAACAATGACACTATGACGCCTCCAAATAAACAAAACACCCCAAGCCAAGATTATGAAGATGATGAGATAGAAGAAATGCAAGATACGGATTTCAAAAAATTTATGATAAGAATGTTTAGAAGTTTTCAAAAGCAAATACTTGAACTACAGAAATCATTACTGGACAGGATTAAAAATCTCTCGTGAAAATGAAATTTTAAGAAAGAGTCAAAATGAAACGCAGAAACTAGTAGAACAGAAAAGTGTGATAGTGAAGAGAAATCAAAATGAAATGAAGAGCTCAATAGATCAAATGACAAACACATTAGAAAGCCTTAAAAACAGAATGGGTGAAGCAGAAGAGAGAATATCGGACTTAGAAGACAGTGCACAGGAAAACATTCAGTCAAACCAAAGAAAAGAAGAGGAAATTAGAAATCTAAAAAATATTGTTGGGATTCTACAGGATACCATTAAAAAAACCAACATTTGAGTTCTAGGAGTTCCTGAAGACATGGAGAGAGAGAAAGGATTAGAAGGCCTTTTTAGTGAAATACTAGCAGAGAACTTTCCAGGTTTGGAGAAGGACAGAGACATCCTAGTACAGGAAGCTCTTAGAACACCTAGTAAACATGACCAAAAGAGATCCTCACCATGACACTTTGTAATTAAACTCACCACAGTGAAACATAAAGAAAAGATCCTAAAATGTGCAAGAGAGAAATGTCAGATTAATCTCAGAGGATCTCCAATTAGACTCACACCAGACTTCTCATCAGAAACACTACAGGCTAGGAGGGAATGGCAACACTACAGGTGCTAAGAGAGAAAAATTGCCAGCCCAGAATATTATATCCTGCCAAGCTCTCATTTGTGAATGAAGGTGAAATAAAGACCTTTCATAGCAAACAGAAATTGAAAGACTTTGCCGCCACTCGTCCAGCCCTGCAAAAGATACTTAAAAATGTGCTACACTCAGAAACACAAAAACATGGCCATCAATATGAAAGAAAGTAAAGGAAGAAAACCTACCAGTAAAAGAGCATGGAAAGCTCAAAGCATATACTAGAAAATATCTCCCAGAAAATGGCAGGGTGAAGTCACTATGTATCAATAGTCACATTAAACGTAAATGGACTTAACTCTTCAGGTAAGGCACCGATTGGCTGATTGGCTTAAGGAACAAAACCCAACTATTTGCTGCCTACAAGAAACACATCTCTCTAACAAAGATGCATGCAGACTGAAAGTGAAAGGTTGGGAAAAGATATTCCATGCCAACAGAAACCAAAAAAAAGCAGGTGTAGCCATATTAATATCAGACAAGATAAACTTTAATACAAAAACTGTTAAGAGAGACAAAGAGGGGCACTATATAATGATTAAGGGTTCAATTCAACAGGAAGATGTAACTATTATAAATGTATATGCACCTAATTACAGGGCACCGGTCTATTTAAAAGATATGTTAAGGGACTTAAAGGGAGATTTAGATTCCAATACAATAGTACTGGAGGACTTCAATACTCCACTCTCAGAAATAAACAGATCACCCAGACAAAAGATCAACAAGGAAACAGCAGATTTAATCGACACTATTGCCCAAATGGATCTAACAGATATCTACAGAACTTTCAATCCTACATCTAAAGACTTCACATTCTTCTCAGCAGTGCATGGAACCTTCTCTAGGATTGATCACATACTAGGCCATAAAGCAAGTCTCAGCAAACTCAAAAGAATTAGAATCATACCATGCAGCTTCTCAGACCACAGCAGAATGAAGCTGGAAATTAGCAACTCAGGAAACCCTAGAAAATATGCAAACACATGGAGACTGAACAACATGCTCCTGAATGAACACTGGGTCATTCAAGAAATCAAAAGAGAAATCAAAAACTTTCTGGAAGTAAATGAGGATAACAACACAACATATCAAAATTTATGGGATACAGCAAAAGCAGTATTGAGAGGCAAGTTTATAGCAATAGGTGCCTATATCAAGAAATTGGAAAGGCACCAAATAAATGAGCTTTCAGTGCATCTCAAGGACCTAGAAAAACTGCAGCAAACCAAACCCAAATCTAGTAGGAGAAGAGAAATAATTAAAATCAGAGAAGATTAACAGGATTGAATCCAAAAAAACATTACAAAAAATCAGCCAAACGAGGAGCTGGTTTTTTGAAAAAATAAACAAAATTGACACCCCATTGGCTCATCTAACTAAAAAAAGAAAAGACCCAAATCAATAAAATCAGGGATGAAAAAGGAAACGTAACAACAGACACCACAGAAATAAAAAGAATCATCAGAAATTACTACAAGGACTTGTATGACAGCAAACAGTAAAACCTATCAGAAATGGATAGATTCCTGGACACATGCAGTCTACCAAAATTGAACCATGAAGACATAGAAAACCTAAATAGACCCATAACTGAAACAGAAATTGAAATAGTAATAAAGGCCCTCCCAACAAAGAAAAGCCCAGGACCAGATGGATTCACTGCTGAATTCTACCAGACATTTAAAGAAGAACTAATTCCATTTCTTCTCAAACTATTCAGAACAATCGAAAAAGAGGGAATCCTCCCAAATTCTTTCTATGAAGCCAGTATCACCTTAATCCCTAAGCCAGAGAAAGATGCAGCACTGAAAGAAAATTATAGACCAATATCCCTGATGAACATAGATGCAAAAATCCTCAATAAAATTCTGGCGAATAGAATACAACAACACATCAGAAAAATCATCCACCCAGACCAAGTGGGATTTATCCCTGGAATGCAGGGATGGTTCAACATTTGCAAATCAATCAATCTGATTCACCGCATTAACAGACTGCAGAAGAAAAACCATATGATTATCTCAATTGATGCAGAGAAAGCATTCGATAAAATTCAACACCCTTTCATGATGAAAACTCTAAGCAAAATGGGTATAGAAGGAACATTCCTCAATACAATCAAAGCAACTTATGAAAAAACCATGGCCAGTATCCTATTGAATGGGGAAAAGTAGGAAGCATTTCCACTGAGATCTGGCACCAGGCAGGGATGCCCACTCTCACCATTGCTATTTAACATAGTTCTGGAAGTTTTAGCCAGAGCCATCAGACAGGAAAAAGAAATTAAAGGAATACAAATTGAGAAGGAAGAAGTCAAACTATCCCTCTTTGCAGACGATATGATTCTTTACTTAGAGGATCCAAAGAACTCTACTAAGAGACTATTGGAACTCATGGAGGAGTTTTGCAAAGTGGCAGGATATAAAATCAATGCACAGAATTCAACAGCCTTTGTATACACAGGCATTGCCATGGCTGAGAAAGAACTTCTAAGATCAATCCCATTCACAATAGCCACAAAAACAATCAAATACCTTGGAATAAACTTAACCAAGAATGTTAAAGATCTCTACAATGAGAATTACAAAATCTTAAAGAAAGAAATAGAAGAGGATACCAAAAAATGGAAAAATCTTCCATGCTCATGGATTGGAAGAATCAACATCATCAAAATGTCCGTTCTCCCAAAAGCAATTTATAGATTCAATGCAATCCCAATCAACATGCCAAAGACATTCTTCTCTGATCTGGAAAAAATGATGCTTAAATTCATATGAAGGCACAAGAGACCTCGAATAGCTAAAGCAATCTTGTACAACAAAAACAAAGCCGGATGCATCACAATACCAGATTTCAGGACATACTACAGGGCAGTTGTAATCAAAACAGCATGGTACTGGTACAGAAACAGATGGATAGACCAATGGAACAGAATTGAAACACCAGAAATCAACCCAAACATCTACAGCCAATTTATATTTGATCAAGGATCTAAAACCAATTCCTGGAGGAAGGACAGTCTATTCAAAAAACGGTGCTGGGAAAATTGGATTTCCACATGCAGAAGCATGAAGCAAGACCCCCACCATACACCTTACACAAAAATCCACTCAACATGGATTAAAGACTTAAATCTATGACCTGACACCATCAAGTTATTAGAGAACATTGGAGAAACCCTTCAAGATATTGGCACAGGCAAAGAGTTTCTGGAAAAGACCTGGGAGGCACAGGCAGTCAAAGCCAAAATCTACTATTGTGATTGCATCAAATTGAGAAGTTTCTGTACTGCAAAAGAAACAGGAGAGTGAAGAGACAACTGACAGAATGGGAAAAAATATTTGCAAACTATGCAACAGATAAAGGGTTAAAAACCAGAATCTACAAAGAGATCAAGAAACTCCATAAAAACAAAACAAACAACCCACTTAAGAGATGGGCCAAGGACTTCAATAGACATTTTTCAAAAGAGGAAATCCAAATGGCCAACAGGCACATGAAAAAATGTTCAAGATCACTAGCAATCAGGGAAATGCAAATCAAAACCACAATGAGGTTTCACCTCACCCCGGTTAGAATGGCTCACATTCAGAAATCTACCAACAACAGATGCTGGCAAGGATGTGGGGAAAAGGGACACTAACCCACTGTTGGTGGGAATGCAAACTGGTTAAGCCACTATGGAAGTCAGTCTGGAGATTCCTCAGAAACCTGAATATAACCCTACCGTTCAACCCAGCCATCCCACTCATTGGAATTTACCCAAAGGAGTTTAAATTGGCAAACAAAAATGCGGTCTGCACCCTAATGTTTATTGCAGCTCAATTCACAATAGCTAAGACCTGGAACCAACCTAAATGCCCATCAACGGTAGACTGGATAAAGAAATTATGGGATATGTACTCTTCAGAATACTATACCACAGTAAGAAACAATGAAATCCAGTCATTTGCAACAAAATGGAGGAATCTGGAACACAACATGCTGAGTGAAATAAGCCAGTCCCAAAGGGACAAATACCATATGTTCGCTCTGATCGGTGACAACTGACTGAACACCAAAAAGGAAACCTGTTGAAGTGAAATGGACACTATGAGAAACGGTGACTTGATCAGCATAGCCCTGACTGTTAATGAACAACTTAATACGTTATTCCTCTTAGTATTTTTTTTGTCTGTTCTACTTAATATGACTGGTTTAATTCTGTAATTATCACACAGTTATTCTTAAGTGCTGAAATTTAACTGAAATGTGATCCTGTTAAATATAAGAGTGGGAATAAGAGTGGGAACAGATGTAAAATCTGGGACATGCTCAAGCTGACTTGCCCCAAATGGTGGAGTTAGAAGCATACCAGGGGATTCCAGTTCAATCCCATCAAGGTGGCATGTACCAATGCCATCTCACTAGTCCAAGTGATCAATTTCAGTTCACAATTGATCATAATGAAAGGACTAAGAGTCAAAGGGATCACATAAAGAAGTCTAGTGCCTGCTAATTCTAACCCTAATTCTAACCGATAGAATAAATAAAGGGGAGAGCGATCCAACATGGGAAGCGAGATACACAGTAGACCCATAGAATGGCAGATGTCCTAAACAGCACTCTGGCCTCAGAATCAGCCCTAAAGGCATTCCGATCTGGCTGAAAAGCCCATGAGAGTATTTCAGGCATGGAAAGCCAAGACACTCTGGGAAAAAAAAAAAAAAAAAACCTAAATGAAAGATCTCTGTGAGTGAGATTCTAGTGGAAAGAACAGGTCTTCAAAGAAGGAGGTACCTTTCTCTGAAGGGAGGAGAGTACCTCCACTTTGACTACGACCTTGTCTAAATAAGATAAGAGTCGGTGAACTCAAAAGGCTTCCATAGCCTTGGAAACTCATGACTGGAGCATAGAGAGATTACTGATGCCATAAACAAGAGTGTCAATTTGTTAAGTCAACAACAGGAGTCATTGTGCACTTACTCCTCATGTAGGATCTCTGTCCTTAATGTGCTGTGCATTGAGATTTAATGCTATAACAAGTACTCAAACATTATGTTTCACTTTGTGTTCTATGTGGGTGCAAACTGTTGAAATCTTTATTTAATGTATGCTAAACTGATCTTCTGTATATATAGAAAATTGAAAATGAATCTTGATATGAATGGAAGGGGAGAGAGAGCGGAAAATGGAGGGTTGCGGATGGGAGTGAATTCATTGAGCGGGATGAAGCCAATGTAATCCATAAGCTGTACATTTTGAAATCTATATTCATTAAATAAAAGTTAAAAAAAAGATGTATATCTAAGGGAAAGAAGCAAGAATGTGCCAAAGAGAAAACTTCTTTAGGAACAGTAGATATCATGCTCATTGATAAATTCTGGTCTCAGGCCATAAAGAGAATGAATTCTCCAGTTAATAAAGAAAAGAAAGCTTTATACTCATTGCAAGTTAGAGAAAGAGCTGTTCATATTTGCATTCTTCATTTCATGTCATTTTTCCAAAGATAAATTATTAATGCATTTATGATATATTTAAGTTCTCAAATAACTTTGTGTTGTTAGTAAAATGCATTACAATTCAGTAGGCAAATGGTTCAATGATCACCCAATAATTAGTTTCATAGAAGAGAATTAAGATATTATCTGAACTTACAAATAAGTCTCAGTCTTAATGAGTCTCCTTATTTTTCCAATTCCCTGCTACTTTTTTTAGGCATTTTTAGTGTTGCTTTGGTAGGCCTCAGAAAAGAGAGGCATTAGTTTTATCAGATATGGTGAAGGCCTAAGTTCCATCAGAATGACCTTTTTATAATTTTCAGGCAAATGTCCAGTAGATTTGTGGACAGGAAATCATTTAGTGTCCATTTAGTACTCAGCAATCAGATGACCAGATGGTCTGGAAAAAAAATCCTGACATAAAATGCATGTTAACTGAAATTTACTAAATCGTTTTGAATGCAAGGTTAAGCTTATAAGAAATGAAAAGAAATTTTCAAGAACCAAAGGCAGATTGGAACCAAGGAACAGTGTTAAGTCAACATAACAATTGTAGCTGCTTGCATATGGTGGCTGATCCCAGTGAACAGAGGTTAGGTTTTTGTTAAATACATTATTAGGGTATAAAAATATAAGAATATCACACTATTCAAGTACATGTATTTATATTCCCTTATAAACCTATTTTCAGTACCCATGAATTTTCTCTTGTGCCCCAGTAAGTCAAAACTCTCCAAAAGTCAGCATTCTGTTAGATATTCTAGCACATAAAGAAGTTGTTGAGCCTTATATGATAATTCTCACATTGTATTCTACTCATCACTGAATTTGTGAGATATTCCATGATGTTGCACTTTCAGTAAGCTGTCTTTTCTTATTGCTTCTAGTATTTTTGTATACTGATAACACAATATTTATTATTTCTCATTTTAATGAATATTTTAATTGTTTCTTATGGGAGGTTCTTATTAATACAGAATCTATAAACATTCACATATTTTATGACCATAAATCTTCATTTACATATAGGTATATTAATATATATGTACATGTTTATGTGTGGATACAAATGTATTCTATGACAGAAATCATATTCTCAAATATGTATAATTAATGCATACAAGCAAGTATATTTTCAGATATATGTATAAATTTGTACCCTTACATGTAATAAGAGTTTTTGCTTCATTTATTTGAAAAACTTGTGGTAAGTATTTTAAAAATTTAGTCATTCTGTTAATGCTGTAGAGATTATTTCATTGCTATTTGAAGTTGTGTTTCTCTAAATAATTAAAAATAAGAAAAGTGTTGATATCCCAATATATTGATAAGGTATCATTTATTATTAATTATTTACTCTTATCTTCTCATCTCTATTCAACCCATATTGCCTTTTACTTTTTTAAAAATTGATTATTTGAAAGGCAGAGTGAAAGACAGAAATATCTTCCATCTGCTGGTTCACTTCCAAAATGGGTACAGCAGCTGGAGCTGGACCATGCCAAAGCAGGAGTCAGGAACTACCTCTGTTTCTCCCACATGGGTGGAACAGTCATCATCTGCTGCTTCCCAGGCACATTAGGAGGAAACGAATGAAAAGCAGAGTAGAAGGGACTCAAACTGGGGCTTCTACTCCAATATGGACATTGGTCTCTCAAGTGGCAACTTAACTCTCTGTGCCACAACATGCAATACACATACTGCTGCCTTTTGTTGTAATTTCCCACTGTATTGTTTTTTATTATCTGTACTTTTGTTCCCACTACTTGGTTTTATATGTCATTCAAATTATGCCTTATGCACAAAATATCCATCATACAGATTCAAAATGATTACATTAATGAGTTATCTTTTAAATCATATAAAAAGAGGCATTACAAGCAAAAACACATACTTTCAATTTTCTTCATAATCACAAACTTAACCTTCCATGAAATAAAAAATTCAACAAGCAGTAAGTAGAAAACCACTGTTCCTCAAGAGTGTAGATAAGAGCCATAAACAAAAATCAAATCTCGGAATGAAAATTTTGCACATATACATTACATTTTTATACACTGCCAATTAGTCACCACAAACCAGGGAAAACATATTTGTCTTTTCTTAAAAAGTTGATTTTTTATTTATTTGAAAGACAGAGTTACAGAAAGAGAAGGAAGAGACGCACAGAGACAGATAACTTCATCCACTGGTTCATTCCTCAAAAGGCTGCAATGGTCAGGGCTGTGCTAGGCTAAAGCTTCTTCTGGGTCTCCCATGTAAATTCAGGGGCCAAAGAAATTGGAACCTCTTCTTCTGCTTTCCCAGGTGCTCTAGCATGGAGCTGGATTGGAAACAGAGCATGTGGGTCTCAAACTGGTACCCATAAGAGATACTGGTGATACAGGTGGCAGATTAACTTGCTGTGCAACAACACTGGCCCCAATTTTTGTCATTTTGGGACTGGCTTATTTTAATAAGCATAAGGATCACCAGTTGTATTCATTTTTTTTTTGCAAATAGTAGGATTTCATTCATTTTAACAGCTGAGTATATTCCATCATTATTTCTTTATCTAGGCATTGGTTGTTGGACATGTGTTTTGATTCCTTATCTTCACTATTAAGAGTTGGGCTTCTGTAAACATGGGTGTACAGACAACTCTTTCTTTCATATGCTGATTTTTTTGTTTGGGTTAATTTGCAGGAGTGGGATGACTGGGTCATATGGTAGATCTATTTTTAGATTTCTGAGCAATCTCCATACTGTCTTCCATAATGGTTGTATAAAGTTACATTCTTACCAACAGTACATTAGGGTACCATTTTCCGCATATCCTTGCCAGCACTTGATATTTATTATTTTTGGATGTTGCCATTCTGACTGTGAAACCTCCCTGTGGTGATATTTGTAATTTCTTTATGGCTAGTTATCCTCAGCATCTTTTCATGTGTCAGCTGACCATTTGCATTTCATCCTTTCAAAAACAGCTGTTCATATCCTTAGTGCATTTCTTAACTGAATTGCTTGTTTGTTGTTGTTGAGTTTCTTGAGCTTCTTATATCTCCTGGATATTAATCCTTTGTCAGATATATAATTTGCAAATATTTTCTCCCATTCTGTTGGCTGTCTCTTTACTTTGTTGGGTCTTTCCTTTGCTATGCAGAAGCTTCTTAGCTTGATGTAGTTTCATTTGTCTATTTTTGCCTTTATTGCTGGTGCTTCTGGGATCTTATCTAAGAAGTCATTGTCTATGCCAATGTGTTGTAGTGTTTGCACTATGTTTCCCACTATTTATTTGATGGTTTCAGGTCTTAAATTTGGATTCTTTATCCACTGTGAGTTGAGTTCTGTAGAGGGTGTGAGACTGTGGTCTAGTTTGGTAGTTCTGCATGAAGAGATCCAATTTTCACAGCACCATTTGTTGAACAGACTGTCCTTTCTCCAAGAAGTGATTTAGCCCTATTGTCAAAGGGTAGCTAGCTGTAGATGGTAGATTAATTTCTAGGGTCTGTAGTCCCATTGTTTGATAGTTTTTTTTTCCTATACCGTGTTGTTTTCATAAGAACTCTCCATTAATACGTCTTGAAATTGGATTCAAAATTATTATTTAGGATTTTTAGGCTATTGGGCATGTCTTATGAATCCATATGAATTTTGGAGTTATTTTTATACAGATCTCAGAAGAATGTCTTGGTATTTTAATTGGCAATGCAATGAATCTGTAAATTGCTTTGCAAAGTATGGACCTTTGATCATATTCTTTCAATTCATGAATATGGAAGATTTTTCCATTTCATTGTGTTTCATCTATTTGTTTCTGTAATGCTTTGTAATTTTCATTGTAGAGATGGTTCACATCCTTGGTTAATTTATGACAAGGTATTTAAAATTATTGTAGCTATTGTGAATGGGAATTATGTAACAATTTCTTTCTCAGTCATGACATTGTTGTTGTAAACCAAGGCTATTGATTTTTAATTTCATTTTTATTTTAATTTTAATTTTAGCAGATTCAATCATTTGAAAATACAAGCTTAAGAGCAAAATGCTATTCCTTACCTATGTCATTTTCTCCTACTTTCTAATTTTCATTTTTTCAGTTTTGAAATAGCATATTTTAAATTTATTTTATAGTAAAAAAGCTTAACACTTCACCAAATAAGAAGTTTAAAAAGTAAAAAGCAAAAAGACTATAATTCATTGGCAATATAAATGACATCTATAAGCCATAAATCATTGGAAAAATGACCATTTCACTCAAATACAGTTTTTTGTCAGTTATTCATATATATTTTCTTTCAATTAAATAGAACAAATGAGAATGCAGCATCTGAATGTTTGCTGTGCATTTATAAGATAATACATTTATTTAGGCTTTAACTCAATTCTCAAAAGCTTATGCACAATAATAATTTAATGGATAGCAGTGCAAATAATTGTTACTTTTTTCGTACTCTAATAGTTACTACAGATCAGGGACAATATACAGTATTTGTCTTTTTGGGACTGGCTTATTTCACAAAGTATTAATGTTTTCAGTTACATCCATTTTGTTGCAAAAGACAGGATTTCATTCTTTTTGTGTGGCTAATATTCTATTATATATTCTCATTCTCTCTTCTCTCTCTCTCTCTCTCTCTCTCCCTCTCTCTCCAATTTTATCCTGTCATCAGTTGAGAGGCATCTGTTTTGATTCATATCTTAGCTATTGTGGATTAAAATGCAGTAAACATGGGGGTACAAATAACTCTTAATATGCTGATTTCAGTTTGTTTGGGTTAATTCCCGGGAGTTGTATTGCAGGTCATATGGTATACCTATTTTCAGCTTTCAAGGTATCTCCATAGTATCTTCCAGAATGATTATACTAGTTTACATTCCATCCTACATCAGATAAGGATAACTTTTTCCCCACATTCTCACCATCATTTATTTTTTTATAGGTTTCTCTATGAGAGCCAGTATAACTGGGTTGTGGTGAAAACAAATTGTGGTTTTTGACTTGCATTTTCCTGATGGATAGTGATCTTGAGCATTTTGTCAGACATCTATTAACTGTTTTGAAAAATGTCTGTTCAAGTCCTTTGCCCATTTCATGCCTGGATTGTTTCTTTTGTTGTTTGTTGTTGAGTTTCCTGAGCCTTTTATAGATTCTGAATATTTTTCCTTTATTACTTTCATTGCTTACTAATATTTTCTCAAGTTCTGTCAGTCATCTCTTCACTTGCCTGAGTGTTTCCTTGTCAGTGCTGAAGCTTCTTAGCTTGATGTAATCCCATTTGCCTATTTTTGCTTTGATTGCCTAGATATGTCTTGGGGTCTTTTCTGGGAAGTCTTTGCCTATTCCAAGTTCTTGCAAAGTGGCTCCTATGTTTTCCTTTAGTAATTTAAAGATATCATATCATAGATTTATATCCTTGATCCATTTTGAGCTGATTCTTGTGTAATGTGTAAAGTGGGGGTCTTGTTTCATACTTCTGAATAAGAAGAGCTGATTATCAAAGCACCACTTGTTGAAGAGCCTGTCCTTCCTCCAAAGATTCATTTTAGCTCCTTTATCAAAGATTAGTTGATTGATGATTTCTGGAGTTTCTATTCTGTTCCATTGGTCTACATGTCTATTTTTGTGCCAATACCAGGCTGTGTTTATTATAACTCTCGTATAGTATGTCTTGAATCTGGTATTGTGATGCCTCTGGTTTTGTTTTGTTATGTAAAATTGCTTTATCTATTTAGTAACTCCTTTGTTTCTGTATGAATTTTAGCATCGTTTGTTCTAGATCTGAGTAGATTGTTTATTTTGAATTTATTGCTTTGAATCTGTAATTTGCTTTTAGTTGAATGGACATTTTGATGATATTAATTCTTCCAATCCACAAATGTGGAAGATTTTTCCATGTTATTGTGTCTTCTTCTATTTCTCTACTTTATTTTACTTATTTTCTTCATAATGATCTTTCACCTCTTTGATTAAATTTAATCCAAGGTTTTTAAAATTTTGTAGCTATTGTGAATGAGACTGCTCTTAATGTTCTTTCTCAGCCATGCCATTATCTGTGTATACAAAGGCTATTGATTTTGTGTGTTAATTTTATACCCTGCAACTTTAGCAAACTCTCTAATGAGTTCCAATAGCTAGTGCAGCCTCATGGTTCTCCTATACATAGAATCATGTCATCTGACAACAGGATAATTTGACTTTGTCTTTTCCAATTTGTGTCTGTTTGATTTCTTTTTCTTGCCTAATGGCTCTGGCTAAAACGTCCAGGACTCTACTGAATAGTAATGGTGAAAGAAGGCATCCTTAACTGGTTCGAGATTTTAGTAGAAATGCTTTCAACTTTCCCCCACTGAATATAATTCTGACTGTTTGTAATAAACTGCCTGATTGTGTTGAGAAATGTTCCTTCTATACTCAATTTGCTTAAGGTTTTTGTCATGAAAGGATGTTGTATTTTGTCTAAAGATTTTTCATATGTTTTGTATTCAATTTGTTAATGTGACATATCACATTTGTTGATCTATGTATGTTAATCATCCCTGAATACCAGGGATTAATTTCACTTGGTCTGGGTGAATGATGTTTCTGATGTGTTGTTGGATTCAATTAGCTACTGTTTTTTGAGAATTTTTGCATATATGTTCATCAGGGATATTTGTTTATAATTCTTTTTATTTGTTTTATCTTTTTCTGGTTTACTGATAAAAGTGATGCTGATCTCATAGGAGTTTGGGAGGAGTTCCTCCTTTCAATTGATTTCAAAAGCTTAGAAGAATTGGAATTAGTTCTTCAAAATCCTGGCAGAATTCTGCAATGAAACCATCTTGTCTTGTTTTTATTATGGGGAGTGTCTTTATTACTGATTTTATCTCCACATTGGTTATTGGTCTGTTTAAGTTTTCAGTGTCTTCATGCCGCAAATTTGGTAGATTGAATTTGTCCAGGAATCTGTTTCTCCTGTATTTTCCAATTTGTTGGCATACAGCTGTTGGTTATAGCTCACAGGTCTAACTGGGTCCCTTTTCTGCACCCAATTCCCCAGGCCAGACTCAAAGTTAATGGGAACTGTGTATTTTTCCCTCCAATATAATTCCTGGTTGCATGCAGATCACAGCATTCTCTACTTGCCTTATTAAGATGGTGCTTCTTCCCTGCTAGTCATGGGGTACCCTTATGAGGGGGTTGGGGAAAAAGCAATGTGCTCTCCCTTCATGGTGGCACTCCAGGCTGGACTGAAGTCAGTGTGATATATGAATTTTCTCCTACAGGCAATATCACCAGTGACATGGGCTGCTACAGGCTCTTCTCACCCCACTCAAAGAAGATGGCGTTTCTTTCAGTCACCAGCTGTAAGAGTTGCCCATGGTGTTTTACTTGCTGCTGTGTGATTATGCCGCCCCCACTGCTCCATGACATCTTTCTTCTTTCTGTAGTTTCCCCTGCAAACATCTCTCCAAGCTTCTTCGGGAAATAGAGTTCCTCTCCTTTTCTTCTATTATCTTCCTGTGGTCAAAATCATGTCTTTTTCATTCAGCCATCTTAGATATCCAAAGCTGCCATCTTTAAAAAAGATTTATTTATTTATTTGAAAGTCATTTACAGAGAGAGTGAAGGACACACACACAGACATACACACACAGATCCTTCGTCCATTGTTTCTCTACCTAAGTGGCCACAATAGCCAAAGCTGTGCCATCTAAAGCCAGGAGCTTCATCTGGGTCTTCCACATGATTGGCAGGGAGCCAAGCTGTTTGGCCATCTTCCACTGCTTTTCTCAGACCATTGGCATAGAGCTGCATCAGAAGTGGAGCAGCTGGAACATATGAGCTGGGCCCATATGATATGCCAGTGTTGCAGGTGCCTGCTTAACCTACTATGCCACAATACCGGCCCCTGAAAGCTGCCATTTTAAGCTTCAGAATGGTTCCCCAACTTTGAGGCTGTCACAACTTTATCTTTCTACACTAGCCTTGACTTCTTTAGGTCAAGATAATTGTATCCCTTCTAACTATGAGCATAAGAGTTAAGAGGTATTTAAAATTTATTTTGGACAAAAATTCTGAAGTGTGCTTTCTTACAAATTTCTACTTCTTACCTACAGTCTTTCTTTAGATTTGTGATATTGGCTGTGGTTTTAGTGTCCTGAAGTTAAATAGATTTCTGTCAGAGTTTTAGTTGCTGTTTCTATTATAACTTTATAATAGATCTGACTAAACTTACAACTCAGGATAAAGTGAAATACATAAAGCTAAGTCTAATTACTAAAATTTTTTACCAAATGTCTTATTTAGAATTTCCATCATTTTTAAAAGAAAAACCCCAAGAATACTTGATATTCCTAGGACAACTAGGTCATAATTTTGCGGTAGAGGTTTTCACTGTCTATTTGGAGACTCCATTCTTATATGTTCTGATTCATTAGCTCTTGGACGAGTGTGTTTCAATATTTAAAAAATAACAAAGGTGATATAGGCCAGTCATAAATCATATATTGAAGCACAATGTCTAACGTATGATTATATCAATATGCAGAAACAGCTTTTGATAAAATACAACATCCTTTCATGATAAAAACTTAAGCAAATTGAGTATATAAGAAATATTCCTCAACACAATCAAGTTGATTTATGACAAACACACAGCCAATATCTTACTGAAAGGGGAATTATTTGGCAGCATTTCCATTAAGATCCAGAACCAGACAAGGATGCCAACTTTCACTATTGCTATTCAATATAGTCCTGGAAGTTTAGCCAGAGCCATTAGGGAAGAAAAAGAAATCAAAGGGAAACAGATTGGAAAGGAGGAAGTCAAATTATCCCTGTTCACAGATTACATGATTCTATTTATAACATAATCAAAAGACTCCACTAAGAGAATATTGGGAGCCGGCGCCGTGGCTCAATAGGCTAATCCTCCACCTTGCGGTGCCGGCACACCGGGTTCTAGTCCCGGTCGGGGCGCCGGATTCTGTCCCGGTTGCCCCTCTTCCAGGCCAGCTCTCTGCTATGGCCAGGGAGTGCAGTGGAGGATGGCCCAGGTACTTGGGCCCTGCACCCCATGGGAGACCAGGAAAAGCACCTGGATCCTGGCTCCTGCCATCGGATCAGCGCGGTGCGCCGGCTGCAGCGGCGGCCATTGGAGGGTGAACCAACGGCAAAGGAAGACCTTTCTCTCTCTGTCTCTCTCTCACTGTCCACTCTGCCTGTAAAAAAAAAAAAAAAAAAAAAAAAAAAAAGAGAATATTGGAACTCATAAAACAGTTTGCTAAAGTGGCAGTTAATATAAAATCAATACACAAAAATCAATAGCCTTTGTATATACAGACAATGCCATTGCTGAAAAAGAACTTGTAAGATCAATCCCATTCATAATAGCTACAGAAAAAATTAAATATCTTGGAATATATTTAACGAAGGAGGTGAAAGATCCCTATGATGAAAATTACAAAACATTAAAAAAGGAAATAGAAGAAGACACAATAAAATGAATGAAAATTTTCCATGTTCATGTATTGCGTGAATTAATATCATCAAAATGTCCATGCTACTGAAAACAATTTATAGATTCAATGTGATCTCAACAAAATAGCAAGGATATTCTTCTCAGATCTGGTAAAATGATACTTAAATCATATGGAAGCACAATAAAACCAGAATAGGTAAAGAAATCTTACAAAACAAAACAAAGCTGTATGCATCATAATACCAGATTTCAAAACATTACTGGGAAGTTATAATCAAAAAGAGTACTAGCACAAAAATAGACATGTAGACCAGTGGAACAGAATAGAAACTCCAGAAATCAGTCCATGCAACTGCATCATCTAATCTTTGCCAAAATTTCAAAAAGCAATCCCTGGTGGAAGAAGAATCTCTTCAATAAGTGGTCTGGGAAAATTTGATCTCTGCATGCAGAAGTATGAAATAAGACCCCTGCCTTACAAATTATAAAAAATCAAATAAAAGTGGATCAAAGACCTAATTCTATGACCTGATTTCATCAAATTACTAGAAAAGAACACTGAGGAAACTCTGCACAATATTTGCATAGGCAAAGAGTTCTTGGAAAAGACCCCAGAAACACAAGCAATCAAAGCCAAAATAGACAAATTGGATTACATCAAGCTAAGAAGCTTCTAGACAACAACAAAACAAACAATCCAGTAAAGAAATGGGCAAAGCACTTGAACAGACATTTTTCATTTTTTAAGGATTTATTTTATTTATTTCAAAGAGTTACAGAGAGAGGAGAGACAGAGAGAGAGGTCTTCCATTCACTGGTTCACTCCCCAGATGGCTGCAATGGCTGGAGCTGCACCAATCTGAAGCCAGGAGCCAGGAGCTTCTTCTGGGTCTCCCACGTGGGTGCAGGGGCCCAAGGACTTACTCCATCTTCTACTGCCAAAGCAGGCCAAAGCTACTCCCAGGCCAAAGCAGAGAGCTGGGTTGGAAGAGGAGCAGCCGGGACTAGATCTGGTGCCCATATGGGATGCTGGTGCTGCAGGCCAGGGCATTAACCCACTGTGCCATAGCACCAGCCCCATGAACAGACATTTTTCTAAAGAGGAAATACAAATTGCCAACAGACACTTGAGAAAATGCTGAGGATCACCAGCCAGCAGGGAAATGCGAATCAAAACCACAGTGAACCGGCCTCAGAATCAACCCTTGGGGCTTCGGATCTGGCTAAAAGGCCCATAGGAGTCTCACAGGCATGGAAAGCCATGACACAATGGCAAAAACAACCTAAATTAAAGATCCTGGTGAACAAGAGAACAAGACCCCAGCAGAAGGAATAGGCCATCAAGGAGGGAGGCGCCTTTCTCCGAAGGGAGGAAGGAACCTCCACTGTGATACGGCCTTGACTAAACAAGTTCAGAGTTAGTGAACTCAAGGGGCTTCCATAGCCTAGACAGCTCATGGCAAGAGCCTCGGGTGATTGCTGACGTCATGAATAAGAGTGCCAATTGTTAGATCAACAACGGGGGTCACTGGGTACATGCTCCCCACGTAGGATCTCTGTCCTTAATGTGTTTTACAATGAAACTTAAAAACAACACTACTAGTTGAACAATACCCTATACCTTGTGCGGTTGTGTGAGGGCAGCCTGTTGAAACCCTTGCTTAGTATATACTAAGTTGATCTTCTGTATATGAAGGTAATTGAAAAGTGATGAAGGGCAGGATGGGCGAGGGAGTGGGAGAGAGGAGGGCCACGGGAGGGAGGGAGGTTGGGGTGGGAGCCACAACAATACAAAAGTTGCACTTTGTAAATTAACATTTATTAAATAATAAAAAAACACAGTGAAGTTTCACCTCACCTAAGTTAGAATGGCTCTCATATGGAAATCAATAAAAAATAAATGATGGTGAGAATGTGGAGGAAAAAGATACCCTAACCCACTGTTTGTGGGAATATGAACTAGTGCAGCTTTTGTGTAAGACAGTATGGAGATACCTTAGAAAGCTGAATATAGATAGACCTATAACTCGGCAATTCCACTCTTTGGAATTTACCCAAGGGAAATGTAATTGGCATATAAAAGAGTTAATAGCACCTGCATGTTTTTGTAGCTCAGTGCACAATAGCTAAGATATGGAATCAAGCCAGATGTACATATATGGATGAGTAGACAAACAAATTATGGTATGTATATGCTATGGAATACTACTAAGCCATAGAAAAAATGAAATATATGCATAGTTTTTCATAATGTACATTTTTGTACACTATTTGAAGGCCTCTCTTGTGCATAAATTTCCTATGCAAATAGGAAAATTCAGGAAAGAAATTTTACCCAGGAATGTAATTTGCTGGAACATAAATCTTGGATATTCCATAGTCTATAACTGTTAGAAATATATTCCTTTTGTTCAAGCCACCCAGTATATGGTATTTTGATGTGGCATTGTGATTGGACTATGGAAGCATCAGAAAAATGATAACATGATGGTTATTGTTATTGCCATGAGTATCAGTCTCAGGCCTCCTGCCAGTCTCTAATACACTAACATGAGTTACCCGGAGTGAAATATAGTATATATTCTTCTTTAATTGTGTGTGACAGGGAGACTTTCCTATGTTCCACATAAGACATTTTAAAACACATCTGATGTAGATCCCTTTGACCAATATTTTTAAAAAATATTTTATGTATTTATTTGAGAGGCAGAGTTAAAGACAGAGAGAGGGAAAGATAGGAGGACAGGTTTTCAATCCTCTGGATAACTCCACGGATGAACACAACAGCTGGATCCAGGTGGATCCGAAGCTAGGAGCTTCTTCTGGGTCTCCCACGTGGGTGCAGGGGCCCAATTGCATTCCCAGGCCATGAGCAGAGAGCTAGATCAGAAGAGGAGCAGCTGGGACACAAACCTGTGCCCATATGGGATGCCGGCGTCACAAGCGGAGGCTTGGCCTACTCTGCCACAGTACTGGCTCCCCTGTCCTGTATTTTAAGGGCATGAGTAGGTCAAGTATAGTTCAAATTCTTATGTCCTAAAGAAAATATCACTTATGGTTACTCATTTTCTTTGGTTTCTGATTATAAATTTCTTGCTTTGTTACCAACAATTAATTGAATGCAATGAATGGTGACCATGAATAGAGAATAAACTATCCCCACTGAATTTCTGAAAGACTAAGATTGGTCTTACACATCAGTAAGGTACACTAACCATCTCTGGCATCCCTATCTTTGTGCTTCCACAGTCAGTATTGCACACTGGGATTTGATAAAATAACCTTTTTTCTAGCAGCTGTTTGTTCTGTATCCATGCCTGAGCATGGTGCTATGGCGTATGAAAGTTTTCATGTTCTTGTCTTTTGTAGCAAGTTGTCAAAAGTTCAACAGTTGGAAGCAATACAAACATCCATTCTTATGAGATAAGAGCCTGGGTATAGTTATCTGCATCTTCTGTGTGGAGACACCCACCCCCACCCCTTTTCAGTTCCTTTAGATGGAATTCCTGTTCACAATTGGTTTTACAATCTCTCCTTACATGAGCAAGATGTAGTTCTTTCCCATATAAGAATTTTCACTTCTCAAGAGTATTCTAAGAGCAGAAAAAAGGCACAAAGTATTTTCACTAAGCAGAATAGTGAAGGAAAGGAATGTAAAAAAACACAAGCATGAATCTTGAGATTTTTCAACACCTGAAGGGCCAGCCACAAATAAGTTATTTTTTTGTCACCATAGGGAAATCCAAGTTAAGTTTCAAATTATTTGTAAATACAACTTAATGAGTAAAGGTTCTTAATATTATCTAGATATTTACATATTTTCCACAAATTTTAAATTTCTTGTATCACTGAAAATATAAACGAATAGTGATAGCATTTTAGAGAATTATATTTACATGAAAAGAATATAACTGAATAAACTTGAAGATATTTTGATTTATACAAACTAAAACAAAAGCAAAGATTGGAATAAGTTTTGCTGTTTTACCAGGTTTTCAAAAGTATTAACAAACCTTGAATCTTTCCTATATACTTATTGTCCATTATGTAATTTGTTAAAGTGTTCATTGAAATGTATTTAATGCAATCCCAGTTAAAACACATGACCCAAACACTATAGGTGACTCATAAGTCTCTTAAAATTAACTTTTGCTGAGAGATATTAAATATTAATGTAGATGTAGCTCTCAGAGTGGTAGAGAAGAGAGCTGGGAGTAATGTTTCCTCTGTTGCTTGTTTATAACTATCAATTATTCATATTTCCTTTCCTGTTTGCATCAAATGCTGTTGCAGCAAAGGTCCCCACTGCTCTGGCTGGTATGCAGTTTCTCCCTCCCTTGAGATAATACTTGTTCCTGCAGCTCATCTTGCTTTAATATTATGCTGAGCATCAAATTAACCTAAAAAATTAATTTTTGGCTCTAAGAAATTCATGCGCATGTGAATCAGTTATGTTGGATTGAACATGATTTTATTTTGCAGACTGGTTATAATAAATATCAGTATAAAGGGCCTTAGGAATAATTTATATCTTTTTTACATGCTGCTAGAATAACATACAAGATGAACGAATGGTCTGACAGAGCAGTAATTATTTTCAGTGTGCCTTACTAAAACATCATCAACAGGACTAGATGCTCAGAGCTAAAATGAAATACAGGTTTGTGTTACATGGGAAGTGAGATACTCAGCAGACTCATAGAATGGCAGATGTCCTAAATAGCACTCTGGCCTCAGAATCAGCCCTAAAGGCATTCCGATCTGGCTGAAAAGCCCATGAGAGTATTTCAGGCATGGAAAGCCAAGACACTCTGGCAAAAGATCTCTGTGAGTGAGATCTCAGTGGAAAAAACAGGTCTTCAAAGAAGGAGGTACCTTTCTCTGAAGGGAGGAGAGAACCTCCACTTTGACTATGACCTTGTCTAAACAAGATAAGAATCGGAGAACTCAGAGGGCTTTCATAGCCTTGGAAACTCATGACTGGAGCATAGGGGGATTGCTGATGCCATAGACAGGAGTGTCAATTGGTAAAGTCAACAACAGGAGTCACTGTGCACTTACTCCTCATGTAGGATCTCTGTCCTTAATGTGCTGTGCATTGAGATTTAATGCTATAACGAGTACTCAAACAATATATTTCACTTTGTGTTTCTATGGGGGTGCAAACTGTTGAAATCTTTACTTAATGCATACTAAACTGATCCTCTGTAAAAAAAAAAAAAAAAAAAAAAAAAAAAAAAAAAAGGAAAAGAAAAGAAAAGAAACTATCAACTCCCAACTTGACTCTCACTGGGATTAAACATGACAATAGGTCTGATCTGATTTCATCATCATTTAAAAAAAATCATCTATTATTTTTCACTTTATGTTTCTGTGTGGGAGCAAACTGTTGAAATCCTTACTTAAGGTATACTAAGCTGATCTTCTGTATATTAAGATAATCGAAAATGAATCTTGATGTGAATGGAAGGGGAGAGGGAGTGGGAAAGGGGAGGGTTGTGGGTGGGAGGGACGGTATGGGGGGGAAGCCATAGTAATCCATTATTCGTACTTTGGAAACTTATATTCATTAAATAAAAGTTAAAAAAAAAACTATTTAACTAAATATGAAAACGTTTACCTCCATTTTTTTTCTTGCAATAAGGTAAATCTCTTAAAATGTGCACTATTTCTCATTTTAACATATTGTTTGTATTCACAAATCTCAAAAATAACTGAGTTTGGAAACATTTGATCACTGCCTACTAATAAGATGCATAAGACTTCTCTATGTACTATACTTACTCTTATTATATGAAACAGAGTGAATTGTGTCATTATTTAACATTTATGTGGAATGCATTGTGATCCTGTACAACAAAAAGTTAGCCTAGGTTAACATAGCATGTAGTAGCAATTTGGTTGTCACACTGCTACCATTACTAATACAAATCCTCAGTGCTGTGTTGTCAGGAATTGTTCTAATTGATTCATGTGGCCTATCTTATTCTGAATTTACAGCCATACCAGGAAGTAGTACTCTTCGTCATTTTACGAAGGATAAAGCTGAGGGTTATAGAGGATACATAATATATCTAAGAAATTTAGAGGTAAAGGCTTAATTGGGAAACAAACATAGTTCTGATTTCAGAACCCCAGCTCTTGGCCATTATGAATGCATATTTCTCATTGCTATTACCCAAAGAAGAATTCACCAATGAGTAGCAAACTATTTGTGTGTTTTCACTCCTATCTCAATTTTCTTCACCTGTACATATCCTGTTTGAGATTTCAATGAGTTGCTTTGGAGCTGGATGTTTGTTATCTTTGTCATCCAAGAATGCTTTTTGGGGGGAGGCATTAGTTGCAATTAGAGATGTACTGAATCTACCCTTATAAAGGTGATTTTCACCGAAACAGAAAATACATGCAAACATGTTTTTTTAAGGACTTTTATTTTTAGATTCTATTACAATGTGCAAGTCTCAGGTATAATTACCATATAATTATGACAAATTATGACAAACATTTTGAGCATTCATAGATCTATGAAATGTGTAAAGAATTTTGTGTAAACAGCATTATTATACTCATGGCTATTAATTTATTTTCATGAAGCAATTCTTGACTATTTTCCTCAAGAATATAATTGCATAATAAACCACAGATATTAAAAAAATGGGTGGCCTCTACCCATAGGTTCTAAACCCAGGCCAATTACTTGGCCATCCTAATTTAGCTGGCCTTCCTTTCATTGTTTCCATTACATTTCTCTGAAATTGTTATTCAGAACTGCATGATTTACATATACATTTCCTCCTTTTTTTACACAAAACTATCAAAATTCTAGAAAATCATGCTAAACACTTTAGATTGATATTTTCAACAATTAGTGTTTAGAAATATGCCACAAGTCAATTTTTTTTGCAAATTAAAAGACATTAAATGAATTTCTCTAATTTTTATCCATTTGTATTTGTTTCCTTCCATTTTATTCTAATGTAAAATTTTCAGTGAATCTGTCATTCTATATCATTAGGTGAAATAAATTTAGTGATTATGTGATAAATATTAGGATGACAGTGCCTTTGGAAGGGTAGTATTTCATAATTAGTACAAAAAGTAACCTATATGAAAAGAAAAGTCTAATTTTACTTCAAATTTATACTGTACTTAATGACCTCTTAGTTCCAAACATTTTTTTTATTTGATAAAATGTCATTTCTGGGTTATATGAGATACAAATATATTTTTGTATATATACAACCTAGTTGTTATATATATAACATAAGATATATAAATAAACTAGCTATATTTAAAAAGTATAGTTAAGCATGAAATGGAGGAAGAACAACTTTGCAATATTTTTGAAATACAAATAAAACTTTTGTTGACAAACCACTTGCAAATTTTATTTTACATAAAAATTGGTCAATGTGAAAGCATTATTAATAAATCACAAATAAAACTGCCCATCCGAGGTCTTTTTATGCTGTATTATAAAAATATTCATAATGTAGCTATATTTATATGGGCTCAAAACAATGAGAATGGATGGAATTCAAATTTCAGGTGATGTTAACTTCTTCATTGAATGTGTTTAAATATCTTCCAAATGTAATATACTTCAGATGGTTCCATAAATAAACTGCCAAAATCTGTTCTCAAGGTGTAGCAGGTATCTGATGCAATGCCCCATATAATCTTGGAAAACACTACTTGTTATCCTTCATAAAAATTAGTTCAAATAGGCTAAGATGAATAATTAAACATAAAGTATGACCCTACATTTTATTTCATATACCTTAGGAAAAAAGTCTAGAAGTGATAATCTCCTTTATCAATATTCTAAAATATGAGGCTACTCAGAAAGTTCATGGAAAATATGCATTATCAAGTTCCATTTTCTATAAACTTTTTGAAGTCCTCTCCTACATCACAACTGAAAAAACATTCTAAGTGTAAAGTTCTGTGGAAGTGTCTATGTATTTTCTTTGTTCCTTGTTTTAACTTTTAATCTTCCTCCATGTATCATTCTCTACTCATATCTCTTTAAGTATGCTTAAATCACCCTTTTTTAAAAACTGGATAGAAAATGTTTTGCATGCTTATTATAGAATTTATATTTTTAGGTTTTAACAGCCAATTAATGAATTTTCTTATAATTTTGGTTCAAAAATACCCTTAAAATTTTCTAAATAAAATTATTTGCTATAAAGATAGCTGAATTTTTGTCACTGCATAAGTTTGATAGGAGAAAGAAACATACTTTTTAGAGAAAATGTGAAAAAATTCATCATGACCATTTATTTTTAAATTATTGCTAAGAAGGATATTTTTAAAAAAATGTTTTCCAATCCTTATTATGATAACAACTTCTAGATCAAAGTGAATATATGTTTGGTAATTTATAAGCCTGAGCTATTTCATTAATGGATGCAAAATATACATTATATAATAGAATATTAAGAAGAAAGTCATTTTTTCCTTTTTTTTTAATAGATGAATAGATTTCCCAAGGAATTACTCTTACAATTTAGGAAAGTTTAGGTGCAAGCAAGTTGAGAAGAATCACCATTTGAATTCTCTTTCATTCATACTGAATAGCTGGAAAACTGATGTTGAAGCCTGCCATGTATTAGGATTTGGAAATTTATCAAACATGTTTAAGATGAACACAGTGCCCAAGTAATTATCTGTTCAAACATGGTCAATGGTCTCAAATTACTAAGTGATTATCAGGAAGCATTTCACTGAAGATCAGTATCAGTTTTTCTTAGAGCTAAAGAATGACTAAACAAAACTGCATGAAAAAGAAATAGATGTGTCAAGAGATAGAGTTGGGCCATTATTTGTCCAATGTTACATTATATAAATAATAGTAGATACAACTTCTGTCCATTGGTTTTTAACTTCAATTATTAAGAATTACTGAGTTTTCAAGTTCTATGGTTGTCACATGAACAGAGTGGGATATAAACATGATAAGGTATGGAGCACAACACTAAAAAGATAAGTCTGTGAGTTAAGATGTATTTGAGTAAAGATGAATGAAAAGTATCATTAGAAGTGAATAGCCTACGTATGTTGTTCACCTCATGGCATTTTATAGGCACATGAAAATTGGTTCTGATGCAATGTAGAATGAATTTAAGCACCTGAAATATAGAATGGCCTGTCTACATGGATAAAGGAGTCTAATATCCTATTAATTTTCTTCAACTAAACATTCATTATCAATGTTCTTTTCGTCTATCAGGTAATTTATTTCTAAAGCTAAGGCAAAATACTTTTATTGATTTTGAAATAATATTTTCCTATTTGTGTGTTAGTGCACATGTCTTGTGACTTTTGTATTTACATGGGAAACATGAATAATGACAATCAGTGAAAAGAGTACAAGGCAGATGTGAGAATTTTCTGCATGGTATTCTAATTTATTTTTTAAAAAATCATTACCTTCATATGCTGTAATCAATCATAACAGAGTTATTCTTAGTCTTCTTACAGAATCATTTACCAGTGCAAAAATAGCAATATGCTAATGCTGCCCTTCTATCTAAGGGAATCAGAGCTAGTGACTGCACTGCTTTTGCAAATATCTTGATAAAAAGAGTTTTGGCATAAACCTTCTTAAAAGTCCTATTAACACAAATAAATCACCTTCATAGGCTGTAAACAGTATTCAAAAATGAAACTCTATTTTTTGGTTTCCTTGCCATCTTTTCCTTTGTCTTCCTTCTCTGTTTTGTCTTTTTCGTATTTCTCTTTGTCTGGTTTTGTTACACTATCATATGAAGGTGGAGAGATGGTGGAAGCAGTTGCATCTGTTTTTTCTGGACTTGAGCTATTAACATTATCAAAAACTATATCTCCTTTATTGGGCAAATCATCATCCTTGTCTCCTTCTTTTATGTATATACTTGATATATTTTTGACATTTTGCCGTAAGCGATAACGTCTGTAAGCACGCTGAATGACAGTGGCAGACACATCCTCTTGTTTTCGTTTTAGTGTAGTTGTGATTGGTTCATAGGACACTTTTGAAGGATTTGCAGACATGAATCTTTCCTCCATTTGTGAACGAAGAGAATCCATCTCTCCACTTTCACCCAAAACACGCTTTGTGAAAGCAAATAAGATGTCAAGACAATGGATGCGGTCACCACTGACCATTGGCAGATCCATAGCAATGAGCTGTACTTTATTTGGTTTTGCTATGAGAAGAGGAGGATCCAGGGCAGCTGCAAAATCAGAGAGTTTGCTATATTCTATAAACTGAGTTGCATCAGGATCAAACTTCTCCCAAACTTCATAAAACATCTCAAAGTCATCCTCACTCAGGGGCTCAGTACTTTCCTCAGTAGCAACACTGAAGTTCTCCAGGATGACAGCGATGTACATGTTCACTACCACCAGGAAGGATATGATGATGTAACTGACAAAATAGAAAATCCCAACAGATGGGCTACCGCAGTCTCCTTCAGTGGAGCTTCCAGGATGAACTTTTTTGGGGTCACAGTCAGGAGGTGCACTATTGAGAATAGGTGCTAGCAATCCGTCCCACCCAGCAGAGGTGGTAATCTGGAACAGGCAGATCATGCTGTTGCCAAAGGTCTCAAAGTTGAACATGTCATTAATTCCAGCTTCCTTTTTAACATAGGCAAAGTTGGACATCCCAAAAATGGCATAGATGAACATGACCAGGAAGAGCAGGAGGCCAATGTTAAACAATGCAGGAAGGGACATCATCAAAGCAAAGAGCAATGTGCGGATCCCCTTTGCTCCTTTGATCAGACGAAGGATTCGGCCAATCCTGGCGAGGCGGATCACACGGAACAGAGTAGGGGACACAAAATATGTTTCTATCAACTCAGCCAAGAACATGCCTATGTATGGTAGGGAGGAACAAAAAAGAAATGTTTATATATTCATGCCACAGACGATCATGATTATAAACATTTTTGTCTGCCATCTTATTACTTATGAATTCAGGACTGTTATTTCATATTGAAGCCTGTTTTTTAATCAATGCATCAAAAAACTCCAAAGGAAAATGATTAGAATTAGTATAGTGGCATTCTTCCTCACAACCACACTTTGATACATTCATGAACCACTTTTCATCCTCTACAATAAATTCTGAAGTTATAATAACTAATCATTTAGAAAACTCAAGCAATACAGTAATATACTAAATGGAAATATAAAATTACTGGAAATATCTTCAACCATAACTTCAATATTTTGTTGAAATCACTCCAGACATTGTTCTATGCAAAAACATGGTCATATGAGTACACATACAGTCACACACATAATCACATTATAGAGATTTTCTTTGTAACTTGCTTTACTCACATGTCATGGAGATATTTCCATATAAATGAAAACAAAATCATTTCTTAGACTTGTATAATATTTTGTCAAATGACCATAAACTGAAAAAACACTATTTTTAATTTTTTCACTGAAACAAATATCTAATTAGGTTATTTTTCATAATGATATATGTTTTTGATAATAGATTAATAGAAATTGGGTCATATACTGTATTTAAAATCTACCATGTATTTTCAACTCTATCTCTAGAAACTTTGTACCAATTGACAGTCCTACTAATGGCACATGAAAATGCTCATACCCAACATGCCTACTGCTTATCAGTACTTGGGCACCGCCCTTACCCTTTATAATTTTCACCAGAAAATATTTGACAGTTATAATTGTGATTTATTTATTTTTAGAAAGAATTGAGCATCTATGTTCTTTATTTTTTTTAAGATTTACTGTATTTATTTGAAAGACAGTTAGAGAGAGAGGTAGAGACAGAGAGAAAGGTCTTCCTTCCACTGGTTCACTCCCCAGATGGCTGCAATGGCCGGAGCTGCGCCAATCCGAAGCCAGGAGGCAGGAGCTTCTTCCAGGTCTCCCATGTGGGTGCAGGGGCCCAAAGACTTGGGTCATCTTAAACTGCTTTCCCAGGCCATAGCAGAGAGCTGGATCAGAAGAAGAGCAGCCGGGACAAGAACCGGTGCCTATATGGGATGCTGGCAATTCAGGCCAGGGCGTTAACCCACTGATCCACAGCACTGGCCCCTTCATTTATCTTTATAGAGGATTTTAGCTTTATAACTAGATATTTTCCTTTATTCTTATTATAATTTTGAATGAGATTTTGCTTCAAATGTATTTTATACATTTTGTCCACATATCAATAATTAATGGTAATACATATAATTTAAAATTTGACCCTCCTGAACTCAAACCAATTTTAGCTGACTCACCTTAAGAGAATGTCATAACACGATGCAGATAAAGATCATTTCTTCCATTGTTTCAATACACTCACCTAATAGAGGTGATAGAAGAATACTCTTCTTCTTGACTTAATAATAATGCTCTTGGAATCACTGTTGTTAGTGTGCAATTCTTATCTAAATTCTAATTTGTTTTCTTATAAACTAATTTTTCTTTCACTTCCAGTGGAAATTTTATTTGAAAGTGATATTTAAATGCTATTCTAAGTTATGTGTTAATATTATGATTCTAGGTTATGTAACTGAGCTCTTCTGGGACTCTGATCATTTGTAAGTTTCATTTGTATTAAATGATCTCCATGATCCCTCTGCATTTAAAATTTGTAATACTCAGGCTGGGGCCATGGCTCAATAGGCTAATCCTCCACCTAGTGGCGCCGGCACACCAGGTTCTAGTCCCGGTCAGGGCGCTGGATTCTGTCCAGGTTGCCCCTCTTCCAGGCCAGCTTTCTGCTGTGGCCAGGGAGTGCAGTGGAGGATGGCCCAAGTCCTTGGGCCCAGCACCCCATGGGAGACCAGGATAAGTACCTGGCTCCTGCCATTGGATCAGTGCGGTGCGCCATCCGCAGTGCGCCAGCCGCGGCGGCCATTGGAGGGTGAACCAATGGCAAAGGAAGACCTTTCTCTCTGTCTCTCTCTCTCTCACTGTCCACTCTGTCAAAAAATAAAAATAAAAAAAATAAAAAATAAAAAAATTTTTAATACTCAAAATAAATGTAATCTTCAAATATAAGAATAGCTATGATAATGAAAAGGGATCAAATATAAAACCATGTATGATGATTCACATCATCACTGTGGTTAGTTGAGAAATTATTGCATTTTGTAGACTTGCAAAGCACTACAAGTTAAGAAATGAAGCTAGCATTTCTTAACTGTATTTTAAATTCAAGAATTTTCACAAAGAGTCACACATACTCTGGCAATGGATATTATTAACATCATTAATCTCATGGTAAAATTAGAAGTAATATCAATTCTGCATTGGTTTTCAAGATATCTCCACATATAAAAATGTTACCTAGATTTCTGAAGGTCAATCATGGAAACTAAATATCAGTGAGTATTATGTCCTTTCAACAGTCAAAAACATTTAGTTTTCAGGCCTGTAGTATGAACCCAACAGTTCTGACACAGAGGTTTTCATTTTGTTTTGTTTGTAAGTTTCCTTCATTCTTTCATAATACTACTTTATTCTAAGGTAGATTTAGATTTAAGACTTCATAAATTTGTCAGAGCATATGAGGAGTTTAGTTTTACTCAAATTAAAATCTTATTGATAAGTGCCCTTACCTACAATGGAAAGAATCACAACCACAAAATCAAAAATGTTCCATCCTATAGTGAAGTAGTAATGTCTGAGGGAGATCAGTTTCAGCACACATTCTCCAGTGAAAAGGATAATAAAAACCACATTTATCCAATATAAAACATCAGTCATATAGTCACTTTGTCCTTCTTTTTCTACCATCATGGTTACCATGTTGAGGCAGATAAGAATCATAATGGTGATATCAAAAGCTTGGTTTGTTACTAGGTCAAATATACATCCTTGGAATTTGTTCTGCAAAGACAAAAGAATAACATGAAAAGTGGAGTAAAATTTTCTCATTATATATATAGTTTCATTTAAGATAAATTATGAATTAAATATAATTTTAAAAATTGGCATGACATATATATATATATATATATATGTAAATTTTTTTTTACCCCTGGTCGAGGAATTGGCTTTTGTGGTTTCTTGGACCCAAGCTTTTTCATTGCATTATAGTATTTCTTCTGTTCTTCTGTCATAAAAATGTCTTGACCTCCAAGGTAAATAAATGAAAAATAAATCTAGTTAAAATCAGAAATATTAGCTAGATTTTTCTTCTTATCATTAAGATAGGTTAAAATATATAAATGAAATACATTTTATTATATACAGAGTAACTATAAATAAAACCTGCTTTAAAGAATTACCCACGTGTAGGCACATGAATCTTCATATATAAGGTAAGTTGCATATAAATAATATATTCATTATGTATAATAATTGATCAATTATCTTGAGCTGTCAAGCTGTGTTATTGTATGACTATATGTAGAGTAAAGATGGCTGAATAGTGAGAAGCTGCACTGACCTCAGCCACAGATTGATACCAGAAAAACAAAGGTAGGACCACGTTCCCAAGAAACTGATGGAGAGAAATTTTTAGTGAAGAACTGCTAACACAGATGGAGATTCCATGGAGTGGTAAGGAGACAGAACAAATGCACTACTGCTTGCTGCACAGACCGCTCCAGTATCTACACAACTGGTTCCCAGTTGGGTGATACCATCTTGTCAATATAAGGTAGGAAGAAGTTGCTGTGGCTCCCACATTGGCAACTTTATCTTGAGTGATTATTCAATAGCCCCATTGACTAAAGGTCCAGCCCAGGGAGCTGACAGGAGCCTGAGTGATTACTTTGCACCTTAAAGAGAGGCCAAATTGCCCCCTGCCCACATCCCACTGAAGTAGAGTTGCTGCTAAACTCTGTTAATGACTCAGGGGACAACAAGCAGTCCTACTGCTACCACAGTACACCAGAGTGAGAGACTGGGCAACTTACACAGTGGAGAACAGACCCGTTGTACCCTGTGACTAGATATTCTAGACAGCTAAGAAAACTGCAGGTTGCAACTAAGTTCCTGTGCATCTTCACAGTCTGAATGTGGAGACTCAGAGCCCCTTGCACACGGGGGATGGATAGTGGAGTGAAGTCAGGGGACATACTGCAGAGTGAGTTGGTGCACTGGATGGTATTTTGCCCATCAGGGAGATTTGAAGAAGCATCCTGGCCCCATGAGTCACTCTAAGCTGTTAATTATCTAGTTCACCTTAGCAGAGAAATGCTGTGACTTCAAACATACCAGTTGGTTCCAACATCCCCATTCCCCACTGGCTGTAACCACGTGGCTATACCACATCCATCTCTCTGCACTCCTTTTACCAAGAATACAAACCAGGAACTCAGGTGTAAGACTTAGACAATCCAACAAACCCCAGCAGCAAATCTCCTGGAATAAAGTTTTTATTTAAATCCTCCAAAATTGATAGAAATAAGAGATCCCCAAGATGTGAAAAATCAACATAGAAATACAATAAATATGAATGAGGAAGGCAGTATGACTCCTCAGAAGGAATACAGTATTGCATTAATATTCAACTGAAATGCCTGAAAAATAATTCAAAAGAATGATTGCAAGATTACTTAAAAATTGGAACAGTTAAATGAAGATAGGAAATTAGTAAAAGACATGGATGAGAAATTCTGTACAGAGATACAGATACTAAAAAAGAACCAAACAGAAAAATAAGAAATTAAGCATTTAATAAGTCAAACAATACAGTGGAAAGTTTTAACAAAGTCTTGATGAGTCAGAAGTGTGTTAGTTATTTAGCAAGAGGTATAATTAGTACTTTGATATTGGTTTATTGAACAGCAAACTAAAGTTAAAAAACATTGGGTCATTGAGGAAGAAATATGGGCTTTGATATTAAAACCTAACCATGCCAATCATCGGTTTCTTGATCTGCAATTTTTAAAATTATCCTCTCTAGGTTTCAATTAATTTACTTCTATTAATATATCAAGAAAGGAAGAGGCATGGAGCATATCTCCAACATCCCTGTCTTTCAGCAGAATGCTTTACATAGAATGATAACAGTACTGATACGACTTGGACACCCAGGGCAAATATGAACAAAGAGAAAGGTGCTGGTGGGTGTTTGAGAGACTGCAGAATTTTATACATGCTTATTTAGTGAAGACCTTTCTAGGTCAAAGCCAGTTCACAAAGGCTGTTTAAACCTGCTTTTCCTCAAATACTTAGATACCAACACAAAATACAAACATGTGGAATCAGAGAAATATGACACACATTTAAGGAACAAAACAAGTCTCCAGTATTTGACTCCACAGATAGAGACCTATCAATCACATCACAAACAAAAAGAAATCCCAATAGATATCTTGATGCTTAAGAATACAATAACTGAATCACAGCATTCACTATAGGTGTTCAGCAGATGATCTGATCAAGCATTAGAAAGAATTAGTGACTTAAAATGTGCCATTTGAAAATATACAGTTGGAGATTCCAAGATGTTAGAAAAGGGACAGGGTGGACTACCCTAGGTTGGGAGAAAATAGTTTTAAAAAAATGGGGAAAGTGCATTCTCAGGTGTGGGTTGGAAGGAAAACTGCATTGCAGATTCTTTGGAAAGAAGAGAGATGCCTTGGATCTATTTGAAAGGTGCAGATGCACAGCAAAGAGCATGGACACAACTCCAGCTGCCCTGAGCCAAAGAAAGCACCAGCTTTGGAAAGCAAAGTGAGATCAGACTGCAGCAGCCCCTGCCACTGGTGATATTGTCACAGGGAGAGCCTAGCAGACTGCATTGTCTGAGTCTGGCCCAGAGCCTGAGAGGAGCAGTGTGCCTGATGACCCAGAGAGCATGTTTTGCTCTCCTATGCTTTTGACAATGATGTCCAGCAACTGCAGAGAGACTGTTTTGAACTTAAGAAGGTTGCAGCTGAGGCCCCTCTTGCACGTGTACCCAATAACTCGTGGGGATGGATGCCATCTTGTCAGCAGAGGCAACTGCAGCTGCTCAGGTGCATGCACCTGGCAACCGGGGGTGGGGAGAGAAGGAGCCATTCTGACATTAGTGTTGGCTACAAAACTCTTGTACCTGTGGATGGGACAGGCTAGGGGGTGTTGAATGAATCCTCTGCACCCTGTGACTGTGAGTACCTGTTTGCTGAGACTGTGGGAACTTTGTGACTGCATGACGGGGTGCAGGGCATAGCCGGGGAATCACTGTGCAGCTCCACATGCTCAGAGCTCGCTCATTGCCTGGAGTGTGTCATTGCAACAGGACCCGTGTTCACACTGAGGAATGCACAAATACTTTGCACAGTTCTTGTGGAGGTATGGAAGAGTATTGTACCAACTGAAGGCTAACATCCAGACATTGATCACCATGGAAGAGAGGAGGTGAGAGTGTGATTACACCAACAGGGTTTACCACAACCCCAGCTTCTGTTAACAAGAACAATATCTACCATGTCCAACTTGGGTGTTACCATGGATACTTGCCCCACCCTAAAGCATAGACCAGATTATCTGGGTATTCACTTAAAGAAAAGACATTCTACAATCTGCAAAGGCATAGTCCAAAGATAAAATTCATCACACACACACACACACACACACAAAAGCCAACAAGTATCTCCAAAAATGCTTAAAAATCAATACTGAAATTCAAGAAAAAAGAATGAGAAAGATAACATGACCCTTCCCTCACCAAAGGAATACAAAACACTTCAAAATTAGAACTTGAAGATGAAGAGATTGGTGAAATGACTGAAATGGAATTCAAAAGATTAAACATGGTATTACTCAGAAGCAATGAGATGCAAACCCATGAATTAAATAAATTTCTACATGAAATGAATGAATTTCCAATGAAACTAAGATTTGAAGATAAATCAAAATGAAATATTAGAAATGAAGAATTCAATAGGTCAAATAAAGAATGTGTGGTAGAAATCATTAACAACAGACTTGGTAAGGCCAAAGAAAGAAGACTAGAAGACAAATATTTGGAAATTTTTCAGACCAAAAAGAAGAAATTTGAAAAATTAAAAACAGTATTGGAAATTTATGGGATACTATTAACTATCCCAACATACAGGTCTTAGGAGTTCCTGAAGGTGTTGAATGAAAGCATGGATTAGAAGACCTATTTAGTGAAATAATTACTGAACTTTTCCCCAATTTGGAGGAAGAAAGGGACATCCAAGTACAGAAAGCACATAGAACTTCTAATAGACATGACCAGAAAATATCTTCACCATCACACATTTTAGTCAAACTCTCCACAGTAAATATAAAGAAAAGATTCTAAAATGTGCATACAAGAAATGCCAGATTACTCTCACAGAATATTCAACTAGACTCACAGCTGACTTCTCTTCAGAAATTCTACTGGCTAGGAGAAAATAGAGAGTCATGGTCTAAGTCTTAAGAGAAAAAAAAAAAAAAACTGTCAACCCAGAATACTGCACCATGCAAAGCTCTTATTTATGAGTGAAGGTAAAATAAAGACCTTCCATAGCAAACAAAAATTGAAAGAATTTGTCACCATTTGTCCAACCTTAAAAAAGATGCTTACGGATGTGCTATACACAGAAACACAGAATGGTAGGGATCATTATGAAAGAATGTGAAAGAAAGTCTCACAGTAAAAGTATAAATTAAATCCAAAGCAAACAATACCTGTACTTATGTAAAAATGGCAAGGCCAAGTCATTACTTATTAATAGCTAATTTGAATGAAAATGGCCTAAAATTTCCAATTAAGAGATACAGACTGGCTGAATGGATTAGTAAACAAGACCCATCTATTTGCTGCTTACAAGAAACACACTTCACATGCAAAGATACATGTAGACTGAAAGGATGGAAAAAGATATCCCACACTAATGGAAAGAAGAAGCAAGCAGGTGTAGCCATTCTAGTATCAGACACAGTAAACTTTAACACAAAAACTGTTAAAACGAAGATGAAAATAAAGCATATCAAAATTTATGGGATATAGCAAAAGCAGTGTTAAGAGGAAAGTTTATAGCAATTAGTGCCTATATCAAAAAATTGGAAAGGCACCAAATAAATGAGCTATAAATGCATCGCAAGGACCTCTAAAAACAAGAAACTAGATAAAAAATTAGAAGGAAAGAAATAATTAAAAATATAAAAGAACTAAACAAAATTGAAACCAAAAAAATAAAAGATCAGTGAAATGAAGAGCTGTTTTTTTTTTTTATAAATAAGTATTGATACATTGACCCAACTAACCAAAAACAAGAGGGAGAAGACCCAAATCAATAAAATCTGAGATGGAAAAGGAAATGTAACAAGATACCACAAAAATAAAAAGAATCATCAGGAATTACTACAAAGAGCTGTATGCCAATAACTTGGGAACCCTAGAAGAAAGGGATATGTTCCTGGACACATACAACCTACCCAAATTGAGTTATGAAAACATGTAAAACCTAAATTAAACAATAACTAAGATGGAGATTGAATCCATAATAAAAGCCCTCCCGACAAAGAAAAGCCCAGAACTGCATGACTTTATTACTGAATTCTACCAGACTTTTAAAGAAGTACCAATTCCAATTCTTCTCAAGCTATTCAAAACAATTGAAAGGGGGGGGGGATCCTCCCAAACTCCATCTGGAAGGCAAGCATCATCTTAATTCCTAAACCAGAAAAAGATACAGCAGCAACTATAGATCAATATCCCTGATGAACACTGACGTGAAAATCCTCAACAAAATAGTAGCTAATTTAAATCCAACATATCAGAAAGATCATTCACCCAGACCAAGTAGAATTTATCCCTGGTATGCAGGAAAGGTTCAACATTTACAAGTCAATAAATGTGTTACATCACATTAACAAAGACCACATGATTATCTGAATAGATGCTAAGAAAAACATTTGATGAAATACAAGAGCTTTTTATGATGAAAATGTTAAACTAATTGGGTATAGAAGGAATATTTCTCAACACAATGAAGGCAATTTATGACAAAACCACAGCCTGCATCTTATTGAATGGTGAAAATTTGGAAGCATTCCCACTAAGATCAAGAATCAGACAAGGATGCCCACTCTCAGCATTGCTATTCAATACAATCATGAAAATCTTAGCTAGAGCCATTTGTTAGGTTAGAAAAAGAAGTCAAGGCAATACAGATTAGAAAGGATAAATAAAACTATCCCTATTTGTAGATGACATGATTCTACATATAATAGAACAAAAGGCTCCACTAAGAGACTATTGAAACTCATAAAAGTTTTTAAAGTGGCAGCCCAGATGTCCATCAACTGAAGCCTAGATATAGAAACTGGAGTGTGTGTATAAGAGAATACTACACTGCAGTTAAAAATGAGATCCTGTCTTTTGCAACAAAATGGATGCAACTGGAAACCATTATAGTTAATGAAATAACACAGTCCCAAAAAGAAAATTACCATATGTTCTCTCTGATCTAAGGTAACTGAGTATCCAAAAGTAATCTACAGGAGTGAAATTGACATTTTGAGATTCAATGATTATTTATGTCTCTTGTCTCAATTGTTGAGGAACTCTGTTTTTTTCTTCATAGTTTTTGTTGAATTCTTTATAGTGTAGGGTTAATCTTATGAGTATAAAGTTAGCTAAAAATAGATCTTGTAAAAATTAAGAATGTGAATTGTAGTGGGAGGAAGGATGGGAATATAGGTGGGTTGGATCGCAGGGTGAGAGCTATCATTATGTTCCTGAATCTGTTTATAGAAACAAATGAAATCTGTAAACCTTAAATAAAATTTTAAAAAAGAAAACAAACAAAAAGAAAATAACAATTAAAAGAGAAAAAGGAAAAACATATTGAAGAGCAGCATCTGATTTCCCATCAGAAACTTTTGAGGCCAAAGAGAATGGGGCAATACATTCAATGTATTGGGAAAATGAAAGAAACCAGCAACGAAGAACACTGTGCCTGAAAAACTGTATTTGAAAATGAAGGAGAGTTTTCCAGAAAAAAAATACATAGGAAATTTATCATCAGCTGACCTGTCTTATGTGACAGGCAAAATGACATTCTTTTAAGATAAAAGAAAATGATTCTAAAGAGTAATACTAAAGTACTTAATGTACAAACACAAAAATAGGATAATACTCTACTGGAGGTATCTAAATCACTTTTAATTATGGTATGAGTTAAAAGTCAAACATTAATCATTTCTACAAATATCTTAATATACAATATAAATATGCAAATTATTAATAGAAAGTATGGGGTAATTGTCAGTGTAAAGTTTTTGTATGTGATTTAAGTTCAACTGTTATCAGCTTATTGAGGGAAGAGATGTATAATTTGGGACATGCTCAGGCTGACTTGCCCCAAGTGGTGGAGTTGGAAGCATACCAGGGGATTCCAATTCAATCCCATCGAGGTGGCATGTACCAATGCCATCTCACTGTTCCAGGTGATCAGTTTCAGTTCACAGTTGGTCATGGTGGAGGGACTGGGAGTCAAAGGGAGCACATAGACAAGTCTAGTACCTGCTAACGCTAACCGATGGAGTAAATAAAGGGGAGAGTGATCCAACATGGGAAGTGAGATACTCAGCAGACTCATAGAATGGCAGATGTCCTAAATAGCACTCTGGCCTCAGAATCAGCCCTAAAGGCATTCGGAGCTGGCTGAAAAGCTCATGAGAGTATTTCAGGCATGGAAAGCCAAGACACTCTGGCAAAAGATCTCTGCGAGTGAGATCCCAGTGGAAAGAACAGGTCTTCAAAGAAGGAGGTACCTTTCTCTGAAGGGAGGAGAGAACCTCCACTTTGACTATGACCTTGTCTAAACAAGATAAGAGTCGGAGAACTCAGAGGGCTTCCATAGCCTTGGAAACTCATGACTGGAGCATAGGGAGATTACTGATGCCATAGACAGGAGTGTCAATTGGTAAAGTCAACAACAGGAGTCACTGTGCACTTACTCCTCATGTAGGATCTCTGTCCTTAATGTGCTGTACATTGAGATTTAATGCTATAACAAGTACTCAAACAATATATTTCACTTTGTGTTTCTATGGGGGTGCAAACTGTTGAAATCCTTACTTAATGCATACTAAACTGATCTTCTGTAAAAAAAAAAAAAAAAAAAAAAAGAAATTATCAATTCCCAACTTGACTCTCACTGGGATTAAACATGACAATAGGTCTGCTCTGATTTCATCATCATTTAAAAAAAATCATCTATTATTTTTCACTTTATGTTTCTGTGTGGGAGCAAACTGTTGAAATCCATACTTGATGTATACTAAGCTGATCTTCTGTATATTAAGATAATCAAAAATGAATCTTGATGTGAATGGAAGGGGAGAGGGAGTGGGAAAGGGGAGGGTTTTGGGTGGGAGGGACGGTATGGGGGGGAAGCCATTGTAATCCATAAGTCGTACTTTGGAAATTTATATGCATTAAATAAAAGTTTAAAAAAAATATACTACTATAACATTTTATTAAACTTCATGATAACCACAAAGAAAACATGTGTAGAGGATATATATAAAATAGAAAGAGAAAATAATCGTAGCATATCATGGCAAAAAAAAAGTCACAAAAGAGGATAACAAGATAGAGGAACAATAAAACTATCAGACAAAAATATTTAAAAAAATTACGATAGAAAGTCCATACTTATCCATGATCACTTTAAATGTGAATGGGTTAAACTTTTCAATCAAAAGAGAATGAGTGGCTAAAATCTCCAACTATATATTGTTTGCAAGAGACTCACTTTGGATTTAAGAAAGCACATCTTTTGAAAGTGCATGGATGGAAATTATATTCTAGTACAGAATAACCAGAAAAGAGCATGGGCGGGGGGCAGCGCTGAGGCACAGTGGGTTAAAGCCCCAGCCTGAAGAGCCGGCATCCCATTTGGGTGTGGGTTCTTGTCCAGCTGCTCTACTTCTGATCCAGCTCTCTGCTATGGCCTGGGAAAGCAGTAGAAGACATCCCAAGTCTTTGGGCCTCTGCACCCACGTGGGAGAACCAGAAGAATCTCCTGGCTTCTGACTTCAGATCAGCTCAGCTCCATCTGGGGAGACATCTGGGGAGTGAACCAGTGCATGGAAGACCTCTCTGTCTCTCTCTCTCTCCATAACTCTGATTTCAAATAAATAAAAAATAAATCTTTAAGAAAAAGAGCATGGATGGCTATGATTATATCAAACAAAATAGACTTTACATAAAAATATAAATAAGATTATTATATAATGATAAAGGGTTAATTCATCAGAGAGAAACAAATTATATTATTAGAGCATCTAAATGGACAGATTTAAGGGGAGAAATAGACAGAAATGCAGTGATAATAAGGAATTTCACTACTCCACTTTCTTTTTTATTTTTTGCCAGGCAGAGTTAGACCATGAGAGAGACAGAAAGAGTTTTAAACAGTGAAAGAGAGACAGAGAGAAAGGTCTTCCTTCTGTTGGTTCACTCCCCTAATGGCCGCTATGGCTGGCGTTGCGCTGATCTGAAGCCAGGAGCCGGGTACTTCCTCCTGGTCTCCCATGCGGGTGCAGGGACCCAAGCACTTGGGCCATCCTCCTCTGCCTTCCCGGGCCACAGCAGAGAGCCAGACTGGAAGAGGAGCAACCGGGACTAGAACCTGGGGTGCTGGTGCTGCAGGTGGAGGATTAGCCAAGTGAGCCACAGCTCCACTTTCAACAATGGATAGAATACTCACACAGGAAATCAATAAGGAAAACTGCAAACTAAATATGTCTAATGAATTCATACAAAACATTCCAGTCAACAGCAGAATATATATTCATATTCTTTCATGCACACCTGAGCATTCTCCAGAATAGATAACATGTTAAGTCACAAAATTAGTCTTTGTAAGTTTTAAAAAGCTGAAATCATGTCAAATATTCTTTCTAACCACAATGAAATAAAACAAATAACAGAGGAAAAACTAGAAATTTCACAAATGTGTAGGGATTAAACAACACATTCTTGAACAACCAATTGGTCAAAAGAGAAATCAAAAGGACATTAAAAATATCTTGGGGGAAACCAAAAATAAACACACACATATTCAAGCTTGTTGAACACAGCAAAAGCAGTTCTAACCAGGAAGTTTGCAGTTAAAAAAAAAGAAACAAGGGAAAAATCTGTAAAAGGAGTAAAAGAAAGTTCTCAAGTGAACAACATAACTATACATATCAAGGAACTAGAAAAAGGAGAACTACACCAAAAATTAGTACAATGAAATAAATAATGAAATAGAGAACATAACATGTTTGTAAGTCAACAAAAGAATTTTTTTTAAAACTTAAACATATGGACACACCATCAGCTAGACTAAGAAAAATGAAATACTCAAGTCGTGAAGTCAGAAGTGAAGAGAAATCATTAGTACTGTTGTCACTGAAACAAGAACAATTATCACTGTTATGAACAAGTATATGCCGCCAAACTAGCTACCAAGAAGAAACTGATAACATCCAAAAACATACCAACTCCCATGGCTGAATCATGAAAAAGCAGAAAACTGAGCAAACCAATGACGAAGAAGGAGACTGAATCATTTTAAAACCTCCCAAAAAATAAATGCCCAGGACCAGTTGACTACACTAATGGATTCTATCAAATATTTACAGAAGGTCTTACATTATCCCTTCTCAAACTTTTTCAAAAACATTGAAGGGAGAATACTTCCATATTTATTTTACGAGAAAAGCATTCCTCTGATATAAACAGAAAAGTACAGGGCAGTATTTTTAATTAATATAGATATAAAAATCCTCAACAAAATGCTAGCAAATAGAATCCAACAGCACATTAAAAGGTTTATATGCCGTGATGCATTGATTCTTATCCCTGAGATGTGAGGACAGTTCAACCTGTGTATATTCATGATGTGCTATTCCATATTAGTTGAAGGAAGGCTACAAATGACAGAATCACAAGAGATATAAAAAATGCTTTAGAAAATCTTCAACATATTTTCTTATAAAAGATCTCAACAAACTAATATTGCTGAAATTAATATGGAGCTACAAAAGATTCTAAATAACCAAAGTAATCTTAAGAAAGAGAACCAATCTGGAGGTATCACACTTTCTGACTTTGAGATATATTTAAAATGCATAATTAAAATAGTATGTTATTTGTATAAGAACAGACATGTTGGGCAATGGAACAGAGTACCCAGAAATAAACCCATGCTTCTATAGTTAGCTGTTCTTTTTATAAGGCTGCAAGAATATACAGTATAAAAAAAGGATGGGTAATGGTGTTCAGAAAATGGAGTATCTATGTGCAAAGGAATTAATTTGGATCCTAATTATACATTACACAAAAATCAACTCAAAATCTATTAATTTAATCAATTTAAACAAAAGACCTGAGAATATATTACTTCTAGAAGTTACCATGGGGGGAAGTTCACAAAAGTAGTCTTGTCAATGATTTCCTGGATATAATTTCAAAATTTAAATAATAAAAGCGAAAATATACAAGTGGCACTACATCAAACTAAGCAGCTCCTGAACAGCAAAGGAAACAATCACCAGAATGCAATGTAAACTTATGGAACAGGAGAAAACATTTGCAAATCATATCAGTGATAAGGGTCTTAAAATCCAAAAAATGGTTACTCCTATAACTCAATAGCATAAAAAAGCAAAAGAAAAAAAAGTCACCAAATCAAACAGTAAAACTGATCCAAAACCTTAAATAAGAGACATTTCTCCAACAAAAACATCACAAATCATAAGAGAAATACAAATTAAAACCAAAATGAAATATAACACACCTGTTAGAGTGGCTATTAACATCAGTGTTAGCAAGGATATGAAGAAATTGTAAAACTTTTGATGGGAATTTAAAATGGTACAGCTTCTATGTAAACAGCATTCACACAAAAAGAGAGGAACACACAGAGAACAGCATGTGACCAGGAGGGAGAGACTGGAGTTACACTGGCATAAGCCAAAGAATCCCTAGATCATCAGAAGCTGGGAGGTACAAAGTTAAGACCCTCCTCTACAAGCTTTGAAAAGGCATGTGCCGGGCAACGCTTTGATTTTGAATTTCTTACCTCCAGATCTGTTAGAGAATACATTTCTTTTGACTCAAGCTATCTAATTTTCGGCATTTTGTTATGGCAGCCTTATGGAACTAATACAGTTGATTGATGTGAAGACTAACAAAATAAAAATCTCAAGAGTGTGCTTGATTATGACATTCAACAAACCATAAGGTTCACTGCCTATGTAATGTATTCTATAATATAAATGCTTTGAGTTGAGGAACCATACTTATATTCATCCTACCGAGGCATCAGTCTAATACACACCACACAAAACAGTAACTCAGGAGACAATAAACTACTTTGAATAATGAGGAAATTTTTCTTAGTCAATCCTCTGTAAGACATGTTAGAGAATATGAAATAGTTGATATAGTGCTTAGAAGTTTATGACATGGAAATTCCTTTCTGTGCAAAAAAAATATGATTAAGTATATTTATGATTTTATACTGCCCAATTATTTGAAAAATAAATTAAGTTCTATTGAAACTAATGAATAATTACTATTAAAGTTTATATTATGTTTTTAGAGGAAATAATTATTCATTTCTTTCAAGGTAATGAAAAAATTTTTGAAATACTTATCTTCTTTTTTTGTTGGTTGAAATTATCAATGATTACACCAATAAACAAATTCAAAGTGAAGAAGGACCCAAAGATGATAAAAATGACAAAATAAATATACATGTAGAGGTTGTGTTCATAACTGGGCTGTTGGTCGACCTATAAAATTAACACAAGTTAGTTGTTATTTGACAATAACATTCATGATTTTTTCTTGTAATCTGACAAAGTAATCAAAACAATCCTTGGTAAACTTGACATTTCAGAAACCATAGCATTGTTGAGGCCTAACATAATGATTTTTATAAAATTTAATTAACAATGAACAAATAGTTAATACATGTGTACTGTAATCATAAGTATAATCTTCAAATGACAATCAAGGGTCTATCTATATATGATCCTTGTTCTCAGATTGCTGGGATAATTTAGCAAGTAAATGACCTAGGAAATGTTTTTTCTTTACAAAAAGAAACTATGAAAGAGGAAAAAAGATCCCATCTATGTAAACTTTGCTTTTTTTCTCCCCAATTTGGTTACAAAAATGCCTTTACTGAATTTTGTGACAAGATAAACTAGCAATTAATTTTTCAAATTTATTAATATTGAATTCATTTTACATACACTGTTTAAGGTGCTTCAAAATATAAAAAAAAGGAAAACTATGAATAAATTTTTCTGTTTTTATTGGATAAGTTAATATATACTGAGTACTTATTGTATAGCTATACTTGCATTTTCTTATTGGATCCTCACAGGAGCCCTACGACTTAGGAACCAGATTATTTTTATTTCTACAGAGGAATAAATTTAGGCTCAGAGAAATAAGGTAGTCCGCTCAAACTAAATTGTATAGCTTTGATGATGTGGTAGTCAGGATCTGTCTCTAAATGCTACACTTAGAACAACTAAGTTCCTATCCCAGTGGAAGTTCTTCACTGTATAAATACCAAGCATTCCATGGAGCTATAATTTGAAAAATACCAAGCTATACTAAGGGACTTGGGCATGTGTAAGATTTAGTGGTATGCTCTCCAACACTTACATTAACAGAATCAACTGCTGCATACATAATATCCATCCAGCCTTTAAATGTTGCCTGTAAACACATTAATAAAATTTGAATGCAAATCACATACTCTAAAATAGACATAAATGCAGTCTTGTCTGTTTAGTGTTAAAACATTTAGTAAGTAATATTATACTAGTAAAATTTGCTGTATTTCAAAATATGAGTTTAATATAAAAAAGTTATTTTCAATCAATTTCCACTAAAATAAATACCAAGTTTCATGAAAGGAGTCACTTACAACTTGAAGCAGAGATAGGTAACCAAGTCCAACATTATCGAAGTTCACTTTTAGGTTTTTCCACCTCACATTTTGACTACCATTCATAAGGGCAAAACACTCAGAACGATTTGAAACTTGTTTTGTAGGAAATCGTGAATCATCTGTGGTGTTAACACACTGATAAAACTTGCCAGCAAACAAATTTACTCCCATGATGCTAAATATTAGCCAGAATATAAGACATACAAGTAGCACATTCATGATGGAAGGAATTGCTCCTATGAGTGCGTTTACAACCACCTAATATTCAAAAGAAAGAAAAGGTTTATTAAAGATTAGTCAAAAATGTTAAATAGGCAACATTAAAGAAAAACAATGCAGGATTACAGAATGAGATATGCTGCCTTTAAATATTTAAGACATCAAATCAACTGGTGAACATGTATATCTAGTGAATGCCTACTACATGCTCATCAATGGACCTGTTTAGACAACATGAAACATGAACTCTGTGATCAACAGGTTTGCAAATTCCATCTTTTACATGGTAGAACTCTCAGCAATATAGCTAAGATAATATGGCAGCTTAAAGAAAGGATAAAGATAAATAAACCAAGAATATAAAATTGATAAGATAAAGTCTAAAACCCACACACTCTAGAAAAAAACCACAAAAATAGTAAAATATGAACTTAAAGATTCATCTCTCTATAATTAGCAGTACTAAATATTCCCCTAGGTAGAGAAACTGATGCTGGATATGCAATGTTTAAGATTGAGAATTATTTAGTGGATTAAACCCCTTAAATTTAGATAATTCTACCAAATGAGAGCAGTATTTTTGAATTCATTGTTGTAACTATAAAAATATTTTTCAGGTTGAGTGAGTGTATGACCTATCAGTTAAAATGCTCACATCCCGGGCCAGCGCTGTGGCGCAGAGGGTTAATGCCCTGGCCTAAGGCGCCGGGATCCCATATGGACGCCGGTTCTAGTCCCGGCTGCTCCACTTCTGATCCAGATCTCTGCTGAAGCCTGGGAAAGCAGTAGAAGATGGCCCAGGTCCTTGGGCCCCTGCACCTGCATGGGATACCCAGAAGAAGCTCCTGGCTTCGGATTGGCGCAGCTCCAGCTGTTGCGGCCATCTTGGGGAGTGAACCAACAGATGGAGGACCTTTCTCTCTGTCTCTACTTCTCTCTGTGTAACTCTGTCTTTCAAATAAAAAAAAAAAATGCTCACATCCCATACTGGTGTGATTAGGTTCCAGTCCTGGCTCTGCTCCTGATCCCAACTCCCCGGTAGTGTGCATCCTGGGAGGAAGAAGGTACTGCTTGGGAAGCTGGGTCCTGGAACCCATGCAGTAGATCCAGCTTAGGATCCTGGATCCTGTCTTTTGCTTTTATAGCCCTAGCCACTGTGGGAATTAGGAATAAACCAGCAGATGGGGGTGTCTGTCTCTGTCTCTGATCTCTGAAATGAACTAATAATAATAATTATTATTTTTTGACAGGCAGAGTTAGAGAGAGAGAGAGACAGAGAGAAAGGTCTTCCTTCGGTTGGTTCACCCTCCAAGCCAGGTGCTTCCTCCTGGTCTCCCATGGGGTGCAGGGCCCAAGGACTTGAGCCATCCTCCACTGCCTTCCCGGGCCACAGCAGAGAGCTGGCCTGGAAGAGGGGCAACCGGGATAGAATCCGGTGCCCCGACCGTGACTAGAACCCGTGGTGCTGGCGCCGCATGCGGAGGATTAGCCTAGTGAGCCGCGGCGCCGGCCTAAATAATTATTTTTGTATGAGTCCTTAGCTAAGTATAGTTAGTGCTGGCCTAACTAAATGAAGATGAGGCCTCATTTTTCATGAACGTTTCTGTTATTTCTGCTTTTCCACTACTGACCACCAGTATCTCTTGCTACTTCATTTCCTTCCACAACTTTTGTAGCACTCATAATCTCTAAACCTTCTCTCTCCCTCCTTTAAAACCTACCTTTCTTCTTACACTCAGCTCTTGCCCCAGCTGAGTACAAATATTCTAAAGATTAATTTTTAGGCAGATAGTATTGTGGCCCCTCCTTTGTTGCAATATATCACACAGCCTCTCAATATACTGACAAATGGGGAAATATTAGGAATCTCGGACTCTCTATAAGATTGTTTAGAGCAAGGGCTGTCAAACATTTTCTTAAGTGTTTTTTGGCTCTGTGGGTTATTTGATCTCTATTGTAACTATTTAACTTTATCATTATAGCCAAAGAACACACATAAAATGGACATGGCAACATTTCAGACCTTATGGGCTGTAGTTTGCTGAGTCCTTGTCCAGAGCTTTGATTATTACTCTGGAGTACCTGATCCTGTGCGGGTTCCATGGGATTATGACAATATATAAAAAGCATTGTGTCTGGGCTTTTTTTTTTTTGAGAGATGTTTCATACTTTAATCAATTCCTTATGGAGTATACTAAAGAAGGTTGGTAAGAACAGAACTAGAGAGTAAGTCCAAAGTGGTCATCTCTTGTTCAAGCACACGTTTTCATCCTGCTGTCTTGCTCCCCTCCCCACTATGCTTATCACTTAGCTACACAATTCCTTCTAATCATTGCCCATAAACTCTTTGCCTCTCTACCATGTAGCATAGCTACTTAGAATACTTAGTGTTTGTGATTGGATAATGCTCTTTCACTCATGGGTCCAATGTCACCCCCTTCCCAGACTTGGCCCAGCAGGCACTCCATCCTACAGAGTATTCCTGTAGCATTCTGTGTTTACGATTTTATGGTATCTATTGCAGAATAATTACTGTTCTCCTGTCTCTTCTCTGACCACTGGTCCTACTCACTTTTGGGAGACTGAGGTCTATTTGCCACTGTACTCTGTGCTTTTTGTTTTTAATAGCACAACAGCCAAAACACAAAGTTGGTGTTCAAAAAATGTAAGGGCAGAATAATGAGCCACTGCAGGAGGTGGTTAGTTATTATGGTGACCAGAACCCAATAGGGTGAGTCAATAAATTCAAAAGGCTCAGGACTCAAAGGAAGCTACAAATGCCTCAAATAATATTATTTTATTTATTTTTCAAAATGATACTGCAGTATACAAATGTTTCCTTTTGCATGTTTAGCAAATGTAACTCCATAGATACATTTTCCCCTCACAGTATATGAAAGAATTTTTCTGAACGCATTTTTCATATATTATAGGTAAAGAACAGACAACAGCAAACAGGGTAAAATAAAGGACTAGCTTAAATCATTTAAGGAAGTAGGTTTGTGAGGCAAGGATGTTCTTTGTTCATGAAAATGTCATATGCAATATGCAGAAATCCAGAGATCAATCATAAGGTCTTGACAGGATAATGTTCTATAAATGCTCAAAAATTATGCCAATGTCAATGAGTTCCAATACCATCTTTTTGCATAAAATGAAATTTGTAGTTTCACATTTGTTGAATGATAAAGAGCATTTGAATTTTTTCTTTGAAAAAAGTATAATAATAATCTCTCTTATATACTTGGGAGCTAAACATACTAGACACATTAAGTAATAGAGGTTATTGTTATATTTAATTACTAGAGATTATAGTCATAATTAGTTTTTAGCAGGGATAACAATGAAGATCTGCTAGGCTGAACGATCTCTAATGTTCACCTAAGGCTGATAAAACTTAGATTTCCAAGCTCAGAGCTTCTGACTCAGTAGGGTCTGTGGAGAGCCCCAAGAATTCACATTTCTACTAAGTTCTCAGATGATGCTGATGCAAACTGTGGGTCACTGACCACACTCAGAAGCGGTGAGGTAGACATCTTCATGTTAAATGACTCAGGCTATGGGTAGAAAGGGAGTCATGTAAATATATATATCAACCTAATATCTGCACATAGGAGAAGAATGCTCAGTTATGTCTGGTGGCAGCAACTTTAAATTGAGACTTAAAACACAGGTAGGTGTTTGTCTGCTATACAGATGGTGATGAAATGCGATCCCAGAAGGTCAAGGTAAGTATTCCAAGTCAAGGGAATAATAGAGGCATGCAAAAGCAAGTATGAATATGAAGAAGAAATTCAAGATGACTTGCAACAAAAAATATTGACTAATTACAGAGAATATGATAATTTTCCTCCACATATTTTATGAAGAGGTTGCTAATTTAATACAGCCTTTAAAGTTAGGGTGGTGGTCGTGGTTATTTGTCTCTGCTAGATGAATCTCTTTACATACACTATGTATCCTCCTGAACTCTAAGAGCTTTACTTTCACAACTGTAATTTGGCTATAATTCCACTTGCTTTGAAACATCATTTTGAGGAGGAAACTAAATGTTATAGCTGATATTACTTCAATCCATGTCCTTTCTTATGCTCACTTCACAGGACAGTTCCTTAAAAATATTATTTGAGCACCTATCACAGGGAAATCCTTTATGGTTTATATAGGATAGATGGTATTAGGATCAATAGTGATTCCTTTTGCTAGAATTTGTAGTATACAGATTTCCATTTAAAAGGAAAATCGCATATTTGGATTACTACTGCCTAACAATATTAGATAAAAGGAAGCAAAGTGTATTTGACTTATTCCTTTATTAAAAAATAGGGACTGGCATTGTGGCATAGTGGGTAAGGCTGCAACCTGAAATGCCAGCATTCCATGTGGGCACTGATTTGTGTCCCAGCTCCTGCACTTCCTGTCACCTCTGCTAGTGACTTCAGAAAAGCATGGGAAGATGGCCCAAAGTGCTTGAGCCCCTCTGCCCACATGGGAGACATGGATGAAACTACTGGCCATTGTGGCCATATGGGGAGTGAACCAGTGGATGGAAGATTCTTTCTTTCTCTTTCTCCCACTCTCTGTAGCTCTGGACTTCAAATGGATAAATCTTTAAAAAAACTCTGAAAGCTTGTGCACATATGAACACATATGCACACTTATATACATAAGCAGTCCACATTTATGTATGTAGGTATATGTGTGTAAGTATATGTAAGCCACAATGTATATAACCCACTTTTCCATATTTCATAGTTTATTAAAAAATAAAAAAACTATATTTCTTACCCTCATTCCTTCAAACCTTGATAACGCTCTTAGAGGTCTCAAAGCTCGAAGAGTCCGAAGGGATTTAATAGGGCCAAGGTCTGAGTAGCCAAGTGTGTTTGCCACTAAAGTAACCAAAGAAACCTATCAAAAGAAAATTTACATTAATTATTTTAATGAAATGATAATGCACCATGGAAAAGTCTCTTGCATTGCTTATTCAAAGAAGCTGAACCAGAACCGTACCATTTTACGTTCACAGTTATCCAATCATTGCCTGAAAAATGAGTAAGTCAAAGGATTTTTGAAAGGAAGTAGATTTTAAGGAAAGCTAACCAAATAATAAGAAATAGGAATGTGGATTTTTTATTATATCCAAATAGCAGTCACCTGCTTTTTACAATTTTGTAAACAATGTTTATACACAAGGTTTATTTTGGCACCAGAATTTTGAAATCCATGCATAGGGTTCCAATAATATACATTTATCATGAAATTTTTGTTGACTTTTCACATGCATAGATTTCAAAAACTTTTTGCACTAAAATATACTTTAATGCCACTTTCCAGGAAATTTTTGAAGTTCTCTCATACATATTAAATATAAGAACCTAACTAGGACTACTACTAGCATTAATTTGAGATTAAATTCAGATCCTAACAACACATATGATTCTGAAGTTAATCATGATAGTGTGGCAATAGCTCAAAAACCCAAGTCACAGTATAAACACTATCCAAACGCATTCTGAAGACTCATGAATTTGAGATGGGGTAAATTTCCATTCAATATTGCTTTTGACCTTTGATTTCTCAGTATTGGTACAAAGGAGCTGTCTTGTAATCACTGGTAGGAGAAATTCTCAATTACATTAAACACAGAATGAGAGTACATGATATCACTGGTTTCACAATCAACAGAGATACTGTAATAAGAACATCACCATTTTAGATCAGTGACAATGACTATAACCAGCAGGAGTTTGTGTTATTATAAATTATTTTAGAAGAAAAAACGTAGACACAAATAAAGTCAATACACATTTCAGTCACAGAGCAATGAGCTCCTCAATAAAGTTAGATATGGAACAGTGCATGCATTGTTTATTAATAAGTTCAATTTACTCACTGATTTCATACTATGTATAGCAGAAGACAATGCCTAATAAGGAACAATGTCTGGAATGTCTTCATCATGAATTAAGGTATTGACTAAGTTCAAGTATTCCAGGGATTAATATGAACACCTAAGAATCGACTTACTTATAATTAAGTATTAACAGAGTAGAACTCTTTTCTCACAGGTTCACTGCTTCTATCAGAGACAAGTTGAATCATTTATGAAGCAGGTGGAAATAATGTTCCTCTCCATGTTGTTACTTCTGAATTTTTTCACTAAATGTAATACAACCATTTACTTTTAATTCCTTAAACTGTATATTTAGCAGCACTATTCCTTGTACCACTCTTAAAATCCCCCATTAAGGTTTTTTTTTTCATATAAATATACTTTATAAAAGGGTGCTTTTGTTTTAATCAGAACAAAATAATGTTTTAAAATGCCCATTGAAATTTGAATAGCCTCTAAGGAAGTGAGATGCCTGTTCTCCAAATCACTGTTTAATTTAATGATATTAAATGTAATATATGCATATTGATAAAACTACAGTAAAGTCTGTAAGAATATGCATCTATGTGTGCATCTACCTATATCTGTCCATCCTTCCATCCATTCATCCAGTTACACATTCTTACATGCATTCTTACAGGCATTGTCTTCTGCTATACATAGTATATATATATATATATGTATGTATATATATATATGCACATGGATGGAACAAAACAACTCTAAAATCTGCAGAAGGAACAAAAAACTCTAAAATCTATAACTAAATATAAGCTATTTCTTCTCTAATGACAAAGTTTAGATTTCTAAAATCTGGGAGAATTGGTAAGATATTGAGGAGTATGTTCCAAGAAAAATAATATTTGGAGATAGAAGGCATGGACTATTTTAAGAAGGCCTTTTTAAACTGTATAAATATATTTAGTAAGAGATTTCTAAATTATAGCATTAGAATATAACACAATATAGAATACACTGAATAATTGCCAATAATAGATATTGTACCCTTAAATTCTATTTGAGATTCCTTGGTCTCACAAACGGTTTTAACATTTATTTCCTGACAATCTCAGTGAAAATTTCACTAAAACACATTTTTGCTTTATTAAAATAGTACATAAACTGAAGATTTTAATGTACTTTCCATGATCAAAATATTCAACAGCTCTTTGAATGTATTACTTAAAATAATGCCAGCTTCTCTGCTCCAGTGATTCTAGAGATGAGTATGCTGCAGCATACAGATACAGACAAGGGCTGTCATCTATTCTAATTTTTCCTATCATCATAACTGAGACATATAGTTTGAAATCCTGTATCTTCCTTTCCCATTAATATAAAGTTAGCGCAACAGATAAAGGGTTAAAAACCAGAATCTACAAAGAGATCAAGAAACTCCACAACATCAAAACAAACAACCCACTTAAGAGATGGGCCAAGGACCTCAATAGACATTTTTCAAAAGAGGACATCCAAATGGCCAACAGGCACATGAAAAAATGTTCAAGGTCATTAGCAATCAGGGAAATGCAAATCAAAACCACAATGAGGTTTCACCTCACCCCGGTTAGAATGGCTCACATACAGAAATCTACCAACAACAGATGCTGGCGAGGATGTGGGGAAAGAGGGACACTAACCCACTGTTGGTGGGAATGCAAACTGGTCAAGCCACTATGGAAGTCAGTCTGGAGATTCCTCAGAAACCTGAATATAACCCTACCGTTTGACCCAGCCATCCCACTCCTTGGAATTTACCCAAAGGAGTTTAAATTGGCAAACAAAAAAGCGGTCTGCACCCTAATGTTTATCGCAGCACAATTCACAATAGCCAAGACCTGGAACCAACCTAAATGCCCATCAACGGTAGACTGGATAAAGAAATTATGGGATATGTATTCTTTAGAATACTATACCGCAGTAAGAAACAACGAAATCCAGTCATTTGCAACAAAATGGAGGAATCTGGAACACATCATGCTGAGTGAAGTAAGCCATTCCCAAGGGACAAATACCATATGTTCTCCCTGATCAGTGACAACTGACTGAACACCAAAAAGGAAACCTCCTGAAGTGAAATGGACACTATGAGAAACAGTGACTTTATCAGCATAGCCCTGACTGTTAATGGACAACTTAATACATTATCCCTCTTAGTAGTTTCTTTGTCTGTTCTACTTAATATGACTGGTTTAATTCTGTAATTATCACACAGTTATTCTTAAGTGTTGAAAATTAACTGAAATGTGATCCCTGTTAAACATAAGAGTGGGAATAAGAGAGGGAAGAGATGTACAATTTGGGACATGCTCAAGCTGACTTGCCCCAAATGATAGAGTTAGAAACATACCAGGGGACTCCAATTCAATCCCATCAAGGTGGCATGTACCAATGCCATCTCACTATTCCAAGTGATCAATTTCAGTTCACAATTGATCATAATGAAAGGACTAAGAGTCAAAGGGAGCACATAAACAAGTCTAGTACCTGCTAACACTAACCGATAGAATAAATAAAGGGGAGAGTGATCCAACATGGGAAGTGAGATACTCAGCAGACTCATAGAATGGCAGATGTCCTAAATAGCACTCTGGCCTCAGAATCAGCCCTAAAGGCATTCGGATCTGGCTGAAAAGCCCATGAGAGTATTTCAGGCATGGAAAGCCAAGACACTCTGGCAAAAAGATCTCTGTGAGTGAGATCCCAGTGGAAAGAACAGGTCTTCAAAGAAGGAGGTACCTTTCTCTGAAGGGAGGAGAGAACCTCCACTTTGACTATGACCTTGTCTAAACAAGATAAGAGTCGGAGAACTCAGAGGGCTTCCATAGCCTTGGAAAATCATGACTGGAGCATAGGGAGATTACTGATGCCATAGACAGGAGTGTCAATTTGTAAAGTCAACAACAGGAGTTACTGTGCACTTACTCCTCATGTAGGATCTCTGTCCTTAATGTGCTGTATATTGAGATTTAATGCTATAACGAGTACTCAAACAGTATATTTCACTTTGTGTTTCTATGGGGGTGCAAACTGTTGAAATCTTTACTTAATGTATACTAAACTGATCTTTTGTAAAAAAAAAAAAAAAGAAAGAAATTATCAATTCCCAACTTGACTCTCACTGGGATTAAACATGACAATAGGTCTGATCTGATTTCATCATCATTTAAAAAAATCATCTATTATTTTTCACTTTATGTTTCTGTGTGGGAGCAAACTGTTGAAATCCTTACTTAATGTATACTAAGCTGATCTTCTGTATATTAAGATAATCGAAAATGAATCTTGATGTGAATGGAAGGGGAGAGGGAGTGGGCAAGGGGAGGGTTGTGGGTGGGAGGGACAGTATGGGGGGGAAGCCATTGTAATCCATAAGTCGTACTTTGGAAAGTTATATTCATTAAATAAAAGTTAAAAAAAATATAAAGTTAGCTAGCTTTTGTCCTGCCATTTTTATATAAGTGTCAGCTCACATATCAGATACACTCTTCATCCTATTTATCTTATCATTTTTAATTGTGAAAAGTCAGTATTTCCTCTTTCTGATCTGTGCCTTTGGCTGTTTCTGTCATCATGTCCCACCCACTAGTTGTACATTTTGTTCTAATCGCTAACAGGAATGATATTCATATCACATATTTTTCTAAAATCTCATATCCTTTTACTGAAGAAAAGGCTTGGGAAAATAAATTATCAATGTTAGGTACAGAGGAGAATTTACATTTCTTCAAGGAGATCTATTATTTTTCACAGTTTTCACTGTGTACCAATATTTCTTTTCTTTTCTTTTTTTTTTTTTTTTTTTTTTTGGACAGGCAGAGTTAGACAGTGAGAGAGAGACAGAGAGAAAGGTCTTCCTTTTACGTTGGTTCACCCGTCAGATGGCCACTACAGCTGGCACACTGTGCCGATCTGAAGCCAGGAGCCAGGTGCTTCCTCCTGGTCTCCCATGCAGGTGCAGGGTGCAAGTACTTGGGCCATCTTCCACTGACTTCCTGGGCCACAGCAGAGAGCTGGACTGGAAGAGGAGCAACCGGGGCAGAACCACGCCCCAACTGTGACTAGAACCTGGAGTACCGGCACCGCAGGCAGAGGATTAGCCTAGTGAGCCATGGTGCCAGCCTGTGCACTAATATTTCTCAAACAAACTGATACCCTGAAAGTATATGAAGCTAATTAAAATTAAAACATGATAAAGTAGAACATTGGGTAAAGGCTTTCTACTCAGAAGTACCTACATCAACAATTAGAAAATCCAGCCAACACCATGCATTGGTGAAATATGTTTTATAGCCATATGCCACCCATTTTAGAAGCATTTCCAGAATGAAGATGTAGGTGAATATCTTGTCAGCATATTCCAGGATAATCTTGATGGTCTTTTTCTTTTCAATATATATATCTTCAAAAGCCTGTGGAAATAATATCCAAACTTCAATCATGCACAACTTAAAACTTATGATTCATAGCAAAGACAGGAGATAGAATTGTGATGGTGAGACCACTAAGACATAGGAGTACTACTAATCTGGGCCAGCTGACTTTCTTCTGATTCTCAACCAGTATGTATCATGGAGTTCTGGTTTTCTCATTGATAGTTACCAGACAATAAGTGAAAGAATAAAAAAGAATGACATGACCTATAATGATCTGAAACCTGTAGGGATTTTCAACTTCATCTGACTCCCATTCTCTCCTCACTCAAATTGAATAAGTACTAATAATTTGAGACATGACTCCATGGTCAGTCCCTCTTAGAAACCTCTTTCATCCTATAATCTCCTTTGCACTCACCTGTATGGTTTGAAATATCTCCTTCATCTGTTAGTTGCTTATATATACTAGTGCCTAGCACCATGTCAAGAACATAGCAGGAAAAAGCAAAGAGTCACTAAGTGAATAACTAGGGTAGCTTAATAGACTATAGTACACAGAAATTGGTTCATTCTTTTGGATTCTGTAACCATATTTTATCATTCATCAATAGCTTCAGCTCCACAAATCAGTGTTACATTCATTCCATGAATGCAACACTTTTATACTTGCAAAGAACTTTTAGTAAGTGACAAGCAGTGAAACTGTGGTCATAGACACAAGTTCCTTGGGAAATAAATTTTATAAAGTACTGGTGGCTCACTGAGATACTAGAAATCATTGCTGATATAGACAGGTCTATATTATTAGAATTTTCTCTTTCAGGTTGAAACAATATGACTTGCTGGCATAAATAAAAATGAATGGATATGTACCTTTAGTAATTAAAGTTGTATTACCTGTGCACAGTCCACAATACCTTGTGCCATTCTCATTATTTTTCCAATTCTATCAATATTTTAAAAACTATCCTTAGGGTCAGGTGCTGTGGCATAGCATGTTAAGCCACCTCTTGGAATGTCCACATAGTTCAAGTCCCTGGCTCCTACACTTCCAAGCCAGCTTCCTGCTAATGTGCACCAAAGGAGGCAATAGATGATGATGGATTCAGTGTTTGGATCTCCACCACCTACGTAGAATATCCAAATGGAGTCTGTGGCTCCTGGCTTCAGTCTGGCCCAACCCTGGCTGTTGTGAGTTTTTGAGGAGTAAACCAATGGATGATCTTTGTCTCTTCTCTCTCTCTGTCACTCTGTCTTTCCAGTAAGCAAATAAAACTTTTTCAAACTATTTTTTTGTAAATTGTTGGTGAAATATTGATGACAATGGAGAATTTGGGGGCAGAGAGAATGAGCAAACCTACTAAGATGCAAAAAGAAGGTCCCAGCAATTGGTAGAGGTTCTGAAATTGAGTAGAATAGAAATGCAGGGAGAGGTTCCTAGCCCTCGGGATTTTCCAGCCCTCCCCTTGCCAAGTTTTGGAGAAATCAGGCAAGTCACCTAAACTTGGCAATGACTCAGTCCTTGACATACAAAGACAAGGAAGGGGTTTGGTTTTAAGGATTAAGCATTTGCTATAGAGAGCTATGGTACAGAGCCTGTTCCTCCGACTAGGGTCAGAGGAGGACTAACAGCAAGTCTCCATGATGAAAATCCAGAACTTTGCCTAAATTGACAGCACTTGCACTGGTCCAAGAGGCTAAAATAGGATTCAGTCTGCAGAAATCCCAGCTTGCAGAACTCATTTTGTGGCTGTGGGAGCAAGAAGCCCAATATGTCATTGTATGTGCCAAGTCTTATCTGTAGCCTAAACTTTACTGGTACTCACTTCTGTTACCCTGCATTTATTGCTCTTTGGTCTCTCCTCTTCTTTCTAAGGAATCACAGCAGGGGGAAAAGATATAGTGACTTCAAATTAGATCTTAAGTAAGTTGTAGTACTGTCATTTTATAGCTTTAGGACATCAAGAATCTTGCAACACTGTATCCTGCTTCCTCATTGGTAAAAAGCAAAATTCCACCATCTTACAAGGTTGTTTGAAAACTGAGAAGAATCTATATAAATATTTTTTGACAGGCAGAGTTACACAGTGAGAGAATGAGAGATAAAGGTCTTGCTTCCATTGGTTCACCCCCCAAAATGGCCGCTACGGCCGGAGCTGCGCCAATCCAAAGCCAGGAGCCAGGTGTTCCTCCTGGTCTCCCATGTGGGTGCAGGAGCCCAAGCACTTGGGCCATCCTCCAATGCCCTCCCAAGCCACAGCAGAGGGCTGGACTAGAAGAGGAGCAACCAGGACTAGAACTGGTACCCATATGGGATGCCAGCGCCGCAGGCAGAAGATTAACCAAGTGAGCCACGGCATCGGCCCCAGGATGGGTTCTTTAAGTTTGTTGTTCCTTAGTTGTGTTATCAACCCATTATGTGTTCTGCATTCACACAGGCCCACTGTATGTCCTCTTGGGAACTGGGGATAACGGGAGCCAATATAAACATGGTGAAACTCTTGCTACTTTCCACGCCATGAGTAACGAAGTTCTTTATTGCAGACCTATGCATCTCACGTCTTCCTAGCATCCAGGAACAGCTTAACATACTAGGCTAAGAGTAGATGAAGAAGCATGAAAACTGTGAGGCAATTTATAAAATCCCACAGTACTCCCATTTTTGTTTACTGGAACTTGCAATGGTATATATAGCTGGAAGTGGGCCCCTAATGACTTTTAAAGTTCATTTCTGTTAGTGTCAGTAGAAAAGAAAGACAAGAAAAGGCTCAAGGGGCTTGTGACTCTCAGTTCCCTTCCAACCCTCCTGGAAGGTGCTCATACATACAAGAACAACTAGCTCGTCTTAGTATCACTTTAAAAGAAGAGTATGTTTTCATTTATAATAATATGCAAGCTACTTCATAGACTGACAGTGCCTATCTTTCTCTCAGTATCCCTGTCTACCTATATTTGCTCTTCCCCTCCAAGAATTCTGCATGGTTTTTGCTGCTTTTAATTTCCTGAATATCTGTTGCTGTTTCACATTTCTGTTCATTACACATGTCATCCTCTTAACTTACCTAGCCTGGCCGGAAAAAATCCTATTTGTCTTTTTAAATACTGTAAAACATCATTTACTTTATGAAATAAGAAATAGACAATTGTTCTGGCTAAAGAGCTTTATCATGTACACACTTCACTTATGAATGCGTTCCAGTTCTGTAATCACCAGCTTGTATCTCTCTCTTTAGTCTCACTCAGACACTTAAGAATAATATGCTGATCTTATCCATTTGGCATTCAAGGGAGCAGGAATAATAATGTCCATTTAAGAGTGCTCAGTAAACATTTAAAACTCTGTCCTTGGAACTAACCATAATGATTATATCTGAAGTAAAACAGCTTGCTATGATATTTTTATCCTATAATCATTTATCTTTTTTTTTTAATTTTTGAGATAACTTTTAAAAAGGCCTAATTCTTCACCAGATAATAAGTTTAATAAGTAAAAGCAAAAAGACTCTAGTTTAGTTTGAATATAGACAATGGCTGTAAACCAAAATTGAATGGAATAAAGACCATTTCACCCATACAGTTTTTGTCAATTAGTCATTCATAATTTCTTTCAATGAAATAGTCCATTCATTAAAAACAACATGATTGACTTAAGGGGTCCAATCACTTACCAGAGCCCCACTGCTGAGCAGGATCATGAGAACAATGAAGCTTTCAAACCAACTGTGTTCAACTATCCTGTAGCATGTTTTCCTGATATTCCACCAGATTTTTCCTTTCCCTGATTCTATGTTAACTTGGCAGCATGGGAACCTCCGTACACAGCCTGTCAAGGAAGATATACAGGTAAAATCTTGATATTTAAAAATGCAAAAATACCTTATTTAGTGCAAAGCTTTGTCCATGGTACTTATGCAACCAATACTTTGTAACACTTATATCTGCAGTTTCAGGTATATTTAATTTGGATACTGCCTTCTCTCAACTTGCAACTCTAGGTGATGTTTCGTTAATATATTTATTGCTTATTTGAACTGAGAATGTATTTTTGCTCTCTGTAATGCCCTGATTTCTTATCAATCTCCTCCAAGGTGTTTAAACTGCTTTTATTTAATGTATGAATGAACGAGTGAATGATCTAAAATCTGAGAACAAAATGTGTGTCAGGGCCTTCTTTGCTGCCAGAAATTTTCCTAAGTGTGATCTGGTTTATAACTGGACATGCTGCCATTCCTCTTCAAAAGCCTGTTGAGAAACATCATTCCAAAGAAGATTAAGAAAATTAGGAGAAGTTTCTAAAATTAGGTTCAGAAGTAGTAAGTCTTTATTAGAAGGTGCACAGGATGTGCACTGTGGTGAAGTGGGTTAAGCCACCACTTGGGAGGCCTGCAACTTCTATCAGTATAGCTGGGACTCCCATCTCATTTCACAGTGCCAGTTTGAGTTCTGGTTCCTCTGTTTCTACCCAGCTTGTTGCAATTGCATTATCAGAGGCAGCAAATGGTGGCTCAGGAGCTTAGGCCCCAGCCACCCTTGTGAGAGACCTATATGGAGTATGTAGGTGAAAAGGAAAAAGGACCAAGTGTGTGGAGCATTCAGGAACATCATTAAGGGGCAGAATTCAATGGGCATAGAATTCAATGGGCATAATCAGCCATTCCAGTTCATGATAACCAATTAAATTGTTAGGAATATTTGCTTCTCTGTTGTTAAATGCAGTCATAATTAAAAATTCAGTTACACAAATCTAGAATTAATCATTTAAGATAATACACATTTGTTTCTATTATTTTAATCTATTTTATTATTATTCTCTGTGTTCCTCAAACTATTTATGGCCATTCTACATGGGTAGTGGAAATTTGATATACTCTTGGGCTACCATGTATCTTTTCCTAACTCCACATTCAATGAAGTCACATAATTTGTTTGAAATCAGTCATGATGGAAGTCCACAAAATTATCAAGTGCTACCAGTCAGGGCTTCTTGAATTTCTAGAACAGAATTAATATGGTGAGGAAGTGCTAATAAAACAGTGAAATTATGTTATATTTACAACCATTATATTGTAAGTAGCACCAAAAAATGAGAAAATGTTCTTTCATTATTCAAACTGTATTTTCCAGTTTAGCAAAGAATAGCTCACATCTTCAGTACATGAGTGATATTTTGACATATAGCTTCCATGTTTCACATTCATTGTACTGATAAATTAAAATGAAAATAGCGAACACTCTTCATGCTAAAACTATGCTTGTACTGTGTTAACTCTTTCAGAACTTTATGTGTTAAGCAGATTTAAAAATTAATTTCCTTTTCTACATATTTTATTGAAAATACTTTTCAATTAAAAATATTGAGCCTGTGAAGTAAAAACTTTTATATTCATAAGCTGCATGTCCTGACAAGACTAGAATCACTTTAAGGAGTTACACTTACTAGACAATGTCTTGTTATTGTTTTAAGTTTCTTAAGTGGATAGTGCATTGATCCAGTTGATACAAGGTATTTCCTTGCACCTTAATAGAAATGTAGCAATCTGGGGCCAGTGTAGTGGCTTACTGTGTAAAGCTGCCACCTGCAATGCTGGCATCCCATAAGTACACTGGTTCCTGGCCTGGCTGCTCCATGGCCTGTCTAGCTTTCTGCTAATGGCCTGGAAAAAGCAGCAGAAGATGGCTTGGGTGCTTTGGCCCCTGCCACCTGCATGGGAGACCTGGATGAAGCTCCAGGATCCTGGCCTTGGCCTGGCTCAGCCCTGGCTGTTATGGCCATTTTGGGAGTCTCTTTCTCTTTCTCTGCTTCTCTGTAACTCTTTTGGACAAATAAATCTATTTAAAATAATGTAGCAAACTATGTTTTGTTCCCTAAGTCTATGATGTTTTTGCTATTATGTATTTTATAATGTTCCTGTCCTTTCTCTCTGGAATATGCTAAGCCCCTTGAAGGTTAAAAATGTGTCTGCGATTCCTTTCTTTCTGCTCACAGTACTCACTGCAGTCCTCTACACAGTGCAAAATGTTGTGAATAGTTTGTTTTTAAAATATTTAATGTTCCCAAAGGGTTCTATAATGTCATCAATGTTTAATCTGAAGGGTTGCATCTCTGTGAATTCCAGACTTTACAATTTGAGCAAGCAGGAATAAAAAAGGGCTAACAGAAATACATATGTGGCTTCCTTTGTCCAATGATAATTACAGTAAATGTGATTTAATATTTAAAATAATTTATCATCATTTGTACTTAAATTAACTTTCATATCTCAAATGCATTTAGTTAACAGAAGACATTTGATAAAATGATATGGAAACAATAAAAGCATAGGGTAAAAACTATGGAACAATCTCTTCTAGGGCAAAAATAAATATCAGTGCTGAAAAATTTAACATGTAATTTTTCCTGTATAGTAACTTAAGGCTTGATTCTTTGGAATTTATTTCAAATATAAAAATGAAGGTGTAGAACTTAATCTGACTCAAGTGTAAATTATCGGAGAAGGAAACCATCAGTTTTGTTTAAGAAAAATTTAATCTCTGAAAGTTATTTTGATCAGTCATAAAATAGAAGAGAAATATTATTTTTACAATTGAGAAATTGGAAAACCACTATAGTTTCTAATTAGAAAAGTAGATAAACTTTGTAATTGAGATGAAGTTTATAAGATTGCCCTCAGGATTTATCACACCTGAAAGATTTTCTCTCTCCCATTATGAGGCAGGAGTGCTCCACTGCCTGTCTGGCTTTTTGCAAAAGCACCCCCACAAGAGATTTCCAACCTATCTAGTTAACAACGTTATCACACCTTCTCCTTACAAGGAGTTTTAATTAAATGTAAACCTAACTGAGAACCTTTCAAACATGTTAATGGATCCCAGTGGGTAAATGCTTTTCCCTTTGGGTAGTTTCATTAATGTGCTCTCATGTTACATAATGTCCATGTGGGATTTCATCATGTTCAACCAATACTTTTTTTTTTTCTTTTTTGACAGGCAGAGTTAGTGAGAGAGAGACAGAGATAAAGGTCTTCCTTCCGTTGGTTCACCCCCCAAATGGCCGCTGCAGCTGGTGCTGCGCCAATCCAAATTCAGGAGCCAGGTGCTTCCTCCTGGTCTCCCATGCGGGTGCAGGGCCCAAGCACTTGGGCCATCCTCCACTGCACTCCCTGGCCACAGCAGAGAGCTGGCCTGGAAGAGGAGCAACCGGGACAGAATCCAGTGCCCCAACCGGGAATAGAACCTGGGGCGCCGGCACCGCAGGCAGAGGATTAGCCAAGTGAGCTGCGGCACCAGCCCAATGCTTTCAAACAAAAAAGAAGCCATTGTCCTCTTCAAAGACAGATTACCATGAAATACATAACAGCATGATTAATACAATTAATCATGTAAAATTGATTGGGAACATAAGCTTTTATTCATGACTTCTTAAAATGTCTAAATCCTCTAACACGAACATTTCACAGATGTTGTCTTCTGCCTAAAAGAAAAAGACAAAGCATGAAGTTGTCTAACATGTTATCCATGTGAAAATTAGTGATCAGCTCTTTTACAGACAGCTGAAGACCTCAGAACTTTTTATGGCGTTCTGCCTCCACCATACAGATTAACTGACTTTTTGTCTAACCTCCCCTCACAGCCACCCCCGTCCCTTTAAAAACTTTCATTGGCTTGTTGGGAGGAAAGATCACATCTTGGATCCAGAGATCATTCTTCCCCCAAGACGGCCAGCTTCTTGAAATTAATCTTTTCTTCTTACCAAAAAATAACTAAAAATTGAAAGTACAAAATAGAAACACGAAATTTAAATCATCAGTATCACACTGCTTTGTTTCTGACGTAAAATGAGGTTTTCTGTGTTTTTAAAAAATAATGCTCTTATTGTTTGCAGATGTCTATTTTCCTGTCATTTTGCCGAATGCATTTGTTCATGTTTTGTAAAAAAAAAAAAAAAAAAAAAAAAAAGCTTGGAGAATGAAATTTTGAAGAATAAAAGCAGAAATTCTGATTCTGGAAGGTAAGCTCATGAGTATAGTGAGTCAATAGCATCTTCCTTCTTTTATATAGAATTGTTAAGAAAATCACTGAAAAGCAATAAGGAAAGTAGAAGGAAGAAGATGGGTACTGTGCTATTGGTAAGGATTATCTGATTTGATCCCTAAACATAGCCATAATATAGATGTTATTATCTCCACTTTAAGGGGAGGCATCTGAATTACAAGATTTGAATGTGCTCAAAATCTCATAGACAGTTAGTGGTAGGCCAATTACAACTCATGTTTTCCGGCTCAAAGCTTGTTCTCTGTTTTATTGTGTATACTGTGACTGTACTTGAAAGTTGTGTTTTTGCTTATATGGTATAAAACTTGATCAGAAAATAGCAGATACTTCCCAAGACCAAGATCAAAGTTATGTCTGAATAAAATCCCTGGAAATTTCCAGGAGCAGTAAATTCTGTATGATAGAAAGTGAAAAGGAGGAGAAGGAGTTACTGTTGGAAAACAACAGACTGATAACAGCATCAGGTCCCTTGATTATGATGCTTGCATCCCATATCACAACATCTGGTTTTGAAGGCAGACTTGGGCTCCTGATTCTGACTTCCTGCAAATGCAGATTCTGGGACACAGCAGTGATGGCACAAGTGATTGAATTCCTGTCACTGACATAGGAAACCTGGATCCAGCTTCTGAATTCTGGCTTTGTCTGAGCTCAGCCCTGGCTATCCTGGGCATTTGTGGAATGAACCAGCAGATAGGCTCATTCTTTTTCTCTCTTTCTCTCTCTCTCTCTTCAATAGTACAGTGCTTCATAGTACACACATTGTCTTAGAAATTATTGCTAGGATGTCAAAAATTTGGAAACTGAAGTTAGGGGCTGCTGTGACTTGCCTTTAGTCACAGACACAATAGAACTGGTGTGGAAATGGGGCTCTTCTGGCTTTTAATAAACAACCTCTGGATAGAATTAGATATTAAGACAAAAATCCAACACTAAAAAAATGTTAGTTTTTATATTTTCTCTTACCATCTGTAAAACAGGCCTCTGGCTCATCTGAATTCACAGGTTCAGCCTCGGCTTCCTCTCCCTCTCCTGGAAGGGCATTATCAACAGTACTGCACTCTGAGGAACTTGATCGGTTCAATCTCTAAAAAGGAATTCACCCCCACCAGAAAGTTCCATCAGTTTTCATTTAATCCTGCATTTAACTGTTATCTAATAATCAGTCATGCAAAATGATATGAAAAAAATTAACAGTATGATGACCATAAAACATGTATAAACACACATTGAGGTCAAGTAACCTTCCAATGCATCTATACTTGTTGTTTCTATCTATACATCCTGTGAAAGGTAAATTTTATTAATTTTATGATGCTAATAAGTAGCAAAAAATCAACATAAGCCAGTTTTTCCTGTTGAGTATCACTTCTAAAAAGTATTGGCCACATTTTTCAGGTTTAATAAAAATATATGTATAATATTTTAGGACAATAAAGAACCAAAGACACAAGGGCCAAATTGCAAATGCCTGATCACTGAAAGCTTGGATTTGACAGCCAATAAAGCTCATTGGCAGTTAAGATTTAGAAAAAAAAAATAGTGTACACTAAAATTCAAACATAGTTTTCTAATATCTCATGGATTTATGATTAGTAATAGGATGATATAGATAGAAGGTCTTTGGCCAAGACTTAAAAAACAAAGTGTTGTATTGGAACCAAAATGCCAAAGACCACACCAATGCCACCAATTTTAGATAATTTTAGTATACAGTAGAAAATATCAAATTATTTATAATGTCAATAGGGTGGCTATTAAAGTGGGCACCACATGCAAACTCTGAAACAAAGATTCAATGAAATTACACAAGGCAGACTTACACATGGGAGCAATGAATTGTCATTATGATCATATGATCATAACACAAAGTTTGTCCCACCCACAACTTCATGGTTATAGTGATGTTTACACATACATACACAGAAGTTTTAGAAAAAAAATACATACAGCAATTGTAGCAAAACTGTCAAATTTTCCTAATATTGTTTTATAAAGGGGTAGAGCATCATGTCAATGAAAAAGTTCACTTTCATTTTCATCTCCTAAATGGCATGTGAATGCTACCACTATTATTTATTACAACACATGTTCTCTAAGATTGCAGCTTCTCTGTTATGGAATAGTTGAAGCAAATGTAAGTACTAAAAATGAGTAAATATCCATTTCAGTTAAATTGATTCTTCAATCTCTTACTTTGAATTAATATCACAGGCTCAATATAAAGTATCAATTTTTAGACATTTGGATATAGAAGCTGGAAGTAGTCTTTATGAGTACCAGACTAAATTCTTTGTTCTATCATTATCACACAGCATGTAACACTGGTAAAAGTGGCATGTATAAAATATTTCACATGAGGAAAAATCCTTTTCACAGCTGAAATAAAGAATTATGAATACCTATTAAATGAATAGTTTTAGCTTAAGCACAGATGCATTATTTCAATGAGGCTAACAGTTTAATAGTATCTATTATGAATAATATCAGGATGAAATTTCATTTAAAATAGGTTAATAATAGTTTAATTGAATTCATCTAAAATTTCTTTACAATAAGAAAGGGAACTAGAAATCAACAATAACTGAGGATTCAGTAAAATTTAAGGTTTCAATTACTCTCAAGAATAATTTAGGGGAATCATAATTACATAGATGATCCATTATGCCAATTTCCACAAAAACTAACTTTATGTGCCATATCTAAATGACTGCATTTATTAATGTGTTCAGTTCTTAGCCTCTTAGCTGCAAATGAGCTGCCACTAAGGAACTGAAAGACAAGGCCCTATGATTTTTTGGATACAAGACAGAGCCCTTCAACTCTGAGAAACCGAGTTACTGGATAGGACTTTGAAGCAAAGCAGTTGGAGGCATTGTGATAGAGAGAATACACAGCACCTCCTTGCTATTAGCAAAAAATATTAACATTTAAAAATGGTTTCCTTTCAGCTGATAACAAGCTTTAAATAAAATGGTTCTTTGCAAAATTCTGACTCTGGCTAAATTAATGGAAACATCTTCAACATAAATATTTAGTTTTTCCCTGTTTAAAAGAACATTACCGAGGAAGTAAAATCCAGGAATGTTTCCCAGGAATCCCTTCTTTTGCACATGTAGCTTTTATGGAAAATTTTTTGTCAAATTCACTAGAACAGAAATTATAAAACTTTTTTACAGGAATTATAATTAGCTCATTCTTACAAGCTAAATTTTGCCTAACACATTTTTAGAAATTCAGTGATTTCCTGGGAGTGTTTTAAGTATTCACTCAGTAATTATTTCAATTATCCAATTAAATTAAGTCATGTGTCATTTACAAATAGAGCTATATTTTGAGAAATGCATTGTTAAGTGATTTTATCATGGTAAACACATCATAAATTGCACTTTTACAAACTTAGGACACCTAAGCCTTTGGTGTGTATTGTTGTTGTCATTATGGTCTGTTCTTAACCAAAACATTGTCATGTGGCACATGCCCTAGCAATAGACAGTTTAGTCCCAATCTATTCAGGCTTTGAAATTCATACTTGTTAAAGAATAAGCTTCTTTAATAAGACCTTAAAGGAATGCTTTACACAGAAAAACTATTATTACAAAATTTATTTTGTGGTGAAATTCATCCAGTTGTCATAACAGTCATCTCCACATTGAAATAATTGAATTTTTATATTTTCTTTACAGAAAAGATAATCACAACCACATATATCACTTTATATAAATAATTTGATGATTTCATTTCTATAAACTGGAACATTTATTATCTAGTTTTCCTTGTATTGGGAGATTGAATATGCTATATATAAGACTAATTGAAATACTTTTGTATGAAGAAATTCCTTTTGATATACATAGGTTATTTTTATTTTTCACATGGTTTGATAAAAAAATGAAGTTTTTTTTACTATATTAGTTACTTGTTTGTCAGGAAATGTAATTTTTTATTTTTTGGAAAGTTACAAATAAATACAAATAAATGATAAAATGTATGACAAATAAATTAATAAGCTCAGCTCAATAGAAAGTATTATAATATTTGGTTTTTATTAACTGAGATTGATTTTATTTGTTTTCATACAAATAAAGAACTTTAGAGGACAATCTACTCAACATCAAAAATTAATTACTATAGTATATAGCAAAAACTCCACTGTGTCTTGATTCTTTTCTCTTGAGGTAACCACTATACAGTGTGTGTGTGTGTGTGTGTGTGTGTATGCTCAACATCTTCCCATACTTTTCAATGTGTATCCATAAAACATTGTAGTTCTGAAACCATCTTTATTTTGATTTTGATTGTAGGGCAAAGACTCCCTTTTCAATATTGAAAATATGATCGAATCAAAAAGTTATTTTTGATGGTTTTCCTTTTGATTGCCTTGAAGTTGTGTTTCCTACAATGCTATATATGATATATATTTTATATATGTATGTAATTAAAAGTATACATCTGTCTTTAAATGTTAGGTTTTAGATGAGAAAACACCATTAGCTGGCTACTTAAAAATGTATTACTCTCATTTACATAGATAGGCAATAAGGTTGTAGGGATAATTTTGTTAGTATGGTGGTAGTTAATGTTAACTGGTCATTTCTTGTTCCTATAGGTATGAAATAGCATCATCTAATGATTTAATAATCTTTCACTCAAAAGTAGAAAACCATCAAACCTAAAGCAACATGGTAGAAAACACAGAACATAATCCCTTCTCTTAAGAAGATGGTTTACCATAAAAATATTTCAAAACAGTCACATTTAAATCCTGGCTGGAGGCTAAGCACCCATTAATAAAGTCGTGCTTGGGCTAGTCTGAGATCCTGGGTTTGAATCGCAGGAAAGATCATTGATTGTGCGACTGTGTAGTTTCTTGGGAAATAGCTCATTTTAGAGAGTAATATCATTCAGGGTTCATGGTAGTGTAATATAATTGTACTTGGGATCTGAGGACTCAAGGTTATACCCAATGTTTTCCAAGTAAAATAAACCCATTAATAATGCTTAAAAAATAAAGTATATAGTATACAGTGTTGGCTTTGCACAACAAAAAATATTCTTTAAGAAGCAGAGCCCAGAATAATTAGTTCAACTTGATATCAAAATAAAGACACATAAAGGACAGCAAGAAGTTTGAGAGAAATAAATCAAAAGGAAGGGGTGGGTATAAAGGAGAAGTAGTTATGGTAGATAGATATTAACAATAAACTAAGCTCTGTAATATCAAGAAGGAATGAAAACACTTTTTAAATTGTATTCAAGTCAGTATCATCTATCTTTTAATTTAACAACCTTATTTTATAATTAAATTTATGAAGATGTTTCAAAATAATTAAGGGGTAAAGCAGTAAAGTTCAGCATAAAGAATTCAAGGACCATTGGAGAAGAATTCCACAGTTACCATGCTTGTGTGAGTAAGAGTCCAGTGTTTTTCAAGTTTCCACACTCCATGAGGTACTAACTTGGATTTGAAATACACTTTTCTGGTATAGAACCAAAATAAGTTTTCTTCTCCTTTGTAATTATAAGAGCTTTTCTTTTTGCCTCCTGGAGAAATGTAATTATTTTCTTACAACTTTTTCAATGTTGGAGATCATCTGTTATATTACAACCCGTGCTTTTCATCTTGAATGCAATGATATTTGGTTTCTTTACATGATTTTTTTGGGGGTCTCTCAAGGTCCCTGCAATCTTTTTTTGTGTGCCTCTGAAATATCTGATAATTCTTTAAAAAAAGTGATATCCCAAATTAAAATGTACTCCAGCTATTTGTGATAAGTTATTTTCCTCTTTGTTTCAAGATTTTCACATTACTTCCCCTAATTGGACAGAAAATGGACTTTTTATTAATTAGTTGCAATAAAATCAAGGCTCATACTACAATTATGGACAACTAAAATTTAGCTCTTTTTGAAATAAAGGGGAAAAGTCAATATTTATCCTTTACTAGTGTTATTTACTGCTACTAGGGATACATTGTGGAGGCTCTTGGGGAACAGCTATGCACTCACTGGGAAATGCACTAAATAGGTCCACCACAGGGGTCAACAAGGCATATATTGGTTAGCAATGGAGAGATAATAAAGCCAAATTTACATCACCACCAAGAAAAGTCATACTAATGCCCATGATTTTACTGATAATTTTTTTACAAATCTTCTACCTTTCTATCTTACTATCCAAAAATATGACAACTTATGTGATTCAATGATATAAAGACAAATAAACAAGATCAACTAAGGCTGATATATAAGAAGGCTATACTGGGTAAATTTCTTGCCATATCCAATAGTATCAACTTGGAGCTTCCTGATGAAGAAAACGTAATAACATCTTAGAATGTAAAATGATCATCAATATTCAAAGACTCAGTGCACTGTCAAAGAACTGCAATTATGACTATTTGCAGAGGACAGATATTTAAGTAATGATCAAATAAGAAATGCTTTAAGCATCTTAGAAACAAACATTTAAGCACTTTACACTACTGAAGTCTGCTAGAAACCTGCAGTAAGTGGATCAACAAAGGCTGGAACCTAAACAAACATGGAGGTAAACTGTGAGGTCAAAGTGTAGATTCTAAGACTCAAGCTTACTAAATACTGTTTATAATTTTAAAATATTCCAGAATGATAAACAAAACCTGAACTACATGTCCATTGGAATAATTTCTGTTATCCTAGGAAATTATGCATAATAAGGGAGGGCAAGAAAAGACAAATTCTTTGAGTTGAATAGTTACTCTTTTCTAAACACGGATTTCCAAGTTTGAAAAAATACAATGTAAAAATAGTAATTATTCATGAATAAAATATGTCTTTCCTAACTTTTATTTAGGCAACTTCTACTGATGTATTATATTTTTACCCATTCTTTAAAACTGAAGTATTCAAAGTTCTTTATGAAAGATTGGTTATTCATTAGAATTCTCAGGTTTTCTAATGTATCTTGATAAATAAATTTAGTAATAATATTTTAATTCAAACATCCACAGGTTACTTGAAAAAGTTAATAAAATATAATTAAAGTTTATTTTCATGCATTTTTTGAATCCATGCACATATTTATATTTACAAAAATATATATATTTGTCTATATATCTAAAATTTATATAGTTTTGGAACCGATTTTCTTAAAAATTATGTGCTTTATCTATACCTATGCATATGCCATATATAAATGTGCATCTTTATTTAGGCTCCAGTTGAAGGAAATTTATGACATTCTGGAACACAATAGTTTTCTATGACAATATTATCTTTAAACCACCACCAATTTTTACTACAAAAATATGTGTCTTAACACCTTTAAAATTAACTTTAATAAACTGAAACACTAAAACTGTTCTCATAATTTCATTTGGAACTATTGGCATTATGACCCCACCTAGAGTGTGTGAATTTCAGGTAAAGATTTGCTCCCATCATTGCTCAATGGAAAACAATGATAACAAATATCTCCACAATGACAGAGAAATTTAAAAACTGTGCTAGATTATTAAAAAGGCAAGATTATTGTTAGCATGCATTTTATCCCAAGGGAATTTACAGATTTGAGTCACTCAACAAGGTATTCTAAAATTGAAACAAAATATTGTATCTGCATAGTATATTCTTTTTTCCTTTTTATCAATACTATAATATTATATAATAATATAATAATATAAAAATAGATAAGCAATCCATGTTATTGTTTCTAATTTTACAAAAATTGTTTTATATCTGACAGTGTTCTTTTCATAGTATGCTCTAGTTAAACCACCTAACTTCTAGAGGCTACTCTGATTATGTATATAATGAGAAACTTAATAATGTCAATGTGTAATATTGGTCTTAGAATAAAGTTAAATATTTCAAGCACTTATCACTCATTCATTCATAAGGATGACTTACTTTTAATTCATGCATTGTTCATATGAGCTAATAAAGTCAAATGTTAACTACCAAATTGATTCTTTTTAAAGTATCCATAATCACTGTGCTTAAAGTCATTTCAAAATGCACTCAAAATTTAGACCTGAAGCTAGATACTTTGGCTGTGCCTCCCAACTTATTAAAGGTGTGTTCAAGAAGTGGCTTAACACTACGAGTCTCAAAAACTACATAGAATTTTTCCTGCTATGAGATTTTATGCTTACACCCAAAATATTTCTCCTACAAAAATTGTTTTTAATACAGTTTTAATGTACTTAATTTAAAAATGACAATTTGATGTGATATAAACCTCTATATGGATTAAATCAGGATGGGAAGTTGATAGAGGTTTTTAAATTAAATTTTATTTCAGTGGCATCTGTTATATTATGTATTTCTCTTTTTTATCCACCTAGTAAAAATCTATTGATAATGCACTTGAAATAACCTAGGGACACAAAGATATATTAAGGAGGTCAATAAGAGATTCACAAAAAATAATGGAATTGCCCCATTGACATGCTGTGATATAAATTTATCTACAGAACAATTGTTTATGTTTTTACTTTCTTGCAATGAGTCAGGCAGAAAGATTTCGTAGCTGAACAGCATGCAAGACACTGAAAAATATCATATATGTATGATTTTTATTTTTAGGTAACCTGTGTAAAACTGGTCACATAAGTTTCTGCCTGGTAAAAAGCACAGAGCTGTGTTCTTGATTGTTCCAGTTTGATTTATCCCTGTGAGAAGGAAAAAGGTTAGGTACTGAATTTTAGAAGTGAAGCATGATACAACAATTTATTCTACTGTAATTTAGAATGGTTATAATCAGGTTCCTGTAAGTAGAAGTTAGTTATATTTTGAAAACATATGTGATATACTCAATGATAAACAACATATTTGAAACAGTAATAAAATTAAATATTCAACACAAACACCAGCTAAACAGTTCTATGATTCTGTTATTTAAGGGGTTACATTAAATACTATAAATACTATACAATCCTTTGCATTGTTTATTTAAAATGCAAGCAACATTTAAAAATAAATATTTGGGGCAAGCATTAGGCCTCTATATCCCGCTCTCCCTCTGTCTCAAATAATAATTTAAAAAAAATTGTCTCCATGGATATGGGGTAAGAATAAGAATGTAAAGTCTAAAAAAGTATATTCTAAAGTTTTCATTTCTTGATTTAGTTTTAAGGAGCATGTTTAATAAAGTTTAATATTTTAAAACAGCTTTCCAAGAAAGTGATGCTTGCAAATTCACCAAAATGTAAATAGGAAACATGTAAATAAGAAACAGATCAATATATCATTGCTTTTAGGAACATGCACCTATTAAATAAAGATAGGAATTTTCAAGTAGTTTGAAACTAGCCTGCAAAAAAGAACTGGTCTAAATAAAATTTTAAAGATGAGCATTGGCTTTCTGAAAAATCAATGCATAAAAGAAAGTATCAGAGGTAGTCACTGGCTTGGTGTTAAAGATAATCACATCGCGCATTGGGTTCTATAGATTTGATTCCCAGCTCTGGTTCCTAACTCCAGCTTCCTACTAGTACAGACACTAAGAAGCAGCAGCTAATGGCTCAAGTAACTTGGATCATGTCACCCACATGGGAGACCTAGACTGAGTTCCTTGCTCTCAGCTTAGATTTTTTTCTAATCCCAGCTGTTGCTGTCATTTGGGGGGAAAAACCCACAGATTGGAACATATGTTTTCTTTTTCTCAAATAAATACTGGAAATTAACAAAAAGATTGAATCAAATGCAAATCTCCTCCCATTGTATAAGTATAAATAATCATTAATCTTGCCAATTCAAACACATTTTTAGGAAAATATTCTTATGTTTTCTGGAGTACAAGTACAATAAGATGAAAATGTCTAAGCTATACTTTTGATGAAGGCAGTAACTGCTTGTGAAGAAATATATTTTGATAAAAACCAAAGAAAAATAGATCTGATAACAGTATAATTAAAACCACCACACAGTAAAAGGACTAAAATATTTAACCCAAATATACTTGAACCATCACTGCTGCTTCCAAGCATGTGCTATGGCAAGACACTATAGTCAGGACCCAAGAATCTAACACAGTTACTCTGACAGGGGAGTGAGGTCTTTTTTTTTTTTTTTTTTTTTTTTATACAGAAAGAGAGAGACAGAGAGAAAGGTCTTCCTTTGCCCTTGGTTCACCCTCCAATGGCCGCCGCGGCTGGCGCGCTGTGGCCGGCGCACCGCGCTGATCCGATGGCAGGAGCCAGGTACTTGTCCTGGTCTCCCATGCTGGTGCAGGGCCCAAGTACTTGGGCCATCCTCCACTGCACTCCCTGGCCACAGCAGAGAGCTGGCCTGGAAGAAGGGCAACGGGGACAGAATCCGGTGCCCCGACCGGGACTAGAACCTGGTGTGCTGGCGCCACAAGGCGGAGGATTAGCCTAGTGAGCCGCGGCGCCAGCCCTTTTTTTTTTTTTTTTACAGGTAGAGTTAGACAGTGAGAGACAGAGAGAAAGGTCTTCCTTCTGTTGTTTCACCCCCCAGATGGCTGCTACAGCAGGTGCGCTGCGCCAATCCGAAGCCAGGAGCCAGGTGCTTTCTCCTGGTCTCCCATGCGGGTGCAGCGGCCCAAGCACTTGGGCCATCCTCCACTGCCTTCCTGGGCCACAGCAGAGAGCTGGACTGGAAGAGGGGTCCTGGTGCCCATATGGGATGCTGGCGCCACAGGCGAGGATTAACCAAGTGAGCCACAGCGCCACCCCCAAGGTCTTTTTTTTTTTTTTTTAAGAATATAATTTATGTTTTGAAAGCCAGAGTTAAAGAGAAAGAGAGAGAGACAGAAAGAGAGAAAGATCTTTCATCTGCTGGTTCACTCCCCAGATAGCCACAATGACCAGCTCTGGGCCAGACAAATGCCAGGAGCCAGCAGCTTCATCAGGGTCTCCCACATTGAGGGGCAGGACCCAAACACTTGCGCCATCTTCCATTGCTTTTCCAAGGCCGTTAGTAGGGAGCTGGATCAGAAGTAGGGCAGCCACAACACCAATGGGCACCCGAATGGGATGTCAGCATCTCAGGTAGGAGCTTTTACCTGCTACACCACAGTGCTCACGTCATGGGATGTGTTTTAACCCCTATGCTGAAGTCCACTTATGGCTGCAAATATCTAATCTTCTAATCAAGTCAATCAAATAAATGTTTTAAAACAAGTAAGCGCATTTAAGTCCTGTGGAAGATGACGGCTTTCAAAATTTAATATTGAATAGATGAATGGGTGGATGGACAAATGGGTGAGTGAATCAGGTCAACAATATGAATGCTGTTCCTCTGCCTATGATTTCCATCTGTACCATATCCACCCCAAGAAATTATATTATACACTCTGGCTTAAGTACCACCACTTTTCATATGCCTTTAGCCTGAAATGGTCCCTTACTCAATACAATATTGATGTCAATGATTGCTTACTATTATCATTGAAGGTAAATAATGGTAAAAGGCAAAAAGCTTTTACACAGCATTTTTGGAGACCCAATATTTATAGGGTATAAAAATATTTGATAAAAATTAGTTTAGGAGAGGAAAACTCTATGCCTTCCATAGCTACAGAAATTTCTGATATTTTCTCTAGTATACACAAATACAACAAACACGTGAAATAACTGTTTAGTAAACTATTAATTAAGATTATATTGGTAGAATAAAGATCCTGTTTTAAGTTTTGTCTGACTTTATATTTCAATGAACTAAATGTAATTTGTATTTTGTAGATACAAAATAGTTGAATATTTGCAAATTCTTATTTGTGTGTATTTTTCCAATATGCAATAATTCAGTAAATAAAATTTTATGTTTATTTCTTGATAAGTTACATAAATTCAAAATATAAAATTATACTAGACACACATATTTTTCTAAATTATTTCAATTATATGCATCTTTTAAAACATTAAATGATCTCCCTGCACTTCCTTCAACATTCTCATAAAGGAATAACAATAATCATTATAGGAGTGTATCAGAGCCTGTTAATATCTTTAGTGCACCTTACTAAGAGAGTCCAGATTTTATTCAGGGGAGCAGTATACACAGATGAATGTCCTGCCTCAGCTGGGGTACTTGTCCTTAGTGGTTGCAATGTCACACTATTCCTGCCAATACAAGCAAAGTCTCATGAAAGCTTTGGCTTTCTCAGGTGAGTATGACAAGCACTACTTCTATCTCTTGCCACCTCTTTAATGTTGAGCAATTGGATATAAGGCTTTAGGTAAAACAGTCATTTCTGACCAAAGGTATCAAGACAGCATAGGAAAGCTACATGTGAAAACTTGTAGAAGGCAAAACAGATAGAATCTAAAATGTGGAATTCATGTGGATTGATCATTTCTAGACATTGTTAAATATAACACTCTATGTAGTTGTGTGTTTAGCATCCCATCATATTCAGCTAAATAGACTGCTGACCAAAAATAGTGACGTAATACAAGAGAGTAATATATATGGAGATTGCTTGTGTGCCCTTAAGTAAAACATATTTAATAAAATAATTCAGGTCCGAACAGTTATACCTTAATGTAGTAACAGATATGGTCTCTAGCTCTTTGATACTCACATAGCTTTAATATGATGATGGTTTAACATTAAACAAACTCAAATGTACACATTATCCTGAGATAATACAAAACTGGAAAGAAAGCAGAAAAGTGATGGGTAGAAAAATAATGGCAATTATATTAATGGTTTTCTATATAACACAATAGGTCACAAAAAGTAGAGCTATAAATTCAATGATCTGGACTTTAACAATGTTTCCAAGGCATTTGTCCATCTCATTAATGAGCTGGGGGGAGCTACAGAATCCTTAGTGTCACTGACTTCTAACAGTTACCTTAGCAAGACTTTCACAGAGAAGCCTTAAATTTGGTCCAGAGAAGTTTGTAATATCGATCAACAATTTGCATTAAAGGGCACAGTAAAGGCATATTATATACCAGAGAATTTTATACAAATAAAAATACAGATATGCACAAAAACATTATAATTTAAAAATATTCAGAGCATAGTAAACGAACAAAGTGAACAGTTCACAGTCCTGAGAAATGAATATAGTCTAGGCATAAAAATCAGTTCATCAAAGAGAGGAAGAAGGGGCTGGCACTGTAGCATTGTAAGTTAAGCCTCCACCAGCAATACCAGCATCCCATGTGGGCACCAGTTCTAGTCCCAGCTGCTCCACTTCTGATCCAGCTCCTTGCTAATGGCCTGGGAAAGCAGTAGAAGATGGCCCAAGTCCTTGGGCACCTGCACCCACATGGGAGACCCAGAAGAAGCTCCTGGCTTTGGATGGGCCCAGCTCCAGCCACTGTGGCCATTTGGGGAATGGACCAGTGGACAGGAAGACTCTCTCTGTCTCTCCCTCTCTCTCACTCTGTCTTTCAAATACATAAATAAATAAATAAATCCTTAAAAAAAGATTCTTTAAATGAAAGAAGGGAAGAAGACAGTTTTGAGGAAACAAATGTAAATATCCAAATTATAAATATTAACAGTGAATATTGAAGCAGACTGTATTATAATATATCAGCATTAAGGAGTATTAAAAGCAAAATTAGTATGGCAATATTAGAGTCATAATAAATTAGCAATGCACCAAACCATTATAATGGAAAATTTAGTCATGAATTGCACTATTACAGAGGCACAAAAATAATGAACTATTTTCTCCTCACTCTTGGCTTTCCACGGCAGGTAGTATGGTGGTCAAACTGTTGAAATCTTTACTTAGTATATACTAAATTGATCTTCTGTATATAAAGAAAATTGAAAATGAATCTTGATGTGAATGGGATGGGAGAGGGAGCGGAGGATGGGAGGGTTGCGAGTGGGAGGGAAGTTATGGGTGGGGGGGGAAGGCACTGTAATCCAAAAACTGTACTTTGGAAATTTATATTTATTAAATAAAAGTTAAAAAAAAGTTTGAAGCTCAAATTTAAAAAGAGCCCAGACACATCTGTGGCTAACAACACATTTTCAAATTTTTTGTATCTTAATAATGTAAAAATACAGATTAATAATTTCAACTTTCTAGAGCTGTCATAAAGAGGAAACACGTCAAAGTGTACACACTTGATTTTTTCAGGCTCTTCTGTGCATCCACCTCTCCAGTGTTGCAGGGAATCAGGTGACCTCTTACTTTCTGTGGTTGCTGTGATGTCGCAGATACAATGAGGCACTGCCCAGACCCTTATTTGCACGAGAGCCATTCATTCCTCCAGCTGCCATAAGGGTGGACTGCTGCTTCAGGCTTATAGGTGAGTCCCTCTTTGGGAACTGTTACTGCAGAAAGGAGCTGATGTACACAGGGATACACTCCTTCCCCTGCGAAGGCAGAGGGAGAGCCTGTACCCAAAGACTAGTCGGTGAGGGGCCCAAAGGCCCAACTCCCTCGTTTCAGTTTGGTACTCTGTAGGATCACCCTGGCACTGGAGATGCTGTAGGATGAGCTGAGGGCTCTGCTGCACTTGTAGCGGTTGAACGTTCCTCTCTGCTCACTTTGAAGCCCTCATCGTTTTACAGGTGTTACTACTGATAACACTCATTAGTAAATGTACACCCAGATTTCTCTCTCAGAGTTGCTCTCTTAGGGAATTGACTCCGTGTGTAAACCCAGGATTAACACAACATGTCAACTTGTCCACAACTCTGACTTCACTTCTTCCCTGAAGATCTATGTTTCCAAACATTATTAGCTTCACTTGTCTGTCCTACAGTCTGTCAAAGTAAGAAGCCAGTAAATTAAACCCTATGATGCCTCTACATGTTTTTAATAGCATCAATATCCACCCATCCTTCTAAATAAAAATGCTTTGTTATATGTTGAATTGTATCCCCAGAAGATAGGCTAAAGTACTAATCCAGGTGCGTTTTCACGTGACCTCATTTACAAATAGCACCTTTGCAGATGTAATCAAGTTAAGATTTGGTCATGAGTATGGGACCTAATCCAGTATAACTTGTGTCTTTCTAGGGCGAGGAGAAGATGGACACACAAGACCACCACATGAAGAGAAGGCCTGAGAGTGGGTGATGCATCTGTAAGCTGCAGGGATTTCTAAGCCACCACAAGTGAGGAAGAAGCAAGGGATGTCCCTCCCTAGAGCCTGCATCGAGCGAGAACGACCCTACTGATACCTCGCTTTCAGTTTCCCAGCCCCAAGAACTATTAAAAAAAATTTTCTTGTTTTTTAAGCTACCAAGTTTGTGACATTTTGTTATGACAGTCCTAGAAATTGAATACATCCTTGAAACAGCTTACAGCCTTCCATATCCAGGCCCTGAGCTCTTGTACTTTAACTAGAATGTGAAGGCATAAATTAAATTATTGCAGCTGGGTGACAGAAGGATTTTTTTCCCTTAACAATTCATAGCACAGTGCCTGGAGCATAGTAGGATGTAACAAATATTTACGGGATGAATGAGCACGTTTCATGCTTCATTTGAGGTCCGCAGTGCAGAGGCACTTTGATGCTAATGGTAAAAATCTGTGTAGTGTGTTGCTAATGCTTGCAGTGTGCTCACTGCACCTCAGGAGATGGCTGACTTTAGGAGGAGCCATGAACTCGATGCCTGCATTCTGAGAAGCAGTGACAGGAGTCTTACTCTCACAGAGAAGTCTGGAGATGACAGTGTGTGTTTCTTAATTGTTAGACTGACTTTAGCTTCAGAGAAGTGCTGGTTCTACAGCCAACTGGTTTCTCTGAACTGTTTAAGTCACCTTGCAAAATCCTTTATTTGACTCATCTATATGGTCATTTTCTTGTAAGATGTTCTATATCAAATATTTTGGCTTGCTTCAGGAATGTATATTTAACTGTATACCAAAGCAAGGAACACTGTTTACCTGAGTTGACACTAGAGGACTGAGAATTCCCCATATAATGCACGGGGGATAGGATACTAGTCCTTCAAAGAGAGCTTGTGGAGTGAAGAGAAGGAAAGATGGAGAGTGTCAAAGATCAGAGATGTTCTTTCCCTTCATTCAAAATGCAGGACTTTAAACAGGCCCAGGGGAAATATATCATCAGTCTCTGTATAAAGAAAATGAAGCTCAGAAATATGAATTTAAACTACCCTGGGAAGAAGTCAGGTGAATTTTCCATCACGGCAGTCGTTGGGAACACTGCGGATAAGTATTTTGAGTTATCCTCCAGATTTAAGCAGAGCTCATAGGGTATAACCCAGAACAGGCTTTTCTAGAGAAGCCACCCAAGTCGTGTCTTTCACACACTAAAATTGTGAACCCTGGATCGACATCATGCTGTGTGTCTGAAATTTAAACTGCACCAAATAGCTATGGACAGTGTGCGTGCTCAATTCTATACCTGTAATAATCGCTCAGGGAGCACTTCTCTTGAACAGACATTTGTCTAATTATTCACTTGAATCTTGTAATGTTCATTACAATTCTATTTTACATATAAGTAATTTTTTTTTAAAAAAGAAGGATTTTTGTAAATTGCCCAAAATCATAGAATTAGTAATGTCAATGCTAGGGTGTGAGGCACATACTCTACTTCAGAGGCTGCCTTCTTAACCACAGTCTAAGGTAGCGTTGAGACTATGTGACCTAAAGCTTTGAATCAGGAGATACTCTCTGTTGGGTGATCAAGATTGGCCTTATTGGCTCATCAAAGTTCATCAAAACTGTAATAATCACTATTTTAAATTGTTCTTAGGCATGGAAAAAAGAAAAGATGGAATCAGCAGCTCAAGAATCTGGGAAGTCAGACAGAAGCTAAAACTTATGAGAGTTAGGGCGAGTTAGCATGATAGGGTTGGAGACGCTGTGGGCAGGCACAGAACGTCAGGCTGTTGGCGCGGCTGTTTGGACGCCTGCCTCTAAAACTGGAGCACCAGGCTTTGAGTCCCAGCGCCAGCTCCTAGTTTCAGCTCCCTGCTAGTGCAAACTCAAGGCGGCAGCAGAGATGGCTCAAGAGATTGGGTCCCTGCCACCCACACAGGAGACCTTGATTGAATCCCTGAATTTGGCCCTGGCCTTGGTACTCCCTATCCCTGTTGTAAGCATCTGGGAAGTGAATCAACACATGGAGCCATGTTCTCTCTCTCTCTTCATTTGCTTCTCAAATAATAAATATTTTAATAATCTACATTTTATTGTGCTCCAGATTGAAAAACAAGTTTACTATCAGCATTTTCATCTAAAATAGCTGGAGAGAAAGGCCCTACAAAACTACGTAGATATTTCCTTCATGGTCACGGTGTAATAACTCTGAACTGTCTGTAATAACTGGGTTGAATGTACTCTGGACAATACACTTCAGTATTTCTTACAAAAAAGGGAAAATCTTCAGGCAGTGGCACTAGAACCTGAAATTGTTTTTGTTTTGTTTTGTTTTTTTTAGATTTATTTATTTATTTATTTTGAAAGAGTTACAGAAAGGGAGAGACACAGAGAGATCTTTCATCTGCTGGTTCACTTCCCAGATAGCTGCAAATGGCAGCACTGAACCAGGCAGAATACAGGAACTTCATCCACGTCTCCCACATGAGTGGAAGAGCCCAAACACTTGAGAAATCTTCTGCTGCTTTTCCCAGGCCATTAGCAGGGCTATGGATAGGAAGTGGAGCAGCTGGAACACAAACAGGTACCCATAGGGGATGCTGGCATTGCAGACAGCAGCTTTACCTGCTATGCTGCAATGTCAGCTCCAGAATCTGAACTTTTTAGATGATAATAATGACGATGAATTCAAAGATTATAATAAAAGCTAAAATTTTAAGGTTTCTAACTCAAATACTGTGCTTAGTGATTTAAAAAGATTAGCCCAAGGTGGGCATGTGACACAGTGCGTAAAGCTCCTTTTGAGATGCCCATATGCTATATTGAAGTTCCTGGGTCCAAGTCCTGGCTCATTCCTGATTCTAGCTTCCTGATGATATGTAAACCAGGAAGCAGCAGGTGATGTGCCTGCCAATCATCTGGGATGTTGTGATTGAGTTTTAGGTTCTGCATTAGGCCTCACTCAGCCCCAGTTGTTACAGGCATGGGGGAGTGAACCAGGAAAAGAGAGATAGATGTCTCTCTTTCTCTCTCACTCTCACTCTCCCCAACCTCTGTGAGTGTGAATGTGTTTGCCTCTCACAGAAATAAAATAAATAATTTTTAAAAAGATTAGCTCATGCATTTTATTATACCATCTAAGGTGGCTCTAATCTCCTGTATACTATGGTGCTGTATACCATGGAAATGAAATAAACAAGAATGTATTGACAATCAATATTCAATATAATATTTTCCCAAATGTATTATAAATTCTTGGAAGGCAAGTTTTAATAAGATTAAGCAGACAGAAGACATCTGGTAAATATCTGACAAATAATTTCTAACTTGACCTAAAAAAAGAACAAAATTACTTTAAATGATATATTGAAACTTCAATACCAATACCATAAAATAATTTGTGATCATACTAATGGCTGTTAAATTTCACATATTAATAGAAGTTGCATGCATACCTTGACCCACTTAGATTTTTATACATAAGTTAAAGCTGATGTGGAGGATTCAAAAAATTGTGTTTAAAGAAAATCCTATTTTCAAAGAATTTACAGTACTATTTGATATAAATCACAATTTTTCCAAAGTTAAAAAAAGCAATAAACTAAATTATAAATTCACAAAGACACATAAAATTGCATAGCCTTCAAAATGATAAAAGTTACATCCATTTTGGGGAAAATCAAGAGGTGTGATACATAACAATTTTCAGCACTTTTGAGTATTATTTAAAACATTTTATGTATGTTAATATGTTAAGTTATTTAAGGCTTATGCAACTATGATTTAGGTAGCAAGAGTTTTACAGATGAAGAACATGAGGGTCATGCCTTGAGAAACGCACATAGAATTTTGACTGGAGATGGAAATCACAAGCAAAGTGACACAGGTAGAGAGTATTTATGACTTAGAAGGAAATTGCTTTGCTATGGGTAGTGGGTTTATGAGTGAGTACTAGGAGATGCTCCTGATCAAGGAAGTTGGGGACACAGTATGAAGGCTTTATGTTCAGTATGTAAGTCAGCAGACTTTAGAGACTGGAGACACATTACAAAAATGACATAATTAAGATTGAATCTAAGTAAAATGAACCAGGTAAGTTGACTAGGGTAGATGGAAAATGGAGACAGAGGGACCATTTGGGACTCCACTTGTAATGGTTAGGAAAGAAATAGTGAGTATAAAGATAAAGGTGTAAAGGTGACACAGAAGGAGGTGGATTTAACTGACACAATGCAAAGAGACTGTGTATGACTTTACAACTAGCATCAAACATGGGATGAAGATTGAGAAGAACAAGCTGGTACTTAGCTGGTAGCTAAGATTAAGACAATTATTAATAATCATACTTTATGAGATTAAGTCTTCAGGAAGCTAAACTGCACATAAAATTAATCATCAGAAATGCAATGCTAGAAAGAACTCTGCCAATAAATATCTAAATTTTTATTTATTTGATACTAATTTATATGAAACACAATGTACATAAAACAATCTTACCTCTTTGCTGTATTCACTCTCTGAATCACTGCTAAGTTCCTCAGTGTTCATATTTTCCAAATCAGATTCCCCAGGTGCAATTGGTACTGTCACCGTGAGGCTGGGATTATGGATAAATGATTGATGATCACTTTCTTCCATCAAGTATTTGTCCATGCTACTTCCAAAACCACTGATTTTATCTTTTTCCTTGTGGAAGTTATAATCTTTGCTCATTTCAGCAAGTGTACGGTTAGAGATATAGTTTTCCTTCTTACTATTTAGATCTTCGGCTTGTCTTATCTCCTTGGAAATCTTGGGCTTTTTGGAAAATGCTTTTAGGATAAGTTCACGTAACGTTTGTTTCACATAATTTATCCCCTTCTTAATTCTGGTCACTGCAATCTGGAGATTGTTTGCATCAGTGTCTTCTTCAATTGCTGAAAGATTGTCTGAACTAAATGAGCTTAATAATAAAGCCAGAAAGAGATTCAGTACCTATGTCAGGGTAGGGATGGCATGTAGAGAAATGGGAAGACAGGGAATGAAAAAGAAAATTAGCACATTCTCCTGAAAAACAGGCCACAATACAAATCAGCGTGGTGCTTCCTGCACCTTTTCACACACAGATAAGAGCATATGGGAGAAGTAGGAGAGAGGGTTGACCTAGCACCACGATGTGCACGTTCCAGATCCTGAGAACTTTGAGTACAAGCTCAGACACACAGGCCAAGAATCAGCAAGGGAACAAAGAGAATGAAAGAGAATGGTCCCTCACCACACTGCTAACATCATTATTAAGTTAATTTACTTAACAGCAGTCCCTTCGTCAAATTTCCTTTTATGAGCCTAAAAACTCTTCTAACATTGACCTATAATTACCACCTGTTACAAACAAGTTGAACAAGACACTTGTGACTATTGTCTTTTACGCTGAAATCACTTAGGCATAAATCTGAAAAGAGTTCACTTTTCTCAGAAGAGAAATGTCACTTGTTTCAAAAAGTGGAGCATAAAATACAGAATTCCTGTAATAAAACATTCTGAACAAGAAATCGTGCCAGCTTGCAACTTAATGTGGCACAAAAAAGGACCTGCCCATTGAATCCACTTCATATGCTCTAATAGCATTATGATTGGCTGGTTCATTGCCAATCATTTTGGTCCTAGAAGAGCATACAAAGCGATCAGAATTCCCATTTTGGAAGCAAAGCCCTGTTAATGAGCAGAATTATTTCTGTTTTCCTCCCTAAAGTAGAGCTCCGGGTAAACTCAACAAAACATGTAAATTAAATTTAAAGATTGTTTCATATAGGCAACACAGTTAATTTAATTACCATGAGATATTGCTTCATCACCAAATCCAACTACTTCATATTTTAAAAAAATGAAAATCAAAATTAGACTTAACTGAGAAGGAACTCATTCTGATTCTGGCCACATCTAAAACAAGTTATATGTGTCAGAGATCAATTTTAAACTGTTTATGTCAATTAGCCTGGTTTAAGAGAAAATTCTGAAGGTGGGTGTCCTGGTAATCATAGGAAATAATTTTGATAAACACTAATGACTTCTGAAATGTTTATTTTAACTTTCTTTTTGTTATTAATGAAAAATTAAGTATATTTCACTACATTTGAAGAATATATTAAATATATGTGACTGTGTAGATTTTGTTTTTTAATGAGAATAATCATGAGGATCCAAGGGTCCATTTTACTGCTTTAGTCTCCTTAATCTACACAGTATTAGTAGACTCCATTTTATACATACTTCATGTATATGTCTGGTCATTGAGAGAAGGCACTGTAATTCATTTCTTAAAAATAACTAATACATTAGCATAATATTTTTGTTATCTCAATGAAAATAAAGTCAATTTTGTATCACATTTTATCACATTAGGCATGAAAAGAATTACTAAATGTGTATTTGATTTTAAGTCATCTTGAATAATGGCTTTCATCAGCCTCCTAATATAAACCTGAGTGAAATAAAACATCCTATTGTTCTAAACTTCTCTCTAAAAGTTAGGGCTATTAATCATTTTAATTAATTGGTAGTAAAATGACTAATGAATGAATTAGAAAAACAAACAAACAAAAAAGAGTGGTCAGTTTAGCATATAACCCTAATATGGAGGACTATATCAAGAACATAATCTTGTGTTTCTTCTCCTTTTCTAATTCTATATTCTTGCTAGTTCTTTAATTATTCAATTTTGCTTGTGAACTTTCTGAATTATACTTCCATTTTCTTTCATTACCATGATAGAAAATTAATGAATAACAGTATGTTAGTCATCACAAATTCCATATAAAGACTCTACAATGTACCCTAATATTTTTACTAGAAATCTATATTGCCTTTCAAAGAAAAACATCATTCTCACATCTGTACTCAAGTTAAAATGTTAAATATTCTTCAAAGACTCACTGCAATACTGTCCTGGAAACCCAGCCAAGAATTTATTTTTATTTTCCAAGTGTTAAGTGCATTTTATTTTAACCTCATAGCTAGCACTACCCCCTCTTCCTTGACCGATAATTTTTGTGAACAAGTTTTCTTTGTCCTAATAGAGTATAATCATCTTGAGGACAAGGCCTAGTACATAATTATTTTTGCTGTATTCTTACTTAAATAATACCTAAACAATGCCTTCCATCTAAATAATACCTAAATACATTTCTTTTCATAAGAAGATACTAAAGAATTTTGAATGATTAACTTGTTGAGAGCTTAAGAAATCTACCTGCTTCTGCAGATGCCTGAATAAGTATTTACATATTTAAGTTACTTTTGGTATACCTTTAATGTGACATATTTTTACAATTTATAACTCCCACAACTTCAATAGTTTATGTCAAAAAATTCTAAGAAGAAACAAACAAACCAATCTTTCTACGGGAACTTAAGAATAAGAAACAAACTCAGAAGAACCAAAGGGTATGTATATTTTATTCTGTGTTGGAAGGGATTTGTAAGACTATACAAAATTGGGAAATTTATTTATTTATTATCATATGCAACTTGAGGATTATTAAGAATTATAGAGTTAGGATTCATGATGTACATTTCTGATATGTCCAGAATATTGGATATTTCACAATGTGTGCATCTGCACTGTGCCTCATACATATGTGATGTGATGAATGTGTGTCTGTGTCTGTCCTTTGAAGCACTTGTAATATGACAGATGCAAGGAAAATAATTTAGCACTTCTTTTCAAGCCAGTGAGAAGTGAAGGTATTTGTCATATGGCTGTTACCATACCTGATGTGAGGTTTATGCCAAACTGACCAATTGAGACCATTTAACCTGAGTTATATGAAGGTAAGTGGCTCACAGAAGCACACTTTATCTCGATTTTTTTCCTTCTTTAATCTAGAAAGTTTTAATCAACCAATACAAAGAAGAAAGACACAGAAAAGAAAAATAAGTCAAGATACCTTCATTAAAATATAGGAAGATGGATAAAGAAAAGCTATAAACCAGTAGTTGGCAAACTTCCTCTGTTATGGACCAGATAATAAATTTTTTTAGGCTTTATAGGACAGTCTTTATTATAACTACTCACCTCTGCCCGTATAGTATAAAAGCAACTGTAAATAAAATGTAAATGAATTAACATGTCCACATCTTAAGAAAAGTTTTCTATAGACAGTGAATTCTGAATTTCATTTAATGTACAAATGTGATAAAGTATTATTCTTCTCATTTTATTAACCACTGAAAAATGCAGTAATCACTGTTACCTTTCAAGGCCATCTAAAAACAGGCATTGGACTGCATTTGGCCCATGGACCATAATTTAATGATCCTGGATATAGATGCTTGTATGTGACTTATAGAAAGTCTTATATGTGACTTCAGGATTGTGAGACAAGTCCTTTTATTTTCTGTGGTCCAAAATAACTTCATTTTTGTTATTGTTAACAGAATCATGTACTATTTACCAGGATAGCTTGATATCTGAATATATTTTTAAGGAATAAGAAAACCACAGAGTTAATTCATATCACAAGACTACCAACTGATGGAATGGAACCAGTTATCAAAATGAGAGAATATAGTGGATGGTTTTACATTAAAATAAATAGAGGGAAATTAGAAAAAGTTAATTGTAGGTTATCTGGCCAGGGAAATTACAATATTTTGTTTCCTATTTTTCTCCATACCAGTTAATAATCTTAGATTTAGTTAACTCTAAGGTTTTAATATACCATTTCATGTGATAATATTAAGGACATGAATATCTGATTACATACCACTAAGTTTCCAATCACCATGACCATCATGTAAACAATAAGACACATAGCTTGGCCAGCGACTTCCATACAGTCCCACATGGTCTCTATCCACTCTCCACATAGGACACGGAACACGATCAGGAAGGAGTGAAAGAAATCATTCATGTGCCATCGTGGGAGAGAACAGTCATCATTGATCTTGCAGACACATTCCTTGTAACTTTTACCAAAGAGCTGCATGCCGACCACAGCAAAAATGAAGACGATGATGGCCAATACCAATGTGAGGTTTCCCAGCGCCCCCACTGAGTTACCAATGATCTTTATCAGCATGTTCAGTGTTGGCCACGATTTTGCCAACTTGAACACTCGGAGCTAAAAGTAAAGATAAAGCTTAACGTTAGTCATTATGAAAAAAGTTTTCAGTGTTTCCTAGCTTACTTTTTGTTCCAAATTTAAAATAGACTGTCATATAACTGTTATTTTTATTTGGCTTCAATCAATTATTTCTATTTTATATTTTCAATATTTCTAGTTTTCTCTGTACTTGCCACAATATAATTACAAAATACATCCTGGAAGAAGTGTTTAATTTTAGCTCAAGATTGCTGTAGAAGGTTCTTACCATGGTTTTAAGTGTTGATTTTTTTTTCAACTGGTACTTTATCGTTGATTTTTTTAAAGAATTTTATTTATTTATTTGACAGGTAGAGTTAGAGAAAGGGAGAGAGAAAGAGACAGAGAGAAAGGTCTTCCATCTGCTGGTTCACCCCCCAAATGGCCGCAACAGCCGGAGCTACGCCAATCCGAAGCCAGGAGCCAAGTGCCTCTTTCTGGTCTCCCAAGCAGGTGCAGGGGCCCAAGCACTTGGGCCATGCTCCACTGCCTTCTCAGGCCACAGCAGAGAGCTGGACTGGAAGAGGAGCAACTGGGACAGGAACCCGGTGCCCATATGGGATACAGGCGCTGCAGGCAGAGGATTAATCTAGTGCGCCACGGCGCCAGCCTCTATCATTGATTTTATTTTCTAATACTTTTATAATTTTTTTCATTTAGACATCTGAATTTAGCCCAATAATTTAGGGGTGAAATTTTCGGGGTGAAGTAGTCCATTTACTTTAATCTTTTTGTAACAGACAATAGTTGTTTGGAGGATAATGACTTAATCTCTAATTATCAAATCCATAAAGTTATGAGCTTATGTAAACCATAAGCTTTCACTGTGAAACAAATTATCACCTTAGTGAGTAAAGAAAATATATACTTCAGATAAGAACTGGATTTGTTTTCAGGATCCTAAAATTAAGATATACATTCAATTTTTACTGTTAAAATGCATTTGTTAATGAATGCTATTTTAGTAGATATCAATACCTTAATCTTGCCTTTAATTCTCATTCTCAAGAATCCCCAGATTTTCAATAATAAAGTAATGCATAGAACAAAGAAACATGTCTTTATTATAGAATATAATGGTAAGATTAGTTCATATTTACCAATCTGAATGATCGCAGAACAGACAATCCTTCCACATCTGCTAGAAAAAGCTCCACTAAACTTAGAGTCACAATAAGACTGTCAAAAACATTCCAGCCTACTTGGAAATACTCATACGGATCCATTGCAATTAGTTTTAAAACCATTTCAGCTGCAAAGATTCCAGTAAAGACCTAAGTGAGAAATACAATGTGTTTTGTATCATTACTTGAAGATATGGAATCAACATATGATGACAGTGAACAATGACTTATTTGTTTAGAAAACACTATTTTCCAAAGTGCTAGACAATTTACATAGTCATCTCATTTAATTCTATAAACTAGGTTATCACTATTTCTCTTGCTCTCATAAGCCTCATTGAGTTAAAAAGCTCTGTCCTCACAGTTCTCATTATGTTTAGATGGAATTTTATAAAAGCATTTTAAATTCAGAAAAGTAAGACGTTTGACAACACAGTTACTCTTTGAAAAAACATACAAGTCAACAGATTCTGAAAGAAAGAAAAGGGAAACAGATTGATATTGAAATTTGGAGCAAGTCCTTTTTCCTGATCTAAGTACTCTGAGAGCAATAAAGAACATGTCATCTCACTCTTTAAAGATTTATCACTAGAAGAGTAAAATGTATTTAATTGACACAGTGGAAGCTAAAGTTAGACTTCCAACGTTTTGACACAAAAATGCATTGCAAAACATCATTAATTCATGACACTGGTATCAAAGGACTCACTTAAAAAGGCAATCCTTGAAGACTTGTTTATGAATCATTCAGGCATGCTCTGACTCAAAGAATCTAACCAGAGAAAGTTCAAAGGATTACACTTGGGGCTGTAACTGTGAAAGACCATTTTAAAATAATGTAGCATCAAGAAGATTAAAATGGAGCATTTGAACATGTGGCTGTGGTAATATATAAGAAATACGGCAAATCCTCTTTAAGTTCACAGGGGTGCCTTCAACTCAGTGGAAAGAAACTGTTTTGCATGAACTGGACTTCCATGAACAAGTAGAAACTAACTGATCCTGCCTTTCCCCCAAAGATGAACAGAAAGAAAGGAATGCTAACTCAGAAAGTGTCGCTTCCCCTCTTCTTGGAGGAACGACACTAAACCCTGCCTAGGCTTCACATCCGAGTCACGGCACCATTATGTCGCTCCCCCTCTTCGTGGAGGAACGACACAGGACCCTGCGCTGTTCTTCTGTCTGCTCGGCCCTCCCCGGGTTTGCTGCTGGTTCTTCCCGGGTTGGCTGCCGACCCTTCCACCTCCGTGGAAGGGCAGTTCCCCCTGCCACATTCCCCACTTCCGCGGGGGAGCGGCACACCGCCGGCCGGCTCTCTCGGGGGCTGCACAGGTGTTCCTTCAGATAGATGTTCCTGGTGCATGTTGTCTCTCTCCTCCTTTATAGTCCTCTTCCGCCAATCCCAACTCGGCTGCCCACACGCCGAGTACGCTGCTCTCCCCCAATCAGGAGCAGGATCAGCTCCTGGAGGTCATCACTCAAGTTGGCAAGAGGCAGCTGCATAGAAGCTGTTTTCTCCTCTCCCAGCGCCATATTGTGGGAGAGCAGATGCATAGAAAAAGTCTTAATTCCAGTAACTCAGTCCAGTCCGAGTTGCTCCCCACAAGAAAGTTGAAATATTTAACTTCTGGATAATATTTGGAATATAGGTCTTATGCCACAGAACTAGTAAAAGGCAGGATCAGGATCAGGATTCAAATCAGATCTTTGGGACTCCAAAGACCCAGATATTTCACTACTGTTGTGTCAAACTAATGTATCCATGGTGTATGGGATGCTTAATTAAATTAAAAGGAAGCTGTAATGTGATTACACAATGAAAGAAAGCATGGAATTTTCAAAATGTTGCTCACAAGAAGTAGGCTGGCAGAAAGAAAAACAACAAACATTGTAACTCCAAAGGTGGTGACATATTGCAGAAATACGAGCAGTAAGTAGTGTTATTTATAGACTTCAACATGACAGCAATGTTATTTTGAAATAGTATATATGAGTATATATAGTATATATGAAATTTGACTTTGCTCATTGATTCATGTGGTAAATCCTAGATATGCAAGCTGCAGATACATCTGACTTAAGAAAAACAGAATCACAATGATGACAGCCATGATACTCACCAAATTCCCCACAACCAGAACATTTTTGAATTCTTCAGTCATTGGATGGTGCTCCATGGCCATAAATAATGTGTTCAAAACAATGCAAATAGTAATTGCAAGATCTACAAAAGGATCCATTACAATAATATAGATAAACTTTTTGAATTTTATCCAAAATGGAGAGCAATTCCAGATCAAGAATGTGTGTGCAAATCTGTACCACCATGATGGACATTTTTGTCTAGATTCTTCAAGTTCTGGAGGAAAAAAAACAATATAGAGAACATGCAGTTAATCATTGTATATTTTATTCCTAAGCAGAAGTAAATTCTAACATTCAAACAAGGCTTGTGATTTTCTTAATGTTTACTTATTTATTTATGTGCAAGGCAGAGAGACAGACACACGAGGAATCCATCCACTGATATATTCCCTCAAATACCCTCAATGGCTAGGACTGAGCCAGGTTGAAGACAGAAGCTGGGAACTCAATCCAGGTCTTCCACAGGTGTGGCAGGGATTCAAATATTTGAGCCATCATCAGCTGCCTCCCAGGGTGTGTATTAGCAAGAAGCTGGTGTCAGGAGCAGAACCAGGAATTGAACCCAGCACTCTGGCATAAGGTATGGCATTACTAGCAATGTCTCAACTGGCTCTACCAAATACCCACACCAAGGGATGAGATTTAGACTTTGCAAATGTAACAGGATTGTTTCTATGAAATCTTAGCATATTATGTGAAAGTTTTGTATCACATAACTGGATTAAGCACAAGTGAGAATGCAGTGAAATGAATGACTGAAAGCTAGTATGTGCGATTCTCTCAGAGAAAAATATACCTAATGTGACAGCAAACAGAACTGGCGTTTCCCTAGTGGAGAAATACATATTTTCCACAAAATATACATATTTTTCCTTGTGCATTTAATGCCACACAACAAGGAGACAATTCTGTTCCATGCAGAAAAAGTTCTTGGTAGCTCACAGGTAAAGACAATTCCAAAACCAAGATACCAAAATAATTTATGGAACGGCTCATGCAATAGACATTTCACACTATTTTTTTTTTATTTGATAGGTAGAGTTATAGACAGAGAGAGAGACAGAGAGAGAGAGGGAGGGAGGGAGGGAGAAAGGGAGGGAGAAATAGAGAGAAAGGTCTTCCTTCCGTTGGTTCACACCCCAAATGGCCGCTACAGTGGCACTGTGCCAATCTGAAGCCAGGAGCCAGGTGCTTCCTTCTAGTATCCCATGCAGGCGCAGGGGCCCAAGCACTCGTGCCATCCTCCACTGCCCTCCCGGGCCACAGCAGAGAACTGGACTGGAAGAGGAGCAACCAGGACTGGAACCAGTGCCCATATGGGATGCTGGCGCTGCAGGCGGAGGATTAACCAAGTGAGCCAAGACGCGGGCCAACATTTCACACTATTAACCCATTTGCTTCTGATCATAAATTTAGGTAGAAGTTTTGGCCCATGGTGGTTAACCCATGTTAAGTTATGACCTAGTATACACTGTGGCATAAGAGGATGGAAGCCAGCACATTTTTAAAAAACACTGGCACTCTTCGACTCTTGACTTATTAAACAATATTGAGAGACTAGGTACTCTCTAAGATCACACAGTGATAGGGTTGTGTGGCTGAGTTAACCTAGTGTTCCATATCAACTATTATTTATTTTTCAATTTTTATATTATCCAATACTTATTTGTAGTCAAAAATACCTTTAACCACTTTTAAGAACATAAAAAACTATTCTATCAGTATCTATTGGTTATCTTTAGCATTTCTTAAAGTGTGTGTGTGGGGTGTGTGTGTGTGTATATATATATATATATTCTTTGAATATATATATATATATATATCTTTTGAATATATATATATATATTCTTTGAATGCTTCCTAAGAACTTCATGTGCCTCTTTAAAGATGGCCAGGGGGGGCTGGTGCTGTGGTGTGGTACATTAAGCCTCCACCTGTGGCTCCGGCATCCCATATGTTCATGTTCCAGCTGCTCACTTCTAAACCAACTCCCTGCTGGTGTGCCTGGGCAAGCAGTAGAAGATGTCTCAAGTGCTTGGGCCCTTGCACCCACGTGGGAGATCCAGAAGAAGCTCCTGGTCCTGCTTCAGATCCACTCAGTTCCCATGTTATAGCCGTTTGGGGAGTGAACCAGCAGATGGAAGACCATTCTCTCTGTCTCTCCCGCTCTGTCTGTAACTCTGCCTCTCAAAAAAATAAATAAACTCATTAAAAGAAAAAGGCTGACCAGAATTCAAATCAATTTTTATTTAAGAATCTATATGATAAAGAGTATTATCACATACCTTCTACAGTGTTTGTTAGTATGCTTGCTCTACTCATAGCTCTTTGTCTAAGATGAGGATCATTCAGCATATCTTCTGAAAGGAGATAGGAACTGGAACGCCTTTTTTTGCGTATTTGGGTTGTACCCTGGGGAAAAAGGATGATTAATGAAAATATTATGAATAGAATTCTAATAAATTATAGGCACAAGATAAATCTGTGCTTCATTAGCTGTACTGAGTAATTGAAGTAGAGATTAATTTTTGAATTATGTCTCTGCTACTACTGCTTTTATATCATACCATTTATTAACTGTCTCAGGTTCAACATTTGTAAAATGGGGATAATAATGCTTTCTTTATATTCTTATGAGGATTAAGGGAGTTAATATTTATAAAATACAAATACAGCTGCTTTTATTATATTATCATCATGATCTATCTTCCTTAGTGTCCAATTTATTCAAATAATTTTACCATGTAAGAGTTCTACAGGAGAACAACTAAACGTGTTGTAGTGCTCTGTTTACAAAGGGATGGAACCTCAGTGTTCTCTGATAACTTACTGCAATTATTCTTTGTTGAAGTAATAATAGTAATGAAGTCTACAGTAATCACTTTCTTACTGGAGAGAACACCTCGTGAGCTAAGCTGAAAATTTGATGACAAATGACAGATTTTGCAAAGTGACAAAGTATAGTGAAATGGAGAACGCAAACTCCATCTGAAAGAGGCGCCCACAATTCTGCTCTAAAAATTGCTCCGAGCAGTAATATAAACTCAGGCATCCCAAGCATGTTCACTTTTACATGAAAGTATCTTATTTTTAAAGCTTAGATTTTAATTTAAATTTGAAACATTATGCTAGTTTGGTGCAGGCCAACACACACACATACATATTTATATATACACATATAAATAACTGCAATTTTATTCCTATCAACTATTTGTCTTCTTATATGTGATATGTGGTAGATAAACTTTACAAACATATACAGGTCTAGAGTTATATGTGTACAGACATACATGTGTGTTTACCAAACATATAGCCATAAATATGCACTTATGTATGTATATATCACATATTTTTTTATGTACAGACACATATGTAGAACTGAAAATGACGTTTTTCAGAAGTCTCTATACCCATGTTCTCTCTGGTATAGTCTCTAATTTACTGACTTTCCAGAAGCAAAGTTTTTTGTTTTTTTCTCCAAGTCATATTTGTTCAATAAACCAATTTATTTTGGGTACAGATAGGTTTCAGAACAGATAGGTTTCAGAACTAGAGATTATAATATTATAAAACATGGTATATAATACTATTATAACATGCTAATATTAGATTAGAGCAGATTATTAGTCATATAATGTTTTTATTTTGACTGTATATTTTGTTACACTTTTTTGTTTCTTGCTTTTCTATTGGTTCTTGAAAGTATCTGCTAATTTCTATACTTTTTGTTTTACTTTTAAGATTTATTGTGAAATTGATTTGTCTATGGTAAAAAACTCTAAAAATACTTCATTTAAAAGTTAGAAATAATCTCAAAATATGAGTTATATTTTATATATATTGCATAAATATTATACATTATATATTATATATTAAATAACCAATGAAAAACAAAACACAACAAAAGTCCAATTCCATACAAAGTTAGCATGCTCATTTCATAAGGAAAAATGTCTGGACAAAAGGGGTTAAGCTGTATCATGCAAGCATAGAGGTCACATATTCAACCTAAAAGTACATGCATTCATTCAAACTGAAATAGGTGTGTGGCCATGGCTTTGATGGAACGGTAATCTCAGTTGAGATGCTACATTTTCTTCAAATATGAATATATAAACATGTAGTATATGTTCAAAGTTTGTTGGCTTAGTCAAAGCTCCTGCTGACATTTACTATTAGAGCATAGTATAGAGAGCGGACTAAAGAGGTGTCCTGGAAACCCCAGGAATCAGTAAGACCTCACTTTCAAGCCTAATTGTTTTTCTCCAACTACCCAGTGACTCTCAAACTCCTGGAGTTGTTTTGAAGATTTTTTGTTTTTGTTTTTCTGTCTGCTTGCTTGTATAAATGAATATGTTTCAGTTACTTTGTTTTTCTTCATAGACGGTAACCAAATTTCTTTATAGAAAAGAGCCTATTATCAGTTCATAAGGTCAGCACTATCAATGCCTTTAATATCTGAAAATTGTCTAAATTAGTGATCTACAGTCAGCTAAAAATCAATAGATAAATGGTTATTTTTTAAATGAGATCATTGAATTAGACTCCTACAATGCATAGTATGAGTATTCAGTTAATGAGTTAACGATGTGTTTCTAAAGAAAGTGTTGTAAAATGCAGAGCCATTCACAGAACCAGAGAGAGAAGGTCCCTCCAGCAGAGAGAGTGACTGATGCAGGAAAAAGGGCTCAGCCATGCCTGAGCTATATAAAATGTCCTTACGCTGTCATCAGAAGTTGCCTTATCTATTATCACCTCTGGCAGAAGCTGTCCATTGGGGAGCATGAGGGCTGAGGGTCCATCAACCAGGGAGACCACACCATTGCAGTCCACGGCACTGTGCATCTTCCCGTTCATCTGCAGCATTGGGGGGGACCTACTGGCTTGGCTGAGGTTACTGCTGCGACGCTCCTGGGGTCTTTGGGGCACGAAGAGTGAGCCCCTTCTGCTCTCATTGTCTCCAAAAATGCTGTGCTCATCATCTGCAAATTCAGTCTCAGATCCTATATCTTTTCCTCGACCCTTGAAACTGAAAAGACTTGTTCTGCTGCTGCGCCTTGCAGAAAACAATGAACCACGAATGCTGAGTGGTGACTGCAAAACAGAGACATGAATGACATGTATGTGCTGTAACACTGCTGTAACACTTATTCAAAAACTAGAAGAACAAGCCATATATATATTTTTTTTTCTTGACAGGCAGAGTGGACAGTGAGAGAGAGAGACAGAGAGAAAGGTCTTCCTTTTGCCATTGGTTCACTCTCCAATGGCTGCCATATTATTCCCCCACTGAATCCTGTGTCCTTGTTGCTCCACTTTGGATCCCTCTCTCTCCTATTAGCCTGGGAAAAGCAGCAAAAGATCGCTCACGTGTTTGGGTACTTGCCACTCATGTGGGTGATCCAGAAAAAGCTCTTGGCTCCTGGCTTTGGCCTGTCTCAGCACTGGCTATTGTGGCCATCTGGGGAGTGAACCAGCACGTGAGCGATCTTTCTCTCTTTCCCTCACTCTCCCCAACTCTGGTTTTCAAATTAAATGAATCTTGAAAAAAAGAATTTGGTATTGATACCTGCTATATAATTTTCCTCATACCAATTGTTAAATTCCATAATAAATTGAAATTTTATTATTATTATTTTATTAATATAAAGGGAACAAATTTCATGCTAACTATAGGTGTGGTTCCAAGAAGAAAAACACACTTTTCTCCCTTTTGCAGCTCTCCCTCCCTCCCCTCTTTTCATCAGTTTTTACAAAAATGTAACTTTTTTCCACTCTAAATTTTCCTTTATTTTAAAGATTTATTTATTTATTTGAAGGGAAGAGTTAGAGAGAGGCAGAGAAAGAGAAAGAGGGAGGGAGAGAGGGAGGGAGGGAGGGAGGGAGGGAGGTCGGTCTTCCATCTGCTGGTTCACTCCCCAGACGGCCACAACAGCTAGAGCTGCAAAACCAGAGCTGGGCTAATCCGAAGGCAGGAGCCAGGATATTCTTCCAGGTCTCCCACATGGGTGCAAGGGCCAAAGGAATTGGGCCATCTTCCACTGCTTTCCTAGGCCATAACAGAGAGCTGGATCAGCCGAAACTTGAACTGGCACCCATGTGGAATGCCGGCACTCTACAGGTGGCGGATTTACCCACTGTGCCACAGCATCAGCCCCTCTAATATAAAAGACCATGCTATATGTTTTGCACAGCACCACTTTACAAATTTAGAGCCCAGTGGAAGTATACCAGAAATGACCTTTTAATACTAATGAGTTTACAAAGCCATGAAATATTAGAAGATGGGAAAAAGGATACCAAGACCAGAAATAGCCAGACTTATGTGACACATGTCCATAATAAACTGTTTCCATATACAATATTAATGAAGTTATTTGGGATTATTCAGTTAAACACACAGAAGCACTTCATATGTAAAGGATAAAGCGATAGGCATTATGGACAATGGCAAACGAGTATGACAAGGCCTTTGCCTTCAAATTACCTTAGACTGCTCTTGTCATACTTGTTTTTATTAATGTTGTATATTTTTAAGTTCTGTCTCTTAAAATACATTAAGGAACCTTTTGAAGAAGGAGAATCTATCTTTCATTTATTTCTATATTTATCTGGAAAAATCTTGCACATTTAAGAGTGGAAGTTAGAGATTTTAAATGAGGGCAAAGAACAGAATAATTCTGAACAGGGCAATGAACAGAAGATTCAGCCAAACGGAGAAGACAGAGGGGAAATCTGTATAATGGGGAGTGCTGCATTAGAGGGAGATGATTGAGTGATACCATGACAGGGGAAAAAGGAAGATGATTATTTCAGGTAGGGAAGAGTGTGCACTAAGCAATAAAGGCATGAAAGTAATAGGGTCAGGGTCATTAAGGAAGAGTGAACATTCTGATTTGGTGAACTAAGAATATCTGAAGATGGCAGAGATTATCTCAATAGATGCAAGGAAAATATTTAATAAAATATGATATCCTTTTATGATAAAAGAGAACTTCCACTTTGACTATGACCTTGTCTAAATAATTGGAGCTGGTGAACTCAAAAGGCTTCCATAGCCTTGGCAACTCATGACTAGAGCCTATGGTGATTACTGGCGCCATAAACAAGAGTTTCAATTTGTTAAGTTAACAACAGGAGTCACTGTGCACTTACTCCCCATGTAGGATCTCTGTCCTTAATGTGTTGCACAATGTGAATTAATGCTATAACTGGTACTCAAATAGTACTTTACACTTTGTGTTTCTCTGTGGGTGCAAACAGTTGAAATCTTTACTTAATATATGCTAAATTGATCTTCTGTAAATGAAGATAATTGAAAATGAATCTTGATGTAAATGGAATGGGAGAGGGAGTGGGAGATGGGACGGTTGTGGGTGGGAGGGAGGTTATCGGGGGTAAAAAGCCATCGTAATCCAAGAGCTGTACTTTGGAAATTTATTAAATAAAAGTTAAAAAAAAAGCAAAAAAAAATCTTAAGTAAATTGGGTATGGAAGAAACATTCCCCACACAATAAAGGCAATTTATGACAAACCCACATCCCGCTTCATATTGAATGGGGAAAGTTGGAAGCATTTCCACTAAGATTCACAACCAGACAAGGATGCCCATTTCAACATTGCTATTCAGTATAGCTATGTAAATTTTGGACAGACATTAAGCAAGAAAAAGAAATCAAAGGGATACAAATTGGAAAGGAGAAGTCAAAATATCCCTGTTTGCAGAAGACATGATTCTATAGATAGGGTAACCAAAAATTCTACTAAGAGACTAATGGAACTCATTCAGGTTTGGCAAAGTTGCAGAATATAAAAATCAACATTCAAATTTCAATAGCCTGTGTGTACACAAACAGTACCATGGCTGAAAAAGAACTTATTAGATCAGTCCCATTCACAATAGCTACAAAACTTTAAATATCTTGGGAAAAATTTAACCAAGGAAGTAGAAGATCTCTATGATAAAGATTACAAAACATTAGGGAAAGATATGAAGAAGGCACCAAATGATGCGAAAATCTGCCATGTCTATGGACTCAAAGAATCAATATCATCAAAATGTCAATACGGGGCCAGCACTGTGGTATAGGAGGTTAAGCTGCTGTCTGCTGTGCCACCATCCCATATAGGCACCAGTTTGAGCCCCAGCTACTCTACTTCTGATCCTTGCTAATGGCCTGGGAAAAAAGTGCAGGATAGCCCAAGTGCTTAGGCCCCTCGGCCCATGTTAGAGACCCAGAAGAACCTCCTGGCTCCTGGCTTTAGATCAGCTCAGCTCTGGCCATTGCGGCCATGTGGGGAGGGAATCAGTGGAAGGAAGATCTCTCTGTCTCCCTCCCTTTCTATAATTTTGACTTTCAAATAAGTAAATAAATAACAAAAAATTTCAATACTGCACAAAGCAATTTACAGATTCAATGTAATCCCAATCAAAAATCCAAAAATGTTCTCAGATCCACACACACAAAAAAAAGACCTTAAAATTCACATAGAATCACAAGCAGCCTAAATAGTTAAAACAATCCTACAATAAAAATAGAGCAAGAGGCATGACATTCCCAGATTTCAAGACATATTATTGGGCAGTTTTAATGAAATCAGCCAGGTTCTGGCACAAGAATATACATGGGCAACAATGGAACAAATTAGAAACCCCAGAAATTAATCCATGCATCTATAATAAACTATTTTTGACAAACAAACCAAATATCACTCCCTAGTGAAAGAACTCTCTCCAACAAATGGCGCTGTGAAAACTGCATTTCTACATGCAGAGGTAAGAAACAATTCCCCTACCTTACATGTTATACAAAAATCAACTCACAATGGATCAGGGATCTAAATCTAAGGCCTGAAACTATCAAATTACTAGAGGAAAACACAGAGAACATTATGCAATACATTGACATAAGCTTGACTTCTTGGAAAAGATATCAGATGCACAGGCAATAAAGGTAATAATAGACAAATGTGATTACTTCAAACTAAGAAGTTTCTGCACAGCAAAGCAAACACTCAATAAAGAGGCAACTGGCAGCCTAGGAGAACATATTTTCAAACTGTACATCTGATAAAAGATTGATAGCCAGGATATATAAGGAGCTCAAGAAACTCAACAACAGACGGAGTTCCAAGATGGCAGAGTAGGGAGGAGCTTACTGCTCTAGTCCAGGAGAAAATAGTTTAAAAAAAGTGAGGAGAGTGTAATCTCAGGAAATAGGGAGAAAACAGCAGAGAAAACTCTGTGCAGATTAGAGGGACACATTGGAACTACATGGAGGGTGTGGATGCCCACAACTCCTGACTCCAACAGCCAAGAGTCTATGCAACAGCATTGGAAAGTGAGGTGAGACTAGACCACAGCAACTCAAGCCATTGGCACTAAAGCTGCAGGAAGTGCCTAGAGCGAACCCAGCTTGGAGCCCTGTGGGGGACAGTGTAACTGTCAAAAGAGAGGGGGAAAAATGGAGGGATACATTTCTCTCTCCCTGCTCACTTTACAATGATGTCCTATAACAAGCCCAAAGAGCAGGTGCAATTTTGGATATACATAACAGCTGTGCCAGTTCATGTTCACACCTAGCAACCAACCAAGTGTGGACTCCGGACTCTGGTCAGGAGAATTCATGGGACTGGAAGCTTGTGATTGTGGGAGGCTTCTATGCCAGGACTGTGAAAAAACTGAGGCTGTGTGGGAGGACTCACCGTGCGGCTGGGACTTTGGGCAGTCACTGTTGGAGACTCCACACGCTCAGGGCTTCCTGGTGAGGGACATTGCTGGGAATCTGAACTTAAAGTGAAGACTGCACAGATCCTTTGTGTGGTCCTTGGGGCAGACAGATGACTATTGCACCCACTGGGGCAAGGGCTCAGGCACTGGTCTCCTTTGAGGAGAAGAACTCAGCTGAGCAGAATAAACTTCCCTTCTGGTTGAAAAAAAAAAAAGAGGCGATTTACCCTGCCAAATCCAGCTGTGTCACCTTAGACATGCCCTTCATCCTGGAGAACTGAACAGAGCTCCTCAGCCACACCCACTACAAGGCTCTAGATATTCACTGAAATTAGATAATTTACTTATCTACAGAGGCATACTACAAAGATGAAAGCCACCACAGAAAAAAAAAAAAAGGAACAAACAAGTACCTCCACAAATGCCGAACAACAAACACATCAATTCAAGAAACAAGGATAAGAAAGACAACATAATGCTCTCAAAACAAAATAACACTTCAATACTAGATTGTGAAGATGATGAGATGGAAGAAATGCAAGAAATTGAATTCAAAAATTCATCACAAGATTACAGAGAAGTAATCAGAAGCAAATGCACAAACTACTGAAATTTGTACAGGATGAAAGAAAATTCTCCGAAAATTCTCCTATGAAATTGAGATCTTAAAGAGAAATAAAAATGAGATGCATTCAACAGCATAAAAATACATTAGAAAACCTTAACAACAATATTGGTGATGCAGAGGAAAAGATATCAGACTTAGAAGACAAATCACAGTAAAGTATACAGTGAAATCAAAAACAAGAAGAGGAAATTAGAAAACTAAAAAACACTGTTGGGAAACACAATATACTATCAAACAACCCAACATAGGCGTTCTAGGAGTTCCTGAAGGTATGTAAAGAGAGAAAGGATTAGAAGGCCTTTTTAGTGAAAGAACAACAGAAAACATCTCTAATTTAGAGAAAGAAAGGACATCCAAGTACAGGAGCACATAGAACTCCTACTAGACATGACCAGAAAAGATCTTCACCATGACAGACTGTAATCAAACTCACCAAAGTAAAACATAATGAAAAGATTCTAAAATATGCATGAGATAAATGCCAGATTACTTTCAGGGGATCTCCAATTAGACTCACAGCAGACTTCTCATAGAAACCCTATAGGCTAGGAGAGAATAGACAGATATATTCCAAGTCTTTAGAGAAATAGACTGTCATCCCAGAATAGTATACCCTGCAAACCTCTCATTTATGAATGAAGGTGTATAAAGACCTTCCAAGACAAACAGAAATTGAAAGAATTTGTCACCACTCATCCAGCCCTACAAAAGATACTTAAGGATGTGCTGCACACAGAAACACAGAAACATGGTCATCACTATGAAAGAAGGTAAAAGAAGAACATATCTCAGTAAAAGTTCAAAGAAAATACAAAGTAAAAAATGAGAATATTTTTGGAAAAATTGCAGGGTAAAGTCATTACTTATCAATAGTCAACCCTAATGTACATGATCTCAATTCCTCAACAAAGAGGCATACAGACTGAAAGTGAAAGGATAGAAAAAGATATTCCATGACAACCGAAACCAAAAAAGAGCTAGCCGGCGCCGTGGCTCAATAGGCTAATCCTCCACCTTGCGGCGCCGGCACACCGGGTTCTAGTCCCGGTTGGGGCGCCGGATTCTGTCCCGGTCGCCCCTCTTCCAGGCCAGCTCTCTGCTATGGCCAGGGAGTGCAGTGGAGGATGGCCCAGGTGCTTGGGCCCTGCACCCCATGGGAGACCAGGAAAAGCACCTGGCTCCTGGCTCCTGCCAGGATCAGCGCGGTGCGCCGGCTGCAGCGGCGGCCATTGGAGGGTGAACCAACGGCAAAAGGAAGACCTTTCTCTCTCTGTCTCTCTCTCTCACTGTCCACTCTGCCTGTCAAAAAAAAAAAAAAAAAAAAAAAAAAGAGCTGGTGTAGCCATCCAAATAGCAGACAAAATAGACTTAACACAAAACTGTTTAAAGAGACAAGGAAGGTCACTATTTAATAAGGCATCAATTCAACAGGAATATGTAACTATTATAAATGTATATGCACCTAATTACAGGGCACTTGCCTATTTAAAAGAAATGCTAAGAGATCTAAAGGGGGACACAGACTCCAATACAATAGTAATTAGGGACTTCAATACCCTACTTTCAGCAATGGACAGATCAACTAGACAGAAAATTGGCAAGGAAACAGCAAATTTAATTGACACTATAGACCAAATGGACCTAACAGATAGCTACAGAACTTTTCATCCTACAGTTGGAGAATAAACATTCTTCTCAGCAGTGCATGGAGCTTTCTCTTGGACTGACCACATACTAGGTCATAAAACAAGTCTCAGCAAATTCAAATAATTGAAACCATACCATGTGTCTTCTCAAACTTCAATGGAGTGAAACTGAAAATGAGCAACTCAGGAATCCCTAGAGCATATGAAAACACATGGAGACTAAAAACATGCTTATGAGTGAATTGTGGTTCATAGAAGAAATCAAGAGAAATCAAAAAAATGTTGAGAAACAAATGAAGACAACACAACATATCAAAACTCATGGGATGCAGCAAAAGCTGTGTTAGGAGGAAAGTTTATAGCAATTGGTATCTACATCAAGAAACTGGAGAGGCACCAAATAAATGAGCTATCAATGCATCTCAAGGATCTAGAAAAACAACAGCAAACCAAACCCAAAACTAAGAGTAGAAATTAAAATTAGAGAAGAAATCTAAAAAATATAATCCAAAAAGACAATATAAAAGATCAGCAAAATGAAAAGCTGGTTTCTTGAAAAAAATTGACACACCATTGGCCCAACTAATCAAAAAAAGGAGAGAGAATACCCAAATCAATTAAAACTAGAGATGAAAAGGAAAATGTAACAACACATACCAGAGAAATAAAAAGAATCATCATACAAAGAGCTGTATGCCAACAAACTGGAAAAACTAGAAGAAATGGATAGATTCTTGGACACATATAACCTACCTAAATTGAGCCATGAAGACATAAAATACCTAAATAGACCCATAACCAACATGGAAATTGAATCAGTAAAAAGGGTACTCCCCACAAAGAAAAGCCCAAAACTGGATGGCTTCACTACTGAATTTTACAAGACATTTAAAGAGAAACTAACTCCAATACTTTTCCAGTTATTCAAAACAATCAAAATGAAAGGAATCTTCCCAAATTCTTTCTTGAATCTAGCATAACCTTAATTCTTAAACCTGAAAAATATGCAATGGAGAATTACAGACCAATTTCCCTGATGAACGTAGTTACAAAAAATCCTCAACAAAATTCTAGTAAATTGATTCCAACAACACATCAGAAGTTCATCCACCCAAACCATGTAGGCTTTATCCCTAGTGTGCAGAGATGGTTCAATATTCACAAATCAACCAATGTGATACATTACACTGACAAACTGCAGAACAAAAACCATATGATTATCTCAATAGATGCAGAGAAAACATTTGATAAAATGCAACATACTTTCATGATGAAAACTCTAAGAAAATTGGGTTTAGAAGGAACATTCCTCAGCATAATGCAGGAAAATTAAGACAAATCCATGATCAGCATCCTATTGAATAGGGAAAAGTTGGAAGCACTTCCCCTAAGATCCGGTACCGGACAAGAACGTGCATTCTCACCATGGCTATTCTATATAGTCCTGGATGCTTTAGCCAGAGATGTTAGGCAAGAAAAAGAAATCAAAAGGATACAAATTGGGAAGGAGAAAGTCAAACTATCTCTATTTGCAGTCCAATAGATTCTTAGTGGAACACATTGAAAAGTTTGGTATAGTAGCAGGATATAAAGTCAATACAAAAAATCAGCAGCCTTCATATACACAGACAATGTTAAGTCTAAGACTGAGTTTCTAAATCAATCCCATTCACATTGGCAAAAAAAATCAAGTAACTTGGAATACATTTAACTAAGAACGTAAAAAATCTCTATGATGAAAATAACAAAACATTAAAGAAATAGAAGATACAAATAAAACTGGAAAAATCTTCCATGTTCATGGATCAGAAGAGTCAATATCATCAAAATGTCTATTCTTCTGAAAGCAATTTACAAATTCAATGTGATACCAACCAAAATACCAAAGACATTCTTCTCAGATCTGAAAAAAATGATGCTGAAATTCATATGGAGGCACAGGAGACCTCGAATAGCTAAATCAATCTTGTACAACAAAAACAAAGCCAGAAGCATCACAATATCAGATTTCAAGACATACTACAAAGGGGCCAGCGCTGTGGCTCTCTTGGCTAATCCTCCGCCTGTGGCACCGGAATCCCATATGGGCACCAGGTTCTAGTCCCGGTTGCTCCTTTTCCAGTCTGGCTCTCTGCTATGGTTCAGGAGGGCAGTGGAGGATGGCCCACATGCTTGGGTTCCTGCTCCCGCATGGGAGACCAGGAGGAAGCACCTGGCTCCTGGCTTCGGATCAGTGCAGTGCCGGCCGTGGTGGCCACTTGGGCAGTGAACCAACGGAAGGAAGACCTTTCTCTCTGTCTCTCTCTCTCTGTCTGTAACTCTGTCAAATAAATTAAAAAAAAAAAAAAAGATATACTAAAAGGCAGTTATAATCAAAACATCCTGGTAATGGTACAAAAAGAGATGGATAGACCACTGGAATAGAATAGAAACACCAAAAACCAATCCAAACATCTTCAACAAAGTTATAATTGACCAAGGAGCTAAAACCAATCCCTGGAGCAAGGACAGTTTCTTCAACAAATGGTGCTGGATTTCCACATGCAGAAGTATGAAGCAAGACCCCTATCTTACACCTTGCACAAAAATCTCTTCAAGGCCGGCGCCGCGGCTCACTAGGCTAATCCTCCACCTAGCGGCGCCGGCACACTGGGTTCTAGTCCCGGTTGGGGCGCTGGATTCTGTCCCAGTTGCCCCTCTTCCAGGCCAGCTCTCTGCTGTGGCCAGGGAGTGCAGTGGAGGATGGCCCAAGTGCTTGGGTCCTGCACCCCATGGGAGACCTGGCTCCTGCCTTCGGATCAGCGCGGTGCGCCGGCCGTGGCGGCCATTGGAGGGTGAACCAACGGCAAAGGAAGACCTTTCTCTCTGTCTCTCTCTCTCACTGTCCACTCTGCCTGTCAAAAAAAAAAAAAAAAAACAAAAACAAAAACAAAACAAAACAAAACAAAAAAATCTCTTCAAGATGGATTAAAGAGCTAAATCTATGACATGACACCATCAAATTATTAGAGAATATTGGGGAAACCCTACAAGACACTGGTATAGGCAAAGAGTTCATGGAAAAGACCTCAGAGGCATAGAAAGTCAAAATCAAAATTAACAAATGGGATTACATCATTTAAAAAAATAAATAAAAAAGAAAAAAATAGAAACTCAACAATAAAACAAGCAATCCATCTAAGAAATGGGCTAAGTATATGAACAGGAATTTTTCAAAGGATGACAAACAAAAGATCAACATGAAAAGATGCTCAGGCTCACCAGCCATCAGAGAAATGCCAATCAAAACCACAATGCGGCTGGCGCCGCAGCTCACTAGGCTAATCCTCCACCTGCGGCACTGGCACCCCAGGTTCTAGTCCCGGTTGGGGCACCAGATTTTGTCCCAGTTGCTCCTCTTCTAGTCCAGCTCTGTGCTGTGGCCCAGGAAGGCAGTGGAGGATGGCCTGAGTGCTTGGGCCCTGCACCCACATGGGAGACCAGGCGGAAGCACCTGGCTCCTGGCTTCGGATCGGTGCAGCATGCTGGTTGTAGTGGCCTTTGGGGGGTGAACCAATGGAAGACCTTTCTCTCTGTACCTCTCTCTCTCACTAACTCTGCCTGTCAGAAAAAAAAATGAGGGGGTGGTATTGTAGCATAGTGGACAAAGCCACCATGTACAGTGCTGGCATCCCATAAAGGCAACTGTTTGATCCTCTTCTGATCCAGCTCTCTGCCATGGCCTGGGGAAGCAGTGGAGTATGGCCCAAGTCCTTGGGCCCCTACACCCACGTGAGAGAACTGGAAGAAGCCCCTGGTTCCTGACTTCAGATCAGCCCAGCTCTAGCCATTGTGGTAATCTGGAAGTGAACCAGTGGATGGAAGACCTTTCTCTCTGTCTTTCCCTTTTTGTGTCTGTAACTCTATCTCTCAAATAAATAAATCTTTAAAAAAAAAAATAACACAATGAGGTTTCACCTCACTGCATTTAAAATGGCTATTATAGAAAATTTTTTTTTAAATAACAAATATTGATGATGATGTGGGGAAAAAGGTACCCTAAACCAATGTTGGTGGGACTGTAAATTAGCTCAACCATTATGGCAAACGGTGGAGATTTCTCAAAATCTGGACATAGGTCTACTTCATGACCCAGCAATTCCATTCCTGGGAATTTACCCAAAGGAAATGAAATAAGCAAATGAAAGAGTTATCTATATCCCCATGCTTACAGCAGCCATACTCACAATAGCTAAGATATGGAATCAACCCAGATGTGCTTCAACTGATGACTGGATGAGAAAATGTGGTATGTTTACATGATGGAATACTACTCAGCCATAAAAAAGAATGAAATTCTGTCTTTCACAAGAAAATGGATGCAACTGGAGAATATATGCTCAGTGAAATAAGCCAGTCCCCAAAAGACAAGTATCATATGTTTTCCCTGATTTATGGTAAATAATATACAGAATATTAAAAATGTAATGGGTATGAGTAAAATTGACAGTTTGAGATCTGATTATTGCTTATAGCCCTTTTCTATACTCTTGAGGAATAGTGGGTTTTCTACTTACTAATTCTTGAGTTCTTTATTCAGCGAGGGGTTGTACTTGTGATTATAAAGTAAATTGAATGTATGTCATCATAACAAAACAAAAATAAGAAAGGAAGGAGGAGGAAGGGTGGGAAGCATCACTATGCTTTTAAAACTGCATATTTGACATTTGTTTCATTTATATAAATAAAAACTGGGAAAAAATTACTCTAGTATAAACAGTCATTTCATTTCTACAGTGGTGCTCGTGAATAATTTTATTTTGACAAATTACTTATTAGAGAAGATATAACAATTCTAACATTATAAATCCCTCAAAAATAAAACTCAAGTAACCAGCAATGGATAGTTTTATTTTTTAATGTTAAACTATTCCTTTCCCATTCATTTATAATAAAACACTTTGCTTTGCCTGTATGACAGGCACTGGACAGTTTGGGGAGTACCTGGTTAGGTGCAGACAGTCTTTTCTCACGTGCTAGTCTATGCCCTTCCACACCAAGGTGAAACTGTTTCCTGCTGATGCTCTCTTCTGACTCTGATTTGGACAACTTTTCATCATCTCCCTTTTCCTCCCCGCTGGAGAGTTTCTTCTGATTCTTTTTCTTTCTTCTGTTTCTCCTTTCTTTAGCACTTTTAGAACTCAGTTTGGATGTTTCTGAAGAACTCTCCGAGAGGCCCATGATTCTGCTTCTCCCAATGCTTGTATATTCAGCTGCAGCCGCTGCAATTGCCTGTTGGACAAAGATGTGGTACACATGTGAGTCATTTCCAAATTCCAGGTACCTCTTTTATCATTTGTCCCAAGGTACCTCTTTTATCAATTTAATTATAGTGTGCATATAATTGTATCCCTTGGAAATGAAGTTATAACAGCTTTTATTGCTCTATCACCAAAAAGATTATAAAGCATAAACTTATCTTCCACATTGTAATAAATCTGTTTTACTTTGAAATTAAACTATTATGTGTCATTAATTTGCATACAGTAAAGCAAATTTAATATTGCATGTTAAAGTTTTACTAGGTAATTTTGTAACATAAAGCTCACATAAACCATGTAATAAGATAACATGTATGGGGGCCAGCACTGTGGGGCAGTGAGTTAAACCACTTATTGCTTCATTGGCATCCCAAATAGGCACTGGTTCAAGTCCCAGCTGCTCCACTTCTGATCCAACTCCTAATGTGCCTGGGAAGGCAGTGGAGGATGGCCCTAGTGCTTGGGCCCCTGTGGGAGACGTGGATGAAGTTCCTGGCTCCTGGCTTTGGCCTGACCCAGGCCTGGCCCTTGACTGGACGTTGTGACCATTTGAAGAGTGAACAAGCAGGTGGAAGATCTCTTTCTGTCTGTCTCTACCTCTCTCTCTGCAACTCTGCCTTTCAAACAAATAAATAGATCTTTTTTAAGAAAAATTTTTAAAAATAATATGCATGCTTATCATGTAATCTGCCAATTAAATTTAAGGTCAATGATTATTACCCTAAAAGAATTCCTAGGAGTTCCTTAGGTAGTGCCTGATATTACCTAAAACCTGTACTATTTCTCTATAAAATTATATTATAAAAATTAAACAATTATTACCAAAAAATATGTGAGAACTAAGGATGTGAGTAAAAAATAGAAACTCATAATATTACATCTCATATATAACTAATAGTTATGCTATTTCCTCCAAATTTTATTATGCATTTGTATAATTTTTTAATTGTGATTGCATTAGATTTAATCCATCATTACTTTAACAGCTTTTCCCATGACCTAATAATTTTCTTAAAACTTACAATTCTTTGACTAATTAATACTATAAGATATAAAACTACTAAAATCTTCTTAATCATTTTGTGATTTTTCAAAATTTAAATGTTATTTTGCAGATTTCTCATTTTTAAAGTTATTTAAATGTTGTCAAACATCTTTGTGCATCAAAGTTTTTCTATGTTACAAATTGTCCTCTCCTAGCATGTTAGATTCTTTGAAGAGACTAAGATACGTCAAACCATCAAACTAGCATTTTTATTGTTGTTGCTGATCTTTTTTTATTTGAGAGAGAGAGAGAGCGAGTGAGCGAGCACGCGCACACTACCACTTCCTAATGGCCTCCTCAAAAGTCCAGAGTAGTTGGGCCAGGACTATACGGAAGCCAGGAGTGAGAGAGAATTCAATCCAGATCTCCTTTGTGGGTGGCAGGAACCCAGATACTTGAGTCATCACCACTGCCTTCCTGGGTCTACATTACCAAGAAACTGGAGTCAGGTACTAGAACAGGGATCAAAACAGGTACTCCAGTGTGGAGTGCAACTGTTTTAATCTGTAACTGAACTGCTAAGCTACTTGTCCATAGATAATTCTTAAAAGTCTTCCAGTATATTTGAAATTATATTTCTTTTTTTAAAAAAAAAATTTATTTATTTGAGAGTCAGAGTTAAACAGAGAGAGAAGGAGAGGCAGATAAAGGGAGAGAGGTCTTCCAACCACTGTTTCACTCCCCAATTAGCCGCAATGGCCAGAGCTGCACCAATCTGAAGCCAGGAGCCAGGAGCTTCTTCCAGGTCTCCCATGTGGGTGCAGGAGCCAAAGGACTTGCACCATCTTCTGCTCCTTTCCGGCCATAGCAGAGAGCTGGATCGGAAGTGGAGCAGCTGGGACTCAAACCGGCGCCCCTATGGGATTTCGGCACTGCAGGAAGCAGCTTTACCCGCTACACCACAGCATCTGCCCCCTATATGTCTCTTAACACAAGCCTTCTCAAGTTTTTCCACTTAAGTATTCATTAGGAGAGCAAAGAATCCCAAAAGTGGCTACAATGTTTATTATGACTTCCTTAAATCTCATGTCTTAAAAATCCTTGTAACATTAACAAAGTGATGCATATTTTCATTTCTAACCCATACAATGCTTATTAATTTTAATATAAAAATAATTTCCCTTAATCCTTTGAGTATTATTGTAATTCTGGTGACATAGTTCTTCATATGTTTAGACTGTGTATAATCCCAAACTATTAAAGCATTGTGGGTACCAGGTCTAGGAGAAATGGTTACAGAACACCTTTAATGCAAGAGTGCAAAGGTGTCAACTCAAGCTCAGTCCAGAACTTCTCCCTTCACGCACACTAAAAATGAGCATGAAGTTTATGTACCAAAACAGACCTGAGGCAGATTAGGCACAGACCTCAGAACCTCTGTTGTTACTCTTTGCACATCTACCTCTGGGAAGAATTTTAAGCCAAATCACAATACCTCTGCTTCTTCTTGTTCTTTTTTAAGTCGATCTAACATCTGTTGAAATTCTAACTCCTTCTGCTTGGCTTCTTCGATGTTTGCCTGGTTCTGTTCTTCATAGGCCATGGCAACCACAGCCAGGATCAAGTTTATTAGATAAAAGGAGCCCAGGAAAATCACCACAACAAAGAAGATCATGTAGGTTTTGCCAGCAGCACGCAGTGTCTAAGACAAATGGAAATGGAAATTGATATTTTAAAAATACAAACTTTTTTTTTAATAAATTACTTCAACTTGAATGGCCTATTAAGCTTGAGTAGATTGGGAAATTCTGTATAGTCTCATGTTATGAAAAATGCAAAGAATAATATTATGACTTCATGAGATACAATTAGTATTAAATACATTTTCACTATAAAGGATAATACAAAGTAAGATAATGTAGTATCTTGCTTTTTTATTACAATATAAAAATAACTCATAAAACTAGTTCTGTTGCTCATTTTCAAATTTTAGAAACAGATGATATCTATAGTTCTTTTTACTGTTAAAATTGTATCTTTTCTTTCTTTAACATGAAATAGTAACAATAGTGCTTAATATTAACAATGTTAAATATTTCTTTCTCAAGTTATATTAATAATATAGTATACTTTTTATCATATATTATTTTTAAATTGATTCAGAATAGTATAGATATTCAATGAAAAATACATATCTCTTTTACTTCTGATGCCTTCCTATTCAATTCCCTTTCCATTGGCTATTGTTACTTATTTCTTTGCCTGAATAAGTTCATAATAATGGAACCTGTACCTCTGATATCTTTTTAAAGTGTTTTAATGTCTTCATGCTTAAAAGTGAAAACTATATGTCACTATTGTTTTAATTTGTATTTCTTTAATGTTAAGAGTGACCTTTTTTGGCATGTTTAAAAAACAATTTGCTTCCCTGTTTTCCTGTAAAGTGCATTTTATATAATTTCTATATTTATCTATAATATTCTCAGATACTAAGTAAGTATAAAACATGCCAAAAGAAGAATCTAAGGCCATTCTGAGGAAAGTTCCATTGTTATTTAAAATACGAAACAATCATTTTGATGTCCTTGTTGAGGTTGGCTGCTGAGAATAAACAAATCAACACAGTCAACAGTGCAAAGATGTTTACATCCAAATTAGAGGAGAGGGCCATGTTGAGTTAACAGTTAAGGACCAGAGACAGGGTGTGTACAGGAGCGTCTCAGGAGAACATTACAGTACATTTTCTGCTATTTGCCTAGGACATAGTGGAATGAGATACTGAGGAAATGGAAAGATCTAGAAATCAAATATACTCCTTGAAAGTTAAGAAACATACTTATGATTAAAGCATTTCCTACTCTAATAGTGCTGGATTAAAACGTTTCTACTTTTATTAATAAGGCAATAGAATTCCTTCTATTCTCAATTGAATAGAAAATAAACCTATTATAAAGTTGGTTAAAAAAAAAACATACATCTGTTTGTAATGTCATTCAAAGATTCAGTGCATGTTTCTCTTGGCACTCACCTGCTGGTACAGGTTTTCCCAGTAATCCTGGGTCATTAGCCGAAACAAGGCTAAGAAAGCCCAACTGAAAGTGTCAAAGCTCGTATAGCCATAGTCAGGGTTTCTGCCAGCTTTCACACAGTAGTACCCTTCTGGACACTGACTATACATGAAAAAGACAATTGCAGATTAGAGAGTCTAAGGAGCACTACAGAGAAGCTACAAATTCAAGTTTCTTTTATGGGAGGACAATATTGAATGAGTTAAGGAACATGATTTAAATCAAGGAAGAACTGGGTTTGAATCCTGTTCTACTATTTGTTAGATAAATTTTCCAAATTACTTAAAATCTTCAAAGCATGCTTTCCTTTTTCTGTGAAAATGGGATAATAACATTTGCCTCATATTACATTTAAATAAGATAATGTGTGTAGATTAACTAAGTTACTTCCTGCATATGGAAAGTATTTAATAAATGGTAACTGCCATTAGAATCATCATTGTTAGCATCATAATCATCATTATCAAATTTGGAAAAACTTTCATCAAATGTTGAATAATATTCCTTCAATTAATAAGGATTGATAGGAAGGCTTTATCAAAACTGTTTCCCCTCAAATTATTTTAGGAATGAATTAGAATCAGAGTCAAAATATAGCAATTGTACAAGGTCTTAAAGTTCTTTAGCTGTAAGACATTTTTCTCTGAAAAAATTGGTAGATTACATAACTGCAGTGTGGTGGGGTTCTTTAGGGAGCAGCACCCTTATCTTGTTTGTTTTTAGGTTCCCAGTATACATAGGAACTGAGGAAAAGATACCCGGATGGGGGGGGGGGGGAGAACTCAAGCAAGTGCCTTGCTGAAAAATGATGTGAGAGTATTGAAGAAGCATCAAGATTGTCATTTGCAAATATCTTCACCCAAACCCATGGGGCACTTCTCTTCAGAGTGGCCCAGACATTATACTCAGTTACCTATGAGTCATATTTAATTGCAAAATAAAAAGAATTTGGGGATAGAAAGAAAAACTGATATTGTTAGTCTTCTTTCTAGAAAGAAGAAAGGCCTAAAATTATCCAAACAAGATTTGGTGGTGTTTTCTCAAAGTCTTTCTTTACTAGCTTAAGATTTACATCACTTGCGCCTCTTTGAAATTCAAGTACTACCTCTTAAATTCTTGCTTTCAAAAGTCTGTGTTATAAATGAAACTTTTAGAATCTGAGTTCACTGGGGAACAGAGTGAGTCAAACTGTTCATTCAATATATGAAAACACTATGAATCAAAATGTACCAATTAACAAAATGGCCAAGCATGCTTTTTCTTCTTTTGCAGTCTTTAGGTAAAAACAAAACAAATACTACATACCCAGAATCTGTGCTGAAACCACAGAGTAGAGCATCTTTGGATCCCTCCAAGTAATAAAAATACTCTGTTTAGGAAGAATTTGAACAATAGAATATTACAGTGTGCACGCTTTAAGACTGATAAAGCAGATAAGTTAATGAATATGTAGACATGTATTCAGGCTGATCCCATGCAATGTATATGCATTTTTATTTTATTCATCCTCAAATATTTACTGACAACCTCTTGTGGGCCAGGCAGTGAATATGAACAAAAACATGATATAGGAGATCTCAAGGTGTGGAACTTCCTTTTGATATAGCTGAGCGTGGAGGTTAGGGGACGGGAGCAGAGAAAGAAACTTAACAAGTAAAAAATGCACAAAAGTTTTTCAATGATAAAAGCGCTAAAGGAAATAAATCAAGGCAATGTGATAAGCTGTAGTCATAGAAAGTCCTCTAAGAAGGAAACATTAGAACTGGGACATAAATGTGGCATGGGAATCAGTCAAAGACCCTGGTGAACAGATATGTGGACAGGAGGAAGAGCAAGAGCAATGGTCCTAGGAAGGAAATGGAGTTTGTATGTGGAAGATGACCAGAATAACTACTGTGAGGTAAGTGGGGAGGATTATGGTGGTAGAGCTAAACAAGATCAGATTATGTAGCATTTTGCAGATCATGAGAAGGAATTCGGATTTCCAGTATAATTAGAACCAACAGAAAGTGCCACTGCAAAAATGCAAAAAAAAAATAATAATAACAGAGGAGAAGGATTGGTGGGTGTATGGGAGGGTGGGAAGTATCACTATGTTCTTAAAACTATATATATATGATACATGAAAGCTGTGCACTTTATATAAATGAAGGGAAAAAATTGTCACTGTAGTAGCTTTGTGAGCAGAGGATTTTATAGAAGAGCAAGTACAAAACCACTGAGATCATCAGGTGATCACAGGAAAACAAGAGACGGCTACAACTCAGAGAATCCCTGTGGATATGGAGAGAAGGCAATAGAAGTGGAGTGGAGGGCAATGTGTGGCATGTGCAAGAGGGAGCACAAAGCAGATATCAACTGCAGAGTACTGGTGCCAGTTCCTGAGATGAGGGAGACGGGGGTAGGAAGAGACCTGCAGGAGAAATCGCAGCTCTGCTTGAACCACATACGTAGCAGGAGTCTATTACTGGGTATCAAACTGCATTTTTCAAGGGGCCAGCGCCGTGGTGTAACAGGTTAATCCTATGCCTGCAGTGCCGGCATCCCATATGGATGTTGGTTCTAGTTCTGGCTGCTCCTCTTCCAGTCCAGCTCTCTGCTGTGGCCTGAGAAAGCAGTGGAAGATGGCCCAAGTCCTTGGGCCCCTGCACCTGCATGGGAGACCGGGATAAATCACCTGGCTCCTCGCTTTGGATTGGCGCAGTTCCGGCCATTGCAGCCATTTGGGGAGTGAACCAGTGGCAGGAAGACCTTTCTCTCTGTCTCTGTCTCTCTCTCTCTCTCTCTCTCTCTCTAACTCTCTCAAATAAATAAATAAATAAAATCTTTAAAAAACATAAATAAACTACATTTTTCAAGTATACAGTTGGATTGATATGAGTCTGGAGGTCAGTAGACTACTAAATTGGGAGTCCTAAAATAGATGTTTTTCAAAGTCATGGGATTAGATGAATTTATCTAGAAAGGATAGCCAAGGGAGGCAAAGGAAGATAGAAGAAGGAAGAGAAAGGAGCCCCTGATTGAGTCCTGAAACACTCAGTGAAGAAGGAAGTCAGTAATGTGAAACCGTATCTGAATCAGATCTGTTTTCTGAAATACTCTTATTATTTAACCACTAATCAATACCTATTTATGACTTACAAAGTTTCATGTCTGAAGAATATAACAATGAAATAGATGTGTTATTCCTACTTTTCACCATTCGTGGAACCCTTTGTACCTATTTTCAATAGTAAAATGTCTCATAAATTCTGCTTTCACGATTAAGGCTTATTTCTCAGACTGGGGGCAGGTTTGCTTTGCATAGTAAATGTATAAAGTAATAAAAATGTTACTTCTTCCAAATATCCATTCTTTTTCATAAAAGCCCAACATTCTCTTATGTGCAAATCAAAGAAGAAAAATATAATTATTAGGATGCTTTTGGAGTAACAGCGGAGGACTTTGAAGTCAGATAGTCTTGTATGTGAATGTTGCGTCTATATTTTCCAATGTAGGTGAGTTTTCTTTAAGCTTTATAGCTTACCTGCTCTATCGGTAAAATGTGGATAGCGATACCTACTTATCTCAAAAATAAAGGAGAGCAGGGGAAAAGAAGGGAGGAAAAGGGAATATCATTATATTCTTAGGATTGTACATATGAACTACAATGAACCTGTTAAATTTTTTTTAAAAAAAAAAGTGCTATTGAAATGCATAAAGAGGATTTTCTATGTATGACACTTAATACAATGATCCACACATTCTACATCAGCTGCTTAAAGACAGGGATTATTATTATTTAAACTATTATACAGTTTCAGTTAAGACTAATTAATAGACTTAAACATTATTTTATTTTACACAGAAGAAAAAATACAATCACTTAGGTTGAGGTGGGAATTTAGGTGAAAATGAGTATAGACAGGTCTTTAAAAAGTATCCTGTGCGGGGCCGGCACCGTGGCTCACTTGGTTAATCCTCCACCTGCGGCACCGGCATCCCATATGAGCTCCAGGTTTTAGTCCCGGTTGCTCCTCTTCCAGTCCAGCTCTCCGCAGTGGCCCAGGAAGGCAATGGAGGATGGCCCAAGTGCTTGGGCTCCTGCACCCGTGTGGGAGACCAGGAGGAAACACCTGGCTCCTGGGTTCAGATCAGCGTAGCGCTGGCTGTAGTGGCCATTTGGGGGGTGAACCAACGGAAGGAAGACCTTTCTCTCTGTACCTCTCTCTCTCACTACCTAACTCTGTCAAATTAAAAAAAAAAAAAAAGAAGTATCCTGTGCCTTTTAGGGTGAGCAGGGCAGAATGAGGATAGAGGCTAAGATACAATTATTTATACATAAACCTCCAAGTAATTTTAGTGAAGAAGTGTTACTTTAGAATTATGCTTTAAACTAACAGTGGTTCACGTATACCAATCGTTGAGAAGGTACATGTTAGAATGTGTTAAAACTGCCGATAGCAGCACACAACTAGTCGTCATATTTAATTCAGAACAAGAATGATGACAGATGCAGCAATGTACTTAGTTCACTTAGGTTTTACAAAACACTTTGCAATAATTTGTAAACTAGAAATCAAATTATTAGAGTAATTGGCCTCAAGAGAATTTAATGTTACCATCTAAAGAAAAGGGGAAAGTGGGGGCCGGCACTGTGATATAGTGGGCTAAGCCTCTGCCTGTGGTGCAGGCATCCCGGGTGCTGGTTCTAGTTCCAGAAAAGGGGAAAGCGGAATGCAAAGAGAAATAAAGTTTACTTATGCACATTCAAAATCAGCATGATTCTGAAAGATAAACAGTGAATCATGACTCATTAATTCCACTACTAGATGTACACTGAGAACTGAAAATATATGTCCACATAAAAACTTGCACATGAATATCCATAGCTACATTATTCATTCCAGTGGAAACATAGGAACCTACCAAATGTTTATCAATTGATAAATGTATAACAATATTGTATATACATATGGTTGAACATTTAGCAATAAAAAGAAATGAAATATGGAAACAGTACAATGTGAATTAACTTTTAAGTAATTATGCTAAGTGCAAGTCAGATATCAAAAGCCATGTATTACATGATTGTTTATATTGACTGTACAAAGTAGGTAACTTCATAGTTGCAGAAAGTAGATTAGTGTTTGCCACATAGGAGGAATCAGAGAAGGGCTGGCTATTAATGGACACTCAGTTTCTCTTAGGGGAGATGGAAATACTATAAATTATGTAATTCAAAATTCTGTGAATATTTTTAAAAGCAGTGAATTGTATACTTTGAAAAGGAAATTTGATCACAGGAATTATTTTCTCAATAAATCTATTCTAGAAAGATAATGCAGTATTATGGCAAAGGTTATGGATAGGGATGGAATAAATCCTAACTACCCAGTGAAATACATAAAGGTGAAAACAGAAAGTTATAAACATTGATATAACAAAAACCTATAATTAATAATCAATTTGGAGCAGATTCTCAGGGAATTTTCTGTCAATTTAAAGATAAGTAGAACAAAATGGTAAACCATAATCAGTGACCTAAATTTTCTAATATTAGGTTTATCTGCCCTAACTCAGAGACAATCTGTAGTAACTATGTGTGGCTTGGACTTTTAGAGTTAGAGGGTATATTCCCCAACCAAGGGGGAAAAACACAACTCCAAGAAACTAGTGCAGAGCTAGGGCAGAGGAGATGTAGTTCCCACAAGAGTCATAGATGAAAGAGACAAGAAGCTCTCTGGTAGCAGTGAAGACAACTGTGGTTTTCCTCCAAATTTTCTTTAATAAATGTCAAACATTCAGAAAATAGTATATTCTATGTTAAGCCAGTAGAAGCCCAATATATTAATGCACAATAGTTACTAGAAAATTACCTACAGACTGTGCATGAAACTTATATTCATTTATAACAGCAAAAAGGCTGTTCATCAAGCATCAAACTAGACAGTGATTAACACTAAATGAAATCCATAAATTTATTTATATATATTTAAGTAGGATGGACAGTAAGTTTATTTATTTGGTAATGAAGTTGAAAAACACCTCTGAAGAGGCTTTTCTATAGGAACAAAAAACATTTGTAGATTATGTTGTCTTTCTATGTAGAAGGCCTTTAAAATTATACTTCTATGATCCTTCAAAAATGCTAAATCAGGGACAGGTGTTTGATGTAGTGGTTGTAATACCTCTTAAGATGCCTAGATCCCACATTAGAATAAGTGCCTCGGTTTGAGTCCTGCATTCACTCCTGATTCTAGCTCCCTATTAAAGCACATCCTGGGAGGCAGAAGGTGATGGCTCAAGTGCTTGGGTCCCTGCCACCAACATGAGAAACCTAGATGACGTTCCTGGCTGCTGTTGTTGGCATGGCCCAGCCCTAGAAGTTAAAGGCATTTGGAGAGTGAACCAGAGGATAGAAGATTTCTGTCTTCCTGCCTTTCACATAAAATACTTTACTTTTTTTTATTTTTTTCAACAAAAGAATGACAACTCACTTACCTCAACCACATCTCATGATCTATCAACAAACTCTTAGGCTCACTTCTTTCTTTGTCTAGCTTAACTTCATGGACTCTAATTACTTGCTCACTTCCATACATCCCTCTGTGTATTATACTAACCTGGCAAAGCCCCAACTCACCTATAATCAATCTAGTAGCTATCTTTTCCATACTTGCTCCTGAATGCCTGAATTTTGGTGAAGAAATTCTCACAACCAACTGAACGCTTACATTTTAAATAAAACATCTCCAATATCAAACTGACACCTAGAATAGACTTAATTTCCCATTTCCTAAGATGACCACATACATATTTTCTTCTGACCTGTAGAACTTTTACATGCTCAGATTTGTTCTATGAGGCTAGTATTTCCTTAATACCAAAACCAGACAAGGACACACACACAAAAGAAATCTATAGGCCAATAAATGAAAAAATCCTCAACAAAATACTAGCAAATTGAGTCCAACATTAAAAAGATCCTTGTTCATGATCAAGTGAGATTCATTCCCATGGATGCAAGATGCTTCAACATATGCAATCAATAAACATGATACATTACATCAACAGAATGAAGGACAGTAATCATGATCAATTCAATGATGCCCCGATGTTATTTGACAAATTTCAACATCCATGCATAAAAACACTGACCAAACTATGCATGGAATGGACATACCTTAATATTAAAGGCCATATTTCATAAGCAAAGAGCTACCATCATATTGGATGGGGAAAAGCTGAAGCCTTTTTCTGTAAGATCTGGAACAAATCACAGATGCCCACTTTCACCACTTTTAGTCAACATAGTACTAGAAGTTCTAACCAGAGCAATTAGACAAGAGAAAGAAATAAAGGTCATGCAACTTGCAAACAAGGAAGTGAAATTGTCATGCTCCAGATGACATGATCTTATATATAGAAAAGTGAAAAGACTACCAAAAGGCTATTATAATTAATGAACAAATCCAGCAATAGTTGCAGAACACAAAGTGAACATAAAAAAAAAAAATCAGTAGTTAGGGCCAGTGCTGTGGCATAGCAGGTAAAACCCCACCTACAATGCCAACATCCCATATGGGTGCCAGTTAGAGTCCCAGCTGCTCCACTTCCAATGCAGCTCCCCACTAATGCAACTGGGAAAGCAGTAGAAGATGGCCCAAGCCCTTGGGCCCTTGCACCTGTGAAAGACCCGGAAGAAGCTCCAGACTCCTGGCTTCGGACCAGCCCAGCTCTGGCAGTTGTGGCTATTTGGGAAGTGAACTAGTGGAAGAAGATTCTCTCTCTCTCTCTCTCTGACTCTGTCTTTCAAATAAATAAATAAGTTAATTTCAAAAATCAAGTTATATAGCAATAGTAACTAATCTGAAAAAAAATCCCATTTCTAATAGGTACAAAAAATGAAATAAAATATCTAGTAATAAACTCTGAAACAAGGCCGGCGCCGTGGCTCAATAGGCTAATCCTCCACCTTGCGGCGCCGGCACACCAGGTTCTAGTCCCGGTCAGGGTGCCGGATTCTGTCCCGGTTGCCCCTCTTCCAGGCCAGCTCTCTGCTGTGGCCCGGGAAGGCAGTGGAGGATGGCCCAAGTGCTTGGGCCCTGCACCCCATGGGAAACCAGGATAAGTATCTGGCTCCTGCCATTGGATCAGCGCAGTGTGCCGGCCGCAGCGCGCCGACCACGGCGGCCATTGGAGGGAGAAATAATGGCAAAGGAAGACCTTTCTCTCTCTCTCTCTCACTGTCCACTCTGCCTGTCAAAAAAAAAAAAAAAAAAAAAAAAAAAAAAAAAAAAAAAAAAAAAAACCTCTGAAACAGAGGTGAAATATATCTACAACAAAAACTATAAATAATTTATTAAAGAAATTGAAGAGGACACAGAAATACAAAGACATTCCAGGTTTATGAAATGGAAGAATCAGTATCATTTAAAAGTGCGTATTACCCAAAACAATTTATAGAATCAGTATAATCCCTAACAAAGTACCAATGATATTTTTCAAAGAACTAGAAAAAACTAGAATAAAGATTACAAATTAAAAAAAAAAAGCAGTCTCAGCCAAAGAACAAAGCAGGAGGCATTGTGTTACTGGACTGTATAATTAAAGCACCATGGTATTGGCATAAAAACATATCCATAGACCAATGGGACAGAATAAAGATCATACAGGTAAACCCACATACTTCTAGCCAAATGATCTTTAACACAGAGGTTAAGAACGTACATTGAAAAAGGGATAATCTTTTAAAATAAATGGTGCTAGGAAAATAGGCTATCCACATGCAGAAGAATCAAACTAGACTCCTATTTTCACCATGTACAAAAATCAACTCAAAATGATTAAAGACCTAAATGTGGGACCTGAAACTCAAGAACACCTAAGGAAGGTACTTCAAGACATTGATTTGGGCAAGGATTTTCTAGAATATACCCAAAAAGCATTGGGAATAAAAGCAAAAATAGACAAATATTTCATCAAACTAAAGAGATTTTGCACAGCAAAGGAAAACAATCAACAAAGTGAAGAGACAACCTACAGAAATGGGAGAAATATCTGTAAATTATATATTTCACAAGGTGTTAACATCCAGAATACATAAGGTATTAAATTCAACAGAAAAAAAAAAACCTAAATAATCCAATTAATACATGGACAGTAGGGCCAGTGCTGTGATCAGCAGCCATGTGTGATGCTGACATCCCTTATGAGCATGGGTTTCAGTCCTGACTTCTCTGCTACTGAGCTAGTTCCTGCTAATGCAGCTGGGAAAGCTGTAGAAGATGGCCAAGTACATGGCTCTGGCCATGCACATGGGAAA